>NW_027202382.1:2604131-3218262 GCF_024711535.1 Dipodomys merriami | reverse complement strand
CAAAATAACAAAAGTAAACCTGGTAAGTCTGCATACCTGAGTTCAAATCTCAGCACTGCCTCTCTGCCAAAAAGTAAAATATGAGCTGAACATGGTGACACATACCTGAAATCTCAAATATTTGGGGGGCAGACAAGAGGCCAACTCAAAGAAAATTGTTGGTGAGATCTGTCTCAAAAAACAAACTGGAAACCTGGCGCCAGCATCTCACATCTGTAATTTTAACTATTCAAGAGGCTGATATATGATGATCACAGTTCAAATACAGCCCAAGCAAAAAAGTGTGTGAGATTCTCATCTCTAATGGAAATGGAGCTGAGGCTTAAGTGGTAGAGCACAAGCCTTGAGCAAAAAACTCAAGGACAGCACTCAGGCCCAGTGTTCAAGCCCTAGGATGGGCACTATGGGGAAAAAAAAGAACAAACAAACCCCTAACTGGACATGGACACAAACCCAAGACAATGTGTACAGATCTAGCCCTGGGCAAAAGTATGAGAGTCTATCTGAAAAACCAAGTGCTGGGTATAATGGCTCAAATGGTAGACTGCTTGCCTAGTAAGTGAGACTCTTGAGTCCAAATCACAATATTGCCAAACAGGAAAAAATAAAATATGTACTTTATACAAAAGAACCTGCCCTAAGCAGAAAAGCATTTTAACTATTGAGTTCATTTTGTAAAATATACGTTAAAACATTAAACTTATTTTTAAAATGTTGTATCATAAGCTTTATTCATTAAATATTTAAAAGCTATGTGGTAGTAAAAAGTGCAAGTTAAATTTTATGTAGAGATCAAACCAAGAGTCTGATGCATATGAAGCAAGCAAGTGTTCTACCACCAGCTAAATTCCAACCCTTGTTTTATGAAGACAAAGGGTCATAAAGTAACTCATGTTGGCTTTGAATATAGTACATAGTTACTCTGGCCTCAGTCTCACAATCCTCCTGCCTCAATCTCATTCCTGAGAGCCAGAATTACAAATATGCACCACCAAGACCATCAAGATTAAGTTTTTAAATGCCAGAACTGACTAGATTCAGGTTGTCATTAAATATATAATTTTTACAAGAGTGTCTAACTTGCTACGGCAAGTTCTCTACTTCCTATGGTACCTTGAGTCAACTGTATGGTTTGCTTCTTCCGATATTGTCTGGTTATTTTTCGGGAAATCCATGAAGTTAATCAAGTCAGGTTCTGCTGAACTGCATACAGGTTTGTGCTCCAAGGGCTCACTGGCCAATGGCATGCCCCCACTTTGTAAACTGTCACCAGAGGTACTTGGTTTCAAGAAAAAACTAAAATGAAGCAAGGGGAAGGAAGTCTTTTTAAAAATCCGAGTCTTACAATTTTTATTGTATTTAGAATTATTTTGTGATACCCATTAATGAATTTATAAGGGAAAGACTGCCTATTACAAACATATACTTCTGTTTTCAATCCTTCTTCCCTCTTCTCCTAAAATCAGCTTGATACAAGATGGTGTGTTTTGAGAACTACTAAACAAAGTCCTGAAGGAATTTTTAAAAATTAAAAATAGTGATTTTAAAAAAGACCGACATTTTGGCATATACCTATAATCATATCCATTGGGAAGCTAATTTAGCAGGAAGATGTTGGGAGGGAGGGAAAAGGTTGAAAGGAGAGGGGGAGGAAAAAGGGGAAAGGTATAGCAATAGCACTTTAAATATATTAATTTGTAATTGTTTACAGTACCATTTTTTCTTTTTGCTTATGTGATGCTGAGGAATTGAACCCAGGGCCTCAGGCAGGCAAGACAAGCGCTCTACCACTGAGCCACCTTCCCAGCCCCTACAGTACCATTTTTACAGCTTATGAATGCTTTTTTTTTTTTTTTTTTTGGGTCAGTCGTGGGGCTTGGTCTCTGAGCCTGGGCACTGTCCCTCAGCTATTCAGCTCAAGGCTAGTACTCTACCACTTGAGTCATAGCACCACTTCCAGCTTTTTCTACTTATGTGGTGCTGAGGAATCGAACCCAAGGCCTCATGCATGCAAGGCACTGAGCCACCTTTCCAGCCCGGAATCTGTTTTGTCTCTAGTCATATCTGTTCTTTTATTTTCATACTTCTCCCTTTCAGTAGGGATTAGGTGAGGAAGGATTCTCATAACGGACACTGGAGAATTTTCTGAAGTGATACTAATATTCTGTAACTTGCTAAGGGCACAAATATATGCATTTACTCTTCAAATGGTACATCTGAAGTTAGCATATTACTTGTACTACAATTCATGATTTTTTTCCTTGCCAGTGGTAGGGCTTGAACTCAAGGCCTGGGCACTGTCCCTTAGTTTTTTTTGCTCAAGGCTAGCACTCTACCACGTGAGCCACAGCACCACTTCTAGCCTTTTCTGTTTATGTGCTACTGAGGAATTGAACCCAGGGCTTCATGAATGTTAGGCAAGACCTCTACCAGTAAGCCATATTCCCAGTCCAGTACTACAATTCTAAATTGCAGTTAGTAATACACATGCTGAAGTGTTTGGAGGAGACATGTGCTAACATCTTTCATGTATGTGTGTGTATGTGGGTGTATACACATAAGGACTTTTCCACATTTCTGGCAGTTTATTGAACATAGGGATCTCACTAACTTTCCCACCCAGGCAGTGAGCTTCAAACTGTGACCCTCAGATCTCAGACTTTTAAGTAGCTAGGATTACAAACATGAGCCATTGGCGCCCAACACTTCTCCATATTTTTAAATGAATAAAAGTATATATTGATAAATAGGAAATAAACAGGTGATTAGAGCCAGTACAGTAAAATATAAACTGGAGAATATAAAGGTGGATACATTTAGGTATGCACTGTAAAAAAAATTTTTTTAAGTGGCTGGGATAGTTCAGTGGTAGAGCACCATCCCTAGTACTTCCTATCCTGGTCCTATCTTTAAACTTTGTTGTAAACTTGAAATTTTCATATTGATATGTGTATGTAGGGGGTGACCAAAAATGCTACTTTATACCTGTGGTCACTGTACTTGATTTTGGTACCCTACATCTTTGTGTATAAATTTATCTAATTTGGGGAGGGGAATAACAAAATGCTGAAACAAGGACACGGGATGACCCATTGCAACAATGATACTCACAAGACACTATGTTGGAAATCAACTTTACAACTTGGGGGGTGGTGAAGGTGGGGGAAGGAAGGGATAATGGGAGAACAACAAAGGAGGGGTAACAATGCTCGACAAGAAATGTACTCATTACCTTACTCATGTAACTGTAACCCCTCTGTACAGTATCTTTACAATAAAATAAAAATTGTTTAAAAAGCTACTTTATACCTAATTAGAAAGTGTATTTTTAAAAGGTTCTTGTCATTGTAGCTTAAAAAACCACAACTCAATGAAAAAAGTATAAGACATAGGAAAAATAATTCCAAATGCTTTATACTAAAGACCATATATAATCTGAAAAAATAGATATACATTGTTCATATTTAAGATAATAACACTGAGGCCGGGCGCCAGTGGGTCATGCCTGTCATCCTAGCTCAGGAGGGCTGAGATCTAAGGATCGCGGTTCAAAGCCAGCTCGGACAGAAAAGTCCGTGAAACAAGTCTTAACTCTTATCTCCAATAAACCATCAGAAAACCGGAAGTGGCGCTGTAGCTCAAGTGGTAGAGCGCTAGCCTTGAGCTGAAGAGCTGAGGGACAGCGCTCAGGCCTAGAGTTCAAGCCCCACAAACTGACCACAAAAAAAAAAGATAGTAACATTGAAAACTTCAGTTTTCTATAAATTAATCTATAAATCTAATCCAATTACAATAGAAAATTTAGATGAATTTTCCTGGGGATTCACGAAAAGCACTGTATTGACAGAAGAAGGCAGGATCAGGAAGAGGCCTACAGGGGAGAGAGGACACTACACATCAGAGAGGAAAAGACAGGCTACTGAGTAGATCATAATGGCTGGCTAGATGGAGAGAAATATAAGCTAGATTTTACCCTCTTCCATAAAAGGTAGACATCAAATGGATGAAGGACTTAAATATCAAGCAAGGGTATAATATAAAGAATATTAAAGCTAGCACATGCAAGGCCCTGGGTTCAATACCCAGCCCAAGAAAAACAAAAGAAAACAAAAACCAGAAAAAGATGATTTAGGGAGAAAAAAATGTTCTAGACACGGAACACAACTTCTTAAACAAAATTCAAATCACAATTCAAATTAGTGGACTATGACATCAAATTAATGATTTATCTGCAAAGATTATCAAGAACATTAAAGTCAAATCAACACAAATAAAAACTTAACAGAAAAGTAGGCAAGGAATATAGGAAGGCAATTTGCAGACCATATTGAACAGCTGGTCATGGTGAAGCACATACAGTGCTAGCAGTCAAAGGAGGCTAAGGCTAGGCCAGCTTGAACTACGCAAACAAAAACATAATTTTATTTAAAAAATTCATTAAAAGGAAAAGAAAATGCTGAACTAATAATGAAGAAATAGTTAAACTTATTAGTATTCAGAAAGGCAAACAAAAATAATAAAATCCAGGTGTGGTGGTATAAAGCTATGATCCTAGCATTAAGGAAACTAAGGCAGGAAGATCATGAGTTCAAGGCCAGCCTAGGTTAATAAGTAGTGAGACCCTGTCTCAAAAACAAAACAAAAAAAACCCCTGAAAATTGAGTACTGCCTACCAACATACAAAATCCTGAGTTCAAACTCCAATACCCCCCCCAATGCTTTTCTATATTATTCTAATTATACAAATTAAAATACACAAGTATACAAAATATTGTATTTTATAAGCATCTATGTTTAAGAATATGTCACATCTAGCTCATTGGTGTCTGCTGGATAAAGGAATGAGTGGAAATGGAAGAGAATTAATGAGGCCCAGACCAATGAAAATAATACATCAAGAATATAATCTGCGCCTGGCGCCGGTGGCTCACGCCTGTAATTCTAGCTACTCAGGAGGCTGAGATCTGAGGATAGTGGTTCAATGCCAGCCTGGGCAGGAAAGTCAGTGAGATTTTTTTTTTGTTTTTTTTTTTTGGGGGGGGGAGGGGGGTCCAGTCGTGGGCCTGAACTCTGGGCCTGGGTGCTATCCCTCAGCTCTTCAGCTCAAGGCTAGCACTCTACCACTAGAGCCATTTCTGGCTTTTTCTGCTTATATGGTGCTGAGGAATCGAACCCAGGGCCTCATGTATACAAGGCAAGCGCTCTACCACTGAGCCACCTTCCCAGCCCCTTTCTTTTCACTTTTTTATTTTTTTGGTTCACTCAAACTGGATACCTGACACTAACACTCGTTGTCTAGTGCTCTACAAACTGAGCCGTACCTTTCTACCATCTAAAATTTGCCATCTCACTGTACCAAATGACAACAATTAAGGAGACATAACTAAGGTCACAAAGACAAGCTTAAAACAATCCCTAACGTAAGACTTTTGAATTACCTACAAAGTTCAGTTCCAAGAATATTTCTACTGATGATCACATGCTAAAATGGAAAAGTATTCTGGGTGCTGGTGGTTCACACCTTAACACCTATAAGCCTAGCTACTCAGGAAGCTGAGATCAGAGAAACAGGAAAGTCTATGAGATTCTTTTTTTTTTGGGGGGGGGGTCAGGTTGTGGGGCCTGAACTCTGGGTCTGGGCGCTGTCCCTCAGCTCTTCATCAAGGCTAGCGCTCTACCACTTGAGCCACAGCGCCACTTCCGGCTTTTTGCTTTTTGCTTATGTAGTGCAGAGGAATCAAACCCAGGGCCTCAAGCATGCAAGGCAAGCACTCTACCACTGAACCACCTTCCCAGCCCCTCTATGAGATTCTTATCTCCAGTTAACCACCAGAAAATCTCAAGTGGCTCTAAGTGGTAGAGTGCTAGTCTTAAGCAAAAAAAGCTCAGGGATATTGCCCAGGCCCTGAGGTCAAGCCCCATAACTAACACACTCTCTCTCTTTCTCTGTTTCTCTCTCACACACACACACACCACCACCACCACCACCACACCACCACCACCATCAAAAACAACAACAAAAAGGAAAAGCAGTCTTCATTTTATTACTAATATCCTCTAATCTAATACTGATGGTGAAGAAGAAGAAGAAAGGCAGGCCTGGAACATGCTATGATATTTATTTTCTTGCCCCAGGAGTCATGCCTTCCAGGGGGCACTTACCTCTTGAGGGAACATTTAGATTACTAACCTTGCAGAGCCTCTTAGGTCTTTAAATTCTATATTGAGAAAAGGCAAGAAGTTGCTTTTACAGAATGGACAGGTTGTATTCAAATTTGAATCATCTGCCGTCCACCCAGCCATAATTTCTTCATCATAAACTAATGCTTCACAAGCTCTACATTGTGAACAACTTGACATCAAAACCTGCTTAAAAAAAAAAAAACAAGAATACTGAGAATCTAAACTGCATTGTAAAGGTCATTTTTTTTTCACAATAGAAATGCAGCTTTATTAAGGAAATGAGAATGAGCAAGTTGAAACTGGATTGGAAAAGGGTCTGAAATTTTCCTTTAATATTCTCCAAAGCTTCAGGCTTCTATTCACATGGGTCTCATCCTTCAGATCTGGGAAAGGTCATTTTCTTAACAGAATTTTAGTTATTCTATTGATCATATCCAGAATTAATAGCTTTATTATGTTACAGGTGAAACTATCAGTTCATTGCCTTATAAGATAACAAACCCAACAAAATGAATACTGTTAAATGATACTCTGAAATAAAAGTAAGTTTATATCACTTTATCATGGGCAGAAGACAGAACTTTTACCTCCATTGCACAGTTCTGATAGATGCTAGACATGCTGGTGTTTTGAGATGAACCATGGTCTGATTTTTCAAAGTCCTGCCTCCTTATTCCTCTTGGAAATGGAACTTCACCTAGAAAAGAATAAACATAACACATTATGTGCTGGGGACAAATCTCAGTGGTATAGTGCTTGGCTATCAGGTGCTCAGCCCCAGGACCACAAATAGCCAAAGCATGTAGGAGATTGTCCTTATGCTTTGGAAATAAATACCAAAGTATTTAGGAGGGAACGATTGTGAAATCTGCTTTATTTTCAAATGGTTACTCTATTTTTTCAAATGGTTACAATATAGAATTAGGTATACTTAGAAATATTTAGAAAGAATTGCCGGGTGATGGTGGCTCACACCTGTAATCCTAGCTACTCAGGAGGCTGAGATCTGAGGATCGTGGTTCAAAGTCAGCTCAGGCAGGAAAGCCCATGAGACTCTCATCTCCAATAAACCACTAGAAAACGGGAAGTGGCACTGTGGCTCAAGAGGTAAAGTGCTTGCCTTGAGCTGAAGAGCGCAGGGACAGCACCCAAGTCCAGAGTTCAGGCCCCACGACCGACCAAAAAAAAAAAAAAAAAAAGAAATGATAAAATTAAGTCTATGGCTGGGGGCTGGTGGATCCCTAGCTACTTAGAAACCTGACATCTAAGAATCCAGGTTTCAAGCCAGAGTAGGCGAAGTCTTTAAGACTCATAAGATAATTAATCAGCAAAAAGTTGGAAGTGGAGCTGTGACTCAAGTGCTAGAGCTCCAGCCAGTTTTGAGCAAAAAACCCAAGCAAGAATGCAAGACCAGGAGTTCAAGCCCCCCACAGTTAATTAGGTCTAAGTAGAGAATATGTAATTGTTCACTTACTTAATTCTTCCAATTTCTCATAACATTTGGAATTTTTCACAATAAAAAAATTAGAGGAAAAAAACCTCTTGATATTGTGGCACACAGCTATAATTTCAGCAGGTAGGAGGCTAAGGCAGGAAGATAATGAATTGGAGACCAGATTAGACTACATAGTGAGACCCTATATCCAAAAAAAAAAAAAAAAAAAAAAAGGTAAGAGGAAAAAAAGTCCTATTTCATTTTTGTGTGCTCATATTGGGGCTTGAACTCACTCAGGCCCTCAAGCTCTCCTTCAGCCTTTTCTGCTCCTGCTCCACCACTTGAATCACAGCTCTATTTCCAGCTTCTTGCTGGTTAATTAGCGATAAGAGTCTCTTAGAATTTTCTGCCTGGGTTGGTTTTGAACTTCAGACCTCATATTTTAGCCTGCTGAGAGGATAGGATGACAAGTGTGAGCCACTGGCATCAAAAAAAAAAAAAAAAAAAAGAATTCAATTTCTAACAATAAAGCTGAGAAATTCTAATGATCTTTAAAATCTGGCCAAATACTTACGCAACCAGAGACAGTTAAAAATACATATTTCCAAAGCCCCATTCCATAAATCTAGTTTTAGGCTAAAGTTTAGTCAATGTATTTATGTGCATAATTATTTTTTTGTTGGGCTTTTTTTTTGGTCTTCATCAAGATTGAAGCTTGATTTTAGGGCCTTTAGCCTTTACCTTTTTTGCTCAAGGCTGCACTCTACTATTTTTGAGCCAGCCCTTTACTTCTGATTTTTGCTGGCTAACTCAAGGTAAGAGTTTCTCAGATTTGTCTGCCGGGGCTGGCTTCAAACTTTGATCTTCAGAACACAGCCTTCTGAGTAGCTAAGATTATGGGTATGAGCCATTGGTATCCAGCTAGATAACTGTACATATCTGAAAACACTAGATGATTCGTAAGCATGCTAAAGCCTAAGAATTGATATAATTCACAAAAATATACAAATATATACACCTAAAATTAAACACAATAGAAAACAGAGTACTTGTAGCTCAGACAAAAACAGAGTAACAGGGCTGGGAAGGTGCCTCAGTGGTAGAGTGCTTGCCTTGCATGCCTGAGGCCCTGGGTTCGATTCCTCAGCACCTCATAAGCAAAAAGAAAAAAGCCGCAAGTGGCGCTGTGGCTCAAGTGGTAGAGTGCTAGCCTTGAGCTGAGGGACAGCGCCCAGGTCCAGAGTTCAGGCCCCACAACCGGACCCAAAAACAGAGTAATAGTAAGATAGAGTTATTATTTAAAACATATTGCGTCGGGCGCGGTGGCTCATGCCTGTAATCCTAGTATTCAGAAGGCTGAGATCTGAGGATCACGTTCAAAGCCAGACCAAGCAGCAAAGCCTGTGAGACTGTTATCTCCCATTAACCACCAGAAAACCAGAAGTAGTGATGTGGTTCAAGTGGTAGAGCACTTGCCTTGAGCTGAGGAGCTCAGGGACAGTGCCCAGGCCAAGTTCAAGCCCCATGACTGACAAAAAAATTAAAATTAAAATTAAAACATCAGATCATTTTATCAAGCGGCATTTAAAATAGTGGGGACTTATGGCCAGGTTATTAAAACAGGAAGAGCTCAATGGTAAAGCACTTGTCTAGCCCCAAGTACATACTTATTTACATACATAATACACACATACATAATTCATACCTGTTGAGTAATGCATTTTTCCAACATCTCCACTGCTGCTGCTACTTCCAAGACTTGTGTTGCTCTGGTTAAGTTCACTGGGGACCAACTCTGAAATACTTGTGTTAGTTGACACATTCTCCCCCAAAATATGGTCTTCTAGGCCAGCTGGGAAGCTGTAATCTCTAGTAGTTTCTTCCTTTAATTAAAAAGAATAAAACCATACATATAATGATTACAGAATTAAACTCCACATCGTAAACTATCGCTCATTTTTAAACTCATCCTACTGTCATTTTAAACTTCTCTCACATTTTAAGAAATTTAACAAATGACCCATAAGATTTAAGATTGGGACTGGGAATGTGGCTCAGTAGTAGAGTGCTTGCCTAGCATGCATGAAGCCCTGGTTTCCATTCCTCAGTACCACATACAGAAAAAGCTGTAAGTGGCGCTGTAGCTCTCAAGTGGTAGCGTGCTAACCTTGAACAAAAGAAGCTCAGGGACAGTGCCCAAACCCTGAGTTCAAGCCCCAGGACTGGCAAAAAAAAAAAAGTTAAGATTGTACCATGCTGGACTGGGAAGTTGGCTCAGTGGTAGAGTGCTTACCTTGCATGCATGAGGCCTTGGGTTCGATTCCTCAGCACCACATAAGCAGAAAAAAGCTGGAAGTGGTGCTGTGGCTCAAGTGGTAGGCACTAGCCTTGAGCTGAAGAGCTAAGGAACAGCACCCAGGTACAGAGTTCAAGCCTCATGACTGACAAAAAAAAAATTTTTTTTAAATTGTACTATGCAACAACAGATGTTTAGAAGGTCTGTTGTCACAATATTCATTATGAAATGAAAGAATACTAAAAGCTACATACTAAAGAGACATTGTATAATTAAGGTAAGTGCTTTAGAAGAGTTGATGATCTAGGCTCTCTATCACTTATTAGTCATTTAACCACACAGAAATTACAAACTTCTCTAGCTTTTAATGCCATCCGAAAAATACACACACACACACACACACACACACACACACACACACACACACACACACACACACACACACACACACACACACACACACACACACACACACACACACACACACACACACACACACACACACACACACACACACACACACACACAGAGTATCTTTCCAAATAAAATTGTCCTGAAATTTTCTACAAGAAATCTGATTATTCAGAGTAACAAGTATCAATTTTAGCTTAAAACATTTTTAGCTTCTACATTTTTTTGGAGAGGGGGGTGGGATCTAGTCATGGGGCCTGAACTCTGGGCCTGGGCACTTTCCCGCAGCTCTTCAGCTCAAGGCTAGCGCTCTACCACTTGAGCCACAGCGCCACTTGTGGCTTTTTTCTTTTTGCTTATGTGGTGCTGAGGAATCAAACCCAGTGCCTCATGCATGCAAGGCAAGCACTCTACCACTGAGCCACCTTCCCAGCCCAGCTTCTACATTTTTATTAGCATCAATTAGTTATACAAGGGGATTTCATTTTGACATGTCCACATATGCACATCATGTACCTTGATCATACTCACCTCCCTGTCATTCACCCTTATACTTCCTCCCTACTTTTAGAACAAGCTTCATTGTTCCATTTTCATAATGTACAAAAAGTATTTCCTTTATCATGATGTTGGTATTGAAAATCCAATTAGCAGCATTACTTGTAAAGGTGGCTGAACTCTGACACTTCCATATGAGTACACAATGTCTCCCAATCAACCTCGTTCCCTCCACAGTATATCAATCTTGTTATACATCTACTTGTTTTAAAGTATGTATAATTATATAATATTTTATAAATTAGAATGCTTTAAACTATATTTCTCATGTAACTATATTCCTCATGTAACTGCATTTCTCATGTATCTTATTGCCTCTAAATGTGTCCACTATATTTAAACTCCTACAATGTGCTTTATTGATATACTATATATTTAATTAATCTCCCTACTATTTAAATATAAAAAATGTTTTAGAACTTATACAAAAAAAGCTCTTCTGAGTCTTTTTTTTTTTGTCAGTTATGGGACTTGAACTCTGGACCTGGGCGCTGTCCCTCAGCTCTTCAGCTCAAGGCTAGCACACTATTTGAGCCACAGCGCCACTTCCAGCTTTTTCCGTTTATGTGGTGCTGAGGAATCGAACCCAGAGCCTCATGCATGCAAGGCAAACATTCTACCACTGAGCCACCTTCCCAGCCCTCTGAGTCATTTTTATTCATATCTCTTGACCTTAAATTCTGGATAAAATTTATAAACATAAAATTTACAGAAGGTTATTGTTTGTTTTGTTTTGAACTCAGTGCCTGGGCATTATTTGTGAGCTTTTTTGCTCAAGGCTAGCACTCTACCACTTGAGACACAGATGCACTTTGACATTTTAGCATCAAACTATGATCCTTAGATCTCAGCCTAAAGTAACTAGGATTACAGACATAAGCCACCAATGCCCAGGAAGAATTTTAATTCACTGTTTCAGTTTCAAATTATTCAGTGTATCTTATTTGTCCTTTCAGAGTACTGCTACTGATGCCAGGACTATGGCATGAAAAGATCCAAGACTACATGGAATTTTACACTGTCAAATTCCAAGTGAAAATGATAAGGTGAAAAGAATATAATGTAATATATATAAAAATGTAATAAGATGTTCGATCTCTGTTGTTACTTTTACTTTTTTTTTTTTTTATTGTGAAAATACCATACTTTCATGGGCAAGATAATGAGTACATTTCTTTTTTGGGTCCAGTCGTGGGGACTGAACTCTGGGCCTGGGCTCTGTCCTTCAGCTCTTAAGCTCAAGGCTAGCACTCTACCACTTGAGCCATAGCACCACTTCTGGCTTTTTTCTTTTTGCTTATGTGGTGCTGAGGAATTGAACCCAGGGCCTCATGCATGCAAGGCAAGCGCTCTACCACTGAGCAACTTCCCAGCCCTAATGAGTACATTTCTTATCAAGCATTGTTGCCTCCTCCTTTGTTTCCCCTTCCCATCTCCTCCCCTGCCCCCACCCCTTCTTACCACCCCCCTTCCCGTTATTACTTTTTCTTGGGGGGGGGGGTCCAGTCGTGGGGCCTGAACTCACAGCCCAACTTCCAGCTTTTTTCTTTTTGCTTATGTGGTGCTGAGGAATCAAACCCAGGGCCTCAGGCATGCAAGGCCTACCACTGAGCCACCTTCCCAGCCCCCGTTATTACTTTTTCTATGGAGCTCTCCTCCAAATAGCATACAAATTCTTATTTGTAAAATTTCTTTTCCTGTGTCTCTTTTAGCAATGTGAAATTATATTATCTTAAATTCATGTCTTTCCACACTATTCTCTCAGACACATCATTCTGCTACCTTATCATTTTGACTAATCATAAATTTCCAAGAGATCCTTCCTGGCCCAAGTTAAGTTTCACCTGGTGTTAGTTGTTCTGGACAGCCCTCAACATGAATCTCTTTTAATATGTCTAAGATAGTGCTAAGATAAGGGCATGGACTCTACCACCAATCTCCCTAACTTCAATTCCTAGTTCTATCACTGACTACTTCCGTGAACTTGTTAAGTTAATAACTTCTCTGATAAAATGATAACAATACTACTACCTTCATAGGGTTGCTATTAAAATTAAACATAAGTACTCTAGTACTTTGTAATTCTGTGGACACAAAAGTAAAATTTAATGTTTTTCCACTAAGTAAGAAATATTTCTTCACTGACATTTTCATAAGAATCTAATAATTCGGGCTGGGAAGGTGGCTCAGTGGTAGAGCGCTTGCCTTGCATGTCTGAGGCCCTGGGTTCGATTCCTCAGCACCACATAAGCAAAATGGAAAAAGCCGGAAGTGGCGCTATGGCTCAAATGGTAGAGCGCTAGCCTTGAGCTGAAGAGCTGAGGGACAGCGCCCAGGCTCAGAGTTCAGGCCCCACAACCGGACCCCCAAAAAAATAATAAAAAAAAAAGAATCTAATAATTCTATGTACAGTGATTTTCTAAAGACAATCATTTGTTGTTCAGTATGACATCTGTGAATTAAGCTGCAGAGCAACAATATGTCTTAAGGAGATAAATAAACGTTATTTCAAAGTACTATCCAAGTATTATTAATTTCAAATACAAATCATTAGTGCTTTCAACAAAATAAACTTAACTTACATCTATATAATTACAAAGTGATCCTGTTGTGATATATCTACATTATTAGTTTTCTCACATGTTTACATTATTTTAAGAAAGAGAACACACACAAAAACATCCCTATCTCAGACACATATACATACAACTTTCTTACCTCATCATCTGAGTAGCTGTAGGCAGATGCTACAGCCACCCACATCTTACTGGCTACTGTTGCTGCTTGCTTCATACCAGATTTTAGGACATCTATCTTGGGTCCCGAGAGTATATTATCCAGCTTAAGCCCTGACAATGAATTTACTACAGAGCCCAGTGGGCTATGTGGTGAAGACCGTACCAATGCTGATAAAGATGTTGAACGATCCTTATGAGTTCGATATGGAGTTTGTGGCTTAAGCCGCCCAGTAAAAGTTTTAGACCCAGATACGACGGAGGAGCTCTTTTCACTTTCTGGATTTTCCTGTGCTGGTGGACCATGATCAAAAGGTAGACTTGATCTCCTTTTTAAAGGATGACTGACTGCAATACCAGTGTTTCCCTCTCCACGCAACTCCATACTAGAAGATTTACTCCCCAGGGGACTTTTTAAGTTCATGTAGCTTTCAATTTCATCAGCCAGATTCCTTGAAATAACTGGAGATAGCATCTTTTCTTCAGAATCAGGAGATTTTTCTTCTATACATTCAGTAGCTAAAAGAGACAAAGGATCTAGTCCAGTTTCAACATCTTCCCTCTCAATGGCTTTAACAGCACCATGTGAATTGCTTCTCTTATTCATTAGATGTTTGGATCCCACTTTCAAGTCTCTGGACTGATTGCTATTAGTATCATTTTGTAGACTATCAAATGTAACTGATGACGTAGTTTTAGCTACATTATCATCAATGACAGGCTCTAAGAATTCTTGGCTTTCCTCAAGCATCTCTAACACAGGAGATGATTTTCGTTCAGAATCCCAACTGCTCTCAGATACATGAGTCCTGGTGTCAACGAGATGACCACTAGCACTTTCAAAGCTATGGGTTCTTTTAACATGAAGTGGAGAAGTCTTAGGACATGTCAATGCTGCTGTGAGAATCTTGGCATCTGCTCCCATCATGATAGCCATTTCACTTGAATTCAAATCCAAACTGCTCTTCTTACGTAACATTCCTGCTCGACTTTCAGAACTAAAACTACAACTCCTCTCTGAAAAATGCTTTTGTCTTCTTTCTCCTTTGTCACCATTCTTCTTGAAATTAGAAACTTCAAATACTGTATCTTCAAGTGGATCTTGAGTAGAAAATAATGAATTTGATGTACTACCTAAAAAGGATAGTGAAAAATTAAAAATGAATTCATTC
Source organism: Dipodomys merriami (assembly GCF_024711535.1). NCBI lineage: Eukaryota > Metazoa > Chordata > Mammalia > Rodentia > Heteromyidae > Dipodomys > Dipodomys merriami. The sequence continues at coordinate 3,203,472 of NW_027202382.1, read as the reverse complement.
TCCAATGTAACATACAAATGCGTATTGTCTTTTCTCATTGTGGAAGTGACACTTGATATAAGTAAAATGTTCAGAAAACTTGGAAGATATAAAGAAGATAGAGAAGATATAAAAAAGTACTCCTACAGGATCTATTCAACCTTGACTCTCAGGGATAATACCTTCTAAATTTTCTGGATGTCTTAATTTTACCATGTGTTTTCACTGTCTTGGCATAGGGATACCTGTAAAAAAACATCAACAAAACAGAAGTACCCTGCATCCCTCACTAAACACCTTTATCAGTAAGCACAGATCTACTTTTATTTCTTACATTTTAAGAGCTCATTTACAAAAAATATTCTGAGTTAAATATAAGACCTTGGAAAATATAATCTCTTCTGTCTTAGATTGCATATATTCAATTGAACAAATACTTGTAATGGGGCTAGGGATACAATTCAGGAGTAGAGTGCTTTCTTAACATGTAGAAGCCTCTAGATTGGTCCCAAGCATGTGTAAAAGAAAAAAAAAAAAAGCTGGTGCCAGTGGCTCATGTCTGTAATCCTGGCTACTCAGGTGGCTGAGAACTGAGGATTGTGGTTCAAAGCCAGCCCAAGCAGGAAAGTCCGTGAGACTCTTACGAGCAATTAACCACCAGAAAACCAGAAATAACGCTATGGCTCAAGTGGTAGAGTACTTGCCTTGAGCTGAAGAGCTGAGGGATAGCACCCAGGCCCAGAGTTCAAGCCCCACAACAAACAAAAAGGAAAACAAAAAGCTGACCAAGAATCTACTTTGCACAAAGCAAATTTGTAATCACAAAGGAACTATATATTTATAATCACCAAAGCATTACTATTTTAAAGGAAAAAAAATTGCTTTCAAGTAGAAAAACCCAGAATTGTATCTTAGGCTTGGAAAATTCTAAGGAGGCTGATACCTTGAGTTTTTAACAATTTTTCATATATATTCATTCCTTCAACAAATATCAGAAAGCCTACTATTTTCAACTATGTGAAATGCCACCAAAGCAATGGTAAATAAAGGAGACATTTTTTTTGAGCCCAACTCTCAAAGATTCAGTATTTGATCAAGTGAACCAAAAATATGCCACTAGTCTAAATAAGCCCAGATTTGAAAGAAGTGGGTAAGTCTTTTTCACTCTGCTGTTATACAGTTTTTTCCACTCCCAGACCAAAAGCTATTTTCTATTTGAATTATTATCCATCAGAATGTTTCTCTATAAAATTCCTATGTTGAAATTTTAATCCCTTTACTGTGATGATTTAAAGGAAGGCCTTTAGGAGATCACTGGTTATAAAGTAGAACTCTCATTAATAGGATTAAGATCCTTAGAAAAGAGGCTCCATAGACTGTCACTCGCTTTCAACCACAAGATGATTCAAGGAAAGGTAGGCAGTTTACATTTCAAAGAAAACCCTTTATGAAGACAGTAGCCTCTGTAAGAAATTTCTGTTATTTGTAAGCTACCTAGTGATATGATACTGTTATAAAACACTCCTTCAACTAACTAAAAAAAACCTTTATTCTTATTTGAGATTCTCTCTTCTGTTTTCCCAGAACCTGATCCTGAATTCAGGGTCTGATGCCTTTGCCATACCTCCAGCCCCAAGATTCTTAGTTTTGTTTAAACAAAGACTTAAAAGTGTTGGGGGGAAAAGTTGTCTCTAATACACACTGATCTAGTCTTCTTTTTTTGCGCACACACATGAGTGCATCTGTTGTGGGGCTTGAACCCAACGCCTGGGCTGAGCACTGTCCCTGACGTCTTTTTTTTTTTTTTGACTCAAGGTTAATGCTCTACCACTTGTGCCACAACTCCACTTTTGGTTTTGCTTGTTTTCTGTTTGTTGGTGATAAGAGTTATCACCAACCTTCCTGCACAGACGGGCATTGAACAGCAATCCTCAGATCTCAGCTTCCTCAGTAGCTAGGATTCTGGCTTGCTTTTTTTTTTTTTTTTTTTAAGGGGTGGATGGAGAAACAATATTAAGAGTTTGAATTCAGGATCTTTCACATGAACCACATCTCCAGCCCTCAAGGTTCTTTTTGACCTTTTAAATTAGTACTACTGGTCATAATCAGGTCAACTTATTAGAGTTAATAAGCATTTAGAAATATTAGCTCAAAAAATTATACTTGCTTTGAAAACTATTCCCAATGTATGAGAAATAGATTTTTGTAAGTATCATTGGCTCTCATTTTATATATAGGAATTTATTGGCACACTTTACTTTCAATTTTAAAATAAAACTGACCAATTCAGTTATTTTTCAGATAGTCTTCAACCCAGAACCTCCTATGTAGGTCTCCTTCATAGTTAGGAGTATATATATGTGCCATGTGTGGTTTTTGACAAGTACAGGGAGCCCTGCATAGTGCTCTCATGGTTTATAAAAAGAGTGGCCAAACTGAAACTAAGTACTACAAGTGGAAAGACATCCCAAATAACAAGCATAGCTATCCTTTAAAAACTTAAATGCAGGGCTAGAAAGGTGGCTCAGTGGTAGAGCGCTTGCCTTGCATGCATGAGGCCCTGGGTTCGATTCCTCCGCACCACATAAACAAAAAAAGAAAAAAATCCGGAAGTGGCGCTGTGGCTCAAGTGGTAGAGCGCTAGCCTTGAGCTGAAGAGCTGAGGGACAGCGCCTAGGCCCAGAGTTCAGGCACCATGACCAGACCCCTCCACCCACCAAAAAAAAAAAAACAACTTAAATACAAAAGGGTAAAAAAATGCAGCAGTAGAGCACACTGGACACTCATGATAAAAATAAAAATAAAAAAATTAAATGCAATGCTATGCACTGATGGCTCATGCCTATAATCCTAGCTATTCAGGAGGCTGAGATTTGAAGATCACAGTTCAAAGCCCTGAGTTCAAGCCCCAATATAGGCACGCATGCCCAAGCGCATGTGTGCACACACATACACACAGAGTTAAAACAGGTATCTCTTTGTATTCTATACTACAATACACCTATGCTCAAGTCTCATATAAAATGGCATCATATTTACATATAACTTAGGACACATCCTCTTATATCCTTAAATTATCTCTAGCTTATTTAAAATACCTCATACAATTATTAAATACTGACATTAAAAAAGCCTGGGGGGCTGGGAAGGTGGCTCAGTGGTAGAGTGATTGCCTTTCATGCATGAGGCCCTGGGTTCGACTCCTCAGCACCACATAAGCAGAAAAAGCCAGAATTGGCGCTGTAGCTCAAGTGGTAGAGTGCTAGCCTTGAACTGAAGAGCTGAGGGACAGCTCCCAGGCACATTGTTCAGGCCCATGACTGATCAAAAAACAACAACAAAAAAAAGCTTGGACACAGATGCAAGTTTTTTCTAATATTTTCAATCCATGGTTTGTTGCATAGAACCCATAAACACGGAGAGCCAACTGTATCTGTTGTTGTAGCTGTTGGCTTGTTTGGAAGATAGGGTCTCTCCAAGTAGCTCATGGTAGCCTGAAACTGATACATAGTTCAGGCTGCCCTCAAACTCAAGATCCTTCTGTCTTGGACTCTTAATTGCTGGGACAGTAGGCACTTACTATTACACTTAGTTCCCAACTACACCATTAAATAACAAGACTTTAACCTCTTCTTTAGCTTATGTATAAGATTCAGATTCACTTCTGGATTTCTAACATGTCTACTATAGTAAGTTTGCAAACTAATGCCATTAAAGACACAGCCTCAATATTTAATAAAATATATAAAGACTTACCAGTGCTACCTTTCCTGTTGTTGATATCAAATATTCCAGATGGAGCTTTCACAATACTGCTGCCCCAGGCAGGATGGTCAATAGGACTCTGAGTCTCTGGACTAGGTTGTGAATGTTTTGCTACAATAGCAGACACATCACACACCTCTGAAAAAAATTTTTGGATGTTATCATTCTTACTTGTGCCAATATCAAAGTAAACTTATCAGAGTAAACATATATATCTAGATAGATAGATACATACATACATAGATACATAGATAGATAGATAGATAGATAGATAGATAGATAGATAGATAGATAGATAGATAGATAGATAGATAGACAGATAGATAGATAGATAGGTGGTGGTGCTGGTGGTGCTGGTGCTGGTGGTTGTGGGGCTTGAACTCTGGGCCTGGGTGCTGTCCCACAGCTCTTTAACTCAAGGCTAGCGCTCTACCTCTTGAACCACAGCGCCACTTCCAGTTTTCTGAGTGGTTTACTGGAAATAAGAATCTCATGGACTTTCCTGCCCGAGCTGGCTTTGAACCTCGATCCTCAAGATCTCAGCCTCCTGAGTAGTCAGGATTATAGGTATGAGCACTGGCGCCCAGCCTATATATGTCTATTTTCAATAACTTATTGCTGATTGGCTTAACTTATGTCAGTCATAAAGGTTACCACTATTGACTGAAATTGTTTTATTTTTAGCATTCAATAATCCTAACTTGATTTTTCAGTGAACTGGCCTTCAGTTGCTACACTTATTACTTGATAAACAGGAAAAAAATTTGATTCTACAAAATCTGAAGGATAAAATAAGAAATCTATGTAAAACAATAGGGGAGGGCTGGGAAGGTGGCTCAGTGGTAGAGTGCTTGCCTTGCATACATGAGGCCCCTGGGTTCAATTCCTCAGCACCACATAAGAAGAAAAAGCCGGAAGTGGCGCTGTGGCTCAAGTGGTAGAGTGCTACTAGCCTTGAGATGAAGAGCTGAGGGATAGCACCCATGCCCAGAGTTCAGGCCTCACCAAAAAACAAAAAAACAAAAAACAAACAGGGGAACTGGGCACCAGTGACTCATGCCTCTAATCCTAGCTACTAAAGAGGCTAAGACCCAAGGATTTGTGGTTCAAAGCCAGCCTAGAAAGGAACATTTTATGAGACTTTTATCTTTAATTAAAAGACAGGAGTGGATATGTGGTTCAACTGATGAAGCTCTATCCTTGAGCAAAAAAACACACAGGGTCAGTGCCCAGGCCCTTGAGTTCAAACCCTAGGACTGGCACAAAAAGAAATTTTTTTAAAAAAGACAATGGGAGGGGCTGGGAAGGTGGCTCAGTGGTAGAGTGCTTGCCTTACATGCATGAGGCCCTGGGTTCGATTCCTTAGCACCACATAAGCAAAAAGAAAAAAGCCGGAAGTGGCGCTGTGGCTCAAGAGGTAGAGCGCTAGCCTTGAGCTGAAGAACTGAGGGACAGCGCTCAGGCCCAGAGTTCAGGCCCCACGACTGGATGCAAAAAAAAAAAAAAAAAGACAATGGGAGAATATCTTATTACCATATACCAAAGTATTCCTTGTATTTCCACAAAATGATTACAACAAATCATCTCTACCTCAATGCGTCCTATAAAAACAAGGGAAAACAGACTTTTTAACAAACCAGGGGAAAATATCAACTTAAGATATTTGAAGCCGGGGCTGGGAAGGTGGCTCAGTGGTAGAGCGCTTGCCTTGCATGCCTGAGGCGCTGGGTTCAATTCCTCAGCACCACATAAGCAAAAAGAAAAAAGCCGGAAGTGGTGCTGTGGCTCAAGCGGTAGAGCACTAGCCCTGGGCTGAAGAGCTGAGGGAGAGCGCCCAGGCCCAGAGTTCAGGCCCCACGACCGGACCCCAAAAAAAAAAAAAAAAATCAAATTCTTAGCCGGGTGCTGGTGGCTCACGCCTGTAACCCTAGCTACTCAGGAGGCTGAGATCTGAGGATCGAGGTTCAAAGCCAGCCTGGGCAAGAGAGACCTTGAGACTCCTATCTCCAATAAACCACCAGAAAACCGGAAGTGGCGCTGTAGCTCAAGTGGTAGAGTGCTCGCCTTGAGCTGAAGAGCTGAGGGACAGCGCCCAGGCCCAGAGTTCAGGCCCCACGACCGACCAAAAAAAAAAAAAAAAAAAAGATACTTGAAGCCTTGGCCTGGAAGTTGGCTCAGTGGTAGAGTGCTTGCCTTGCATGCATGAGGACCTGGGTTTGATTCCTCAGCACACATAAGCAAAAAAAGCTGGAAGTGGCGCTGTGGCTCAAGTGGTAGAGTGCTAGCCTTGAGCTGAAGAGCTGAGGGACAGCACCCAGGCCCAGAGTTCAGGCCCTATGACAGGGGAAAAAAAAAAAAAAAAAGGTATTTGAAGACTAGTCAGGCACTGGTGGCTCATGCCTGTAATCCAAACTACTCAGGAGGCTGAGGATCTGAAGATCATGGTGTTTGAAGTCAGTCCAGGCAGGTAATTCCATGAAACTTGTATCTCCAATCAACTACCAGAAAACTGCAAGTGGTGCTGTGGCTCAAAGCAAAAAAACTCAGGGACAGCGCCCAAATCCCAATTTCAAGCCACACGACTAATTAAAAAAAAAAAAAAAAAAAGGTATCTGAAAGCTAGTAAAAAAGCATTTTAAAATAAATGGAACCCTGGAATACAAATTTCATGGCTCAGTTTAGTCCTACTTTTGTCACAAAGTATCCATATAACTTTGACAAGTGAATCTTTCAATAGATTGTGCAAAATTAAAGGCAACTTTATTTTAAATTTGAAATTTCAGAGACTATCAAAATCTACCTTAATATATAGGCCTATGAATTAGGCTTTATTTCCTGAAAATCATCACCACAATTATCCATCAGGATTAATATTTTAATTAATAGTTATCTTAATAAGTACAATTCATAAGCATTAGGACTTTACCTTGTATCTGAACCTTTGTTTTAGTGATCAACTCTTGTGCCACTTGTTCTTCAGACACATGAGTTTCTGTATCATCTTTTATCAGTTCATCCTTAGACCCATAGCCTTGGTCAGACTGACCACCTGTTAAAATGAATGTAAGTTTGTAAATATTTTCGTATACTTACAATCCATTCATAAAATATAAAAAGAAAATCCCACTGAAATATACAGGCAAACTCTGAGAAAAAAAAAGACAAGGAAGCTAACAAGGAATACATTTTAAAAACAGTGAAAAGCAAAGGAACACATTTTAAAAACAGTGAAAAGTAAAGAACATTGGAAACAGGAACATCCAACACTGAAGACCATACTACATTTGAAAGCACTGTCTGAAGCACTGTCTGAATCTTACTTTCTTCATGGTAAATTAAAACAATGTGGGTAAGATGCTTTGAAGTCTCCTTTAAAGTATGCCTGTAGTATGCTGCCTATTTGTAAGAAAGAAAGCACATATATCTGCTTACGTTTGCAAAAAGCAATACTGGGATGACAAACAAGAAAGCAATGAAAATAGTTATATACCATAAATAGAAGAAGATAACATTGCAAGTTGGGTTTTTTTTGTTTTTGTTTTTGTTTTTTGGTAGGTTATGGGGCTTGAACTCTGGGTCTGAGCATTGTCTCTCAGCTCAAGGCTAGCGCTCTACCACTTGAGCCACAGCGCCACTCCCATACATAAAAGAAAATAAGATGGAAAATATAAAGATGAAAGAAAGTTCCTTAAGTGTGATTTATTGGTATTATTTTTGGAGATGTAACACGTTTTCATATGAAATATTAAAACCCTCACTGAAAGGGTCAGAAGAGGACAAATCCAAATAATGTTTTTATTTGAGTTGGTGGCAGGCAGTACTGGGGATTGAAATCAGGGCTTCCATGCTTACTAGGCCAGCACTCTACCACTTTAGCTATGCCCCCTAATCCTCCAAACTATTTAAGTACGTATAACAAACCTGGGAGAAAAAGCCAAACCTAGAATAGCTTAGTAGGCTTATTTCTCACAGGAGAATGAGTGTGATGAATCTGTAATCGTTTTATATGTGTAGTACAACTGAGCAAATTAAGTGAGAAGATGTTACTAGAAGACAAGATTCCTACTATGGGACAAAGTAGTTTTGTTTTTAAAAAGTGAACTGAGGGGGCTGGAAAGGTGGCTCAGTGGTAGAGTGCTTGCCTTGCATGCATAGGCCCTGGGTTCAATTCCCCAGCACCACATAAGCAAAAAGAAAAAAGCTGGAAGTGGCGCTGTGGCTCAAGTGGTAGAGCGCTAGCCTTGAGCTGAAGAGCTGAAGGACAGCGCCCAGGCCCAGATTTCAGGCCCCACAACCAGACCACCCCCCCCCCCAAAAAAAAAGTGAACTGAGGAAAGGTAAAGAATCTTGTGGGGTTGATTTTGGATTGGAGATGTTTTTAAAAATAGGCATACATGGGCTAGGAAGGTGGCTCAGTGATAGAGTGCTTGTCTCCCATGCATGAGGCCCTGATTCCTCAGCACCACATAAGCAAAAAGAAAAAAGCCGGAAGTGGCACTGTGGCAAGTGGTAGAGCACTAGCCTTGAGCTGAAGAGCTGAGGGACAGCGCCCAGGCCCAGAGTTCAGGCCCCACGACCGGAACCGCCCCACAACCGGAACCCCCCCTCTCCCAAAAAAATAAAAAAGAAAGATAAGAGTATGAATCTATAGTATTCCCATGAATGTATAACCTAAATAACTCTTAAAGTATCATACTAACTCAAATTAAGTAACTTTCTACATAATAACAAAGAATTTTCCAACAAGGGCAAGGTCATAAGAGACCAAAAAAAGGCTGAGGAACTGGGCTAGGGTAAAGGTAACTAAGGAGAGGCAATTAAAGTACTACAAAGTAAATTTGAAAACAAAAATGGAATATAGACATAGATAAAGTAGTGTACCATATGTTCCTGAATTTGTTGACTCAAATTTCAGAAAACACCACTGAGGCATGAAGAGGCAAAAGGGCTAAATCTGTTCATATGATCTAGGAAAAATAAGTATGTAGGTATATATAATGAAACCAATCAGTATAGCAATCTGAAAAGAAATGAGTTTAAAGATATTCAAAACTTTTCTAAATTTTTACTTTTTGTATGTTTGAAACTGTTTCAAAGTAAGTTTCTGAAAAGTCTGTTTTAACTAATGTTCTATAACTTAAAAAATAAAACTGAGTAACTAAAGAACTCCATTATAACAGGGCTCCAATGGCTATTCAGGAGGCTGAGATCAAAGGACTGAAGCTGGAACCCATCCTGGGCAGAAAAATCTGAAAGACTCCATCTCCAAAAAAAAAAGAGGGGGAGGAATAGGGGGACAAGAGGTACTGCTCAAGTAGTATAGCACCAGCCAAGTGAGAAGACAAATCCCTAAGTTCAAGCCACAGTACCAGCACAGAGAAAGAAATCAGAAAGATGTCAATGTACTGGTAAATAGTGCACACCTGTAATCCAAGCATTTAGGAGTGTTAAGGCAGCAAGACTTTGAGACTAGCATGGGCTACATAGCCTGAGCCACCTGACCATCTCAAAACTAAAACTGAACAAAACAAAAAAGATGTCAACGAATGATACAAATTATGTAGTACCTTCCATATTCTGCTACTTATTACACTGTCACCCAGACTTTAGGTTTGCCATATGTCAAAAGTAGTATCTTTAAATACTACTGTTTTAAATTGTTACGTTCAGTGGCTGTTGTGTCAGTTCCCTCAGAAAGTCTGGTATCCTAACTATGGGGCCATGAGATGGGACAATATACTGGGAACAGGGTGGATTGATTATATCCATATATACCCCTAAGGAGCTCAGTGACTCAGTATCAGGTACTAAGTAGAAAGATTCCATAAAATAAGCCTTAATGAAATGAGCAATTTATACACTTGGGCTAGAAGACTCCAAAAGTATCGAATGCCTTCACTAGATAACCTATGACATGAAGGTTCAATATTTAGTTTCATGTACAAATATGAAAAAGGCAAAGGATCTTCCCCAAGTATTGGTCTTTACACAAGTTACCTGCAATTACTAGCAGGCTATTTTTCTATTAAAGAACTAAACTGCCAAAAAAAATTAAAAAAAAGAACTAAACTGCCTTAAAATGAGCCGTATAAAAGTTTAGAGGAGTAAGAAGGGAAGGAGATTTATTTGCATGTTATCATCATCATTCCTGATAAAATGGATTCAGAACAAAAATTATATTCTTTATTTTTCATATGTCAAACTCATTTCTTCTCAAGTATTAGGAAAAATAAACAAATACCACAGGAAACAAAACAAAGCAGCTTTAAAATTAAAGTCTTAGCCAGACATCGGTGGCTCACACCTATAATTCTAGCTACTCAGCAGGCTGAGAACTAAGGATCCCAGTTCAAAAACCAGCCCAGACAGAAAAGTCTGAGACTCTTATCTCCAATAAAACACTCAGAAAACTGGAAATGGAGCTGTGACTCAAGTGGTAGAGTGCTCACTTTGAGCCGAAGCGCTAATAGCTCCCAGGCCCAGAGTTAAGACCCACGACCAATCCCCCTGGCAAAAAAAAATAATAAAGTCCCAAAAATTTCTACTTGTTCATTTACCAATAGGACTGAAAATTTTACAAACAAAATTGTGGTTTATATATAGCCTTAGGTTGCATTAATGATTTATATATGTTGCTGTGTATACAGGAATGTAGTTTGTGGCACAAAAATCAAGCAGACTGGTTTTTGGAAAGCAAAAGACACCTCAACAGGTGAACAATGAATGGGTTCTTTAATGTCAATAATACTATTTTACACAATACAATGATGCTACAACTCAACCTTGTAAGAACTATTTTTTGTTTTGTTTTGGTTTTTTGGCTAGTATGGGGCCTGAACTCTCGGCCTGGGCGCTGTCCCTCACCTCTTCAGCTCAAGGCTAGTGCTCTACCACTCGAGCCACTTCTGGCTTTTTCTGCTTATGTGGTGCTGAAGAATCGAACCCAGGACCTCATGCATGCAAGGCAAGAACTCTACCACTGAGCCACCTTCCCAGCCCTTGTAAGAACTATTAACAAAGCAAAATATATTTTCAAATACCACAATAAATTCATTTTGTAAACTGACCAAAAAATGTTAGATGGATAATTTCAGTAGGGGCTAATATCATTACTCTTATCTGAAGCCAAGAAACTGCTTCTACTTGTAATGATATTTACACTAAAACATGACATCTTTCCCCCACCCTTGAATGTCAGCAAAGTTTAACCTAATAAATGGAAAATTACCTGAAGTGGTTAACATTCAAGGGTAGAATTAATGCACACGTGTATCCATAGCTTCATGTCATAAAAGTCTGTCTGCAACCCACACCATGACAGCCAAGGACAAATGCAGCACCAAGAAACAGCACAGAGCAAAAAAAGCAGAGCAACAAAGAGCAGAGAAAAGGAAACTTCAGTCACTGAGACAAGTTCATCAGATGAAGCATAGGAATTAGATTCAGAATTCTTTTTAAAGGAAGACTTGAGATATTAACAACCACTACCACCACCACAACAAAAAACAACACAAGAAGGATGTGCAACACACATATTTCTGCCCAAAGTGGTACTTTTATTACACTTATTTTTAACTTTAGAGGACAGAGATTTTGCCCATGGTTATGTATATACAATAACTTCTCAGATTAAAAAAATAAAAGTCTTTTCAGGTGAACAGACTATCTTTTACTTTCATAGTGCATGGCTTACTTTCTTTCCTCTTTCATACCCATAATCTCAACTTTCTAAGATGTATTTTCCATTTAATTAAAAAATTTACAGTTGTGTCACTAATGTTGAAGTGCTCTCAATTTCTAACAACTGTATCATATACTTCATGAGTTAATACTGAACAATATGAAGTGTTATGGCAGAACATTGTCTATAGCATTCTTGTTTATTTTATACTTTAGGTAAAAAGAGAAGTACAGTGTCATTTTCTCTCATTAATACTCTGCAAACTCATTTATATTGCACAAACTCTGAAGGTTTGTAAAACTCTGAAAGAGGAAAGGCTCAACATGACAGTAAGTGAAGGGTTAGTTAAATACAGATTTAGTACCTGTGCTAGAGTGATTATCAATGGAATCAAGTCTGATTAAGTCTCTGACGAAGACTGTGTGCTCCCCATTGTTAGCATCATTAGAACTATCCACGCTACCGTGGCTCACCGTGTCCCCATCACTTCCACCTGTGGCACTCTGAGGAGCTAAAGGTAAGAACAATGCAGTTCAATAACTCATGCACTAACACCTCTGATGCTAAACACGAATGACCCAAAGTTCATTTGTAATTACACAACACTTTCTAGGTTTCTGATTTTAAAAATGCCTTTGAACTAAGCTATCCTGTCTTTAGTTGTATATGAAAATATCAACCAGAATATAATTTAAGCTCTACTACATATTAAAAACTCATATGCCTAAAAAGCTAGGATTCAAAAAGGAAGGCTCTTCCCACAGTACCTGATATTGGGGAGACTGGTGAGATTTGCATACTCTTTTTAAGTGGCTTCCTAAATTGTGCCAAGCCATGTACCACATTCCGTACTTTTGTCCAAAGAAAGATACCACTGCGGGTACTACTAGGCCACTGGCTCTCCAAAACTACCTAAAAGTAAAATAAAAGTTAAAAGCATCACAAGGAATATTTGATTGAAAAATATACAATTACATATAAAAGGTTATACCAGCCAGCCACACGTATTAAAAAAATATTTGAACTGAGTGCATAGCATTTGGGAAACTGAGGCAGGAAGATCACTAGTTGTGGACTAGCCTGGAGTACACAGAGAAAACCTTTCTCAGAGAAAAACAAAATACAACCAAAAAAAAAAAAAAAAAAAACATAATTCAAGGCCAGCCTGGAGAAAAAAGTTCATGAAACCTACATCTCAAAAAAAAAAAAAAAAAAAAAAAAAGTAGGGGTCTGGGAATGTGGCTTAGATGGTAGAGTGCTTGCCTAGCATGCATGAATCCCTGGGTTCCATTTCTCAGTACCACATAAACAGGAAAAGGTGGAAGTGGCACTGTGGCTCAAGCGGTAGAGTGCTAGCCTTGCGCAAAAAATGCTCAGGGAAAGCACCCAGGCCCTGAGCTCAAGCCCAGGACTGGCAAAAAAAAAAAAAAAAAAAAAAGTTGAATTTTAAAAAGGGCTGGAGATGTGGCTCAAAGAGTAGAATTGCCCAACTAGCAATCCCTGAGTTCATACTCCAATACCACCAAAAAACACCACTAAATATAATTAGTCATCAGAAATGTAATTAAAACTGAAGGAGTGATTCAAGTGGTAGAATATCTAGCTGGCAATTGCAAGGTCCTGAGTTCAAACTCAAGTACCATTCTCCCCACCAAAATAATGAAGATTAACATTTTAGGAGAAAGCAATAGTTTACACCTATACTCCTAGCTACATGGGAGGCACAGTTTGGGAAGCTTGCCAGTCAAGCAAAAAGTTCTTAAGACATATGGTAGTGCTTGCCTATCATTCCAGCTACATAGAAGCATAAATAAAAGGACTGAAGTACAAGCTGGTTTGGACACAAACATAAGCTCTTACTTGACAAATAATGAGCATAAAAGGCTGGGACATGACTCAAGTGGTAGAATGCCTGCCTAGCAAGCAGAAGGTTATGAGTTTAAACTCCAGTACTGCTCTTTCCCACAAAAAGGAAAAAAAAAGGGGGGGGGGCTGAGAATGTAGCTTAGTGGTACAGTGTTTGCCTAGAATGCTTGAAGCTCTAGTTCCATTCCTTAAGTACCACATAAACAGAAAAAGCTAGAAGTGGTGCTGTGGCTCAAGTGGTAGAGTGCTAGCCTTGAGCAAAAGAAGCTCAGGGGGGGCTGGGAAGGTAGCTCAGCGGTAGAGTGCATGCCTTGCAAGCATGAGGCCCTGGGTTCGATTCCTCAGCACCACATAAATAGAAAAAGCTGGAAGTGGCACTGTGGCTCCAGTGGTAGAGCGCTAGCCTTGAGCTGAAAGCTGAGGGACAGCGCCCAGGCCAAGAGTTCAGGCCCCATGACCGGCAAAAAAAAAAAAAATAAAGAAGCTCAGGGACAGTGCCTAGACCTTGATTTCAAGCCCCAGTACTGGCAAAAAAACAAAAAAACAAAACCTCATGGCATCATAAAACACTTGTTAGAATGGGTATTATAAAAAAAGAACAATAGTGTTAAGAATATACAAAAAAGAAAATCTTTGTAAAATGGTGATCAGATATAAATTAGTACAGCCATTATGGAAAACAATATGGAGAACCTCAAAAAACTAAAAACAGAACTACCACACAATCCAGTAATCCTACTACTGGTTTCACATCTAAAAGAAATAGGATCAGGATCTCTCAAACAGGTATCTGCATTCTCATGTTCACTGTAGCCATATTCACATTAGCCAAGGTATGGAATTAATCTACATGTCCATAATGAACAAACGAATTAAAAAATGTGTTACAGCTGAGTCCCTGTGACTCAAACCTTAATCCTAGCTACTCAGGAGGCTGAGATCTGAGGATCACGATTCAAAGCCATCCCAGGCAGAAAAGTCCTCATGAGACTCTTACCTCCAATTAACTACTCAAAAGCCAGAAGTGGTGTTGTGGCCCAAGTTGTATAACACTAGCCATGAGTACAAAGAGGCTCAGGGAAAGAACCCAGGCCCTGAGTTCAAGCCTCACACAGACCAAAAAAAAAAAAAAAAAAAAAAAGAGTGTGGTACATACACGCAATGGAATACATTCTATCTTAAGAAAAAAAGACTATTCTCTCACTTGCAACAACCTTGAAGACATTAAGTGAAACAAGTGAAAACATTAAGTGAACCTTGAAGTAAGAGAAACTGCCTGCTCTCTCTCTCTCTCTCTCTCTCTCTCTCTCTCTCTCTCTCTCTCTCTCTCTCTCTCTCTCTCTCTCTCTCTCTCTCTCTCTCTCCTAGGCTTGAACTCAGGGCCTGGGCATGTCCCTGAGCTTCTTTTGCCCAAGGCTAGTACTCTAACACTTGAGCCACAGTGCCACTTGTTTATGTGGTACTAAGGAATAGAACCCAGGGCTTCAAGCCTGTTAGGCAAGCACTGTGCCACTAAGCCACATTCCCAGCCTGCCTTTCTTTCTTAAACATAGAACCTAAAAAACTGAACTCACAGAAGCAGAGAAAAACAGAGTGGTGGTTATAGGGACTTTGGATAGGGATAATTAAGGATGATTGAAGGATGCAAATTTTCACTCAAACAAGAGAGATACATTTAAGAGCTCTATGGTTTCACTTAGTAAACATGCCTTTAAAAATTTAATATACAGTGGCTGGGAAGGTGACTCAGTGGTAGAGTGCTTGTCTTGCACGCATGAGGCCCTGGGTTTGATTCCTCAGCACCACATAAGCAAAAAAAAAAAAAAAAGGCGCAAGTGGAGCTGTGGCTCATGTGGTAGGGCGCTAGCCTTGAGCTGAAGAGTGGGGGTACAGAGCTCAGGCCCAGAGTACAAGCCTTATGACTGGCAAAAGATAAATAAAAATTAAAAAAAATTAATAATACATAATAAACTTAATAAAATTTTTAATTAAAAACTTAAAAATTGGCTGAGAAGTTGGCTCATGGTAGAGTGCTTGCCTCCCATGCATGAGGCCCTGGTTTCGATTCCTCAGCACCATATAAGCAGAAAAAGCCAGAAGTGGCGCTGTGGCTCAAGTGGTAGAGCGCTAGCCTTGAGCTGAAGAGCTGAGGGACAGTGCCCAGGTCCAGAGTTCAGCCCCCACGACCGACAATAAAAAACTTAAAAATTACTATAAGTACACTTTAAGTGTTCTTACCACATAAAGGGAATCAAGCAATACATAATAATTAACTTGACTGAGCCATTCCAAAAGGTTTAAATATTTGAAAACATGTACATAATTAACAGAAGAGAAAAAAGGAATATGTCCCCCAAATCTCCTCTTAAGGAAACTTTCCCGGAATAAAAAGGTACAGAAAACTGTCATTCTTAATAAGATATATTACTTAATGTCAATCCTACTTACCTTATTGTAATAACCATAAGTAATAGCATTTGGCTTTATTTTAGCAGTTTTCATTTCAAATAAGACTCTCACTGCTAAAACAGGATGACCCCAAAGTCCACAAAGCTGCATTACTACTCGATAGCATACCTAACAGGAAATAATATCAAACCATTAATAGTATATTATTGTTTACAACTTGTAGAGATTTTCTTAAAAGATTCTACTCAATTCTTTGCATGAAGTTGTTAAGCACTTTCATCTTTTGTAATGGCTTTAGCATTTTTATAGATGACTTTTAAAACCTATTTATCAGCATTATTGATAAGACCTATGTGTACATGCTCTTTATTCGAGCTAGTAAATCTACACAGCAAATGATTATTCTCCTTACTATGAAAAATAATTCCCTTCTAAAATTAAAATATCTATCTCCCTACTCACCATGCTTTATATTCTATGCTAAAGTAATTAAAGATTGTAGCTCCCAGATGCCAGTTTAACAAAAAAGGTCTGTAAACTCACGTCTTTAAAAGAAAATGACAAGCCCAGCAACAATGGTTTATACCTGTAATTTTAGCTACTCAGAAGGCTGATATCTGAGGATCATGGTTGAAAGCTGGCCTGGGCATAAGTCCTTGTGGGACTCTTATCTCCAACTAAGCACCATAAAAAAGCTGGAAGTAGAGGTGTGGCTTGAGTGGTAGAGCACTAGCCTTGAGCTGAAGAGGTGAGGGACAGCGCCCAGGCCCAGAGTTCAGGCCCCACGACCGGACCAAAAAAAAAAAAAAAAGAGTGCTACCCTAGAGTAAAAAAGCTCAGACTGGCACTCAGGACCTGAGTTCAAGCCCCAATACTCAAGTGTACACACACACACACACACACACGCACACGCACACGCACACCAAGAGCTGTGGGTGGTGACTCATGTCTATAATTCTAACTACAGAGGTGGCAGAAACTGGGAGGAACACAGCTGCAGGCCAGCCTGGGCAAAACATTCACCAGACCCCATCACAACGAAAAGATGGGTGTAGTGACACATAGCCTGTCATACTATACCTTCAGAAACATAAATAAGATCATAGTCCCAATAGCCACAGCTTCACTTCTGGGCTTTTGGGGTAAATTGGAGATATGAATCTCACAGGCTTTCTTCAGGATGACTTTGAACTGTGGATCCTCAGACCTCAGCTGCCGAATTAGCTAAAATTACAGGTGTGCACCATTAGCATTCAGTGACACAAAAATAATTTTTAAAGAAAAAAATAGTGGAGAGAAAAAGCAGTAGGTTTCTCACTTTCCTTTAACTGTTAACTGAATTATATCAATGCCTACCTCTTTCAGAATTTAAAGATAAACAAATGCATGTAGCATATTGTTCACTGAATGTTTACTATAAACAAGGCACAATTGTATTATCAACTGATTTAACCTTGCAATCACATGAAATAATTCTATTATTAGTATATATTAGTAGTTTTCCAGGGGCAATTTTATTCTCCAGGACATATTGGCAAGGAGACATTTGTAGTTGTCATAACTTGTGGAGAAGAGGATGTTACCAGCATCTAATGGGCACATTGTTAAACATCCTACAATATAAAGGAAAGGTTCTCCAAATAATAATTGTTTTGGCCAAAATGCCAATTATGCCAAAGTTGAAAAACTAGGAGCTACAATTTCAAATGAATAATCTGAAACATAAGACATGTATGTAACTAGCCCTGGTGTGGTATGGTTTAGGACTGTAATCCTAACTTCTGAAGAGGCTAAAATGGGAGATAAAGGTTTAACACTACTCCAGGCAAAAAGAACTTCTTGAGGCTCCATGCCACCTAATATCTGGGCATGGTGGTGCACATGCTAAGTGAATAGTTTATGCCATCCTCATAATAAAGCAAGACCCTACCCCAAAAATAACTACACAAGTTGGCACCAGTGGCTCAAGCTTGCAATCCTAGCTACTCAGAAGGCTGAGGTCTGAGAACATAGTTTTTAAGCCAGCCCAAGTAGACAAATCTATCAAACTCTTACTCCAACTAACAAGCAAAATGCTGGAACTGAAGTGTAGTTCAAGTGGCAGAGAATGAGTATGAGGCCTTTTTAGTTCAAGTCCCAGTTCCAGGCTATATGTGTCTGTATGTGCTTGCTCAACACACACACACACACACACACACACAAGCCCCACAGAAAATAGCAATACAAAAAATGAGGCAGTTCAAGAAATAGAGTGCCTACCTAGCAAGCATGAGGCCCTAATTTTAAACTCATCTTTTGGCTATGGACATAATGGAGTGGTAAAACACTCTCCAAGCAAGTGAGTCCTGGACTTTATCCCTAGCATTGCATTGTGGGGGGAAAAATTTACAACAGTAACTGAGTTTGTAATACTTGCCTCGTCTAGTGGATCCACATCTGTTTTCCTCATCTTAATAAGTACATCATATGCCTGTTGAAGTGCTCTGACCTTTGGATGAGAAACTCTAACATAGGCTGGGAGACAAATAAACCATAAACTGTAACAATGACTAAACAGACATTTGGCCCATTGTGGTGGATTTGTGTAACATCTCTTTGCCAATTTATGAGCTGACTTTATCTCCTAGAAAGAGAATAAAATATGTGATTACCAGAGTGAGGAAGAAAGAAGGAAATGACCAAGTTTTCAGGCAAAATTTGGCCCTAAAAAAAGGCATTTCATAGTTTAACTTTTGTGAATGGATTCTAACACTGTCATGTGGTTCCCTGAACATTCATTTACAGTAATACTTTTTACTACTCTATAGACATTCATTGACTAGAAATTACTTAAAAAGCAAAAACCATTCATAACACAGAAAAAAGGTACAGGTGTTTCATAGATAAGATTGTAACCAAAACTATACAACGCAGCCTTAATCATTTATAATTCCAGAGCTCTTCTATTCCAATCTTAATAAACAATAGTCTTATTCTTCTTCCTGCTAAAGTTAAAACTCCTCTAAGCTGTTTCCTGCCAACCTTCTCCCTATACCAAGTCTAACACTTGAAAGGCTGAGAAAAGAAGACAGCAAATTCAAGACCAACCAGGGCTAAACAGATGAGTCCAATGCCAGTCTGAGCTCAAAAACAAAAACAAAAATAATCCAGATGATGGGCTAGGAAGGTGGCTCAGTAGTAAAGTGCTTGCCTTGCATGATGAAGCCCTGGGTTTGATTCCTCAGCACCACATAAGCAGAAAAAGCTAGAAGTGGTGCTGTGGCTCGAGTGGTAGAGCACTACACTTGAGCTGAAGAGGTGAGGGACAGTGCCCAGGCCCAGAGTTCAGGCCCCATGACCAGCCAAAAAAAAAAAAAAAAAATCCAGATGAGCAAGGTGGGATATGCCTGGTCTACCTACTCAGGAGGCTGAAATAGGAGGATCATGAGTTCAAAGTCAGTCAGGTCAGTATAGTGAAAGCTCTCAGGAAAAAAAAAACAAACTTATTTCTTGAGTAGGGGTGTAGCTCAGTGGTACAATACCTCTGGTACTTGCATGAATGTATTTGCTGTATATATAGTACTTGCATGCATGAAGCCCTGGGTTCAATATCTAGCACTGAAAAAAAAAAGTGGAAATACTAATTCTTTTGCAAGCAACATAGCCATAAAAGATGATGATAGGTCTTCTAGTAGTTCGACTGGCATATTTTCAGTTTCTGTTTTCATTCTCTTAGGTGGAAGAAAGATAAGTTAAAATCATCTGCTGAAGTAGCAGTATGGTGCAAAGTGGTACAGTGCTACGCTTGAGTAAAAGAGCAAAGGGAGGGGCTGGGAAGGTGGCTCAGTGGTAGAGCGCTTGCCTTGCATGCATGAGGCCCTGGGTTCCATTCCCCAGCACCACATAAGCAAAAAGAAAAAAGCCGGAAGTGGCACTGTGGCTCAAGTGGTAGAGTGCTAGCCTTGAGCTGAAGAGCTGAGGGACAGCGCCCAGGCCCAGAGTTCAGGCCCCTCGACTGGATCCAAAAAAAAACAACAACAAAAAAGAGCAAAGGGAAAGCATCCAGGCCCTGAGTTCAAGCCCTACCATAGACAAAGACAAAGTACTTTGCCTGGCACAGGTGCCTCACACCTGTAATCCTAGCTACTTAGGAGGCCAAGATCTTAAGATCGTGGTTGAAAGCTAATAAGGGAAGGAAAGTCCATGAGATTCTTATCTCCAATTAAGCCCCAGAAAATAGGAAGTGGTACTGTGACTCAAAGTGGTAGAGCACCAGCCTTGAGTAAAAAGCTAAGGGTCAGTGCCCAGGCCCTGAGTTCAAGCCCCACGACTGAAGAAAAAAAAAAAATCATTTGCTGATGATTTGTTAACCTATATACTCCCAGAAACTACAGAGCCTTCCAGATATGTCAGAATGGCATATCTGCACTGGTGTTTTGTTTTGTTTTTTTTTTTTTTGGGGGGGGGGAGGTCCAGTCGTAGGGCCTGAACTCTGGGCCTGGGCCTGGGCACTGTCCCTCAGCTCTTCAGCTCAAGGCTAGCACTTTACCACTTGAGCCACAGCGCCACTTCCAGCATTTTTCTTTTTGTTACGTGGTGCTGAGGGATCGAACCCAGGGCCTCATGCATGCAAGGGAAGCGCTTTACCACTGAGCCACCTTCCAAGCCCTATCTGCACTGTTCTTGTGAGCTTTTTCTCCATGAGACTTGAAGGTATACATGAAATAGATGTACTTGTTTTTCTAAGATCTTAAGGTATTTTTCTTTTCTATCTGACTAGTTAACTAGAGGGGAAAATCTGTTGAAAATGAGAGCTAAGAGGGTGATTAAATTATCCCATTTTAGAAACTCGACTTCACTCAAGTAACATTTTTAAAAACTTATCTCTAAGTAGTTGTACAAAGGGATTTCAATTCAACATATGTTTAAATACAATGCTTTTTTAAATATATAATTATCATCACTTCTATCATTTTCTTCTTTCATCAGTCCCAACCTAGTCATCCACTCAAGTAACATGGCTCCATTTTCACATATGTCTGTTAAATATTACTGCTGCTAATAACATTTTTTAAAAAGTCTCTGGTATTGTTTCCAAACACTGAAAGAAACATGAACTGTGTGAAATTAAGGAATATCTTATAATATTTGTTGGATTAGTAAAACCTTGATTAAGTATTTAATTCTAGATTTTCCTGTTTGAAGAACCTCAAAATACATAGGTATAAAAGATGTTTCCTTTGAGGTAAAAAAAGATGTTTCCTTTGATTTTTTTTTTTGAGACAGTACCTCACTTGTCCAGTCTGGCCTCCAACTCAAGATCCTCTTGCCTCTACATCCCAAGTACTAAGATTTGAAGCATGAGCCATCATACACAGTTTAAGGATATTGAATTGGGGTATATAAGTAACCCTGGCTTTAGTAAAGATATAGTTGTAAAGCAACATATCTAGGTTGTCCTAAGTTAAAATTTCCTCTAATTTTCTTTCTTTCTTTATTTTTTTTTGGGGGGGGTCCGGTTGTGTGGCCTGAACTCTGGGCCTGAGCATTGTCCCTCAGCTCTTCAGCTCAAGGCTAGCGCTCTACCACTTGAGCCACAGCACCACTTCTGGCTTTTTTTTCTTTTTTTACTTGTGTGGTGCTGAGGAATCGAACCCAGGGCCTCATGCATGCAAGGCAAGTGCTCTACCACTGAGACACCTTCCTAGCCCCTCTAATTTCCTTTAAAATGCAGTATTTACTATAAAGAGTATATTAAATATTGATGAAGTACAAATGAAAACCACATTATCACTCCATACTTACTATATTCAAAAGGCATTTAACTAGAACAAGGATATTATGCAATTGGAACTCATACAATATTTGTGAGAGTGCAAAATGATATACCCACATTTGATGGCAGCTTGGCATTTCCTCAAAAGGTTAGACACAGAATTGCATTGCAATTCTACTCCTACATATATAACCAAGAGAAGTGAAAGAACACATCCACACACTTATATGCAAATGTTCACAGGAACACTATTTATAATAGCCAAAAAAGCAGGAACCACTTTCATTTCCACAAATAGGTAAATAATATGCAGTACATACATACAATGGAATAATACTGTCAGAAATGAAATACTGATACAGCTACAATATGGATAAACCTTGAAAACATTATGCTAAGTGAAAATATTATGTTAAATGAAAGAAAACAATCACAGAGAAACATACACTATAATAACACCATATAAATTGACAAGAATAGACATACTTATGGAGACAAAACATAAATTAGGGTTGCTGGGGAGGACAAAGGCAGTGAGGCTAACGCTTAAAATATGTGGGCTTTCATTTGGGAGATTCATGTTTCCAAAATTAATCCTGGTGGTGATTGTACAATGCTGAGAATATACTAAAAGCCACTGAATTGTAAAGTTTAAATAATAAACTTGTGTGGCATACGATTTATGTCTCAATGAAGTTATATTTTAAAGTATACTTGGTTCCCAAGGATTCCTTTAAATGCAGTTTGGGAATATCTGGCCCATTGGCCACACAAGGGCCACAAAATCATTTGATTTAGCACATGACAAAATGATATATATACTTTTAGCTGGCTGCTCCAGCTGTGTGCCTATGCTAATTTTTTATGGCTTTCCAATGATATAAGTATCTAAATGGTCCTTGACAGAAAGCAGGTTCTCTACCTCAATCCTAATGCATAAACATAAGCATTCAAAACATTTAGTCTTAATATGAATAAGGAGGGCTGCAAAAAACCTAGTAAAGCTGGGCACCAGTGGCTTATGCCAGGAGTCTGAGATCTG
Organism: Dipodomys merriami; assembly: GCF_024711535.1. Taxonomy (NCBI): domain Eukaryota; kingdom Metazoa; phylum Chordata; class Mammalia; order Rodentia; family Heteromyidae; genus Dipodomys; species Dipodomys merriami. The sequence continues at coordinate 3,180,975 of NW_027202382.1, read as the reverse complement.
AGGATCATGGTTCAAAGCCAGCCCGGGCTGGAAAGTCCCTGAGACTCATCTCCAATCAACTACCAGAAAACCAGAAGTGGTGCTGTGGCTCAAGTGGTAGAGCGCTTGCCTTGAGATGAAGAGCTGAGGGACAGAGCCCAAGCCTAGAGTTCAAGCCTCATAGACCAACCAAAAAAAAGAAAGAAAAAAAAGAAATCTAGTTAAATGCATTAACAGCTATAGTAGGTCTTTACATGGTTGCTGAGGGGGAAAATTCTATATAAACTATGTATTAACATATATATACTTTACATTTTATTTTTAATAAGTTTTTATTGTGAAAATACTGTACAGAGGGGTTACAGTTACATGAGCAAGGTAATGAGTATACTTTACATTTTAAATTAACATGTTTTAAATGAAGAATATCTGACCTGTTTAGTTCTTTTAGCCATGAGAGCTGGACTGTTTGTAATGTTATTCCCAGTAGGGTGTCTACTAAAACAAAGTTTCAACTCTTGTGGTCTGTCAAAAAGCTTAAGATCCAGTCTTGGAAAGAAATTGTAACTAAAATAAAAAGCAAAAATAGAACTGATGATTTAAAATGCATTGACTTTTCATATTATTCTAGTATTTAGATAAATATTCTAAACCTCTACTAGTACCCAGTAGTGTTCTTTGAAATCCTTACATAAAGAAATAGTTTTTCAAAAATATAAGATGTATCTATAAGATATATAACTTCTTACATGGAAATTCTAATTCTTCCCCATATACTATAATTTTCAACCAGAAATCCCTAACATCTTACTTAAGAATTAATAATAATTTGAACAGAATCCGTGTGTTTCACAGTTAAAAAGAAAAAATTTAGTATCTAAAGCTTTTTTAAGTTTTTCTTCCTAAAATTACCTTTCATTGGAATCTAAAAGATTAAAGCATATTTTTATTTGGAGGATGTGCTATAAGTTAACCAACTACTGGACATTATTAAGTTATTTCTGAGTACAGCAATAAATATCTTTGTATACATATCTGTGAACTCTTTAAAATTAGCTTACATTAGTTATACAGCTGGGATTTCATTATTACATTTCCCACATATTTACAATTATTCCAACCAATCTTACTCCCCCCCACTCTTCTTCCCTCCTTTTCCCAAATATGGTAACTATTCTCAAATTATTTCCAGAATTCTTAAAACCCACTCTAATAGTATAATCTACTCTCAGATAAGTTTTAAATATTTCTACTCATTAGTTTGATTTGCATTTCTTGAAATTTTGGGAAAGCTGAATATATTTAATTTTTGCTTTTCGATTTCCTCTAAGAAATTGTCTGTTTTCCTTTGCCAATTATCTTCTAGGAGATACTATTTTATCCCTCCTTGATTTTTATTTTGCATATCAGCACCAAAATTCTAACTTATAGAAGACAAAGTAAAATAGAATTCTGTAACATGAAATCAAAATAGTATTGAAGAACTCTCAGTTCCAGATACATATATTCTCCATTCTCATGCAGTCCTACTGAGATTTATATTAATTCCATATTTTAAGAAAGTATTCATTTTACTTTCTTTTCAGAATTTTTTTTGGAATATAGCTCCCCACAAAGTAACTACATATGTCCACAAAAATATAAATAGCACAGAATTGCAAACAAATGCACAGGAAACTAATTAAATTATAGTGATTACATGCAACAATTAAAAATCATAAGGCAAAAAATTTCACAGCATGGAAAAATATATTAAAGGCAAACAGGTTACAAAAAATGTATGAAGTGAATTTATCCATACAATATAGACATGCATATATAAAGTTATTATCAGATGTAAGTATTGATATTAAAATGATGTATGTTTTCTTTTTTTTTGCTTGATTACATTTTGTAAACTGTGTATTAGCATGCTTATAATAATAAACAATATCAAACTCATTCTAGTTTCTTAACGAATTTTCATCCAAATCCTATTCTTTTAGATTTAGCAATGATTTCTATTTCTCTATTTTTTCTTTTATCAACCCTCTTTCTTCCTTCTTTTCTATCTTCCTCCCTCTCTTACCTTCTCCCTTTCTTTTCCCTTCCCCTCCCTCCTTCTCTTGCTCCCTCCCTTCTCTCTCCCTCTTTGTTTTTCTGTGGTACTAGGGTTTAAACTCAAGTCTTCTGCACATTGGACCATCCCTACAGCATTTCTTTATACTGGTTGTTGTTTTTTTTTAATATGGCATCCTTTTTGCATGGGTATGTATTACCAGAGCCACAATCTACCTCTTTTATGCTTACAGTCATAGCTGGGATGACAAGTACATGCCAACACACCTAGCTTCTTAGACTGAGATGGAGTCTCATGGAAGTTTCTTTGGGGCTAGCTTAGAGCCACAATTCTCCCAATTTCAGCCCTTGATGCTGAGATGACTATTAAGTACCACCACACCCAGCTACTGGGTTGATAAGAAATGTTTGCCTAGGCTGCCATTGAACTGCAATCCTCCTAACCTCAGTTTCCTAAAGACCTAGGATTATAAAAGGATGAGACACCAACAGGCCTGAGTCCCATTACTCAGACTTAATCCTTTACTTTAAATTTTCTTGATTTTGTTAATTTACAGTAACTTTGGTAATTTCACAGTACTGTGGTTCAAGTAGTAAAGTACAACCTTGAGTGAAAAAGCCAAACAAGTACAAGCACAGACATACAAAGTATTTCACAGTTTATATTAACAGTAAAACTCCCAAAAGGAGATTCTCACAGAAAGTTAAAATATTTTTCTTCTTCATAACTGAGAAATTTGTAAGATTCAAATAAATTAAACATCTAGGAAAATAATGATCAATATCTGGTTTTCCTTACAACAAAGCCATACAATTCTTAAATAAGGCCTCTCCATATAAAATTTATCTTTATTAGTTCACTGAAATAATACTGAACCTTCACAAATCACAAAGATGAACATCTATTTTCTTTTATAATTTTTTTTGGGGGGGTCAGTTGTGGAGATTGAACTCTGAGCCTGAGCACTGTCCCTCAGCTCTTCAGCTAAAGGCGAGCACCCTACCACTTGAGCCACAGCGTCACTTACGGTTTTCTGGTAGTTAACTGGAGATAAGAGTCTCATAGAGTTTCCTGCCTGCTGTCTTTGAACCAAGATCCTCACCAAGATCCTCAGTTCTCAGCCTCCTGAATAGCTAGGATTACAGGCGTGAGCTACCAGAGCCCAGCCATGAATCTCTACCAATAATCGAAAAAAGTTGAAGTAAACTATCCAGTTAGCTCATTACAAAAATTCTGCTACCTGTACTTTGGTGACAGGTCCTTTCCATCGTCAGGAGGTGGCTCAGGTGGCATTATAAATACAGTGTGCTCACTTTTCTGTGAATCATCTAATTCTATTAATTTGGTATCTTCTGCTGAATCCAAATCAACCTGAAAATAATTAATGTGCATGTAAGATCTAATTCTGAAATTTCAACATATAAATTTAAATTTACTCTTTATTTTCTTATTAACACTAAAGAAAAAATACCTTATCTGTTTTCTCTATGCCTTTATCAGGAAACAACTAGAAAAGAAAAAAAAGATTTTTAATGAAAATCTCCACAGTGAATTTAATAATAGACTTTTTCTGAAATTCTGATTTTTTTCAGTAGCAGATATAAAAATTTCACAACATAATTTTTTTAAGTCTTGTAGTTCTAAGTTAAGACATATATATCTTATACGTAATAGAAAATACAGTCTGACATGGTGATACACAGAAGTTCAGCTATGCAGGGTAATGGTGAATTCAAGGCCGGCCAGGGAAAAAGTATCAATGAACGCTATCTCAAAAACAAGGCTCTGGCCAGGTGTCAGTGGCTCACACCTGTAGTCCTAGCTACCTAAGAGGCTGAGATCTGAGGATCACGGGTCAAAGCCAGCCTGGGCAGAAAACTCTGTGAAACTCCTATCTCCAATAAATCACTCAGAAAACCAGAAGTGGTGCTGTGGCTCAAGGGTACAGCCCTCCTCACCTTGAGCTCAAGAGCTAAGGGCCCAGGCCCAGGCCCAGAGTTCAAGCCCCACAATGAAAAAAAGAAAAAAACACACACACACAAGGCTCTGGGTTCAGTTAGTCACTAACCTTCAAAAAAAAAACCCAAACAAACAAACAAAAACCTACCAAGTGCTTTATTTTGATCAGTTTTTTCTTTTGTTTTTATCAACAGGGTTTTACTAGATAAACTAGAACTCTCTAGCTGGGCACTAGTGGCTCACGCCTGTAATCCTAGCTACTTAAGAAGCTGCGATGTGAGGATCACAGTTCAAAGCCAACCTGGGCAGGAAAGGCTGTGAGACTCTTTATCTACAATTAACCATCAGAAAACCGGAAGTGACGCTGTGGCTCAAGTGGTAGAGTGCTCGCCTTGAGCTGAAGAGCTAAGGGGCAGCAATCAGGTCCAGAGTTCAATCTCCACAACTGACCGACAAAAACAAAACACAAAACACAAAACTAGAACTTTCTATGTAGACCAGGTAGGCCTCAAACTCACTCTTCCTTCCTCACCCTGTGGTGCTGAGATTTTAGGCAGTGCCATCTGGCCCAGACTTGAATAGTTCTTTCACTAAATCTTATTTATAAATAAAAATGATTAATTTAGTAAGAGAATTTGACTTCCCAAGTTAAAAAAAAACTATTACTGAACTGTGTTAGTGACTGAAATTATCTAACTCACCTAAGTAAATATTAGAACATTTATTGTATTTTATATTTTGTCAGTCGTGGGCTTGAACTCTGGGCCTGGGCACTGTCCCTTAGCTCTTCAGCTCAAGGCTAGCGCTCTACCACTTGAGCCACAGCGCCACTTCTGGCCTTTTCTGTTTATGCGTTGCTGAGGAATCGAACCCAGGGCCTCATGCATGTGAGACAAGCACTGTACCACTGAGCCACCTTCTCAGCCCAGAACATCAATTTTATGAACAAAAATCTTAAAGTTCTAGAAGAGGAGATATGGCTCAAGTGGAAGAGCACTTGCCTTGAGCCAAAAAAAGAAGCTCAAGGACATTACCTAGGCCCTGAGCTTCAAACCCCAGGATCAACATAAAGTTTTATTCACATCCTTGAAATTTTACAATACCTAGGCCCTGAGCTTCAAACTCCAGGACCAACATAAAGATTTATTCACATCCTTGAAGTTTTATATCATATTAATGAAAGTCAAGAACAAATTATTCCAGTCTTCTGCAACACAAGGGCTCACAAAAAAATGAAATACAGTAATATTCTGCTTTTTATGGACACAATCTCAAATTTTATAGTTTGTATTAAAAATCAAGCCTAAGAGCTGGGAAGGTGGCTCAGTGGTAGAGCGCTTGCCTTGCATGCCTAAGGCCCTGGGTTTGATTCCTCCGCACCACATAAGCAAAAAGAAAAAAGCCGTAAGTAGCACTGTGGCTCAAGTGGTAGAGCACTAGCCTTGATGAAGAGCTGAGGGACAGCGCTCAGGCTACAAGTGCAGGCCCCACGACCGGACCCAAAAAAAAAAAAAAAAAATCAAGCCCAAGATCTGCTTAGCAAAACTAAGAAGCCTATTAAAAATTAGAAAAACAGGGTTTGGCAGTCATAAAGCTCTAGCCAGTGAGCAAAAGCTCAGGTGTAAGATACAGCAAGGATTACAGGAGACTGAGATCTGAGGATCACTATTTGATGCCAGCCTAGGCAGGAAAATCTGACTCTATCTCCAATTAACCACCAAAAAAAGAAAAAAAAAGTGGAATTGTTGGTCAAGCAGAAGAATGCTAGCCTTGAGCACAAAAGCTCAGGAGCCTCATTCCAGCCCTGAGTTCAAACCTCAAAACCAACACAACACAAAAAAATTAGACATATATAAGTAATATCACTGTTAAAAATCAAGCTAGAAACATGGGTCAAGTGGTAGAGCACGTGTCTGTGTCTAGGCAGCATGAAGTCCTGAATTTAACCCAGATAAAAACAACCTCTAAAACACTTGTGCTCGAGTCTGATCACAAACACATGTGTGTATACGTGTGCACACACATACTTTAGGAAAAGCTTTCTATTCTAACGTACTTCCAAATACCTTCAAGACAACAACAACAACAATAATTAACAAAAAGTATGTGGTAAGACAGGAAAACTATAAAAGCGAACCATTAAAAAAAATTGCATGTGTGCCAAACTTTTTCTTTTTTCTTTTTTTTTTTTTCGGGACATGTGGGGCACTGTCCCTGAGTTCTTCTGCTCAAAACTAGTGCTCTACCACCTTCAGCAGTTAACTGGAGTAAAGAGACTCATGAGGCCTTTTCTGCCCCAGCTGGCTTCAAACCACAATCCTCAAAGCTCAGCCTTCTGAGTAGGTAAGAATTTAGGCATGAGCTACCAGTCCTAAGCTGTTTTTTTCTTTTCTTTTTTCTTTCTTTCTTTTTTTTTTTGTCGGCCGTGGGGCTTGAACTCAGGGCTTGGGCACTGTCCCTCAGCTCTTCAGCTCAAGGCAAGTGCTCTACCACTTGAGCCACAGCACTATTTCTGGTTTTCTAGTATTTTATTGGAGATAAGAGTCTCACAGACTTTCCTGCCTGGACTGTCTTTGAACCGTGATCTTCAGTTCTCAGCCTCCTGAGTAGCTAGGATTACAGACGTGAGCCACTGGCACCCAGCTGTTTTTTCTTAATAATGAATATAGGACAAACTTACCTTCTCTATGCAATCATCAAAAAATGCCAATCCAGTATCTTTATCACTTACAAAACTACATTCTTCAATAAAACGAATAAAAATCTGTGTTTTGGATAAAAGGGTATAGAACTTTGTATAGGCACGATCTCGGCTTTTTAAAAATCCTGAAAAGCAAACAGAGTAAGAATAAAATTCCCATTTTAAAGTAAACCTATATTTAAACATTGTTTTAATGTTCATCTACATTACATTCTCTTTACACAAATACACAAATATTTATAAAAAATTTCTATTAACAATACGTAGGTCTGGTCTGCATGATTCACTCATGAAAAAGAAGCATTTAAATGATTAAACTTTTCACTGAGTTTTGGATTCCCACTATGGAAACTCATTCCTGAGTTAGTTTCAAACTGTAATCTCCCTATCTCTGTCTCTTAATTAGTTACAATTATAGGCTTGAGGCTTGAGCCACTTCTCTTAGCTTCTGATACTCTACAGCAATGAGTCAATGTCCTTCCTCTGAAAGTCATTACATGTCTGATGTTCAGCTGAAGTTCAAGCATCTGGCTAGTCCACTCTTCTCCCTATTGATCATATAGTCATATACTGACATCGGGAACATTTTTCTTTCATTCAGGAAGAAAAGGGCACTTGATTCAAAGTGACAATAACCTTACACACTATTATAGTTTGAATATGAAGTGTCCCATAAAAGGCACATCTGTTAAAAGCTTGGTCTCCAACTTGTGATGCTATTGAGAAGTGATTGTGATTGACAATGTGGCTAAAGTAGAAGAAAGCTTGCTAAGCATGCATGAGGTCCTGGGTTTAATCTCTAGTATCATAAAAATAGTGATTGGATCATGAGGACACTAGCTTCATCAATAAACTTCACACTAAATAAGCTATTAGGAGGTTGGACCTGGCTGAAAAGAATAGGCCATGGAAGCTTGTCTTCTAAGGGTGTATATTGCCATTTCTTTTTTTTTTTTTTTTTTTTAGTCCGGTCGTGGGGCCTGAACTCTGGGCCTGGGCGCTATCCCTCAGCTCTTCAGGTCTTCAGGTCAAGGCTAGTGCTCTACCACTTGAGCCACAGCACCACTTCCGACTTTTTTCCTTTTGCTTATGTGGTGCTGAGGAATCAAACCCAGGGCCTCATGCATGCAAGGCAAGCGCTCTACCACTGAGCCAACTTCCCAGCCCATGCCCTTTCTTATCTTTCTTTCTGCTTCCGAGATGCCATTAATTTGAGCAGTTTTCTTTTGCCATATCCATGTTTATTCCACTTTGCCACATGCCTAAAAGCAATGAAACCACCTGACTATGGGCTAAAACAAGTCAAAATGAATTTTTTCCCTTTTAAGTTGTTTTTCTCAAGTATTCTGTCATAATGACAAAAAGCTTACTAACACACAAATCATAGAATACTCTAGGCTCTTAATTCCATGACTTCAGTGATCCTATGATCTATCTCACCTCATTCTCCAACTTCTATATAGTCACATTCTTTACATTTTCCTCGTCATTACTGAAACCGCTCTGTCTCCTAAATCTCTAATTTTCCTATCACTCTCACTCCATTATTCTCATCTATTTGGTTTGCTTCTAAAACGTTAATTTACTTCTACCAATTTTTTGTTTGTTTTTATTTGGGGCAAAGGTAAGGGGTATTGAGGGAAGGGGAGTAAACTCATTAAAACCTCCAATTAATGACCATTTGACCTTTTATCTACCCCTTCCTTTCAATTATCACTTTTCTGTCTATCTAGTATATATTTCAGTTAGTCAATTATCTTTTGTCCCCTTTTTCCCCCTTCAAACCTACCTGCATAACCCAGTTCTGGAGGAATGGAAAGCCTACTTTTTCTGAATTTGAACCTGGATGGCTAGACACATGAAGAAAAAATGTTCTACAGACAGACCAGAGGCACTTATGACAGCAACCCTACTATATTCCTTTTTTTTTTTTTTTTGGGTCCGGTCGTGGGGCCTGAACTTTGGGCCTGGCCGCTGTCCCTCAGCTCTTCAGCTCAGGGCTAGTGCTCTACCACTTGAGTCACAGTGTGCCACTTCCGGCTTTTTTCTTTTTGCTTATGTGGTGCTGAGGAATCGAACCCAGGGCCTCATGCATGCAAGGCAAGCGCTCTACCACTAAGCCACCTTCCCAGCCCTCCGTGAGACTCTTATCTCCAATAAACCACCAGAAAACTGGAAGTGGCACTGTGGATCAAGTGGTAGAGCACTTGCCTTCAGCTGAAAAGCTGAGGGACAGTGCCCAAGCCCAGAGTTCAGGCCCCACAACTGACAAAAAAAAAAAAAAAAGAAGGTAATTTTCATGTGAAAATTCATATAGATTTAGAGTTGTTACCACAGTAAGAACAAGTGAATAACATAAAAAAATCTGTAATTCATAAAATACATTCTGAAAAGAACAAGCATATATTTTCTCCTGGAACAAAGTCATATTCATCAAAATGTTAAAAATTAAATGCCTCATTCTGTAAAACAATTGTTCGGGAATCTTTTTTTTTTTTTTTTCTGTTGGTCATGGGGCCTGAACTCTGGGCCTGGGCGCTGTCCCTCAGCTCTTCAGCTCAAGGCTAGCACTCTACCACTTGAGCCACAGCGCCACTTCTGGCTTTCTCTGCTTATGTGGTGCGGAAGAATCGAACCCAGAGCCTCATTCATGGGAGGCAAGCACTCTACCACTGAGCCACCTTCCCAGCCCCTCAGGAATCTTTCAAAGCCAAAAACTACAAAACTAAGGAAACAAAGGCAAATCAATAGCTGTAACTAAGATAACTGACTATTTGGCATTTTCTTTTATTATCTTTAAATACTTGTAGAAGGGGAATTCAATTCAACGCATCAGTTTATAAGTACAATGCATCTTGACCAAAGTCATCTGTCCATTGTTCTTCCCCAATTTGTCCCCAATTTGATTTTTTTAATAAAGCCTCCACTTTCAAATTTTTCAGAAAAATTTAAAAATAAATTATTCAGAGTTGGATAACAAATACATAGAAATCTATTAAATTTTAATACAATTTCTTAAACCTGCTGTGAATGTTTCTTCATAAAAATACTAAATATTACTCAGCAGGCTGAGATCTGAGCATCACAGTTTAAAGCCAGCATAGCTAGAAAATTTGTGAGACTCTTACCTCCAATTAATCACAGAAAAAACAGGAAATGGAACTGTGGTTCAAGTGGTAGAGCACTGGCTTTGAGCAAAAGAGCTAGGCGCTGGTGGCTCACCCTGTAATCCTAGCTACTCAGGAGATTGAGATCTGAGGATCATGGTTCAAAGCCAGCCCAGGGGCAAAGAAAGTCCATGAGAGTCTTATCTCCAATTAACCACCAGACAACTGGAAGTGGCACTGTGGCTCAAGTGGTAGAGCACTGCCTTGAGCTGAAGAGCTCAAGGGCAGTGCCCAGGCCCAGAGTTCAAGCCCCAAGACCGACCAAAAAAAAAAAAAAGCGCTCAAGGACTGCACCCAGGCCCAGAGTTCAAGCCCCAGAACTAGTTAAAAAAAAAAAAAAAATGGGCTGGGAATATGGCTTAGTGGTAGAGTGCTTGCCTAGCATGCATGAAACCCTCAGTACCACATAAACAGAAAAAGCAGGAAGTGGTGCTGGGGCTCAAGTTGTACGGAGAGTGCTAACCTTGGGCACAGAGAGGCTCAGGGACAGAGCCTAAGCCCTGAGTTCAAACCCCAGGACTGGAAAAACAAACAAACAAACAAACAAAAAACTAAATAGATGAGGGAAGGGATAACACTTTTAAAAAAAAAGTACTCTTTACCTGACTTATGTAACTGTAACCTTTACAATAACAATTTTAAAAACATTTTTAAAAAAAGAAAGAAATACTAAGTAGAACGTGTCCTTTACTTCAATTAAAAATAACTGCATTTGCAATGCTACTCACCTTGTCGATCAAACAATGAATCTACAGCTGTGGCTTTATTTGAAGGAGCCTCTGTAATTGGTCTGAGATATGTTCTATACCCTTTTAAAATAGATGCCATAAATCGCAAAAAAGCCTCTTGAGTTTCCATCTCCAGTTGTGTTGTCTTCTTTTGCCAGGAGAAATCTGCTTCAATTGGAGTCATTTCAATTGCTGAACCTTCTTGAGTTTTTTGGTGAACTGATGAAGACAAAAATGGCACTAATCATCTATACTAATACTACTAGAACGAATCTCTTTATACTTACTGATGGATCATAGTAATAGTCAATATAAAGTTCTCACCCTTTTTTTTTTGAGGATTGGGCAAGGTCTCACTGTGTAGCCTAGGCTGGCCTCAAACTCTCAATCCTTCAGCCTCAACCTCATGAGTTACAAGTGGGCCACCAAGTCTGTATTATACATAACTTGGTGGAATTCCTCTCTACATTAAATAGAGAACTGAATGCCCAGTGTATTTGTTGCTGTACATTCATAATTCCATAACTCAAGACTCTGAAACAGGAAATGGGAAGTTTAAGAGAGACCTGGCCTACATAGCAAGACACTGCCTGGAGGTGGGGGGGAGAAGGGGCACGCGGGCAGGGGAAGAGTTGATAGAGGCCAGGTGCCAGTGGCTCACAACTGTAATCTTGGCTACTCAAAAGGTAAGATCTGAAGGTCAAGGTTCAAAGCTACCAAGGAAGAAAAGTCTGCCAGGCTCTTATCTCCAGTTAACTAGCAAAAATCTGGAAGTAAAGATTTGGCTCAAGTGGTAGAGTGCTAACCTTGAGCAGAAAAGGCCAAGCAAGAATGTGAGGTCCTCTCTTCTAAATTTGTTTTATCATTTTTAGATGACTCTTTGTTCTTTACCTCATATATGGTATATACATGTGCACGTGCACATATGAGGGAAGCTGGGAAAAAGGCACAAAATCAGAGGAAAACAAGTGAAAAAATACAGCATAGGGGCCCATCAACTGCACTGGACATTAATGAAAGTGAACTAAGCAACTCAAGGGCAGTGATCGGAGAGAGAGAATGAGAGAGAAAGAAAAAACAGCTGACACGAAGCAAAAGGAAAGAAATGTACATATCCGATTTAGTAGAACTAGTTTTATTTAAAGTTCCTAGAGTTCATAAGCTTTGTAGATTAAGATAATGATGATTATTATTATGAGAGGTAAAAGGTATTTGTGACTTTAGCTAAGTATAACTATGCCATAGTACTGTGAGATTTATGCAATACTTAATTTCAATAAAGAATCATTTAGGGGAAAAAAAAAGGATGTGAGGTCCTGAGTTCAAGCCCCAATACTGGCACTAAAAGAAAAAGAAGAAATGGATAACAAAAAAAGAATAATTGGGGCTGGAATGGTAGCTCAGTGGTAGAGTGCTTGCCTTGCATGCATGAGGCCCTGGGTTTGATTCCTCAGCACTCCATAAGCAGAAAAAGCTGGAAATGGCGCTGTAGCTCAAATGGTAGAGCGCTAGTCTTAAGATGAAGAGCTGAGGGACAGCGCCCAGTCCCAGAGTTCAAGCCCCACAACCGGGGGGGAGCAGAATAATTGATTAATGCTAGCAGGCAGGACACATAATTGGAATATGTATATTGAAAGAAAAAGTCAAATACTGGAATTTCTTTTTTTCTTTTTTTCTTTTTTTTATTTGGGTCTAGTCATGGGGCCTGAACTCTGGGCCTGGGCGCTGTCCCTTAGCTCTTCAGCTCAAGACTAGCACTCTACCACTTGAGCCACAGTGCTACTTCCAGCTTTTTTCTTTTTGCTGATGTGGTGCTGAGGAATCGAACCCAGGGCCTCATGCATGCAAGGCAAGTGCTCTACCACTGAGCCACCTTCCCAGCACTACTGGAATTTCTTAGAAAGGCTCAGTTCAACAAAATAAATACCAGGAAACAGTACTAGAAAGATGCAAGGTAGGGTCAAAGGAAGAGGGGTAAATAAATGAAGAGAAAGGAAAGAGAATATACTCAAGATTCAATGTATATCCTACAAAATGAAGAAAAAGTGAGGGAAGAAATGGGTTAGGAGGGATTAAATGAGAATGCTGATAGGAGTGACACTGATCAAGATGCACTGTATTCCTAAATTGCTTGCCAACTCCTCTGTACAAATAAAGATAATTTTAAAAACGCATTAATATAAGTGTTATATAAAAACTAAGTCTTTTTAAGTGGATCAGAATTTTAAGTGGTTCAAAATTATGCTTAAATTTAAGAGTACTCTCATATGCATTCTTTCATTAAAACTACCCCTTTCGGGGAAGGCAAGCAGGAGGATAGGGAGTTGAAGGCCAGCTTAGACTACATAGTAAGGTTTACTCTCATAAAACAAAATCAATGACTGGAGTTGTACTTCAGCTGTAGAACACTTGCTTAAAATGTGCAAAACTCAGGATTTGATACATAGCACAGTAAAAATAACAACAAAAATGTCCAAACTAGGGCTGGGAAGGTGGCTCAGTGGTAGAGCGCTTGCCTTGCATGCCTGAGGCCCTGGGTTCGATTCCCCAGCACCACATAAGCAGAAAAAAAAGCTGGAAGTGGCGCTGTGGCTCGAGTGGTAGAGCGCTAGCCTTGAGCTGAAGAGCTGAGGGACAGCGCCCAGGCCCAGAGTTCAGGCCCCACGCCTGGACCCAAAAAAAAAAAAAAAAAAAGTCCAAACTAGGTACAGTGGCACCTTCTCTAATCCCAGCAGTTGGGAGGCTGAGGTAGGAAGACAAGTTTCTAGGCTATCATACCAGACTATTTCAAAAGAGAGAAGAGGAGGAGAACCGAAAGGGACAAGGAAAGGAAGAAAGGAGGAGGGGGAAGAAAGAGGAAGGGAAGAAGGAGAAAGTTCAAGGGAGGGGAGGGAAGGGGAAAAAAGAAAAAAAAGATACAAGGAAAGATCTATTTAGGCTTTTCTTGGGTTTCATCCCTATTACTACTTTCCACTAAATATTCTCTTCTATTTACCTGAACAAACCTGAGGATACAATTTCTTTAAGGTACCAAGTAGATTTTTGCATGGCTTTTTAGGAAGATGCTTCCAGTTCATGTTCTTCTTTTCATCTGACCTATTAAATAGGAACATAATTAAAGAGTTAATTCAAATCTGTTTTTATCAAACAAAATACTTACGAAAAGAAAATAATTTTTACTGCCTTTACAGTCCAAGTAAGCGCTTTTTAAGGACATTCAATGGAATTCAGGCAAATCTGACTTTCCTATTCTAACCCTCAAAATTTCAAGACTGGACTTAGAAGTACAATACTAAATTAAAGTATTAACTTTAATAGTTACATTTCAGAAGTAGGTTGTTTTGGGGTGTTTTTTTTTGATGCCAGTCCTGAGGCTTGAATTCAGGGCCTGAGTGCTGTCTTGAACTTTTTTGCTCAAGGCTATCGTTTATTACTAGAGTAACAGCACCACTTTTCAGTTTTTACGAGTAGTGTATTGGAGAAAAAAGTCTCACAGCCAACCAATGGCTCAGGCTATAATCCTAACTCCTCAGGAGGCTAAGATCTGAGGATCAAGGTTTGAAGCCAGCCTGAGCAGAAGTTTCTGAAACTCTTTTTTGTTTGTTGTCAGTCATGGGAGCTGAACTCTGGGCCTGGGTGCCGTCCCTCAGCTCTTCAGCTCTAGGCTAGCGCTCTACCACTAGAGCCACAGCACCACTTCTAGCTTTTTTCTGCTTATGTGGTGCTGAGGAATTGAAGCCAGGGCCTCATGCATGCGAGGCAAACACTCTACCACTGAGCCAACTTCCCAGCCCTGAGACTCTTATCTCTAATTAACCAACAGAATCTGGAAGTGGCACTGTTGCTCAAAGTGGTAGAGCACGAGCCGTGAGTGAAATGGCTCACAGACAGTGCCTAGGAACTGAGTTCAAGCCCCACGACAAAAGAAGAAAAAAAGAAAAAGATTTCAAGCTATTTATTGGTAGGTTTCTAAAATACTAGGTCCCCAAACTGAGGGACTAGAACTGGAATTTTATGGATTAAAATACATTGTTTTCATAATGGTTAAAAATAGATTAATCAGTGAAGCTAACTGAAATGTTATAAATATGTGTGGAAATGTAACAATGAAATTTTCCTCTATAAAACTAAGTTAATAAAGATGTCAAAGAATTAATCACTCCACCATTAACATTATTCATGATCATAAGGCACTAAAGAATCAAAGACACAAGCAGGATGCTGGTGGCTCATGCCTGAAACCCTAGCTACTCAGGAGGCTCAGATCTGAGGTTCCCACTTTAAAGCCAGCCTGGGCAGGAAGTCTGTGAGACTCTTATCTCCAATTTACCACTAAAAAGTCAGATTTGAAGCCCTGGCTCAAATGGTAGAGTACTAGCTTTGAGCACAAAGGCTCAGGGACACACACCCAAGTCCTGAGTTCAAGCTACAGAACTTGCACACATAGATACAAATACACACACACACACACACACACACACACACACACACACACACACACACACACACACACACACACACACACACACACACACACACACACACACACACACACACACACACACACACAGAGGTATTACTAGATTGGAGGTGTGGCTCAATGCCAGCTGTGAATAAGAAAGTCAGGCAAGTACAAGACTCTGAGTGAAGCCCTGGAACTGGTAGAAGCAAAGCAAAGCAAAGCAAAACAAAATCATGGAAGTGGTGCTGTGGCTCAAAGTTGTACAACACTAGCCTTGAACAGAAGAGCTCAGAGATAGCACCCAGGAACAGAGTTCAAGCCCCATGACCAACAAAATACATACATACATACATACATACATACATACATACATAAAGCAAGCAGACACAAGGGCTTACAAAATTCTCTTCTTACAAAAAGCTGGCATAAATATAAGACTTTGTTTTAAATTTATGCTTAGCTGGCAAGAAATCTGGTAAGTCTTCAGTGATTCAAAACCATGAGGAACACATCTGCCCAATGGATTAGCAGAAAGCTGTGCATTTTAAAGGGCTCTCAGTAAACAAGAGAAAATCTTGCTAAGGATGTTAGAACTAAGAGATCCAAATAAAATTAAGGCTCCTGTAAGGTTGGCTCAACTTAGATTTCAACTGGAGAAGAAAAATATCCCTCAAGAATTCATTATTATAGGCCAGTCAACCTTTAGACTTTGACTGCACATTACCAGGATGGTCTCAAAACTCCAAGTAAAAATTAACAGCCACAGTATGGGTTTTCATTTATACTCACTGAGGGAATGAGGGAAGGGAGGAGGGAAAAAACAGTGAAAAAAGTACAGTCATAAGAACTAAAAAAACTAGCCGAGGGCTGGGAAGGTGGCTCAGTGGTGGAGTGCTTGCCTTGCATGCACGAGGGCCTGGATTCGATTCCTTAGCACCACATAAGCAGAAAAGGCTGGAAGTGGTGCTGTGGCTCAAGTGGTAGAGCACTAGCCTTGAGCTGAAGAACAGAGGGAGAGTGTCCAGGCCCAGAGTTCAGGATCCACGACCGGCAAAAACCCCACAAAAAACAAAAACAACAACAACAAAAAACTAGCCCAGTGCTGGTTGCTCACACTTGTAATCTTACCTACTCAGGAGGCTGAGATCTGAGGACCATGGTTCAAAGCCAGCTTGGTCAGGAAAGTCCATATCTCCAGTTAACCACTAGAAAACTAGAAGTGGAACTGTGGCTCAAAGTGGTAGAGTGCTAGCCTTGAGCAAAAGAGCTCAGGGACAAAGCCCAGGCCCTGAGTTCAAGGCACACAACTGACCCAAAAATAGCACTAGGGATGGGCTAGCATGTAGCTCAGTGATAAAACACTTGCATAACATATACAATGCATATGCTTTTAATTGAAAAACAGAACAATTCTGCACTTGAGTGCCCTTCACAAGAAAGATTTAAGTATATACAGAAAATTTCCAAATAACTACAAAATGCAATTGACAAATCATCAACCCACTGGGAATTTTAAACATAGTTAATACAAAACTATAACCCCTCTGTATATCAACTTTATAATAATAATAAAAATCTTAAATAGCTAATATGATCACATAGTTCAAAAATAAGTTTAAGACTGGGCATTGTGGTACAAGCCTGTAATCCCAGAACTAAGGGGGCTAAAACAGGTTCAAGGCCAGCCTGTTATATGGCAAGATTATCTCAAAAAAAATTTAAACATATCTACAGACCTTCAGCTCTCTCCCACCCTACATATTTTGGACATATTTTCAGTGATTCTTCATGCCAAAACTAGCAAATGCAAATACACACAATTATGCCCTGGTCTTTCTTCTATAAGTTATAGCAAACTGATGTACACAGTTGTACAGCTTGACTGTTTCATTTAGTAGTAAACATTTTGTAATCTTTCCCAACATGGAACATATCTTCACTCACTTACTAGCATTAATAGTAGTATTCTACTTGTGAGCAAACCATTTTTCAAATTTGGGACACCTATACTATTTTATTTTATTTTTTTATTTTTTTGGTGGGTCATGGGACTTGAACTCTGGGCCTAGGTGCTGTCCCTCAGCTCTTCAGCTCAAAGTGAGCACTCTCCCACTTGAGCCACAGTACCACTTCCAATTTTCTGGTGGTTTATTGGAGAGAAGAGTCTTGGACACTTTCCTGCCTGGGCTGACTTTGAACCATGACCCTCAGATCTGGCTTCTGAGTAGCTAGGATTACAGGTGTGAGCCACTGGCACCCAGCCACTATTTTGTTTTGATGCTGTTTTGAATGAATGCTTTAGTAAGTAACTTTTTCTCAATTTTTTTATCCCTACGCCTCAAAAGTGATAGGCATGAGCTCTACCACTGAGTGACATTGTCAGTCCATAAGTAACTTTATGCACGTATTATTTTATACAAAATAAAACTTCAGGATAAGCTCCTACAAGAATTGCTGCACCAAAACATGTAATTTTAGTTTTGACAAATATTGTCAAACATGCTCCACAGAGGTTTGTGATGGTATCTATTCCAACTTGAAAAAGAATAAGACTTTGTGCCATGATAGCCCAGTAGTAGAGTGCTTAATTAGCATGCATGAAGCCCTGGGTTCAATTCCTCAGTATCCACATAAACAGAAAAAGTCAGAAGTGGTGCTGTGGCTCAAGTGGTAGAGTCCTAGCCTTGAGCAAAAGAAGCTCAGGGACAGGCCCTGAGTTCAAGACTCATGACTGGCAAAAAACAAAACAAAAACAAAACAAAAAACTTTGTTTCATACAAGTGGTTCATTACTCCTACAATTTAAATAAATCCAAATATACACAATACTAACTTAAAAATACAGTGGCACATTCATTTCAGTATTTTTTAAGTTAATAGTAAAAATGTTTCTTTTTTTTCTTTAAACTAATTTTTTTGGTTCATATACAAGTATAGCTTCCCTACTGATTCTACTACTATGACTATACCAGCCTTACCCAAAATTTTTTTTTTTTGGGGGGGTCGGTCGTGGGTCTTGAACTCTGGGCCTGGGCGCTGTCCCTCAGCTCTTCAGCTCAAGGTGAGTGCTCTACCACTTGAGCTACAGAGCCACTTACGGTTTTCTGGTGGTTTATTGGAGATAGGAGTCTCATGGTCTTTCCTGCCCGGGCTGGCTTTGAACCGCGATCCTCAGATCTCAGCCTCCTGAGTTGCTAGGATTACAGACGTGAGCCACCAGTGCCCAGCACCCCAAATTTTTATCTAGTCATTTTTTGCCAATCTCTAATACTAAAGGATAGAAGAAACTGAAAGTTGGCACCAATTCTAAGAGAATTCTCAATTCTTCCTGCTTTCCTTTTTTGAGGGGAATAGCTCTTAGACTCCATCCCAAGCTACTTCTTTCTTTCATTAATGTGGTTTGCTATGGTCTGAATTGGTATCTCTACCACTGCTGTACTTTACTATCTTCAGTAAACACAAACTGTGATTTAAAGAACAGAACTTTGTATTAAAAATTAATATCCTAGGGCTGGGATGTAGCTCAGTGGCAAAGCACTTGCCTATCAAGTGCAACGTCCTGGGTTCGATCCCCAGTACCAAAAAAAAAACCAAAAATTAATATCCTGACAACTAAGAAAATGGTATAATACCACATTACTTCATGATTACATTCCAAACAGGTAAACCTATTTTACACTGATTATGAACTAACCTAGAAAGATATCCTTTCTCAATCTCAGAAAGGAGCTCATTCTTTTCAAACCTTCATTCTCTTCTGATAAACACATGTATCCCCTGAGTATATTAACCAAATGTAAAATAGTTTAATGAACATTTTTTTTCAAATACACAGCTTTCCCAGATTCTGATATCTGCCCTGTACATAACTGTTGTTTTTTTTGTTGTTTTAGAGATTTTTATTTGTTTTGGTATGCCAATATTGGGGCTTGAACTCAGGGCCTAGGTGCTATCCCTTAGCTTTCTCACTCAAGGCTGATATTCTGCTCATGAACCACACCCCCATGTGTACTTTTGCTGGTTAACTGGATATAACAGTCTCTTGGGTTTGTCTGTCCACCTGTATTCCAACTGGGATCCTTAGAGCTAAGCCTCCTGAGTGGCTAGAATTACAAGGGTAAGCCACCAGTCACCAGCTGAGAATTGTGGATTATAGATGAAAATTTATAACAACTTTCAAGAACAGAGGAAAGAAAGAAAGAAAGAAAGAAAGAAAGAAAGAAAGAAAGAAAGAAAGAAAGAAAGAAAGAAAGAAAGAAAGAAAGAAAGAAAGAAAGAAAGAAAGAAAGAAAGAGCAAGAAAGAAGGGAGGGAGGGAGGGAAGAGAGGGAGGGAGGGAGGGAGGGAGGGAGGGAGAGGGGAAGGGAGGAAGGGAGGGAGGGAGGGAGAGAGGGAGAGAGGGGGAAGGAAGGAAGGAAGGAAGGAAGGAAGGAAGGAAGGAAGGAAGGAAGGAAGGAAGGAAGGTAGGGAAGGGAAGGGAAGGGAAGGGAAGGGAAGGGAAGGAAAGGAAAGGAAGAAAAGAAGGAAGGAAGGAAAAGAAAAGAATCCTCCTCCTAGCATATTTCTAGATGTTTTTAAAAAGCTGTATTATTGTGAAAATTATTCAGGGAGATAATATAAAACAAGTCAACTTACACATACAACATGTTTGTATCCAAGTCAATGCAAACAACATCTTGTGGTGGGTCATGAAGATCAAAATACCTTGAGTCAACTCCAACTATGAATGGAAAGGGTGCGCTAAGCACTGCAGCCAGTGACAGAGGACAAAGGGGAATGTATGGACATTCCCACTGAAATGGAAAGATCATCTGGGGAAAAAGTTTTAAAAAATTAACCAAATTTGCAATGATAATCAACTAATACTACTGAAAAAGGACTACTGAAAAGCAGAAGTCTCTTTTTAACTTTAAACTTCATTCTAAAAAATACAACTATGAAATACTTAATATGATAAGCCAATGAAATTAAAAAATTCAAGCATGTCAATGATCACAAGCACAATAAAAATTCCAACAGCTCTTTCCATGTTAATTCTTCTCAAACCTATATAAAATCCACATTCCCTTTCTATGGAAAGAGTCAAAGAAGAGAGATAAAACTGCCACCAAAATCATAAACTTATGCTTTTTAAATGTATTCATTTTGAGATTGTTAATATTAAACTCTGACCAAAATTAAACTAAGAGCAACAATAACTGAAAAACAAAAACAATAAAAAAAATTAACGTGGGCTAGGGGTATAGCACCATGATATGTGCTTAATGTACTTGAAATCTAAGTTTAATCCTAAGCACCACATCAAATATAATTGAAAAAATAAAGTTAATGATTCTTTGGGGAATGACAACAATCACTTGAAGATTTCAAGCAAAATTTTTTAACTGTTGAAGTAAATATTTAATATAATCAAAAAATTTACCTCAATTTCAGTCAAGCTTGGCCTCTGAAAAATAGTATAAAACATACCTCAAGAAGTTTTACCAGGGGTTGGGAAGTTGGCTCAGTGGTAGAGCGCTTGCCTTGCACGCCTAAGGCCCTGGGTTCGATTCCTCAGCACCACATAAGCAAAAAGAAAAAAGCCGGAAGTGGTGCTGTGGCTCAAGTGGTAGAGCGCTAGCCTTGACCTGAAGAGCTGAGGGACAGCGCTCAGGCCCAGAGTTTAGGCCCCACGACCTCACCCAAAAAAAAAAAAAGAAGAAGAAGAAGAAGTTTTACCAGCCAGGCACTGGTGGCTCACACCTGTAATCCTAGCTACTCAGGGGGTTGAGATCAAAGCCAGTCTGGGAAGGAAAGTCTGAGAGACTCTTATCTCCAATAAACCACTAGAAAACCAGAAGTGGTGCTGTGGCTCAAGTGGTAGAGCTTGAGCTGAAGAGCTCAGGAACAGCACCCAGTCCCAGAGTTCAAGTCCCACAACCAAAAAAAAAAAAAAAAAAAAAGAAGTTTTACCAATTTTCTATAACAAAGCCCTTTGTGCTTTAGAAAGGGTTTCACAAGCTGGTGCCAGTGGTTCAAGCCTATAATCCTAGTACTCAGAGGAGGCTGAGATTTAAGGACCATGGTTTAAAAGCCCAAAAAAGCTCCAAAACAAGCTCCAAAAAGCTCCAAAAACCTGGAAGTAGAGCTGTGGCTGAAGTGGTACAGGACTAGCCTTAAACACAAAAGCTCAAGGGACAGTGTCTAGGACTTGAATTCAAGCCCCAGGACTAGTACAAAAAGGAAAAGGAGAGGGTTTACATAAAGATTTTTTTAAATAACCAGCTAATATTGAAATTTTAATAATTGATATTTTTTTCCTACTACAAAATCCTTGCTGTCTTTCAAGATTTTGTTCAGTTCTTCTCACCTTTCTCAATCATCACTCATCACAAAGAAAAGCCTCTAGCATTTATAGCCAATTACACACCATTATTCAGGATTGGGATTTTTTTGTATTCAATCATTGACTCAACAAATATATTAACACTTATCTTAATAAGCTGTGTTCTTATAACAGTGAATAAAACAAAGATTCCTGTCCTCTTCACAGTCTAGGATTTTACAAACAACTTAGGCCTTGTAGTCCCTGTTACAATTCTGTTGTTGTGCATAAATACAATAATTGGTAATACTGTAATAGGTAATATTCAAATAGTGGTCTATGTCCAATATAATTTCATTATTAGCAAAAATCCTAAAAGGCAGATTTTGACCATAGTTTGCTGATACCTGGTCTGA
Organism: Dipodomys merriami; assembly: GCF_024711535.1. NCBI lineage: Eukaryota > Metazoa > Chordata > Mammalia > Rodentia > Heteromyidae > Dipodomys > Dipodomys merriami. The sequence goes on along the minus strand of NW_027202382.1, from coordinate 3,159,202 downwards.
CAGGAAGACATAAAAAATAAACAAAAATAATGATACATGTTTGAAGTGATAAATACTATGTTTGAAAATGATGGTGCTATGGGAAAAAGGAAAATTAAAGTTAAGTAAAGATGGTTAAAGTTCAGAGAGTAAAAAGCAGGTGTATTAGACAAACAGGATAGGGCTCAAAAGAAAGTAAGCTCAAATCTGAAGGTAAGGAATTTAGCCAAAGAGAGGATATCTGCCAGATGAATGCTTCAAATAGTAGGACCAACTAGAGCAAAGGCCTTAAGGCATAAGTACTGCCCCAAGAATAGCAAAAAGGCAGTGTGACTGGAGAGTGAACAAGGAGGAGGAGTCCTAGAAAAAGAGATCAAATTGCTAAGGAAGAGAAACACTCACATGAGATTCTATAAGAACTTAAGATTGCCTTGAGCGAAAACTGTTATTTATTCAACCAAAGATAAATTACATCTGCAACTAAGAAGCTCTTAGAAATATGACATCCTTCTCTATACTTTTTGACTTTTACAATGCCTTCATAAACAGGGAGATTTAAAAAAAAAAAAAAAAAAGCAGGTAAGGGCCAGGCACCAATGTCTCATACCTATAATCCTAGAAGGCTGAGATCTATGATAGTCTTATCTCCAATTAATCATCAAAAAAGCCAGAACTAGAACTATGGCTTAAGTAATAGAGCACCAGCCTTGAATAATAGAAGCTCAGGGACAGCACCCAGGCCCTTAGTTCAAGTCCCAGGACTGGCACAAAAAAAAAAAATGCACATCAATCTTTGCTATGAGTGCCCATTAACTTTTTTTTTTTTTTGGTCGGTCAAGGGGCCTGAACTCTGGGCCTGAGCACTGTCCCTCAGCTCTTCAGCTCAAGGCTAGCGCCCTACCACTTGAGCCAAAGCGCCACTTCCAGCTTTTTCTGCTTATGTGGTGCTGAGGAATCGAACCCAAGGCCTCATGCATGCAAGGCAAGCATTCTACCACTGAGCCACCTTCCCAGCCCCCCTATTAACTTTTTTTATATTTTAATTCTTTTCCTTCTGAAACTATTACTTTGTCATCATTCCTCTTCAAATAACAACCTGCCTAAACACCAAATCCTGATTTACTAATGGTTTTGCCTACAATTCAAACAGGACTCCAATATTAGCTACATAAACCTGTAAAATCTTGCATTTATTATAATTTTACCAATTCTTCTTTGCATTTTTCTCACTTGATCTTGCATTATATTGTGGAAATCAGTCAAAGACTTGGGCCACAAAGGTTCTAGCAAAAGGACATAAATAACCACTAATATTTTAGGAAGAAGTATTTGAGTGGTAACTTTCTGAACCTGATCAGTTCATTAATATCTCATTATAACAACTTTTGCTTTCATATGCAAGGATGGAACCTGGAAAAGTAATACCTTTTGTTTGTTGGTCTATTTGACTATTAAAGATATTTTCACTATATTGACCAGACTAGCCCTGAACTCACTACAAAACCCAAGATGACTTCAAATTTGCCATCCAGTGTGCTGCGTGTCATCAACATTCCCAATTAGAAAATAATACTTGGGGCTGGGAAGGTGGCTCAGTGGTAGAGCCCTTGCTTGCATGCCTAAGGCCCTGGGTTCAATTCCTCAGCACCACATAAGCAAAAAGAAAAAAGCCGGAAGTGGCACTGTGGCTCAAGTGGTAGAGCGCTAGCCTTGAGCTGAAGAGCTGAGGGACAGCACCCCAGCCCAGAGTTCAGGCCCCACGACTGGACCCAAAAAAAAAAAGAAAGAAAGAAAAGAATACTTAATGAGCATGCTCATAAGCTACATTATGCCACTATCACTTTTAGTTTTAGCAATATTTCTCTTGGAGACATACCAATACTTACTTAGTACACAAGTATTTGTTTTGTTTTCTTTTTTTTTATGGGGGTTGGAAACTCCTCTCATCAACTCTTTTGCTTTCTTTTTATTTTTTACTGGGCTTTATTATTATTTTAAAGTTAATATACAGAGGGATTACAATTACATGAGTCAGATAATGAGTACATTTGCTTTCATATAGTATCTTCTATTCCAACTACTTGGGTTTTTTTTTCTTTTCTTTTCTTTTTAAACAAATACTGAGTGCCTACTCCATGCTAGGCAGCTAGAGTAAGTTCTGGGAATAAATAAGAAGGTCCTTACTTTTATGATACTAATATTCTTAAAACGGGGAAAAGAGACCAGGCATCATGGTTATGCTTGAGACAATAGTAGTCAAGGCCAGGTTAGGGCCAGGCCACAGTGGGCTATATATTGAGGACTGTCTAAAAAGCAAACCAGCCAGGCACCAGTGGCTTCAGATCTCAGAAGACTGAAATCTGAAGATAATAGTTCAAAGCCAGCCCAGATAGGAAAGTCTGTGAGACTCTTATGTCCAATTAAATCATAGAAAAAGGCAGAAGTGGTGCTATGGCTTAAGTGGTAGAGTGCTAGCCTTAGCTCAGGGACAGTACCCAGGCCCACAGTTCAAGCTTCAGGCCTGAGGTGGGCGGGGGAGTTCCAATGAGCAGAGCAGAAATCATGTAATTCAAATGCTGTTGTAAGCTGAAATTAGTCAGCGCTTCTCCATTAATATGATCAGCTTCATTTATAAGATTTTGTCTTGTTTTGGAGACATCTCAATTTGTAATGCAGGTTTATATCAATCCTCCTGCCTCAACCTCCCAATAGTGAGATTTCAGTCATGCAACATGATACTTGGTTTATAAGTTTTATATCTACTTTGGGGACAACTCTTGTAATATAAAAAACTAGAAATTAATCCTTTTTCTCAAATGGAAACCACCTTTTTTTTTTCATCCTTCCTATTTTTCTTTGCAACTCGATTATAGTTAAGTTGAACTTTTACTGGGACAGTAATTTCCAAAGCTGCTTTTCTTGAAGATTTGTCTTAAGAATACAAATTCTGTCATTAATTTTGTCCTAAAAGGAAAATTCTATACTTACAGCAGCAACAGCCTCAGCTACCCCAGTCAAGACAGCTGGCCTAAGAGAATGCAGTAGAATCTTATTCTCCAGTAAAACCAAGAGCAGCAGTGTTGCACAGTTCTCAGGACCTAGGTTCATCAGCAAAGTGCTAAAGTTGGCTCCACTAGATGAAAGAAAAGGAGGTTATGAACTACTTTGGAAAATTTATGAAACTATTTCCTAAACATTCAATGTACATATGTGCAAACAGAATGAGGTAACGAGAGGATGAGTGGGTTGAGAGATGGGGAGAAGTGCACTGCATTCATAAACAGACATGATCAATTGAAACTTCTTAAAAACATTATGCCAGGCACTGCTGGCTCAAGCCTATAATCCTAGCTACTTAGGAAGTTCAGATCTGAGGATCAAGATTCTAAGCCAGCCTGAGCAAGAAAGGTGGTAAGATTTATCTCTAATTAACCACTTAAAAGCTAGAAGTGGAGTTGTGGCTCTAAGTGGTATAGCACTACCCTTGAGCAAAAAAAGCTTAGGGACAGCACCCAGAGTTAAACCCCATGACCAAAATAAATAAATAAAACCACTGTATTAAAAATTATTTACCGGCTGGGAAGGTAGCGTGCTTGCCTCACATACATGAGGCCCTGGGTTCGATTCCTCAGCACCACATAAACAGAAAAGTCAGAAGTGGTGCTGTGGCTCAAGTGGTAGAGCCCTCGTCTTGAGCTGAAGAGTTGAGGCACAGCGCCCAGGCCCAAAGTTCAAGCCCCATGACCAACCATAAATAAATAAATAAATAAATAAATAAATAAATAAATAAATAAATAAATAAATAAATGAATGAATGAATGAATGAATGAATGAATAAATGAATGAATAAAGATAAAGAACTGAGGAAAATCAGGTGCTGGTGGTTAACACCTGTAATCCTAGCTACTCAGGAGGCTGAGATCTAAGGATCATGGTTCAAAGCCACCCTGATCAGGAAAAACTATAAGACACCTACCTCCAAAAAACTGGAAGTGGAGTGTGGCTCAAGTGGCAGAATGCCAGTCTTGAGAGTAAAAGGTAAGGGACACAAGCCAAACACCAGTGGCTCATACCTGTAATCCTAGCTACTCAGGAGGCTGAGATCTGAGGATCACGGTTCAAAGCCAGCCCAGGCAGGAAAGTCCGTGAGACTCTTATCTCCAATAAAAACCACTATAAAACTCAAAGTGGTGCTGTAGCTCAAGTGGTAGAGTGCTTGCCATGAGCTGAAGAGCACAGGGACAGCGCCCAGGCCCACAGCTCAAGCCCCATGACCGACCAAAAAAAAAAAAAAAAGAAAAGAACTGGAAGAACTGCCGTGGCTCAAGTGGTAGAGCACTAGCCTTGAGCACAAAGTGGCTTAGGGACAGCATCCAGGCCCAGAGCTCAAGTCCCAAAATCGACCAAAAAAAAAAAAAAAAGGTAAGTTCCAGGACAGTGTCTAGACCCTGACTTTAAGCCCCAGTATAGCAAAGGAGGAAGGAATGGAGGAAAGGTGGAAGGGAGGAAGGAAGGAAGAAGGGAGGAAGAAAGGGGGAAGGGAGGAAGGGAAGGAGAGAGGGAGGGAAGGAGGAAAAAGTAGTAGTAGTGGTGGTGGTAGTGAAGGAGCTGTAACCCCTCTGTACATCAACTTTATAATAACAATAATTTAAAATTAAAAAAAGAAGCCTGGCACTGGTGGTTCATGCCTGTAATCTTACTCAGGAGGCTGAGATCTGAGGATCACAGTTCAAAGCTAGCCTGAGCAGGAAAGTCCCTGAGACTCTTGTCTCCAATTAACTACCAGAAAACCAGAAGTAGCACTGTGGCTCAAGTGGTAGAGTACTCACCTTGAGCTGAAGCTCTCAGGGACAGTGCCCAGCCCAGCCCAGACTTAAAGCCCCATGACAAAGGAAAAAAAGACAGACAGAGAGACAGACAGAAAGACAAAAAGACAGACAGAAAGACAGACAGAAAGACAGCCAGAAAGAAAGAAGGAAAGAGAGAGAGAGAGAGAAAGAAAGAAAGAAAGAGAGAGAGAGAGAGAGAGAGAGAAAGAAAGATAGAAAAGAGAGAGAGAGAGAGAGAGAAAGAGAGAAGGAAGGAAGGAAGGAAGAAAGGAAGGAACTGAAGGCAAGGAAAAGGATCAATTAATAATAAAGCAGTACAGGTAGGCAGACATTCCAGTATGGAATAATGATGCATGTGAGGAAAAGTAAATAGATTCACAGTATCTGCCTAATTAAATTCAGTACACTTTGAACATTAGTTATGAACTAGATATGGGACAAGGAAGGATATGAAAAGAAAAGAGAATTATTCCATATATCCAAACTTAGAAACATTTACGATAGCCTTACCTAGTTTGCAAAATAACATTTAACTCTGACATCGTAACCCCTAAAGCATTTTAAAGCACTATAAACACCAATAATTGGGATGGTGATATGGATCAGTGTTAAGAGTTTGTGTTGGACACTTAAGAGGTCTTGGGTTCAAATTCCTGGCACTCTAATCCCCAAAGAAAGAGAAAAATAAATAACATAAATTACCTTAGTGGTAAAGGTGTAGACACAGGCTGTGATAATATTAATGCATCATGAACTGACAGCTGAAAGAAACAAAAAAGTAATTTAACAAAACCATTTTTGCAATCTAAATATTCAGATCAATGGAAAATAGTATAGTAAGTAGCAAGACTTTCTTTTAAAACTAATATGTAAAATGATACCTGTATTTACTTAGAGGTATTTGTAAATAATTAAAAGTATTTGTATTCTTTTTAAAGGTTAATTTGAGATCTGTTTGAATGCAGTTTAAGTAATTGTACTGATTAAAACTCAGTTAGTTAAAATGTTTATAGTAACTTTTTTTTAGAAAAATCTCAAATTTATTTCCTCCCTAGACTAGTATGTACTTTTATTTGGTAGTTGTTTTGTATATATTAATATTTTCTCCTCTTACTTCCAAGATCAACAATTATCTGCCTCAATCCTATCATATATAATGTAGATATCTTAGAGAAAATATTAAATAGCTTTCTTCTTTACACCATTGCTACTCAAAGAGAGTATGCAAACTGTCCAAAAGGAGGTAGTATAAAAATGTGACGTAAAACATTCAGCAAGCCAGGTGCTAGTGGCTCACACCTGTAATCCTAGCTACTCAGGAGGATGAGATCTGAGGATCATGGTTCAAAATCAGCCTGGGCAGAAAAGTTCCCATTGAGTCTCTTATTGCCAATTAACAACTCAAAAACAAAAAGTGGAACTGTGGCTCAAAGTGGTAAGAGCAAATGAGCTCAGGAACAGTGCCCAAGCCCTAAGTTCAAGCCCCACAACTGACAAAAAAAAAAAATTCAGCAACTTTCCTATCCAAGCAAGCAATCCATGGAATCACATCTCTGAATAGGTTCAGACCTGTTCATCCTATACTAATCTTACTTAGCAAGTTATGTATGTAACAAGCTATGTATCTACATAGGTCTGCCTCTTTTTTTTGGTGCCAATCGCAGGCTTGAACTCAGAATGTGGGCGCTGTCCCTGACCTTTTGTGCTCAAGGCTAGTGCTCTACCATTTTGAGCCACAGCTCAGGTCTGTTTTGGTTTTTTTTTTTTTTTGGTAGTTAACTGGATATAAGCATCTTACAGACTTTCCTGCCTGGGTTGGCCTTGAACCACAATCCTCAGATCTCAGCCTCCTGAGGAATTAGGATTACATAGGAAGGAGCCACCTAGGTGAAAGACCTCCCATTTATATATATATATATGTATATTTTTTTGGTTGGTCTTGGGGCTTGAACTCTGGGCTTGGGTGCTGTCCCTGTGTTCTTCAGCTCAAGGCAAGCGCTCTACCACTTGAGCCACAACACCATTTACAGTTTTCTAATGGTTTACTGGAGATAAGAGTCTCACGGACTTTCCTACCTGGGCTGGCTTTAAACCACAGTCCTCAGATCTCAGCCTCCTGAGTAGCTAGGATTACAGGCATGAGCCACCGGTGCCCGGCTCCATTTATTTATTTTTAAATATAATTTTGTTATTATTAAGGTATTGTACAGAGGAGTTGCCACTTCATAAGTTAGGCAATGAGCAGATTTCTATTTTTGGACAATGTTACCCCTTCCTTTGCTTTCCCCCAGTTTCCCTCCTCTCATCTCTGCCCACAAATTATATAGGTCATTTTCCATATAGTGTATACCAAATAGTAACAAGTTATATAGGTCATTTTCCATATAGTGTATACCAAATAGTAACAATTGCATTTGTTTACCCTTCCTCCCTCCATTTTTTTGAAGTCTGCCATTTATTACAGAGAAAAATAAAGAATTCCCTCCAGATAATGTGAGAATTTCTATAGACTGTTTCAGTTTCTCCTAACCACAGTTTATTTCATACTGATATTTGTCACTCTGATACTAAGAACATGACCATAACATAACCTGAGAGTTTATATTACTAAAATTAGCTACGTAAGGTTATGAATGGGCTTTATGAACTATGATGACAATGTCGCAAATCAAAAAATTATTACAGGTTGGGTGCTAGCCTTGAGCTGAAGAGCTCAGGGACAGCACTCAGGCCCAGAGTTCAGCCCCCACGAACAACAACAATAAATTATTACAATTCTTTTTTTTTGGGGGGGTCCGGTCATGGGGCCTGAACTCTGGGCCTGGGCACTGTCCCTCAGCTCTTCAGCTCAAGTCTAGTGCTCTACCACTTGAGCCACAGTGCCACTTCCGGCTTTTTTCTTTTTGCTTATGTGGTGCTGAGGAATCGAACCCAGGGCCTCAGGCATGCAAGGCAAGCGCCCTACCACTGAGCCACCTTCCCAGCCCCATTATTACAATTCTTTAGGTCAGGGAATCCAAAATTCCATAAGAAAGGCTCCCCAATAAAGCTATTAAATACAGGATGTTTAAAAACATACTGAATGCATACTAGTTCGCCTCAAAGGGTTATGAGAATCCTTTCTCTAATGACTGGAATAAAATGTATGCAAAACTCCCTCAAAGTACATTTCTTTTTAATTACCTGTACAAGTATTCTTGGTCTTTGTGCTGAAGGAAAAGGGATGTTTTGCATAAAATGTGAAATGTACCTAGGAAAGATTGTGAAATAAAAAAACATAATTACTTTCATAAACTCTATCAAGGATTTTAACAAATCTTAAATATCACTATAGCTGGGCATGGTAGCATATACCTATAGTCCCAGCACTCAGAAGACTAAGGCAAGATTGTGAGTCCAGGGTCGGCCTCAACTACATAGTGAAAACTTATCTCAAAAGAAAATAAGCCAGTGGGGCACTGGTGGCTCAGGCCTATAATCCTAGCTACTCAGGAGGCTCAGATCTGAGGACTGGGTTCAAAGCCAGCCCAGGCAGGAGTCCATGACACTCATCTCCAATTAACTACCAGAAAACTGGAAGTGGCACTGTGGCTCAAAGGACTAGAGTGCTAGCCTTGATCTGAAGAGCTCAGGGTCAGCACTCAGGCCCTGAGTTCAAGCCCCATGACTGACAAAAAAAAAAAAGAAAGAAAGAAAAAGAAGAAAACAAAAAGCACTATATAATATCCAAGTTATGACAAGTCTATTTATTTAAAACTCATGAATAAGGGTAGAATTTTTTTGGGGGGATAGGGGTTGTGGGGCTTTAACTCAGTGCCTGGTGCTTTCCTTGAGCTTCTTCCTGTTCAAGGCTAGTGCTCTATCAACTTGTGCCACAGGGCCCCTTCCAGTTTTTGAGTGGTTAATGGAAGATAAAAGTCTGATGAGGACTTTTCTGCCCAGGCTGGCTTTGAACTGCAATCCTCAGATCTAAGCCTTCTGTGTAGCTAGGATTACAGGCATGAGCCACCAGTACCCTGCAAGAATTTTTATTTATTTCGTTGTTGTTGATCCTGGGGCTTGATCTCTGGGCCTGGGTGCTATCCCTGAGCTTCTTTTGCTCAAGGCTAGAACTCTACCACTTGAGCCACAGTCCCACTTCAAAGAATTTTCTTAATCTAAATAAATGACCACTAAACTTCCTATATATATTCACTGATTCAAAATCTATACTGATTTCTCCCAGTAATCACCAGGAAAATTTTTTAAAAAAAATTTTAAAAACAGCTCTCATGCAGAAAGAAGTTAGTTTTTATTGCCCTGGTTAACAGGACACCAACTAACTGTGACATAAAGAATTAACTAATACATGAGCCGGGCGCGCAGGTGGCTCACGCCTGTAATCCTAGCTACTCAGGAGGCTAAGATCTGAGGATCACGGTTCAAAGCCAGCCCAGGCAGGAAAGACCATGAGACTCTTATCTCCAATAAACCACCAGAAAACCAGAAGTGGCGCTGTAGCTCAAGTGGTAGTGCACTAGCCTTGAGGTGAAGACCTGAGGGACAGCGCTCAGGCCCAGAGTTCAAGCCCCATGACAGACAAAAAAGAATTAACTAATACAGAATGTAATCCTAGATTTACTACCTTTGGATAACCACCTACCCACTCAGAAATATTTTTTCTTGCCTGATGCAGGTGGCTCACGCCATAATCCTAGCTACTAAGTAGTCTAAGATCTGAGGATCACAGTTCAAAGACAACTCAGACAGGAAAGTCCATGAGACTCTTATCTCTAGTTAACCACCAAAAAACCAGAAGTGGTGCTGTGGCTCAAGTAGTAGAGGGCTAGCCTTGATCTGAAGAGCTCAGGGATAGTGCCCAGGCCCAGAATTCAAGCCCCACGACAAAAGAAAGAAAGAAAGAAAGAAAGAAAGAAAGAAAGAAAGAAAGAAAGAAAGAAAGAAAGAAAGAAAGAAAGAAAGAAAGAAAGAAAGAAAGAAAGAAAGAAGAGAAAGAGAGAAAGAGAGAAAGAGAGAAAGAGAGAAAGAGAGAAAGAGAGAAAGAGAGAAAGAGAGAAAGAGAGAAAGAGAGAAAGAGAGAAAGAGAGAAAGAGAGAGAGAGAAAGAGAAAGAGAAAGAGAGAAAGAGAGAAAGAGAGAAAGAGAGAAAGAGAGAGAAAGAGAGAAAGAGAGAAAGAAAGAGAGAAAGAAAGAAAAAGAGAGAGAGAGAGGAAGGAAGGAAGGAAGGAAGGAGAGAAAGAAGGCAGAAAAGAAAAAGAAAGGAAGAAAGAAAGAAGGAAGGAAAGAAAGAAAGAAGGAAAGAAGGAAGGAAGGAAGGAAGGAAGGAAGGAAGGAAGGAAGGAAGGAAGGAAGGAAGGAAGGAAGGAAGGAAGGAAGGAAAGGAAAGAGCACGTTTCTTAAGCTTCTCCCAAGTGGCTCTTGGGAGCCACTGAACTGCAAGATGTAATCTTATATGAAATCCTGATCAAATGCACAGATTTTCTTCTCATAAACTTCACAGAATGTTAATTTTTCAAAAGTTTTCTAACTGCTAATGTTAATGAACACTAGAAATAAGAAAAGAAAGCTTAGAAAGGACAGTGGCTTCACTTTTTTCTTTTTGGTCAATCGTGGGGCTTCAACTCTGGCCCTGGGTACTGTCCCTCAGCTCTTCAGCTCAAGGCTAGCACTCTACCACTTGAGCCACAGCACCACTTCTGGCTTTTTCTGCTTATGTGGTGCTGAGGAATCGAATCCAGGGCCTCATGCATGCAAGGCAACCACTCTACTGAGCCACCTTTGCAGCCCCTTATTTTTTTTTCTTACAAAAGATTTTTATGACAGAGAATTACAAACTGAGGAAAAACAAGAATTGTGTTGCATACTAAGACCAAAACTTTACATTTAACATCAACTAGCTCGCCCTTACTAATGTCTACATCAATTTTATATTTAGAACTTGGATTGGCCACTTGTCTGGAGAGTATATGAGTATGTCATGTTTATTAGAGAATAAGAAAATAGAATACATGCAATACAATTTTTATGTTACTTTTCAGCCAAAATTCTCAGAAGAGTTACATTTGGACATCATTAGCACCACTCTTAAGTTCACAGTCAATCATTAGAGAAGGGAGTTAAGTACAAAGCAGGGTGAGTATGACTTACCTGCCCTTTCAACTTCAGAGCTATAAGTAAAACAATGAAACATGTATTTACACCTCCAATTTCCCACCAGACAGCACTCTATACTCATTACACGTACTTCTCAATGGGAAGAGGATGTGGTCCAGACACAGAGAGCTTGTAGATAAACATAAGAAATTTTTTAAAAGCTTCAAAAAAAGGCCAATGTGACAATAAGCAAATGCATTTGTTTGAATTGATAGATTTGATGACCATTTTTCTTTCCACAGGTGTCAATAGGCCCAGCTGCATAAGCTGTTTCTCTGTTAGAAGTTCCCGAGAATAGGGTTCGTAAAACTGGATAGCAGCTCCATATACCTATAAAGTAACAGAATTCTGTTTGTTTTTAAAAATTAAGTTCCCCAACCACGCTCCTTGCCCAGTTTTACTTTAGTTGTTTTTCATAGAGCATTTCCTCTGGGCTAGGAAAGAACTTCGACTCTCCCACCTATGCTTTCCTCAGTTGGGAGCTGTGTCACCACACTGGGTTTATTGGTAGAAATAGGGTCTCACCAACTTTTTTCCCAGGCGAAATACTATCCTCTCAGTTTCTGCCTCCCCAGTAGAGCTTGGATTACAGATGTATGATACCATAAACAGGGTGTTTTTTCATTTGTGCTACTAGGAATTGGACCTAGGACTGCATATACTCTGCAAATGCTATACCTCAAGCTACGTCCCAGTCATTTCTTTTACTTTCATTAAATATAAAATAAGGGCCACAGGCATGGCTCAAGTGATAGAGAGCTTGCCTAAAAAACACAAAGCAGGGGCTGGGAAGGTGGCTCAGTGGTAGAGCGCTTGCCTTGCATGCATGAGGCCCTGAGTTCGATTCCTCAGCACCACATAAGCAAAAAAAAAAAGCCGGAAGTGGCGCTGTGGCTCAAGTGGTAGAGCATTAGCCTTGAGCTGAAGAGCTGAGGGACAGCACCCAGGCCCAGAGTTCAGGCCCCACGACCGGACCCAAAAAAAAAGAAACACAAAGCACTAAATTTTAAACCCCAGTATTGCCAAGAAGTAAAGAGAAAAGATCTCTTATGATATATATCACACAGATAAAGGAAATTAAAACTCTTATTCAAAATTCCATCCCAGAGATAACAGACTTTGATCTACATCCCTCTACATTTTTTCCACTGTAATTACACATCCAAGCATATAACATATAGACAGTTATCTCGTCATTTATTTTCATTTTCCAACCATATAGTGTATTTTTGCTTAGCACTCACTACAGAATGTGCTCTAATGTCCTCACTCAACCAACACTTGTTTGTATATTTTACTGTAGTAAAATACATACAAGATAAAACTTAGGGGCTGAGAATGTGGTTTAGTGGTAGAGTACATGCATGAAGACCTGGGTTTAATTCTTCAGTAACACACAAACAGAAAAGCTGGAAGTGGCGCTGTAGCTCAAATGGCAGAGTGCTAGCCTTGAGCAAAAAAAAACTCAGGGACAGTGCTCAGGCCCTGAGTTCAAGCCCCAGGACTGGTTTAAAAAAAAAAAAAAAAAAAAAAAAAAGCACTTTTACCATTTTAAGTTCATAATTCAGCAGTATTGAACTTCACAGTGTTGTACAACTATTACCACCACTCTCTACCAAGAGAAGCTCTTTATCCTTTACATTTATAACTTTCTATTCCCCCACCTCCAATCAAGTCACTGCTAACCTAGTCTACTGTTTGTCTCTGAAACTTACCTATTCTAATAGTACCTCCTATAAGTGGAATCGTATAATATTATCCTTTTGTGTCTTGCTTATTTTACTTTGCATGTTTTCAAACTTCATCCAATTTGCTGTATATATCTGAATTTCAACTGTTTTAGAGGCTAAATGGTATTCTATTGCATGGACCTACCACTTTCTTTTACTCATGCATCCACTGATAAACACGAATTGTTTCTACCTCTTGTGTATGGTGAATAACACTGCTATGAATATCATATACATTTGTGTTTTTTGTTGTTTTTTATTTTTTCTTGTTTGTTTTCTTGCCAGTCCTAGAGCTTGAACTCAGGCACTGTCCCTGAGCTTCTTTTGCTCAAGGCTAGCATTCTGCCACTTGAGCTACAGTGCCACTTCCAGCTTTTTCTGTTTATGTGGTGCTGAGGAATCAAACCCAGGGCTTCATGCATGCAAGGCAATCACTCTATCGCTAAGCCACATTCCCAGCCCTACTTACAAGATTTGAATAAATATTATATGAGATGAATCACAATATAGGATTAAAAGCATGGACAAAATAGGTTTAGTCACTAAGGCAAAGATGTACCTTTTCAGCTGAAGAACCCGTCAGGACAAAAGTTGAAAAAACTGGAAGTGGATATTTGGTTTGGGGATCCCAACATTCAATAGTGGCTCCCATAGGAAGGCAGAAGAGAGGCACAGATTCAGGGAGTGGGAAGGACTCATAGTCATCTTCTGGATACCTAAATATTAAACCTTTTAGAGAAAAAAGACAGTGACAACTTTTCCCTTAAAAGTCACTTTTTCCTAAGTTATATTGGCAGGGGATATTGTAATAACAATTTTCTTGGAAACATTTGTGTAAACTTTCAAAACCCATTTTTCCTCTGACTATAGCAGAAATAAATAAACTTACTTTTTTATATATTGCCCATGGGCTTATCTCAAAGGAAATATAACAAAAATGCAAATCAATATTCTCTAGTTAATCAATCCTGATTACCAATCTTAAGTGTACTTTTTTCTATACATGCCAACACCCTGTGAAGAATGGCTAAGAATATACACATAATTTATCAACTATTTCAGTTAGTCTTTGGGGAAAAAAAATGAAGGAATGTGTACTAATGAAAAAATGCCAAGGCAAGAGAAATTGTAACACCTCTATACTTGTATTGAGATAAAAGCAGTATATGAGAAACATGCAACATAAACAAATGAAAAGAAACTGGAGATGGAGACCAGGGAGGCAGGAGCAGAAAGCACTCTAAAAACAGTGATAAACAAGCCCCTTCTGATCAAAGCAGCCACACATCAACTCATCAACTCAAATGTCGCCAATACAAGGACCACTCCCAAGTTAAAAACTTCCAAGTCCAAGTGGTAGAATTCAGAGTTCAAATTAAGTCTCCAAAAGTCTGTATATAAAGTGTCTCCTACCAAGTGCATAATATTTTTATAAAGCTTCTCTTTGCAAATTCTGTTTAAGTGATATCTCTCCTCCAATTCCCTTCCCCAAAAACCTTAGGGAATCATGTACAACTGATATATTACAGCCATATTAACAGCATCATACTTTAAAATGACCCTAATTTTTTTTTTTTTTTTTTTTTGTCGTGGGGCCCGAACTCTGGGCTTGGGTGCTGTCCTTGTGCTCTTCAGCTCAAGGTGAGCACTCTACCGCTTGAGCCACAGCACCACTTCCGGTTTTCTAGCAGTTTATTGGAGATAAGAGTCTCATGAACTTTCCTGCCTGGGCTGGCTTTGAAATGTGATCCTCAGATCTCAGCCTCTTGAGTAGCTAGAATTACAGACGTGAGCCATCAGCGCCCAGCTATGACCCTAAATTTTTATCATTAGTCTTTGTCGTTTTTTTTTGTTTTTTTGTTTTTTTTTGTCGGTTGTGGGGCCTGAACTCTGTGATGCTGAGGAATTGAACCCAGGGCCTCCTGCATGAAAGGCAAGCGCTCTACCACAGGGCCACTTTCCCAGCCCATCATTATTTTTTTTTTTTTCCAGTCGTGGACCTGAACTCTGGGCCTAGGCGCTGTCCCTCAGCAATTCAGCTCAAGGCGAGCACTCTACCACTTGAGCCATAGTGCCACTTCCAGCTTTTTCTGTTTATGTGGTGCTGAGGAATCGAACCCAGGGCCTCATGCATGCAAGGCAAGCACTCTACCACTGAGCCACCTTCCCAGCCCTGGTGGCTCAGTGGTAGAGTGCTTGCCTTGCATGCATGAGGCCCTGGGTTCGATTCCTCAGCACCACATAAGCAAAAAGAAAAAAGCCAGAAGTGGTGCTGTGGCTCAAATGGTAGAGCGCTAGCCTTGAGCTGAAGAGCTGAGGGACAGCGCCCAAGCCCAGAGTTCAGGCCCCACAACCGGACCCAAAAAATATATATATATATATTTCTATGAAGACAAAAGTTTTCAAATATGGGTTTTCCTGACTTTCCTTCATTTCAAAAACTGTGCATAATTAAAAAGTAATTGGCACTGCTTCATTTCCCAAAAAAGTATTCCATATCTCTTCTATTTGCAACTGGAGCATACCTGTATTTTCAGATTTACCCCACCATACCAGTGGGATGAAGAGGTCACACTTAAATCTTTACAGCCCTTGACACTCTATTGTGCGGTAAGAATGTGGCGATAGAATTCTCAAAACCTTCATGGCAGAGAAGTTTCTCAGGCCTCCTCTCCTTCATATAGCTGATTCTTTGCAACAAGGGAGAAAGGAAGCAAGTCCACTTTTCATGGCAAGCAGCATATGTTTCAAATCAGACACACAAAGATAAGAGAAGGAAATATACAAGAAGTAAAGAAGCAGTTTGAAACCTTTCTGATTTCCAAAATATAAAAGGTCAGAGAATAAGTATTTTTTCATTACATTGTTAAATCTGTAAGTGTAGACCAAAAACTTGAATGTCTAGTCCACATAAGCTGCTTTGGGTAAAAGTTTTAATTTAACTAATACTGTACTGGGGAAGAGGAAATATTAGTATAACTTGTAGTAGATAATACATTTAAGAAAACTTGTCCTACATTGTAAAATTATACACAGCTCAATTTTATGAATAGGTGCTTACATAAATGGCATAATGGAACACATTTTGCCTCTCTGAGGCCAATTACTATCTACAGTAAAGAGACAAATCTTTAATTCACTTACCAGCTTTATATGCTAATGCATTTGAAGCAGGCACAGACTTCTTGTAACACAGAAACACACTGGAACCCCACTGTAAAACATAAATGAAATTTCACAAAAAACAAAAAGGTGAAATTTATTTTCCTAAATGTCAACTAAAGATTTTAATTATTTAAGAGTCTATTTAAAACCTATAATTAAGCCGGGCGCTGGTGGCTCACGCCTGTAATCCTAGCTACTCAGGAGGCTGAGATATGAGGATCTCGGTTCAAAGCCAGGCCGGGCAGGAGAGACCGTGAGACTCCTATCTCCAATAACCACCAGAAAAACTGGAAGTGGCGCTGTAGCTCAAGTGGTAGAGCGCTCGCCTTGAGCTGAAGAGCTGAGGGACAGCTCCCAGGCCCAGAGTTCAAGCCCCACGGCCGACCAAAAAAATAAATAAATAAATAAAACCTATAATTATGTAATATATATATATATAATTATGTAACATAGCCCCTATGTACATCATCCTTATTATAACAATTTAAAATTTTTTAAATACTATGATTAGCCAGATGCGGTAGCACATTTCTGTAATCCCTACACTCAGGAGGCAGAGGCAGGACTGTGGCAAGTTTAAGCCAGAGCCATATACTGAAAACTGTCTCAAAAAACTAAACAAAAAATGCTAAATTAAAATGTATGCTTAACCAGGCCCAGAGTTCAAGCCCCACGACCGACAAAAAACAAAAAAACAACAACAAAAAAAAAAAATGTATGCTTAAGCCAGGCACCAGTGGCTCACGCCTGTAATCCTAGCTATGCAGGAGGCTGAGATCTGAGGTTTGTGGTTCAAAGCCAGCCCGGGCAGCAAAGTCTGGCAGACTCCTATCTCCAATCAGCCACCAGAAAACCAGAAGTGGCACTGTGGCTTAAGAGATAGAGTGAGCTTGCTTTGAGCTGAAGAGCTTAGGGACAGGGGCCAGGCCCAGAGTTCAAGCCCCTGGACCAACCAAAAAAAAAAAAAAAAGTATGCTTATAGGGTTGAAAATGTAATTAAGAAAAATGCATGCTTAGCATGCACAAGGGCCTGAGTGTGATCCCAGAACCAAGAAAATCCAGGGGCTGAGAAGGTGGTTCTGTGGTAGAGTGCTTGCCTCGCATGCATGAGGCCCTGAGTTCGATTCCTCAGCATCACATAAACAGAAAACACTGGAAGTGGCGCTGTGGCTCAGTGGTAGAGAGCTAGTCTTGAGCTGAGGGACAGCACCCAGGCCCAGAGTTCAGGCCACGACCCACAAAAACAAGAAAAGCCAAAACCCTACATCAACTATATGCACAAAACAGCAAAACATGGTTAGAAACACTAAAAGAAAAGAAAGGAGTAAGGAAACAGTAAAGCTTCACAAGGTTTAGATTTCTACAATCAAGTGTTTGCAAAAGGAAGCATGAAGCAGAGCAGGCACTGAGGCCCACACGGGAAGTGGGGTCCTTGAGGTGCAGTGAGGTAATCAGGCCCAAAGATCAGCCTACCTTCACTCAGAGCAATGGTGCACATGGTCACCTCTGCCTATGCCACATTCAGCCAATACTACAGTTTGGCCTGGAATAACTTCCAAAAAATCTAACTCAACATTAAACTTTTGCTATAAACTTTAGGCTATAACTATAATTCAAATATATATGTTGAATTCTTTTCACTAGTCCTTTTAAAAAGCCACAGTATTTTTGTTTGGCATTAGGAAGTCTTCAGTGCTGCTATCATTTCAAGTTTGTGTAAGCAGATGAGAAGAAACCACTTTGCCTTCCCTTGAAGATAAACAGATGCTATAACATTAAATATTAAAAGTGATTATGATGAGCCAGTTTTTTCACTAAGCCCTCTTGCCAACAAAGGAAGAAAGTCAGAGAGTAATAGTTGATGGTTCAGGAAAAGCAAAGCTACAAAGCAGGGTGCAGGTGGTTCATGCCTATAATCCTAGCTACTCAGGAGGCTGAGATCTGAGGACTGTGGTCCAAAGCAAGACCAAACAGGAAGGCCTGTGACACTCTCATCTCCATTAACACCCAAAAAAATGGAAGTGGCACTAGGGCTCAAAGTGGGAGAGAGCTAGCCTTTCGGTGATAAGGCTCAGGGACAGTGCCCAGGCAGAGTTCAAGCCCCAAGACTGGGGGGTGGAGGGAACCAAAGCTACAATTCTTTTGATAATGTAAAGGACACTCCACCCACTCTCTCTGCAACTGTCCTTGAGGATATCACTGAAAACCAAAATTAATAAAACCATTATTGTTGCAACAGAAACAATACTAGGATTTATGAAGTTGGGGAAGCGAAAGGAAAAGAAAACACCAGAATGAAAAGAAACAGAAAGGGAAAAGAAAAAAGGATGAAAAGAAAGAAAGGGAAAGGGAAAAGGAAAAGGGACGGGAAAAAGGAAGAGTAATACATACCTATAATCAAAATACTTGGCCAAGGCATAAAGCCAGTCTACAGCCAGTTACAGGCAATCTTTTTGTTGTTGTTGTTGGTCGTGGGGCTTGAACTCTGGGCTTGGGCGCTGTCCTTGCACTCTTCAGCTCAAGGCGAGCGCTCTACCGCTTGAGCCACAGCACCACTTCCGGTTTTTCTAGTGGTTTATTAGAGATAAGAGTCTCATGGACTTTCCTGCCCAGGCTGGCTTTGGACTGCGATCCTCAGTTCCTCAGCCTCCTGAGTAGCTAGGATTATAGGTGTGAGCCACCAGCACCCGACAAGGCAGGCAATCTTTTAACTACATAGTGAGCCCCTATTTCAAAAACCCAAACTAAAACAAAATTTTAAAAAAGCAAAACAATTCTTAAAGTATCCTTTTCCTGGATATCCATTATATGTAGGATTAAATATATTAAATATGTAAGATTTATTCTACATGATTAAATAGAATAGGATTAAATATGCAGGATTTTTTCTACATCATTAAATAGAAAGTCATTATGAATCATAAAATGTGAAGCCAGTCAGCTCTGGACTTGATATTCAGCACTGTTCTTAAAAAAATTAAAGTTAAGAATCATTAAAAAATGAGAATTATGTGCCTTCCAGTAAACAGGAATTCAAAAGTATCCCTTTTGGTTTTTCAAAAGAAAACTTTGAAAATGAAACAATTTTCTTCTTACCATGCCACAATTAAGATTTTTGTCAACTTTGCAGAAGGTATGAGGAGGGGTTTCTCCTTTGCTGGTTATAATGACACAAATATCAGTTACAGCCAAGGAGTTCTGGGGTCGAACTGGAGGAGCCCTTCGGTAAGTGATAAAGATTCTCTGTGAGGAAGTAGAGCTGTTGTTGACATTGGCACAGCGACCATAGGGAGTTGCGAGGATCACTTCACATCCTGAAATAAGCCTTTCTTTCCCATCATATAAAACACTGCATTGAAGGGAGGAGACAAAAAGAAGGACAGGTTCATGTTAAGGATGGTTTTCTTTTCAATTTAAGGATTTTTTTTCTTTTTTGTCCACTTGAATTTAGGGCCTGGGTGTTGTCCCTAAGCTCTTTTGCTCAAGGCTAGCACTCTAACCACTTTGAGCCACAGCTCCATTTCTGGTGGCTGATTAGAGATTAAGAGTTTCACAGGGTCTTTTCTGTCTGGGTGACTTCAAACCAAGATCTTCAGATCTCAGCCTCCAGAGTAGCTAGGATCATAGGCGTGAGCTACAAGTTCCAGGCAAGGATAGTAGTCTTCTTTAAAAAAAAAAAAAAAAAAGACAAAGAGCTGAGCACCGGTGGCTCATGCCTGCAATACTACCCACTCAGGAGGCTGATCTGAGAATCACAGGTTGAAGTCAGCCCTGCAGAAAAGTCTCTGTGAGATTCTTATCTCCAATTAACCACTCAAAAACCAGAAGTGGTGCTATGGCTCAAGTGGTAGAGCACTAGCCTTGAGCACTAAGAGGTTCAGGGACAGTACCCAGGCCCTCAGTTCAAGCCCACAACTAAGAAAAAAAAAAAAAAAAGGACAAAGGCCAGGTGCCTATGGCTCATGCCTGTAATCCTAGCAACTCAGGAACCTGAGCTCTGAGGACAAAGGTTCAAATCCAGCCCATGCAGAACAGCCTGAGACTCTTATCTCTAATCACAGAAAAAGCTGGAAGTGGTGTGCTATAGCTCAAGTGGTAGAATGTTAGCCTTGAGCAAAAGGAGCTCAGGAACAGTGCCCAGGCCCAGAATTCAGGACCCAAAACACACACACACAATGAACAAATGCAGCAGTGGTACCTAGTAGACACTAGGGTGAAAATGAGCTTGTGGGCAGGACCAGAGGGAAAAACTGGCAAAGAGAGAGGACAGGATGCCATAGCACAAAAAGAAATGTACTTATTACCTTACTTATGAAATGTTATCTCCTCTGTATATGACCTTAATAGTAACAAAGAAATTTTTAGCCAGGCACCAGTGGCTCACGTCTGTAATCTTAGCTACTCAGGAGGCTGAGATCTGAGGATCATGGTTCGCAGGCAGCCCGGGCAGAAAAGTCCATGAGACTCTTATCTCTAACAAACTACTCAGAAAAAGCCTAACGTGGGGCTGTGGCTAAGTGGTAGAGTGCTAGTCTTAAACAGAATAAGGTGGGCTGGGAAAGTGGCTCAGTGGTAGAGTGCTTGCCTTGCATGCATGAGGCCCTGGGTTCGATTCCTCAGCACCACAGAAGCAGAAAAAAAAAGCCGGAAGTGGCGCTGTGGCTCAAGTGGTAGAGTGCTAGCCTTGAGCTAAAGAGCTGAGGGACAGCGCCCAGGCCCTGAGTTCAGGCCCCATGACCAGACCCCCCCCAAACAAAAAAAAACCCAAAAAATAAACACAATAAGGCTGAGGGATAGTACTCAGTCCATGAGTTCAAGACTGGCAAAAAAAAAAAAAAAAATACATATATGAAAACTTTGATCTCTCCTATAGTTTCTCAAATCTTAAGGATTGTTTCTTTTCTTTTTTTTTCTTGCTGGTCTTGAAGCTTGAACTCAAGGCCTGAGCACTGTCCTTGAGCTTGTGTTCAAGGCTAACCCTCTACCACTTGAGCCACAGTGCCACTTCCAGCTTTTTCTGTTTATGTGGTACTAAGGAATCGAACCCGGGGCTTTATGCATGCTAGGAAAGCACTCTACTGCTAAGCCACATTCCCAGCCCCTTTTGTTTGTTTCTATGCCAGTACTAGGGGCCTGAACTCAGGGCCTGCTACTCTAGCTACTTGATGCTCTATCACTTGAGTCACACCTCTATTTCTGGTTTCACAGTTTAAAGCCAACCCAGGTGGGAAAGTCGATGAGATTCCATCTCCAATTAACTAGCAAAAGGTCAGGTTAAGCTGTGTGCCTGGTGGCTCAAGCCTGTTATTCTAGAAATTCAGGAAGCTAAAATCTGAGGATTGTGGTTCAAAACCAGCTGGGGTAGGAAAGTCTGTGAGATGCTTTTCTTCAATTAGAAAACCAAGAGTTGTGACTCAAAGTGGTTGAGTACTAGTCTGAGCAAGAGCTCAGGGATAGTACCAGGGCTCTGAGTTCAGGCCCCATTATGGACAAACAACAACAATAACAACAACAAAAACCTGGCTAGGTTAAAGGTGTGGCCTGAGGTAGAGGACAGTGAGCAATTAACCCAAGCAGGCTCGAGGCCATGAGTTCAAGCCCCAGTACGCATACAACCAAACTATTAAATTCATTCATTCATTCATTCATTTTTAGACTGAAAGCTTGGCATGATGGTATAAATGCTAGTACTCATGTGGCTAAAATAGGAGAATTCTGAGTTCAAGGACAGCCTGGACTAGATATCAAGTTCTATGCCAGCCTGGAGCTACATAGGGAGACCCTATGTGAAAAACAAATTCAAGACTGAGTGTGGTGGTTCATATCTATAATTTCAGCTACTTCAAGGGTAAACAGAAGGATTACAGTTCAAAATAAGCCAGCTGGGGCTGGGAAGGTGGCTCAGTGGTAGAGTGCTTGCCTTGCATACATGAGGCCCTGGGTTCTATTCCTCAGTACCACATAAGCAGAAAAAAAAGCCGGAAGTGGTGCTGTGGCTCAAGTGGTAGAGTGCTAGAATGAGCTGAAGGGCTGAGGGACAGCGCCCAGGCCCAGAGTTCAGGCCCCACGACCGGACCCAAAAAAAAAGGACTTGTGGTTTAGTGTGATTAGAGTGATTGCCTAGTATATATGAAGCCCTGGGTTTGATTCCTCTGTACCACATAAACAGGGGGAAAAAAGCCAGAAGTGGCACTGTGGCTCAAGTGTTAGAGTGCTAGCCTCTGGGATGTGGTAGCATATGTCTGTAATTCTAGCATTCCTAAGACTGAAAAGTAGAAGTTCAAGGTCATCCTGATCTCCAAAATGAGACAAGAAAAACAAAACAAATCAAGATACAATAAAACAATTTCATTTTTTGGCCTTCTACTTCTTCCATGTGAAGGCTCACCATTCACAAAATCTGTCAACATATAAAAGGCTATAAATAGCACCTTGATGTTGGCCTGCCAACTTACAGACCAGGCCTGCCTCTCTTGTACCACAATATACACAGCTTCTAAGTCATCTGGATACTGGATCCTGGGTTATTATTTGTCAGTACTGTAGTATCAGCTCTAAACAGTATTTGGCACAAAAGGAGATCAAAAAACATCCCCACCCCTGCCACATCCCAAATATTCTACTTTGTCATTAAGCTTCTTTTGCTGTTGTTTCTTTTTTAAATTAGCACCAATTAGTTGCATAGGGGTTTTTAACAAGTACATTTATACATACAATGAATCTAGATCAGAGTCACCCCCTCTGGCATTTTCCCTTTTTCTTTTCCCCTTTCCAGGAAAATGACTTTGAACAGAAGATAACTGAGAAACAGAACACAAACCTCTCTTTCCTACCAAACACCCATTTGCCTGAAAGAAATTTTAGGCTCCTAATTATCAGATACACCTGTCCAGAAATGGCACTGTGTAACAAATCTCATATATTGTACTAGCTCTCCCATATATTAATCTGCCCAGTCTGCTGTTCCTGAAAACTCCTCTCCCTTTGTACTGTCAATTCTCTACATACAGTTCTTTGTTCAATGACACAAAGGCCCCAAATTACAACTACTGCCCTGAGTTCAGACTGCATATATGCATGCTGTATTATTAATAAACGATTTGCTTTTCTTTTATAAAAAATAATTTATATTTCAAAGAGCAGGCAAAGATATAAACATACATTTGTCATAAGATACACAAATGTCTGAAACACATGAAAGACAATACCAAGCAAACACAAATCAAAACTACAGTGAGAGGCCACTTCGTGTCCCCTGGGATAGCTACAATCAAGAAAATAATAACAAGCCGGGCGCCAGTGGCTCATGCCTGTAATCCTAGCTACTCAGGAGGCTGAGATCTGAGGATCACAGTTCAAAGCCGGCCCGGGCAGGAAAGTCCATGAGACTCTTCTCTCCAATAAACCACTAGAAAACCGGAAGTGGCGCTGTGGCTCAAGAGGTAGAGCACTTGCCTTGAGCTAAAGAGTGTAGCGACAGGGCTCAAGCCCAGAGTTCAAGCCCCACGACTGACAAAAAAAAAAAAAAAAAAAAAAAGAAGATAACAGGGCTGGGAAGGTAGCTCAGTGGTAGAGCGCTTGCCTTGCATGCATGAGGCCCTGGGTTCGATTGCTCAGCACCACATAAGCAGAAAAAAAAAAAAAAAAGCTGGAAGTGGTGCTGTGGCTCAAGTGGTAGAGTTCTAGCCTTGAGGTGAAGAGCTGAGGGATAGTGCCCAGGCCCAGAGTTCAGGCCCCACGACTGGACAAAAAAAAAAAACAAAAAGAAGAAGATAATAACAATTTTGGTGAGGATGTGAAGAAATTTGAATCCTCATATATTGCTGGCAGAAACCAGTCCCCTTCCTGGGGCGCCGGTGGATCATGCCTAATCCTAGCTAGGGCTGAGATGTGAGGATCAAGGTTCAATGCAGAAAAGCCTAAGACTCCTATCTCCAATTAACTACCAAAAACAGTCGGAAATAGAGCCGTGGCTTCAAGTGGTAGAGCACTAGCCTTACGCACAAAAGCTCAGGGAAAGAGTCTTGGCTCTGAGTTCAAGCCCCAGGACTGGCACAAAAAAAAAAAAAGAAACCACTTTGGAAAAGTCTGACAGTTCTTCAAAAGGAACATTCAATTTTCACACAATCCATCAAGCCTATTCTAGGTACCCAAAAAACATGAAAAGACATCCACAAAAATGTTTGTGCACATATATTCACAACAGCATTAGTATGTATCATGGTCATAAATTGTGGTATAGCCACATGGCAATTAATGTGGTATAGCTCAGCAATAAGGAGGAATGAAGTACTAACAACTGGTACAAAGTGGATAAAGCGGGGCTAGGAAGGTGGCTCAGTGGTAGAGCGCTTGCCTTGCATGCCTGAGGCCCTGGGTTCGATTCCTCAGCACCACATAAGCAAAAACAAAAAGGCCAGAAGTGGCGCTGTGGCTCAAGTGGTAGAGCACTAGCCTTGAGCTGAAGAGCTGAGGGACAGCGCCCCAGCCCAGAGTTCAGGCCCCACGGCCGGACCAAAAAAAAAAAAAAAAAAAAAAGTGGATAAAGCCGACACACACTGTGTAAAAGAAGCCAGTCAAGCTGTGCGATGGTGACTCACACCTCTAATCCTAACTACTCAGGAGGCCGAGATCTGAGGATCAATGTTCAAAGCCAGCCCAGGCAGGAAAGGCTATGAAACTCTTATCTCCAATAAACCACCCGATAACCCCAAGTGGCACTGTGGCACAAGTGGTAGGTAGAGCACTAGCCTTGAACTGAAGAGCTGAAGGACAGCACTCAGGAGTGAGCCACCAGCACCTGACTACTTGACTTAATCTTGAAATAATCATCATCATCAAGGACTTTAAATTTCTACTACTATATACCTTAAATGTTATTCCTTTCATGAGAGAAAAAGAAAAGTCACTGTACCCCAAATCTGTAAGAGGTAGTTAATAAATGTCCCTTTGAAAGAAAAAGAAAAGTCACCTACCCAATATCTGTAAGGGGTGGTTTATCTCTCCCTCTCTTGTAACAAAGGAAAACTTCTGGGCTTTTCAGACTTCCATAGTTCAAGTTTGCTTGGAGCGCTGACGGAGTGGCTTCAACACAGGTGTAGCCTTCAGGTACTGTTTCCCCAGCTGATTTGTTAATAACAGCAATATCTGTAATTGGAGCCTTAGGTCCAGTTGACTTAGTATCTAAACGATTTATTTCTTGATCCAAAAGAGTAGATGTATCTGTGAGACCTGCCACAACAAAGTAGTCTGTGACTCTTGGACCTTTGTCTTCTATCATGGCTGCTGTTCACTTTCCTAAAAAGGAAAAAAAGGGGGGGGGGCAAGGGGAACATTAACTAAGGAAAGTATTTTATCATGGTTCACTACAAGTAAAACAAGTCCTTGAGTTAGTAAGAGTCAATTAGAATATTCTTCAGACTTAAAATCAAATTGTCATTCTACACTCTTGCTATTATCATTTTAACAGTTTTTTGCCTACAGTGTCTTTTTCCAACAATGTGTCATATAGCACATAACAATAATCACTTATTTAATTTTCCCTCAGATTTCTACAGAAATATAAAAACATATAAAACAGGAGCCAGGTACTGGTGGATTACACCTGCAATTCTAGCTACTCAGGAGGCTGAGATCTGAGGATCACGGTTCAAAGCCAGCCCAGGCAGAAAAGTCCCTGAGACTCTTATCTCCAATAAACCACCAGAAAACCGGAAGTGGTGCTGTGGCTCAGATGGTAGAGCACTCGCTTTGAGCTGAAGAGCTGAGGGACAACTCCCAGGCCCAGAGCCACAATCGACAAGAAAAGAAAAGAGAAAGAAAGAAACAGTATTAGGTTTAAAAACAAGGGGGACAGGCTGGGATGTGGATTAGTGGTAAAGTACTTGCCTAGCATGCATTAAGCCCTGGGTTCAATTTCTCAGTACCACACAAATAGAAAAAGCCAGAAGTGGTGATGTGGCTCAAATGGTAAAGTCCTAGCCTTGAGCAAAAGAAGCTCAGCGACAGTGACCAGGCCCTGAGTTCAAGCCACCGGACTGGTTAAAAACTAAATAAAAACAGGGCCAAGCCGGCCATCAGTGGTGCATGTCTGTAACCCTAGCTACTCAGAAGGATGAGATCTGAGGATTGTGCTTCAAAGCCAGCCTGGGCAGAAAAGAACCCAAGACGCTTATCTCCAATAAACCACTCAGAAAAAGCCCAAAGTGGTGCCGTGGCTCAAGTGGTAGAGCATTAGCCTTGAGCACAAAGAGACTTGAAGACAGTGCCAAGCCATGAGTTAAAACCCCAGAACTAAAGTGGAAGTGTACTCATTACCTCACTCATGTAACTGTAACCCTCTGTATAGTATCTTTACAATAAAAAAAAAAAAAAAAAAAAAAAAACCAGAACTAGCCAGGTACCGGTGGCTCACACCTGTAATTTCTAGCTACTCAGGAGGCTGAGATCTGATGGTGGTTCAAAGCCAGCCCAGGCAGGAAAGTCCATGAGATTCTAATCGCCAATAAACCACTCAGAAAACCAGACATGGCGCTATGGCTCAAGTGGTACAGCACTAGCCTTGAGCTGAAGAGGTGAGAGACAGCGTTCTGGCCCAGAGTTCAAGTCCCATGACCAACAACAACAACAACAACAAAAAAAAAAAACCAAAGGGGACAAATAATTACCCTCTGGTATGTACAAAACCTCTGGGACACCATTACAAAAACCAAACCTGGAAAACACAGGCATAGAAGAAGATTTTCAAGCTAAAGTTAGAAAATACGTTCAAGGGGCTGGGAAGGTGGCTCAGTGGTAGAGCGCTTGCCTTGCATGCATGAGGCTCTGGGTTCGATTCCTCAGCACCATATAAGCAAAAAAGAAAAAAGCCGGAAGTGGCACTGTGACTCAATGGTAGAGTGCTAGCCTTGAGCTGAAGAGGGACAGCGCCCAGGCCCAGAGTTCAGGCCCCATGACCAGACCCCCCCCCAAAAAAAATATGTTCAATAAAATAATGCTAGAAAATTCCCCATCCCCAAATTTCTATGTACAATAGGCTTTTAGTATACCAGGCAAGACCAGAAAAAAAGCACTCCCTACATATCATAGCATACTTACAGCAGCAAGTATTCAGAACAAGGAAAAGAATATTTGCAAGAACAAGGCACCAAGTCACATATAAAGTTAAACTATCCAGAATTATAACAAATTTCTCAATAGAAACTGTAAAGCAAGTAAGGCATGGAATAAGGTACTTCAAGCTCTAAAAGAAAATAACTGGGAACCTGGATTACCAAATACAGCAAAGCTATGCTTCTCGATTATAAAGAATAAAAACCTTCCATGATAAACAAAAACTTAACCACCACTAAGCCAGCACTGCAAAAGGTACTTAACAGTATCCTAAAAAGAGAAAAGAAAGATAAACACAGCCATAACAATACAGAATCTCCATGGTAAGCAGATAAACAAAGAAAAGAATTACAACACAACTTTTCAATAATAATTCTAGGGTTGCCAGTGTGGCTCAGTGGTAAAGGGCTGGCCTAGCATGCTTGAAGCCCTGGGTTTGATTCCTCAGTACCACATAAACAGAAAAAAGCCTGAAGCGTTGTGGCTCAAGGTGTAGAGCACTAGCCTTGAGCCGAAGAAGCTCAGAGGCAGTGCTCAGGCCCTGAATTTAAGCCCCATGACAGGTAAAAAAAACCAAACCAAAACAAAACAATAATTCTATAAGCATCCATTATCCAGGCGAAGATAAAGGCTAACAGGGAGGGATTAAAAAACATATAGGTGAGTGAGGTGGTTCACACCTGCAATCCTACTTACTTGAGAGGCTGAAATTGGACTGAGGTTCCTGGACAGCCGGGGGGAGGGGTGGGGGGGGGGGACAACTCATTAGGCCCCATTCCACAGAAAAGGCTAGGCAAAACGGCAGGTTTGCCATGTCAGCTATAAATCAAAGTGTAAACAGGTATATCACAGTTTAGATCAGCCCACACAAAAGGCAAAGCTAATTAAAAAATAACCAAAATAAAAAGGACTGTAGTTTGTGGCTCCCAGTGGTAGGACCCCTGCCTACTAAGCAAGAAGCTTGAGTTGTTTGGATAAGATTACATTAGTAATTGTTTTCTACCTACAATATTTAGAAGGCTTATTAAAAACTGAACAATATCTACTGCAAATGGATGGGGTCATTGCCCCTACAATAACAGCACTGCACTAGAATGTTGGGTACAACAAGATGTAAGCACTCTTACTTAATGAACCTTCTTGTAAATTATTTCCTTCATGCTGGTAGGGACTCCAAGGGCTCAGTGATTTTAGAGACTGCTCTTCAAAAACTATAGAGTTCAGGAGAACTCAATAAAATATTAGCCCATACACTTCAACTTATTACCAAAGAATGAATTGCGGGAATTTTAAAGCTGAAGAGAACAGCTGGTTTCTAGTGGAATTGGTATATTCTAAAATTCTACCCACTATCATTCTCTTGTCTCATTCCATTTGGCTGTGCAATCAGTCCAGAAATGTGAAAATTTTCACATTGCTTAGAATCTTACTCAGTACAGGGAAATGCTCAATGCTTACACACGGTATTTGGAACTATATTCACTCCATGTTTTGAATATAATAACTGTGACTATGGTAAAACTAACCAGCTATTGGATGGTAGCTTTAAAGTTTGTATTAGAACTGTTATTTGCTCTCCCTAAAAGGTTACCAAAAGAATGTATGAGAGGCTGGGAAGGTGGCTCAGTGGTAATACTTTTTTTTTTAATCATTTCTCTCTCCCAAATTTGATTTGTCTAGGTAATAAGTGCTCAAGCAGTCTTCTTTGAGTTTTAGAGCACACTTAGCTGATAATCACTTTTTCCCTTCTAAGTATCACTACTGTAGAAATCAGGTGTAACATCTGGGAAGGTGGCTCAGTGGTAGAGCGCATGCCTTGCATGCCAAAGGCCCTGGGTTCGATTCCTCAGCACCACATAAGCAGACAAAAAAAAAAGCCGGAAGTGGCGCTATGGCTCAAGTGGTAGAGTGCTTGCCTTGAGCTGAAGAGCTGAGGGACAGCGCCCAGGCCCAGAGTTCAGGCCCATGACCGGACCCAAAAAAAAAAAAAAAAAAAAAGAATGTATGATAGTTTCTAAAGGTAGTTCAAGCACTCTAAAAACTGTCATGTTAATTTTCTCCTTACAGAAGCCAGCATGCAAGCAGAACTCCTTTATTCCCTAACAGTCATTAATCTTGCTGATACCTTTTCAATTAAAGATGATTTTGGAATGAACAGCAGATAGTCTAAAGGGGACAGGTACCAAGCCCCAGAACCAATGGCAGATAACAGAATTTAGAAATCCATTGTGCCATAATTCCTTTCATTTCTACTATTTTGCTGTGAAAATGTCCCTGCTGGTATGAGCAGGGGATGCTTAGAACTTCAGGATTAGGACTGTGAAGGACTGTTGCTGACAGTTATTTTGCTTTTGACAGTTCAAGATACTGTATAAGCTGGGCACTGGTGGCTCACACCTGTTATCCTAGCTATTCAGGAGGCTGAGATATGAGGATCGCAGTGCAAAGCCAGGCCAGGCAGGAAAGGCCCTGAAACTTTATCTCCAATAAACCACCAGAAAACTGGAAGTGGGGCTGTGGCTCAACTGGTAGCATGCTAGCCTTGAGCTGCAGAGCTGAGAGACAGCGCTCAGGTCCAGAGTTCAAGCCCCATGACCGACAAAAAAAAAAAAAAGATACTGTATAATGATTTTATTTTATTTTTAGTGGGGGAAGGGGGAAAAAAAAGCTCAGGGACAGTGCCCAGGACCTTAGTTCAAGCCCCAAGACTGGCAAAACAAACAAACAAACAAACAAAACATGCAACAGCTGGGAATGTGACTTAGTAGTAGAGTGCTTGCCTCACATGCATGAAGACCTGGGTTCAATTCCTCAGTACCACATAAACAGAAAAGCCAGAAGTGGAGCTGTAGCTCAAGTGGTAGAGCGCTTGCCTAGAGCACAGAGAGGCTCAAGGATAGTGCCCAGGACTGAGTTCAAGCCCCAGGACCACCAAAGCAAACAAACAAACATGCAACAAATAAGAGTTGGAAAATGTCTAAGATTTATGCATAAAGAGCTTTAGAAGAACTTGTTACTAACAGAGAGGACAAGATGCCAAATTAGGAGCATTTGCCACTTTTCCTCTGTGAATGAAGAGAGTCTAGTGACACAGAAGAAACTAGATTCTGAAGAAAGAGAACCATCAATCACAAAGGCGGTAGTAGGGAGGGAAAAAAAAAAAGTAGAGAGAAACAAATGCAGCAAAGAGGGACTGAAAGCTCCATTACAAGGTAAAGCAGACAACCAATTCTTTCCTTCTTTGCTTCCTTCCTTCCTTCATTCATTCATTCCTTCCCTTTCCTTTCCTTTTTCTTTCTTTTTCATGCCAGTCCTGGGATTGAACTCAGGGCCTGGGCACTGTCCCTGAGCTTCTTCTGCTCAAGGCTAGCACTCTACCACTTGAGCCACAGCACTACTTTCAGCTTTTTCTGTTTATGTGGTACTGAGGAATGGAAGCTAGGGCTTCATGCATGCCAGGCAAGCACTCGACCACTAAGCCACATTCTCATCCCCAGACAACCAATTCTATTTGCAAGAAAAGTCCACACAACACACAAGCTTTAACTCCAGTACATGGATTTGTGAGGCAGTTAACGGCTCTGGTGTGGGAAACATCTTGGTGAAAAAGTTATTCCATGGCTCCCCTTATCCCAGAGGGCAACAATAAGATGCCATCTTGACAGACTATTCTTGGAGATTCTGTTACTCTGGGGCCCTGGGAACAAAGAACAATCATGCTTAATGAGTTACAGGACGTCATTGTCATAGACTTCAGATGTAGGTCAGTCCTAAGGGGTGGTTAGTAACAAGAGTGTCCAACCTGGCTCCACAGGGATGTTTAAACTATAGGCAGCTTAGAGGCTGCTTGGAATGGCTGCCAGTATTCAATGAAGACATGAGGCTCCCTGCCAAGTCATGCAGGAGAGGTATTGGTGTTGCAGACAATGCAGTTGCCAACAGAGGACTGAAGGTGCAGCTCAAAATGGCTATTAGGGCACCATTAAAGGAAGCTAATATGCCAGAGCTACTGCTCCAGCTGCCTAGAAGTGAAGGGGCCTTGGAACTCCCTGCAGGACACTCAGTAGAGGAGCAGGTTAGATGGCCTCTTATGCTGATGTTACAGTTGTCCTCAGAGAACAGATGTTGCTCAAATTACCCACAGAGAGACCATTAACGGAAAGTGGGATTTTGAAGACTTGATCATGGCACGTGTCTCTACCCTCGGTAACCAGGAGAAAATCCCATGGTCTGAGACTATAGCAATAAAGCTTTATGCTTTAGGCTTGTGAAGTACCAACTGTCTGCGATCTGTCCTCATTGATTCCTGAGTGGGTCAGAGGCCACCCACTCAGAATTATGTGATTCCTACAATACATACATTCACAACATATGTGTATACACACACAAACAAGAACAATCAAAAATCCATAGTTTGGCTGGGCACTAGTGGCTCACTCCTGTAGTCCCACCTACTAGGAGGCTGAGATCTGAAGATAGCAGTTCCAAGCAGCCCAGGCAGGAAAGTCTGTGAGACTCTTCTCTCCAATTAACCACCAGAAAACTGGAAGTGGCTGTGGCTCAAGTGGTAGAGCGCTTGCCTTGAGCTGAAGAGCGCAGGGACAGTGCCCAGGCCCAGAGTTCAAGACCCACAACCAACAAAAAATAAATATTCATACTTTGTTTATAAAAGTCTGTGTTTGTTGCTCCTTTTGTGTTGGGTCTGACTTTTTTTTAGAAAAAAATGAATTGGGCTGGGAAGGTGGCTCAGTGGTAGAGCGCTTGCCTTGCATGCATGAGGCCCTGGGTTTCATCCCTCAACACCACATAAGCAAAAAGAAAAAAAGCCGGAAGTGGTGCTGTGGCTCAAGTGGTAGAGCGCTAGCCTTGAGCTGAAGAGCTGAGGGGCAGCTTCCAGGCCGAGTTCAGGGCCCACGACCGGACCCAAAAAAAGAAAAGAAAAAAAATATTTTATTTTTAGTATAAGGATGATATACAGAAGGGTTACAGTTACATAAGTCTGGTAAAGAATACATTTTATTTATTTATTTATTTATTTTGTAGGTCATGGGGCCTGAACTCGGGGCCTGGACACGGTCCCTCAACTCTTCAGCTCAAGGCTGGCACTCTACCATTTAAGCCACAGTGCCACTTGCGGCTTTTTCTGCTTATGCGGAGCTGACAAATCAAACCTAGGGCCTCATGCATGCAAGGCAAGCAAATAGTAATTTCTTTTGTTTTCTTTTTTTTTTTTTTTTTTGGTCCAGTCATGGGGCCTGAACTCTGGGTGCTGTCCCTCAGCTCTTCAGCTCAAGGCTAGCACTCTACCACTCTTGAGCCACAGCGCCACTTCCGGCTTTTTTATTTTTTGCTTATGTAGTGCTAAGGAATCGAATCCAGGGCCTCATGCATGCAAGGCAAGAGCTCTACCACTGAGCCACCTTCCCAGCCTGCAAATAGTACATTTCTTTTTGGACAATGTCACCTCTTGGTTCTGACTTTTTTTTTTGGGGGGGGGGGGGGTCCAGTCGTGGGGCCTGAACTCTGGGCCTGAGCACTGTCCCTCAGCTCTTCAGCTCAAAGCTAGCGCTCTGGTTCTGACTTTTCTTTGTATTGGTTTTGTTTTTATATATCTGGTATGGGCAATTTTTTATTTTTTTTATTTTTTATTTGTCAGTTTTGGAGCTTGAATTCTAAGCTGGGATTAGAATTCTTCAGCTCAAGGCTAGCACTCTAACACTTGAGCCATAGTGCCACTTCCAGCCTTTTCTGTTTATGTGGTACTGAGGAATCGAACCTAGGGCCTCATACATGCAAGGCAAACACTCTACCACTGAGCCACCTTCCCAGCCCTGGTATAGGCCATTTTGTAGCCTCTTTTTTTTTTTTTTTTTTTTTTTTTTGGGGGGGGGGGGGTCCGGTCGTGGGGCCTGAACTCTGGGCCTGGGCGCTGTCCCTCAGCTCTTCAGCTCAAGGCTAGCATTCTACCACTGAGCCACCTTCCCAACCCCTGTACCCTCTTTCTGACTTACTTTTTAGTTCTGCTTATTCCTCCATCAAGTGGTAGCGTCAACACTAAGCAAGACAGCTGAGTGAGCATGAAGCCCTGAGTTTTAAGTCTTGGTACCAATAATAAATAAGCAAAAATAAATAAATAAACAAATAAATAAAGCGTGATGGCATATCCCCTATTTCCTCCAATTTCGCATTCACTTCTCTCTGAAAGTACTTGTACAAGTCACTTTAAAAGAAAACCATTTTCGGGGCTGGGAAGGTGGCTCAGTTGTAGAGTGCTTGTCTTGCATGCAAGAGGCCCTGGGTTCAATTCCTCAGCACCACATAAGCAAAAAGAAAAAAGCCGGAAGTGGCGCTGTGGCTCAAGTGGTAGAACGCTAGCCTTGAGCTGAAGAGCTGAGGGACAGCGCCCAGGCCCATAGTTCAGTACTGGACCCAAAAAAAAAAAAAAAGAAAAGAAAAGAAAAGAAAATCATTTTGCTGGGCACCAGTGACTCACGACTGTAACCCTAGCTAATCAGGAGGCTGAGATCTGAGCATCAACGTTCAAACCCAGCCAAGGCAGAAAAGTTGCCATGAGATTCTTATCTCCAATTAACCACTCAAAAACTGGAAGCGGGGCTGTGGCCCAAGTGATAAGAGTGCTTGCCTTGAACTGAAGACCTGAGAGACAGTACCCAGGCCCAGAGTTCAAACCCCAGAACCGACAAAAAAAAAAAAATCATTTTGTTTTGTTTGGCAGTGGTAGGGTATGAACTCAGGCCTCAGACTTGCTAGGCTCTACAGCTTGATTCATACTCCCTAGTCCAATATCTGTCACATTATTTCATTACTGTGTGCCTTTTTTTTTTTTTTTTTTTGGTCAGTCATGGGGCTTGAACTCTGGGCTTGGGCTCTGTCCCTCAGCTCTTCAGCTCAAGGCGAGGGCTCTACCGCTAGAGCCACAGTGCCACTTCTGGTTTTCCAGTGGTTTATTGGAGGTGAGAGTCTCACGGACTTTCCTGCCCAGGCTGGCTTTGAACTGCGATCCTCAGATCTCAGCCTCTTGAGTAGCTAGGATTACAGGCATGAGCCACCAGCGCCTGGCTACTGTGTGCCTTTTGAACATTCTTTGAGGTCAAACGTTTTCTACTTTGTAACCATCTCAATCTATAAATTAGGTGTTTATTTCATCTTTTGTTTGCTGTATTTTGTAATTGTTAGGCTGTAGTTATGGTGCTTATTCTAATCTAAGACTGTTTATCTTATTAGGCCTTAATATTCACTTTCTTTTTTTGGGGGGGGGACGGTCAGTTCTGGGGCTTGAACTCAGGGCCTGAGTACTGTCCCCTGAGCTTCTTTTGCTCAAGGCTAGCACTCTACCACTGGAGCCACAGCACCACTCCTGGTTTTTTCTGTTTATGTGGTACTGAGGCTGCACGCATGATACGCAAGCACTCTACCACTCACCCACATTCCCAGCCCAATATTGACTTTTTATGTCACCCTACTCCTCTTTTGATCCCTAGCAGAGATACCAGTATTTGCTAGAACTTTTTTCATGAGTAAAAAAAGTTCTATAAGCATAAAGTAACATTTATGCTTTCAGGATCTAAGCATTCCTAAATTAAAAGATTAGTGAACAACACATACACATTTTAAAAAACTACATTAGAAGAACCCCCAAAATATTTTAAAGATTGTTATTACTGTTTTATAACCGTAAGACTTCTTATAACTATTCTATATTCCAAAAATAAATATGAATTTGTAGATATTAAGTTTGTTGCAACAGGAATACTTAGAAATATTTAAGTCCCACAGTATTACTGAAATTAAGAACCATGTTATTTCTTATATTGCAAAAGAAATTAACCCTCCCATAAACTTTTAACAATTGTCAGAATTTTGAATTAGATTTTTATTTCTACTCAATCTTCACTCTACATGTTCCATACGCTTCAATTCTCCATTAGATACAATACTGAAATAGTTCTACTGCAAAAGAAGTAGTACCAAGAAAAATTACCCTTTTCAAAGAATCAAAAAGATCCAAGCATGGTGGTGCACACCTGTAATCCCAGCACTTAGGAGGCTAAAGTAGGTGCATCATGAATTTGATGGCCACCTGACCTACCTACCAAGATCCTGTCCCAAAAATCCAAAGGTTGGGGATACAGCTCAGTAGCAGAATACTTGCTTAAGCTTGCACAAGGCTCTGGGTCCCCCTATCTCTGCCTCCACCTTACAAAAAAACAAGTTTGAAAAGTGCTATAAACTTTTACATTGGCAAAATTATCTCACTATACCATTATTTTAAGGGTACAAAGGTATACTATTAAAATTAAGCTAGAGAAAATAAAATTTCAGAATACTACAAAGTTACAAAACAACAGTAGTCAGCTGGGAACTGGTGGCTCACGGCTGTAATCCTAACTACTCAAGATGCTGAGATCTGAGGATCATGGTTCAAAGCCAGCCCAGGCAGGAAAGTTTGTGAAACTCTGATCTCCAATTATCTACCAGAAAACCAGAAGTGGCGCTGTGGCTCAAATGGTAGAGTGCTCCCGTTGAGCTGAAGAGCTAAGGGACAGTGCCCAGGCCCAGAGTTCAAACCCCAGAACAAAATAAATAAATAAACAAACAAACAAACAGTAGTATGCCAGGAAAAACATGCCAAGTATAAACTAGAAAATCAGGACTAGGAATATAGCTTAGTGGTAGAGTGCTTGCCTAGCATGCCTGAAGTACTGGGTTAGATTCCTCAGTACCACATAAACACAAAAAGGCAGATGTGGCACTGTCAAGTACTATAGTGCCAGCCTTGAGAAAAGAAGCTCAGGGACAGTGCCCAAGCCTTGCCAGGTATAGCAACACACACACACACACACACACACACACACACACACACACACACACACACACACACCACACACACACACACACACACACACACACACACACAGAATCATATGCAAGTATAGTTAGATTAGTTCATTATTCTAATTACTATGTATACAAGTATAACAGAAACACAGTACAGAAAAATATAAATGTAAGATAAATGAGAACACTCTCAATTTTTCTTTTGAATTTATGTGGGGGTTTTTTTCTGAAAGTTTTTGGGTGACACTGCCCAAAAAGAAATGTACTCATTACCTGACTTATGTAACTGTAACCCCTCTGTATATCACCTTCGTAATAACAAAAACAAAAAAGTTTTCATCAGAGATGGCAGTGAATAACTGTAATCCCAGCACTTAAACAGAGGAACAGAGGAAGAAGGAAAAGTCTTAGGTTTCATGCCATTCTGGGGTATGTGAGACTGTCTCAAAAAAAAAAAAAAATGTTTTTAGGGGCTGGGAAAGTGGCTTAGTGGTTGAGTGCTTGCTAGCATTCATGAAGCCCTGGCTTCGATTCCTTAGTACCACATAAACAGAAAAAGCCACAAAGGGTGCTGTGGCTCAAGTGGTAGAGTGCTAGCTTTGAGCAAAAGAAGCACAAAGATAGTGCCCAGGCCATGAGTTCAAGCCCCAGGACTGGCAAAAAAAAAAAAAAAAAAATGTTTTTAAATATCACAGTAAGCTCATACCCAAATGCCTACATACATTAAGTATTTTTTTAAAAAAAACTTTTAATTAATAAGCTATTTAACTTCTTTCCATAAAAAAATCCAATTGAATGCCTTATAATTTGAGGCTAAAGACTGTTTTATACCAATGGTATTTTGTTAAATTTGTGTCTGTGTCTGTATGTGCGCACAAGCTCTCATGCTGACCCTAGGGCTTGAACTCAGGGCTTGTGTGCTGTCCCTGAGCTTTTATGCCCAAGGCTAACCACTTGTGCCACAGCTCCACTTCCGACTTTTTGATGGTTAATTGGAGATAAAAGTCTCATGAACTTTCCTGACAGGACTGACTTTGAACAATGATCCTCAGATCTCAGTCTCCTAAGTAGTTAGGATTATAGGTGTGAACCATCAGGCCTGGTAATTTTGTTATATTTTTTTCCTTAAATTTTAAGTCTTATAGGAATCTCCCAGTCCAATATACCCAGGACAACAAAATTAAACTAGCAGTCTGAAAAAGGGGGTTCAATTTGTGGCACCAGCTTATGTAATATGACACTCATTTGCTCTAAGTTTCAACAAGCATATACTGGAGACTCATTTCATCCAGAAAATTCTGTTTGCAAATCACATCAAATGAGCCAACCTGCCACTGACTCAGCAGCTTTCTTTTCCACTTCACCACCTGTTCTTAAGATACAAGCATAAGACTGAACGAAACCTAACTTTCAAACTGAACAGCAAAGCCAATGCAAAACCCATATTTGCCTTGGCAGGGAACTCCAATGAAAATATGAGAGGTTAGGTCTTACCTAGCAGACACAGAAAGAGTAAAGATGCCTTGTTTTTACTGATCATGTGAAATCCTTCTGCATAGTTACAAATTAGCTTTTAAAGACCTCCTTAGCATGTTTCTTTTTAAGGGAGACCTCATCCAAACAATCTTCCAAATTTGGCACCAAGAATCCTTGCAGCCTACACACCATTGCAGTTCGTTGTAATTTAAAACTTTTGCTTTTACAAATAGTCCCCACACACCAAGTTTGCTGCCAATTTCTTCTAATAAAAACTCAAGTTTATACTACATAATACTGTATTTACTCTCAACAGCATTTTCACATTACACAGGAGTAAATTACTCCAACATACAACTTCAACATTTCTGACATCATAGCTATTCTGTTAACTCAAATTAACAAGTCTACACAGCTGTACATTAGGTAAGGTACTACTGGCCAATTAATAGTTAAGTGACATATGATCAGTTCAGAGTGGACCTCTAAATCACAATCAACTTTTCTGCAAAATGGAAACCAGGGATACTAGTCAGAGGTAAGTGTGAAGTGAGTACAGAAACCCTTTGCCATTACGAGAAAAGTGAGTCAACACAGCTTATAAAGACAGACAGATCATATTCATTAATACAAATCCAAGTTTCCTTCTGAGTGCTAAGGCTGATACCAAGAAGGCAGCTTACTAATTCTTTA
Organism: Dipodomys merriami; assembly: GCF_024711535.1. Taxonomy (NCBI): domain Eukaryota; kingdom Metazoa; phylum Chordata; class Mammalia; order Rodentia; family Heteromyidae; genus Dipodomys; species Dipodomys merriami. The sequence continues at coordinate 3,121,207 of NW_027202382.1, read as the reverse complement.
ACAGTAACACAAAGAACAGACGGTACTGATTAAGTAAAAGCATCCTTTAATGCAAAAAGATGTTTTCTTTTTGCATTTTCCCTTTAACCTGTGTGCACAGAAAAACAACACCAAAGGTTCTGTAATTCATGTACATGGTGACATCAAATCAAATATTTAATGAGAACCTAGCCCCCTTGTAACCTCAGGACTTCCTCTACCTGACTTCACCTGGGAACAGGGCTGACTGGAAATGAAGACCTGTTCCCGGGTAACCTAGGACCTGGCAACATCTCAACATGCAGTCTCAGCAGGACAATGTCTCTAAGGCTCAAGCATTCTGGCAGCACTACGGATTCAACGTTTTGGGTGATACTTTCGCTCCCATTTGCTCAAGTAACTACGTTCTCTGTCCTCAATTTTCCCACGTGAAACTAACCCGGGGGGGGGGGGGGGAGACCAATGAAAAACTGGGTCATTCCGTATTTGTTCGGATGAAGAAGCAAGGTCTTCGGGAAAGAAAAGGCCTAAGAAGCAGGAAACAAACAAAAAGGAACAAAAACAGGCACCATCCTCCACTTCAAAGAAGTCAGAACTTCTTACGGGACTCGGCACGGGGTGGGCTCGCTCTGGAGTCGGCTGGATTCGCGTGCAGTCATTCTGGAGTCGAATAGAACCACCCTGCCCACCACCCACCCCCCCCCCCCGGCCACCGCAGGGCAGAGAAGGAAATGTGTTCACCTGCGACACCTGTCTGGGTCCCCAACACACACACTCACCCCATCGCACTTCCGGTGTCCCCGGACCACCCAACCTCTCCCAAGACGCAACCACTCTCCCCAGCTTTCCCTAGCACTCGCGGGGATGACAACCCGCACCCCACCTGGAACCCCCGCCCGTGATGCCCCCCCACCCCGCCCCGGACGGCCCCTCGGGCCCAGGGCCCTGGCGCCTCCAGCCGGCGATCGTCCCGAGCCCCGGGAGGCGCAGGGAGGCCCTTCCCGCCGCCAACCCCCTCCGCCCGCACAGCCCGCTGGCTCTGGGGACTCCCCGCCCTCGGAACTGAGCGGAAAGCAGGCCAGGAATCCGGCCGCCGCCGCCGCTCCCCGCCCCCGTCCGCGACCCCTCGCGGGCCGGCCGCTCGGAACTCAGCCCGCCCCGCGGCGGAGCGCGGCCCCGCGGGAGCGCAGCGCGCCGCGGCGGGGCCGGAGGCCCAGCGCCGCGGACTCACCTGCCGCCGCCCGCTCCGCGAGAGCCACCCGAGCACAGCTCCTTCCTGGGGCATGAAAGCGCCGGCTGCGCGGCCTGGGCGCCTACGGCAGGGCAGGGCTGGGCACGGCAGGGCAAGGCAGGGCGGGGCAAGGGGACTCGCTCCCACAGTCTCAGCCACCGCCGCCACGGCCGCTCTGCGCTTGCGCCTGCGCGCGCTGGGTCTCGAGGGGGCGCCTCTGGCGGCGGGAGAGGGGAGCGGGGGTAACGACCCAGGGCGCGGGCTCGCGCGGGCGCGGCGTCTCTCCCGCGGCCCTCAGGGCGGGTGCAAGATGATCTAGGAGCTACCTCGGACGAGGCCGTTCCCACAAGCTGGTAGCCATGCTTCTGTTCCCTCCCCCCCCACCTCCCGCCCCTTTGCACAGAGCAGCACTTTCTCTCCCCCCCCCCATCCTTTTCCTACTGCGGGGGCGGGTGAGAAGGGGGAGGGATGGGGAAGGGAGGGGCGGGGCGCTACTGGAGCCATTCTCAGGCCCCGCCCCGGGGAATAACCACACCCCTTGGTAGGAGAGCCCCGCCCCGAGGTAGCCACGCCCCTTGGGAGAGCCCCGCCCCCGGGCCGCGCGGCCCCGCTCCCTTCCCCCACCCTCTCCCACCCCGGCGTGGCTGGGGAGGCTCCGGTCCCCGTGGGGCTCGCTCTACCGCGGGCTCTCTCGCGGGTCGAGTCGGCCCGGAACCCGGGGCGCCGGGCGCGGCTTTGCCCCCTTCCTGTGGGGCTGGGACTCGGCGCGGACGGGCGTTGATTACCTTGGCCTCAGGCAGGTGGCCACCGCTCGGCTTCCTCAAGGTCACTGAGAATTCCAGACGGGAACGCGGACTTTCCCCCGCGGGATGGAGCTGCACCTCTCTCCGGGACCTCGGGGCCGGGTTGGAGGGGGCTCCTGGAGCCTGCCCGGCTCTCGGGGTGGCTGACCGCTCTCCTCCGACGCCGCCCGGCCCGGCCCGGCCCGGAAGGCGAACGGCGACGCGGGTCCCAGGACGGTGTGTAAGCTAGTGTGATCGTCCAGAAAGAAAGCGGTTTAAAACACATCGGCATCGGCAGAACTTTTCTGTTGCCTCCTGACTCCCACCGCCCCCCCCCACACACACACACACACACACGAAGAAGAAAAAAACTTCACGGCAGAGCAAAACGCGATCGGGCAACATTGGTGCACAATGAGCACATGCCTGCAAATGACTCCTTCGTCGGCCTTTTTGTGAAAAGCGCGAGACTAAAGCTCAGTCTAATACTCTGTTGGTCAGTTTACTTCTCCTCCCCCCCCCCCCCCCCGCCCCCAGCCCTGGGGCTTGAACTCAGGGCCTGTCCCTGAGCTGCTTTTGCTCAAGGCTAGCACACTATCACTTGAGCTACAGCGCCCCTTCTGGCTCTTTCTGTTTGTGTGGTACTAAGGAATCCCAGGGCTTCATGCAAGCTAGATAAGCACCCTACCCTTCAGATACATTCCCAGCCCCACTATTGAGTAGACTTGTTCAGTAAGTAATTTTCAGGACCTGTAATAGGCGTTCATGTATACAACAAGCCCTACTACATCCTGCTGTTAGGCCTTTCCTTTGAATGCAGGATGGACTTACAGACTTCTAACACAGAGAATATATTAATAAGTGATGCACATCACTAACAAGATAAGTTTACAAAGAATGCATCAGTCTGGAACAGATTATATCATCCTCTTGTATTTGCTTTTGGGAAAACCAGCTACCATGTCAGACAGCCTTAAAGGGACGACAGCCCAAGCCTACAAGTTGACTATAGCTTTCCAGCAGACCCTGAGTAAAAATCCTGCAAGTAAGCCATTCTTTCATTCACAGAAGCCATAAGACAACAAATACTTCTACTTTCTAGTTGCAAGGGGGGGGGGGGCAATGGGCTGGGTAGGTGGCTCAGTGGTAGAGTGCTTGCTTTGCTTTGCATACATGAGGCCCTGGGTTCGATTCCTCAGCACCACATAAGCAGAAAAAAAAAGGCTGGAAGTGGCACTGTGGCTCAAGTAGTAGAGCACTTGCCTTGAGCTGAAGAGCTGAGGGACAACGCCCAGGCCCAGAGTTCAGGCCCCACAACCTGACCCAAAAAAAAAAAAGCAAGTGGGGGGGGGGGGGCGGGAGTTGACTAATTACACAGAAATTGATGATGGATATATCACAGTAAGGCCTAGAAGGTAAAATGTGCTTGTTAATGATAGCTCTTCTTTTGGTGAATATACCTGGTTTGCCAGGCATTTTTTGTGGGGGGGGAGGTCCAGCGTGGGGCCTGAACTCTGGGCCTGGGCACTGTCCCTCAGCTCTTCAGCTCAAAGCTAGCACTCTACCATTTGAGCCACAGCACCACTTCCAGCTTTTTTCTTTTTGCTTATGTGGTGCTGAGGAATCGAACCCAGGGCCTCATGAACACAAGGCAAGCGCTCTACCACTGAGCCACCTTCCCAGCCCCATCAGGTATATTCTTACCTGGTGAACTTACCATCCTATAATGTCACCCAAGCTTACTTTAATGATTTAATGACGATGTTTATAATTGTAGTACAAGAAGGTAGTCAGGAAATCTGTAAAGACTGACTTTATCCAATTATTTGTAGAATACCTTTTATGAAAGAGAGTTTGTTAGAATGTAAATCATACAATAGGATTTGCTTTAGCATAATATAGAGGTACAGGGGAAGATTCCAGGAGGAGGAGTAAGTAGACTGGTGTTTTTGTTGTTTGGGGCATGTTTTTACCAAATTCCAAAAAATTATCGAACTATCTGGGTGCCAGTGGCTCATGCCTGTAAATGTAGCTACTCAGAAGGCTGAGATCTGAGGATTCCAGTTTGAACCCAGCCTGGGCAGGAAAAGTCCCCATGAGACTCTTATTGCTAAATAGCCACTCAAGAACCAGAAGTGGTTCTGTGGCTCAAGTAGTAGAGTGCTACTTTTAGCACAGAGAAGCTCAGGGACAGTGCCCAGGCCCTGAGTTCAAGGCCCACAACTGACAAAAAGAAAAAAAAAAAAGAAAAGTTATTGAATATAATGTAAAGTAGGGCTATAAGTAAAAAGGATTGGATGCTGGGTGCCAGTGGCTCATGCCTGTAATCCTAGTTATTCAGAAGGCTGAGATCTGAGGATCACAGTTGACAGCCAACCCAGGCAGGAAAGTCTATGAGACTCTTAGTTCCAATAAACTATTTTAAAAAGGCTGGAAGTGGCACTGTGGCTCAAGAGCAGTAGCTTTGAGCACAAAGAGGCTCAGGGACAACCCCAGGATTGTCAACAACAATAAAAAAAGGATTGGATATGTTGAAATTGTTGGTTGATACTTGAGATTTCCTTATTTTGTTCTTTACTTTTTATATATTTAAGTTTTTCCCACAACTAAAAAAGCCTATCACATATTTTATAGACTTACAAGTTTAGTGCTAAAGGGAATCTTTAGAAATCATCTATTCAAATGAACTCATTTGGCAAATGGAGAAATGAAAGCCCAGAAAAATGTACGGACCCCATCTGTCAGTCTCATTTGTGGTGGTTTCATATTTACACATTGAGAAAAATCTATTGAATTGTAGATTTTTCTTTCTTATTTGGCAAAACAGAAAAACTTGCTCTGGATTTCCTAGGAGTGGCCTCCACTTTCTATGTGTAATAAGCTTGTAGATTGGCAGGTCATTTGGTTCCAGTCTTCAACTTATCAATTTTGGTAAACCTAATCCACATATTTGTAGACCCAGTTCCTCACATCTGCAGGTGTTTTTAGCGGCTGCTTAGAAAATATCCTAAATAAAATTGACATTGGCAAACACTAGATCTGCTTTAGTCTTATCCAAATGATCCAGTGTAGCCCACTCTGTGTTCTCTTCTCACATCTTATATCACTATCACTGTGGGCTCACAGTGAGAATCTTTTTTTTTTTTTTTTTGTCGGTTGTGGGTCTTGAACTCTGGGCCTGGGCGCTGTCCCTCAGCTCTTCAGCTCAAGGAGAGCGCTCTACCACTTGAGCTACAGCGCCACTTCCGGTTTTCTGGTGATTTATTGGAGATAGGAGTCTCACGGTCTTTCTTGCCCGGGCTGGCTTTGAACCGCGATCCTCAGATCTCAGCCTCCTGAGTAGCTAGGATTACAGGCGTGAGCCACCAGCGCCCGGCCACAGTGAGAATCTTACAGTTACTCAGCACCTTCTCTGTCTAGCCAGGAGCCAAATGTGGCTAGTAGGATGGACTGGCACAAAGCTCTGTAAGTGACCCCCAGGACAGTATCCTAAGAGGTCATAAAAAAGAGTAGGAGCAATCTAGGCACCAGTGGATCACATTTGTAATCTTAGCTAGTCACGAGGTAGAGATGTTAGGTTCGAAGCCAACTTGGACAGAAAAATCCAAGAAAGTCTGTCTCCAGTTAGCCAGCTAAAAAGGTAGTATGGGGGCTGGGAAGGTGGCTCAGTGTTAGAGCGCTTGCCTTGCATACCTGAGGCCCTGGGTTCGATTCCTCAGCACCACATAAGCAAAAAGAAAAAAGCTGGAAGTGGTGCTGTGGCTCAAGTGGTAGAGTGCTAGCCTTGAGCTGAGGAGCTGAGGGACAGCGCCCAGGCCCAGAGTTCAGGCCCAAGACCGGACCCCAAAAAAATAAAAATAAAAAGTTAGTATGACTCAAGTGGTAGAGCACCAGCCATGAACAAAGAAGCCAAAGGAGACTATAAAGCCTAGAGTTCAAGCTTTAATACCAGCACACACAGAAAGGAAGGGAGGGAAATAGAGAGGGAAAGAGGGAGAAAAGTGGGCAAAGCCAGGAATGGTAGTACATTCCTGTAATCCCAGCACTTAGAAAGCGCAAGTAGGAAGATTAACAGTTTAAAGTAAGGCTGGTCTATACAGTGGGACTGTGCCTCAAAAAATTGTGGTAGGGAGAAAAAAAAGGTCTGTACAGTGCTCAGGCCCTAAGTTCAAGCCCAGGACTGGCACAAAACATACACCAGAGTGGTAGGGAGTGGAGGTGTGGCTCAAATGGTAGAGTGCCAGCCTTATTGAAAAAGCCAAGAAGAAGCTTAAGGCCCTAGGTTGAAACCCCAGAACACACACACACACACACACACACACACACACACACACACACACACACACACACACGAAGAAAACAAAACAAAACAAAAAAATGTTAAACATAGTATCTTTTATTCCTGATTACTCTTGGAAGACACATGGTGTCACTTCAGCCTGATTCTACTAAAGCAAGTCACCAAGTCACTTTAAAAGAGATTAGTTGCATTAGCTTTCCTTTTTTTCTTCCAGTAGCAAAGATCAAACCTATACTCTTCTGCTGCTGTGTAGGTGCTCTACCACTGAATTATGCCCAGCCCAAAACCTGCATTATTGAAGATTCTTCCCTTTTCTTCCTACCCTTTCCTCATTCATTTTTTTAGGAAATGTTTTGCGTTCCACCTCTAAAAATACCCAAAATCCATTACTTCATTGTCACATCCTAAGTTAAGCTACCAATTTATTTTTTCAAGAAGGGGAGCATTTCTGGTACAATACTCTTCAGTTATCAGATTTGTTATAAAACCAGGCCTTACAGATAGGTACCCGGAATATATTTAACACTTCTTACAATTCAATAATACAATTAAGGGCTGGGAAGGTGGCTCAGTGGTAGCGCACTTGCCTTGCATGCCTGAGGCCCTGGGTTCGATTCCTCAGCACCACATAAGCAAAAAGAAAAAAAAAGCCGGAAGTGGCGCTGTGGCTCAAGTGGTAGAGCGCTAGCCTTGAGCTGAAGAGCTGAGAGACAGTACCCAGGCCCAGAGTTCAGGCCCTACGACTGGACCAAAAAAAAAAAAAAAACAATTAAATTTAAAAATAAATAAAAATACAGTTCAATAATAAAAAGGTCTCAACTTCCGTGACCGTTTTTTTTTTTTTTTTTTTGTCAGTTGTGAGGCTTGAACTCTGGGCCTGGGCACTGTCCCTGCGCTCTTTAGCTCAAGGCCAGTGCTCTACCTCAAGCCATATTACCACTTCCAGTTTTCTAGTGGTTAATTGGAGATTTAAGAGTCTCACGGACTTTTCTGCCCCGGCTGGCTTTGAATCGTGATCCTCAGATCTCAGCCTCCTGAGTAGCTAGGATTACAGGCCATTACTGGGGCCTGGTCCCAGAGACTCTTTTTTTTTTTTTGGGGGGGGGTCCGGTTGTGGGGCCTGAACTCTGGGCCTGGGTGCTGTCCCTCAGCTCTTCAGCTCAAGGCTAGAGCTCTACCACTTGAGCCACAGCTCCTCTTCTGTGGTGGTTAATTGAAGATAAAAGTCTCACAAACTGGGCTGGGAAGGTGGCTCAGTGGTAGAGTGCTTGCCTTGCATACCTGAGGCCCTGGGTTCGATTCCTCAGCACCACATAAGCAAAAAGAAAAAAAGCCGGACGTGGCTCTGTGGCTCAAGTGGTAGAGTGCTAGCCTTGAGCTGAAGAGCTGAGGGACAGCGCCCAGGCCCAGAGTTCAGGCCCCAGACCGGACCCCCCCCAAAAAAGTCTCACAAACTTCCGTGCCCAAGGTTGGGCTTCTAACCATGATCCTCAGATCTCAGCCTCTGGAATAACTAGAAGGAGGTATCAGTAGCCAGCTTATATATATATTTGGGGGGGGAGGGTCGGTCGTGGGGGCTAAACTCTGGGCCTCGATACTGTCCCTCAGCTCTTCAGCTCAAGGCTAGAGCCCTACCACTTGAGCCACAGCGCCACGTCCAGCTTTTTTCTGCTTATGTGGTGCTGAGGAATCGAACCCAGGGCCTCATGTATGCAAGGCAAGCACTCTACCACTGAGCCAACTTCCCAGCCCTTATAATTTTTTTTTAAAGTAAAATAGCAAGCATTGGTAAAAATGTAGATAGGATGAGACCCTCATAGTCTACTGGTGAAATGGTAAAATGGTTCAGTTCCTTAGGAAAATGGGTTGAGTTCTCAATATGATACATACCATTCTGGTGAACATATGACCAGAAATGTCATTCCTAACACAATTCCAAAACAATTGGAAACATACAGTCACACAAAAACATACATAAATATTCATCACAGTATGACTTATACTAGCCATAAAGCCAGGAAAATCCAAATGTCCATCAACTGATTAAAAAATATGGTATATCCTCCTCGGTGAAAAAAAAAATATGGTATATCCAAATAATGGAATGTCACTCAGCAATAAAATTAAGTACCAATAAATACTATAATGTAAATGAACCCTCAAAGAGCATACCAAAAAGTAGAAGTGTGGCATAAGTGGTAAAATACCAGCCTTGAATAAAAAAACAAAGAATACAAGGTCTTGAGTTCAAAACCCAGGTCTGGGGGGGAGGGTGAATTTTTTTTTTTTTAAGGCCAGGTGCCTCACGACTGTAATCCTAGCTACTCAGGAGGCTGAGTTGTAAGGATCATGGTTTGAAGCCAGCCTGGGCAGGAAAATCCATGAGACTCTGTCTGACCTCAAATTAACCACCAGAAAACCAGAAATGATGCTGTGGCTCAAAGTGATATAGAACTAGCCTTGAGCAAAAAAGCTCAGGGAAAGTGCCTGGATCCTGAGTTCAAGACCCAGTACCAGCACATTAAAAAAAAAAAAAAGTAAATAGGGCTGGGAATGTGACTTAGTGGTAGAGTGATTGCCTAGCATGCATGAAGCCCTGGGTTTCATTCCTCAGTACCACATACACAGAAAAAAAACAGAATTGGTGCTGTGGCTAAACTGGTAGAGTGCCTTGAGCAAAAGAAGCTAAGGGACAGTACCCAGGCCCTAAGTTCAAGTCCCAGAACTGGCAAAATATATAAACAAACAAACATTTCACCTATGTAAAGTTAAAAGGCAAAGGTGATTTTTCTGGTCTTTGAACTTCCCTTAGAGGGAAATGTATACTTATATAACTGTGAAGACATTTCTCTACAATGGTCTCTGAAAAGAATCCATTGATTTCACAGTTAAAAGAGGCAGCTGCAAAGTGGTAGGTACCTTCACACTTTCATCTCAGAAGAATAGAGGAAACAATTTAAGTATGGAGAAAAGGCCTATCTGCACATGCTAACACATAATAATATTGGTGTGTAAAAGTTATTATTCCAGATTCAAGGCATTTACACAGTGAGACCATGATTGTATTGTAGTGGGAACTTCCGCTGTAGTGATGGTCTAGAAAATTGGCAAGGTGATTTAAGGAAATTTAATATTATGTAGTACTTAAGAAACACAATAGTCCTAGGTTTCATTCCTCAGTACCACATACACAGAAAAAGTGGGAAGTAGTGTTGTGGCTCAAGTGGAAAGAGTGCTAGCCTTGAGCAAAAGAAGTTCAGGGACAATGTCCAGGCCCTGAGTTCAGGCCCTAGGACTGGCTAAAGAAATAAATAGAGGGGCTGGGAAGGTGGCTCAGTGGTGAGTGCTTGTCTTGCATGCATGAGGCCCTGGTTCCATTCCTCAGCACCACATAAGCAGAAAAAGCCAGAAGTGGCGCTATGGCTCAAGTGGTAGAGTGCTAGCCTTGAGCTGAAGAGCTGAGGGACAGCACCCAGGCCAAGAGTTCAGGCCCCACTAACCACAAAAAAAAATAAAATAAAATAAAAAATAAAAAGAAATAAATAGGAAATCAATGTCAATGTTGTTTTGGGTATAATGCCAGTCAGTACTCAGGAGGCTAAGGCAAGGAAGATCATGAGTTCTAGTATAGACTGGGATATACATAGCCAGACCCTGTCTTACAAAATAAAAAGTAAAAATAAAAACATTATTAGAACCTATGACCTCTGAGAATAAATTGAAAACAACAAATATTCAATAGTATTAGACTGCTTAGATGTAATATATCCATATGATAGAATACTGTGTGTAAATTCTTGGTTTTGGTCTTTATAGTATTGTGCATGGAACTCAGGGCCTTGTGCTTGCTAAACAAAGTGCTCTACCACTTGTATAATATTACTCATAATGTTTCAGAATAAAATATTAAGTGAAAGATAAAAAGGTCATCTCCAATGATTCCTCTATTTGAATAGGGGCTAGGCAGGGAGTTAAGAAAACATACAGCTCGAACCATGGCTTGGATGTTGATAAGAAGTCAGATACTCTAGACTGCTGACTTTAACAGAAAAGCTTGTGACATATACCAAGCAGTCTTGCTGACCCACAGTCCCTGGATCTCGCAAGAAATAGTCTCCATCTGACTATCCAAGTCCAAGAACTCCCCTCTACCCAGCGTGTGGGAGGAGTTGATGACACATAGTCCCATCTCCAAAATTAAAAATAATAAAGGAATTTTCTAGGACTGACCACTCCCATGGCTTCAGATCCCAATAAAAGCTTGTGGTCGGGCTGGGAAGGTGGCTCAGTGGTAGAGCACTTGCCTTGCATGCATGAGGCCCTAGGTTTGATTCCTCAGCACCACATAAGCAAAAAGAAAAAAGCTGGAAGTGGAGCTGTGGCTCAAGTGGTAGAGCGCTAGCCTTGAGCTGAAGAGCTGAGGGACAGCGCCCAGGCCCAGAGTTCAGGCCCCATGACCAGACCCAAATAAAAAAAAAAAAAAAGAAGAAAAAAAAAAGCTTGAAGTCTTGGGACCTTCATTGGGTCTGCTCAGCCTCCTGATGGTGTCATGTGTTTTGCTTTTGCTTTTGCTTTGCTTTTGGTTTTGCTTTTGCTTTGCATGAATAAACTTACTCCTGTTTAAGTCACCTTTATGTTCAGTCTTAAATTCTTTCTGTGATAAGACTCAGAATTTTCAGAACTTTCTGGCCTCTGAAACCCAGTGATCAGAATCCCCTGAGAAGCCAAGCTAAGCAAGGAAAATAATTCAAGGAACCACTGATATTTTCCTCTGATTCTGGTAAACTTACCTGATTTCCTCATTGTTACAGGAGAATCACCTCCTGGAATATTGTCTTGCAAAACTTGCTCAACAGAGGGTGTCTACTCTCTCTTTCTCCCATGTCTACAAAGACCAAAGGATCACACATCAATTTGCTTTTTGTATCATATAAAGATTTGGGGCTCTCTATGTATTCTTCTCTCCCTTCTGCCTTCTTGCTTTACTAAGATATTTTGCTGCTCAAGGTCATTTAAAAGTTCTGTTATCTTGGGCAGTCCTAGCTGTAATATAACATTCTGTAACTCTTAGAACAAAGGGAGAGAAGATAGGTAAAGAAACCCTTTTAGAAATCCAAGCAGCAATAAAATTTGCGTAGTATTCTCCCCATGTGTGAACAGATCATTTTTATTTCATATTTGGTATAAGTATAGTTTGGGTTAAAAAAAAAAAAAAAAAGGTAGCACCGGACACTGGTGGCTTATACTTATAATCCTAGCTACTCAAAAGGCTGAGAACTGGGGATTGCGGTTCAAAGGTAGCCAGAGCAGAGAAGTCCCCATGAGATTCTTTTTTTTTTTTTTTTGTCGGTCGTGGGGCTTGAACTCTGGGCCTGGGCACTGTCCCTCAGCTCTTCAGCTCAAGGCGAGCGCTCTACCACTTGAGCTACAGCGCCACTTCCGGTTTTCTGGTGGTTTATTGGAGATACGAGTCTCACGGTCTTTCTTGCCCGGGCTGGCTTTGAACAGCGATCCTCAGATCTCAGCCTCCTGAGTAGCTAGGATTACAGGCCTGAGCCACCATCGCCCAGCTCCCATGAGATTCTTATCTCTGATTAACCACTCAAAAAACCAGAAGTAGAGGGCTGGGAAGGTGGCTCAGTGGTAGAGTGCTTGCCTTGCATACATGAGGCCCTGGGTTCAATTCCTCAGCACCACATAAGCAGAAAAAGCCAGAAGTGGCACTGTGGCTCAAGTGGTAGAGTGCTAGCCTTGAGCTGAAGAGCTGAGGGACAGCGCTCAGACCTAGAGTTCAAGCCCAGGACTGGCAAAAAAAAAAAAAAAAAAACAGAAGTAGAACTGTGTCTCAAAGTGGTAGAGAACTAGCCTTTAACAAAAGAGCTCAAGGACAGTACCCAGGCTATGAGTTAAAGTCCTAAAACTGACACCCTCCCCCCCAAAAAAAGGTCAAGGATGGTGTCTCAAGCTGGAGAGGCTACTTGAGGGGCAGATATTGGAAGACTGCCATTCAAGATCAGCAAAAATTCAATAGTAAAAGCGAAGTTGGAACCATTTTACTTATATTTTGAGTTTGATGAGTTTTTTTAATATATATATATATATAATATATAAATGATAATGGACATCAGTGGCTCACACTTGTAGCTACTCAAGAGTTTGAGACCTGAGGATTGAGGTTTCAAACCAACCCATGCTGGAAGTCTCTGAGACTCTTATCTCCAATTAACCAATAAAAAGCTGGAAATGGAGCTGTGGCTTAGGTGGTAGAGCACCATCCTTGAGCTTAAAAGCTAAAGGACATAATGCAGGCCCTGAGTTCAAGCCCCAGTACCAACATCCCCCCCCCAAAAAAAAAATTTTAAAGCTGAAAGTAGAGCTGTGGCTCAAGTGATAGAGCACTAGCCTTGAGCAAAAAAGCCAGGAGCATAAAGCCCTCAATCAATCCCCAGTACCTACACACACAAAATTGATTGATCAATTAATTATTATTTAATTTTAGTGATTTATAGAAATGCAAACCATATAAACACAAAGTGCCCTGAAAAGATGATATTCAAATTTGTGAAGTATTGTATATTTTGCTCTTTCAAATAAATTAATGATCAAGTTCATTTTAGAGTTTCTTATTAACTTTGAGAGAAATAATAGTGTCCTGGGAAGAGTCAGAATCTAGAGTTAGGAGTTTTCCAGGCTTGATGGCCCACACCTGTAATTCCAGTACTTGGGAGGTAGAGGCAGGATGTCAAGTTCCTGACCAGCCTGAGCCATACAGTGATAGTGTATCAGAAGTTGACTGAAAGAAACAAAAGCAAACAAGACAGCTGGATTTCTGCTCATAAGAAAGGTTTGTTCTTTATAAGAGAATAGCAAATGACTCCCTGTGAATATGGAGTTTATTTTGCCAATATAGGAGTATGTTTTTGTGACTATCATCCCTTTCTTCTTCTGCCAAGTGGAAAGAGAACAAAGCAGGCAGAAGAAACTGATAAGGACCTTTAGCTGTTTGGAGGGAGTCATTTTATGTTGCAAGAGAATAGTCTGGACTTGATTAGATGGAGAAAAACTTCATGAGCTCATGTTTCCAGAGGAATTTTGAGACTACATTGGTTCAAAGTTCAGGATCATCTTCGCAGGAGATCTTTTATAAAAGTTATATTCAGGATCAGCTAGAAGAAAAACTTTTTAGTCTGTGACTAAATCCAAGATATTTTGAAATGTAATAAACTATCTGGTGTGTTTTCAATAAAATATTGCTAAGTGTAAATACCATCTAAACATTGTCAGTTAACAACAGTCCTATATATGGTTTCATATGAGAGGAGGAAGGCAGATGTGTGTGTGTGGGGGGGGGGTGGGGAGAGGGAGAGGGAAAGAGAGAGGGAGAGGAAGAGAGACCTGGAGCTTGAACTCAGGGCCTGGATGCTGTCTCTGAACTTTTGTGCTTAAAGCTAGCACTCTACCACTTTGAGCTACAGCTTCATTTGTAGCTTAGTTGGAGATAACAGTTGCATGGGACTTTCCTGCCCAGGCTGGCCTTGAACCATGATCCTCAGATCTCAGCTTCCTGAGTAGCTAAGATTACAGGCATGAACCCAGCTCTTTTTAGGTGAAGGGTTGTCGCTAAAACCCTAAATTTGAACTGAGTGTGATGGCGCTCCCAGCTACTCAGAAAGTGGATTTGGAAAGATTGTGAGTTCGATGCCAATCTGAGCAATTTTGCAAGCTCCTGTCTCAAGTGACAGTAACAAAAACTCTAAATTAATTCATCCAAAAGATATTATGCAAGAGTCATCTGTTTGAACAGGCCTTTTCCCCAAGGGACAAGAAGAACCTGCCTGACTAGTTGTCATCCTGAATTCAAACACAGTTGAAACCTGTCTTTCATTTAGTGTTGGTCCTCTATTTGTTCACCAGATACAGATCCACTTATCCTGCACATTGTGTGTAGTGTGGGGATAGTTTAGTAGGAAGAACTAAGTTTCCTGATATTGTTACCACTCATCAGTCCCCATAGGTACTATGTAACGGCACATTCCATTGGACCATGCTGCTTAGGCTTGCTTAACATTTAGCTGAATATTCATATAATGTCATGATAGGAATGTAATTTTGTTGTCACTTTGTTTGAATTATAATGTTAAATTGTTAATAGTCATCTTGAGCCTGTGTTGTTTAAGCTACTTAATTTCTGAGTACCTGGGAATATGAATTTATTGCTGTCTTTCTGGAAATGCAAATTATTTGATACAATTTGAGAAGACCTTGGGCTGGGAAGGTGGCTCAGTGGTAGATTGTTTGCCTTGCATGCATGAGGCCCTGGGTTTGATTCCTCAGCACCACATAAGAAGAAAAAGCCAGAAGTGGAGTTATGGCTCAAGCATAGAGCACTAGCCTTGAGCTGAAGAGCTGAGGGACAGAGCTTAGGCCAAGAGTTCAGGCCCCACGACTGACAAAAAACAAAACAAAACAAAACAATTTGAGAAGACTTATTCCGAAATAAATAACCTATAATCCTGTCACGGTACCTTAAATTCCTATGATTAGGGGTTCATATCTTTGTGTCTCTAGCACACTTGCTGGTTGCATTATTATATTATTATTAATACTACTATATATGTGTGTACCATCCTGGGGCTTAAACTCAGGGCCTGAGCAGTGCTCCTGAACTCTTTTTTTTTTTTTTTTGGTAGTTTATTAGAGATATGAATCTCATAGACTTTCCTGACCAAGTTGCTTCAAACTGTGATCCTCAGATTTCAACTTCCTGAGAAGCTAGGATTATAGGTATAAGCCACTGGCACCCAGCTGATATTATGTTTAAACAGTTTTTCCCCCTCCTCTCTCTGTCCTCCTCTTCTTTCTCTCCTTCCTCTCCCTTATGTTCCTCCCCATCTCCTCTTTTCTGTAGTTTGAGAATCAGACCCAGGACCTCATTTAGGTGCTCTACCACTTAAACATGCCCCAGCCTTCCTTTCATGACTTGATGTCTTATTATTAGTTTTTCTTTAACTAGATCTTTTTTTTTTTAATTTTATTTGAGAACATACTGTACAGAGGGGTTACAATTACATGGGCAGGATAATGCATACATTTCTTACCAAGCATTGCAGCCTCCTCCTTTGTTTACCCTTCACCTCCCTTCCCAGCCTCCCCCCTCCCCCCCACCCAATCATACCCCCCTCCCCCCCCACACCGACATTGTAAAGCTGGTTTTGACATGACATTTTGTACTTCTCATTGTTGCAACAGGTCCACCTGAATCCTTAAACGACTTGTTTGTCCCCATCTCCTCCACAAGTTATACTGACATCAAATATAGTGAAAGCAGGGGTTATACTGTGGGGGAGGGACATACAAAGCAACAAAGAAATAATGCCGAGTCTTGGATCCTGGGTCGTCTCTGGTCTGCAAACTGCAGGATGAAGATGTCCGCTCCTTGTCGGTTCTTGTTGGTGTTGAGTAGAATCCTCTCCTCCACTGCGTCTGGATCCTTCATCCCGGACTCTCTGTGTCTCAGGTATGACCGCGACCCTGCCGCCGCAGCGGCAGCTGCTGGCAGGCGCTCAGATGTGTCTCCTTGGCTTCCCCTCTCTTGACTAACTCTCTGTCCTGTGATGGCACACTTGGTGTGATTCTCTGGCTTAGGACTGTTCACTGGAACTCTAAAACTGCTTTCTATCACTAGATCTTTTTTTCTCTCTCAGAATATGGAACCATTACAAGACCAAGCACCAACTGAACAGTGAAAAAAGACTTTTTTATTCTTGGCCAAGAATAAGAGAAGAGATCAAGTCAAATCAATCTTAGCTCTTGGTGTGAGAGGTTAAAGATGTAGAGTAAAAGAAATGATGGGCTGGGAAGGTGGCTCAGTGGTAGAGTACTTGCCTTGCATGCATGAGGCCCTGGGTTCAATTCCTCAGCTCTACATAAGCAGAAAAAGCTGGAAGTGGCGCTGTGGCTCAAGTGGTAGAGTGCTAGCCTTGAGCTGAAGAGCTGAGCGACAGTGCCCAGGCCCAGAGTTCAGGCCCCACGACCAACAAATTAAAAAAAGTACAGATTAGGCTGGGAATGTGGCTTAGTGGTAGAGGGCTTGCCTAGCATACATGAAGCCCTAGATTCCATTCCTCAGTACCACCTAAACAGAAAAATTGGAAGGGGTGCTGTGGCTCAAGTGGTAGAGCACCAGCCATGAACAAAAGAAGTTCAAGGACAGTGCCCAGGCCCTGAATTCAAGCCCCAGGACTGGCAAGAGAGAGAAAGAGAGAGAGAGAGAAAATTATATTCATGTATTTCCTGGGAATGGGTGGAGATTTTCCTGGAATTGGAAACTACTTTGTTTAGCAACTCTATGGTTATTTCAGGTTATCACCTACTTGACAATCATTAATTGTCCTGGTGACCAAAAGAACTAAGGGATAGTGTCTAGGCTATAAGCTCAAGCCCCAGGACCAGAACAAAAACAAAACAAAAAACTGATTAGGGAAGGTGGGGATGATACAAATTCAGTGAACCCACGTAGGCAGTACTCAGTGTAATACTAGTTAACTAGTCTTGAACTTGAACTCAAAACAATCCTCTTGCCTCCGCCTCCACAGTTTAAATATAGGTGCACATCAGTGTGCTTCAACATCAGTTGGCTTCCTTTTTGATTCTAGCAATTCTTTTTTTTTGGGGGGGGGGTCTGGTCATGGGTCCTGAACTCTGGGCCTGGGTGCTGTCCCTCAGCTCTTCAGTTCAAGGCTAGCGCTCTACCACTTGAGCCACACAGTGCCACTTCTGGCTTTTTTCTTTTTGCTTATGTGGTGCTGAGGAATCGAACCCAGGGCCTCATGCATGCAAGGCAAGTGCTCTACCACTGAGCCACCTTCCCAGCCCTCTAGCAATTCTTGCATATAGTAGAATACTTGTTCTAATGAACAAGCAAAAGACATTGGCTTTATAGATAGAAGATAGATTGAACAAAAACAAAAATTGGATTAACATCTCAAAGCTGAGATGGAAAATTGGGAAAATAAAAAATGATTGGTGCACAGAAATTTATTTCAAACCACTTTTTTTTTTGTTTGTTTGTTTTTTTGTCAGTCGTGGGGCTTGAACTCTGGGGTCTGAGCACTGTCCCTGAACTCTTTAGCTCAAGGTGAGCACTCTACCACTTGAGCCTCAGCACCACATCCGGTTTTCTGGTGGTTAATTGGAGATAAGAGTTTCACAGACTTTCTTGCCTAGGCTGACTTTGAACCCTGATCCTCAGATCTCAGCCTCCCAAGTAGCTAGGATTACAGGCGCCCAGCCCAAATCACTTCCTTTGTGAATTAGACAAAGAGAATTTTTTATCAGGCAGACTGAAAGTAGCCTATTAGGCCAAACTTGACACTACACAGCTGAAATTCTTGTATTCGGGCACTCTGGAGGCTGAGACAGGAAGATCACAAGTTTAAGGTTAAGATTAAGCTGGAGGGGAAGTGGCGCTGTGGCTCATGCAGTAGAGCACTTGTCTTGAGCTGAAGAGTTCAGGGACAGTGCTCAGACCTCAGAGTTCGAGGGATAGCGCCCAAGCCCAGAGTTCAAAAGCCCCATGACCGACCAAAAAAAAAAAAAAAAAAAGAAAGAAAGAAAAAGAAAAGGAAAAGATTAAGCTGGAGGGCTGGGAATGTGGCTTAGTGGTAGAATACTGGCCTAGCATACCTGAAGCCCTGGGTTCGATTCCTCAGTACCACATAAACAGGGAAAAAAAGCCAGAAGTGGTGCTATGGCTCAAGTGGTAGAGTGCTAGCCTTGAACAAAAGAGTTCAGAGACGGTGCCCAGACCCTGAGTTTAAGCCCCACGACTGGCCAAAAAAAAAAAAAAAAAAAAAGCAGAACTAACCAGTACAAAATGTACACAGAGAATCTCACATGGTAGGCAATCTGCTTAGTAAGGGAAAGTCTATGAGTTCAAACCCCAGTACTGCCCACAAGTTTAACCTGGAACCTGAGCTATATAGTAAAATTCTATCAATAATATTAATAATGAAAGAAAAGAAGTATATGCCTTTGTGAAATTTGGCTGTTATCTCTCCTGACTAATTCCTCTGAATATCAAACAGCTTAGTAACTAGGAACTTCAATGAATGACTATATTTTGATTTTGTGTGTGTCTGGGTCTGGTCTGTTGGGGTCTGTGTAGGAACTTAGTCCAAACATTGGCTTCTTCTTTTCTTTTTTAAACGGAGTTTCTACATTTAGTCCAGGCTAGCCTCAATCTTACCATATTCCTTGCCTTACCTCAACTTCCTAAGGACTGGGATCATAGGCATGTAATCCATGTCTAGCTCAAATCGTTGGCTATGTGCGCATGTATATACACGTGTATATGTGGAAGGTGTGTGTGTGTGTGTGTGTGTGTTTAGTACTGAGCTTTGAATTCACTGCACCACATTTACAATGCAAGAGTTTAGCTGCTAAGCCAAGCTATACTTCAACTTTATAGAAAGCTCAAGTTTCGCTGGTCACTGGTAGCTCACCCTGGTAATCCTAGCTACTCAGGAGTCTGAGGTCTGAGGATTAAGGTTCAAAGTGAGCCTGAGCAGAAAAGTCCATGAGAAAAGACCATGAGATTCTTTTTTTTTTTTTTTTTTTTTTTGTCAGTCGTGGGACCTGAACTCTGGGCCTGGGCACTGTCCCTCAGCTCTTCAGCTCAAGGCTAGGGCTCTACCACTTGAACCAAAGCGCCACTTCCAGCTTTTTCTGCTTATATGGTGCTGAGGAATCGAACCCAGGGCCTCATGCATGCAAGGCAAGCACTCTGCCACTGAGCCACCTTCCCAGCTCCTCCATGAGATTCTTAACTCCAATAAACCACTCAGAAAACCGGAAGTGGCTCTGTGGCTCAAGTGGTAGAGTGCTCACCTTAAGCTGAAGAGCTGAGGTACAGTGCACAGAACCCCACAGCCAACAAAGGAAAAAGAAAAAGAAACCCCAAGTTTCTATAATTTTTTATATAATATCATCATATGATTGCTACTTTCATAAGATTCATAGTCCTTTTCAGTGTCAGGTAAATTCATCTTTGATTTCATAAGACCTCAGGGATTAGGGTAAGGTTTGATTCCTCTAAGAGTAGCTAATTTATATCCTATTTTCAAGTATGTTCATGGAAAATCAGCTATTTCATGTATCCATTTTCTCAAATGTTTCTTGAGCAATTTGTGCCAGGATTTATGTGTGTGTGTATGTGTATGTGTGTATGTGTATGTGTGTATGTGTGTGTGTGTGTGTGTGTGTGTGTGTGTGTGTGCACTAGTTCCTAGGGCGTAAACTTGGGCCTGCGTGCTGTCCTTGAGCTTTTGATGCAGTGACCACCACGTGTTGCTTGTTTCTGTCTAGCAAAGCAACACGTGGTGATAATCAAAACACCTGGTTGATTGTGTGCCTATATAAGATCTACAAATCCTGAGCTCGGGGCTCTCCTCCTAGGCTCCGCTGTGTCAGAGTGTAGGACGAGGCCCGAGCTGCAGCCTGTTTAAATAAAACATCTGTAGAGTCTGACTCTCGGTGGTCTTCTTGTGGGGGGTCCTGCGATCTTGGCATTACACTTTTTTTTTGCTAGGTTAGCGCACTACCAGTTGAGTCTCAGCTTCAGTTTCAGTTTTTGGGTTTTTGTTTTGTTTTGTTTTTGTTTTTTTGGTTTTGTTGTTTTGACCAGTCATGGGGCTTGAGGCTTGAACTCAGGGCTTAGGCACTGTCCCTGAGCCTTTTCACTCAAGGCTAGCGCTCTACCACTTTGAGCCATACCACCACTTCTGGCTTTTTCTGTTTATGTGGTACTAAGGAATTGAACCCAGGTTTTCATGCAAGCTTAGGCAAGCACTCTACCACTAAGCCACATTCTCAGCCCCTCAGTTATTTGTAGTAAGTTAGAGATGCGTTTCTTGAACTTTCCTGACCTGGCTAGCTTGGAAACACAGTCCTCAGATCTCTGCCTCCTGAGGAACTAGGATTATAGTCATAAGCCATCAACACCCAGCTCTCTAGGTATAATTTGGTTTCTTGTTCTTTTTTTTTTTGGGATCCGGTTGTGGGGCCAGAACTCTGAGCCTGAGCACTGTCCCTCAGCTCTTTACCTCAAGGCTAGCGTTCTATCATTTGAGCCACAGCGCCACTTCCGGCTTTTTGCTTATGTGGTGCTGAGGAATCGAACCCAGGGCCTCATGCATGCAAGGCAAGTGCTCTACCACTGAGCCACCTTCCCAGCCCTCTTGTTCTTTTTAAAATTGATTTATTTTTCATTTGTTTTTGCTTTTTCTGATGATTCTGCATTCTTGTATACGGTATATCTGTATATGTGCCTATCTGTGGGAAGGTGGGAGGAGGGCACAAAAAAGTGCTTCAGTGGAACTCCCTGGACATTGATAAGAGTGAACTATACAGCTTGTGGGTGGCTATGGGAGGGAAGGAATAGGAGAGAATGAGGGAACAGATGACACTGTACAAAAGGAAATATACTCATTACCTGACACATGTAAATGTAACCCCTTTGTATATCACCTCTATAGTAACAATATAGGTTTTTTTTTTTTTTTGTCAGCTGTGGGTCTTGAACTCTGGGCCTAGATGCTGTCCCTGAGCTCTTCAACTCAAGGCTAGTGCTAAATCACTTGAGGACACCACTTCTGGCTTTTTCTGCTTATGTGGTGCTGAGGAATCGAACCCAGGGCCTCATGCATGCGAGGCATGCACTCTACCAATAAGCCACCTTCCCAGCCCCATAGCAATTTTTTTAAAAAGATAGCTGGGGATATTTTGAAGAACAAACCAGACATCATCCTGGCTGCCCCAGCCACCAGCCAGTCCTCAAGAAGTGTGTTATGGCATAGTAGCCTTACAGATTGTTTTTGGGAATGTGGCTCAGTGGTAGAGTGCTTGCCTAGCATGTATGAAGCCCTGGGTTTGATTCCTCAGTACCACATAAACAGAAAAAGTCGGAAGCAGTGCTGTAGCCCAAGTGGTAGAATGCTAGCCTTGAGCAAAAGAAGCTCAGGGACAGGGCCTAGGCCCTGAGTTCAAGCCCCACAATCAATCAATCAATCAGTAGATAGATAAATAAAAGTAAAAACACCCTTTAGTTTAGCAATTATATCATTCATTCAGCTTCTCTAATTTAATATTTTGTGGTGTTTGAGGTGGAATCCAGGGGCTTGCACAGCTAGACCATCTCTCTACCACTGAGCTGCAGCCCCAGCTCTCAATAACTTATTGAATTTTAACTATGTTTTATTTACTTTTAAGTGTCAATTATATCCAAAGTTGGATTTAAGTTGGAAGTGTACACCAGGGAAAGGCAAGCAGTAAGAGCCTAGTGCCAACCAAGAAACATCCAAACTCAGAAGAAAACAAATCAGAAGGAAGGATCAACTCACCCCAAGGCCAGGACTTATCTAGGCCAGGGACAGGAAGAGGTGCGGCCAGGTGGGGGAAAGGTGTGGCCACACAGGATCTGGATGTGACCTCAGGGTCTGGGACCCTCCTAAGGTCAAATGTGAGGTGGCCCAGGATGTGAGCTAGGAGGGGAAGGTGGCTGCTTCCCGGTCTGCCAGTTACCTAGGTAGTAGATACTGGGTGGAAACTTAGCCAAGAGGTAGGGAGGTATTCCTGTGCAGACCTTACAGTCTCCCAAGTTGGGACGAGGAATGAAGTTGGCTGCTTAACACTCAGATGGCTTCCATCTGAGTCTGCGCCAGGCTACAGAGGATTCTGCCTCTAGCTAATTGTGTCAGAGATTGGACTTGATGAACCTGGGACAAAGGACAAAGCCTGAGGCTCCCACTCAGAGACCATACCTGTGCCTGAGGTGTGAGTCAGAGATGAGTGGCTAAGGCTTCCAATCCCGTCCACCAGTAATACAGGCAGGAGCTAGAACCTTCGGAAACCCACACGAAGAGGGACTGAATGGTGGAATTCCAAACCAGAGTCCTGTCCCTGAGCTCAGCCAGTGCTACCTGGAACCAGAAGGCAACCATTTGAGAGTTCCATTACCCCTCCCCCCATCCCAGTCCCCTGTGTTGTATTGTTCTCAGTGGGGGCCCTAATCTGGGAAAGGTCTTGGCTGGTCCCTAAAGCCTGAATAGGCATGGTGGAACTCTAACTCTGGTGAGATGGTAGCAGGGCCTCTAATTTAGGGAAAGGCCTCGGTGATACTTCTCAAGCTGCCCTGTGCAGAGGACCTTTAAAAGCCCACATGTGCGCCCCCCACCCCCCATAACGCTGCCAATGTCCTGCTGGGGGTCTACAGACAAACTTGCCCATCCATGCATCCACGAGAGGGACACTGCCAGCTCCCCATAGCACCAGGGACGGTACCCACTGTAGTAGGAAGACCCTTACTCAGGCAGGCCAGCCCACCTAGTTGTCTGGAGTGACAAAGCCCACCACAACAAAGTTGTTAATGAAGAAGCAACTTTATTGAGAAGGTTCCTACACTGACCGGCCAGGGCCGCAGCACAGACGCGGGAGCTGATACTGCGACCCCCAGCAGACCACGTACTTTGGTTTTTAAAGGCAAAATCCATGAGGTGGAGCCTGGTCACGCGCAGGTGACCAATGAGATTGTCACACACCCAAAAGATTGCACAGTCCTACTAGACCACATGCAGGTGACCAATGAGGTTACAGTTTGTCACACAATGGCTGTTTAAACCAGCCTATCACTTTTGGTTTAAATGACTCAAGAATTCAACGGTAAGGCAGAGCCTACAGTAAACATACACAAAGGAGTTTACCATAAACACGTAAAAAAGGCAGAGGTAAACTCATGATGTTTCCAGTAGGAGCCAGATTACAACCTATCTGTTTTATCGGTCAGTCCTTAACAGAACAATCAAGGTGGGTTAGGTTGTTGAGGGGAGGGGACCTAGAAGCATTCTTTCTTTCTTTCTTTTTTTTTTTTTTGGGGGGGGGGTCTGGTCGTGGGGCCTGAACTCTGGGCCTGGGCGCTGTCCCTCAGCTCTTCAGCTCAAGGCTAGCGCTCTACCATTTGAGCCACAGCGCCACTTCCGGCTTTTTTCTTTTTGCTTATGTGGTGCTGAGGAATCGAACCCATGGCCTCATGCATGCAAGGCAAGCGCTCTACCACTGAGCCACCTTCCCAGCCCCTAGAAGCATTCTTTCTATTCCAGGAACTGGGCTGGTCGGAGCCAACGTTGAGTTAACCTTGTTTAGAGGGTTTTGTTTTTTTTCCCCTAAAATCCCTAAACCAGAGACAAAGCCTGGAAAGAAGCTGTACCAGCTTAAGTCTCCTCTCAGGGCCTATTTCACCCACACAAGTTGGAACGTACACTCCTGAGCAGGGCACTGCTGGCCTCCAACAGCATTGGGATGGGAAGATCTGCATTCAGCCAGACCCAAAAGCCCACATGTGCATCCCGACTTGAGAAACTGCTGCCCACAATGTTAAGAGTTGCAACCCAAACCAGGCAGCCTCAAAAGGCAGCTGGGGCATCCATATGTGGGACACCCCCATGCACAGTGCCCAGGGGCTGTGCCTAGCTGACCCCCAAAAGCCCTTCTTTGCTTTACCTTGCAGGATGGCTTCGCCCACAGCATGGGGGGGGAGGGGGGCAAGGGTCTATGCTCAGTTGCCCTCAGAAGCCTGCCTGATCATCCTAGTGCTGGAACCAATGACAGCCCACAGCTCCATGGTTCATGCCTAACCAGGCACAAAAGGCTTCTGTGTGTCCTGTGCACAACACCTTGGACACAGCACAGCCAGAGACGGCACTCAGCTGGACCCAAAAGCCTGCCCATGCCTCACCAGGGGACATCAACTGCACAGCACCCACCTGAAAAACAGCCATGGAACCTAATGCCTAATCTTTTAAATTTCTGAATTATTATAAAGGTGGTGTATAGAGGTGATAGTTACCAAAGTCAGTCAAAGAGTGTTAGGTTTTTGTTTTTTTTTTTTTTGGTCCGGTTGTGGGGCCTGAACTCTGGGCCTGAGCACTGTCCCTCAGCTCTTCAGCTCAAGGCCAGTGCTCTACCACTTGAGCCACAGCGCCACTTCCGGCTTTTTTCTTTTTGCTTATGTGGTGCTGAGGAATCGAACCCAGGGCCTCAGGCATGCAAGGCAAGTGCTCTACCACTGAGCCAACTTCCCAGCCCCGAGTGTTAGGTTTTTAAAAAGAGGTAGCCAAGTAAGAACAGCACCACGCCCGTGGTATTCAGGTAAGGGGTAGGTTTATTCATCGTTCCCCCTAGCACCAGGCCATCTTGGTCCTCCATGCGGTGGGGAAAGGCCTGGGAAAGAGAGCTGGAAGAGCTGGGAAAGAGAGAGAAAAGAGTTAGAAAAGAGAGAGCTAGGAAAGAGAAGGGAGCTGGCAAAGAGAAGAGAAGGAAAGAGCTGAGAAAGAGCTAGAAAAGAGCAGAGAGGCGTCTGGGCCTGGGCTAGGCCTTTATCTGGGGTATGGGCGGAGAAAGGTGTGGCCACATCAAATTCAGATGTGACCTCAGCGGATGTTGACGTGACCTCTTCCAGGTGTCCCAGTTGCCTAGGTAACACAGGTACTGGGTGGAGACTTTGCTGTGAGGAGGGTGGAGTCTGCTAGCCATCCAGGAGCGGACCTTACAAAGAGTACATTTCTTTTTGGACTAAATCACCCTTTCCCTCACCCTCTCCCAGTTTTTACCTCCCATCCTTGCCCCCACAAGTTGTATAGTACGTTTTCAACATAGCATCTATTGAATACCACTGCTGCATTTGTTCACCCTTTGTCCCTTCATTTCTGTGCCCCTCCCAATATATAATCTTAATGATCTCTACAAATCCTGAACCCAGATGAATAAATCTAGATGAAAGATCACAAAATTCATGAGCAATCAAGACAACATGCTACTCTTAAAAAATCTGGGCTGGAGCCGGGCGCTGGTGGCTCACGCCTGTAATCCTAGCTACTCAGGAGGCTGAGATCTGAGGATCGCGGTTCAAAGCCAGCCCGGGCAGGAGAGACCTTGAGACTCCTATCTCCAATAAAACCACCAGAAAACCGGAAGTGGCGCTGTAGCTCAAGTGGTAGAGCGCTCGCCTTGAGCTGAAGAGCTGAAGGACAGTGCCCAGGCCCAGAGTTCAAGCCCCACGAACGACCAAAAAAAAAAAAATCTGGGCTGGGAAGGTGGCTCAGTGGTAGAGCACTTGCCTTGCATGCCTGAGGCCCTGGGTTCAATTCCTCAGCACCACATAAGCAAAAAGAAAAAAAGCCAGAAGTGGCGCTGTGGCTCAGGTGGTAGAGTGCTAGCCTTGAGCTGAAGAGCTGAGGGATAGTGCCCAGGCCCAGAGTTCAGGCCCCACGACCGGACCCCCCCCCCCACACACACACAAAAATCAACAACTCCAGTAAGAGAGGAGAGGAGAGGAGGAGGAGGAGGAGGAGGAGGAGGAGGAGGAGGAGGAGGAGGAGGAGGAGGAGGAGGAGGAGGAGGAGGAGGAGGAGGAGGAGGAGGAAATGATGGAGGAGGGAGGAAGAGGAGGAGGAGGAGGACAACAGAATTGTTAAAGCAATGAATTGGCTGATGAAATTAAATGGCAAATCCAAAAGTAAATAGAAGAATACAGGAGGAAATGATCAAGAAAATGCAGGACACCCAAGAAAACATGGATAAGAAGATAGAAAGGTCAGGCTGGGAATGTGGTTTAGTGGTAGGATGCCCGCCTAGCATGCATGTAGCCCTGGGTTTGATTCCTCAGTATTACATAAACGGAAAAGGCCAGAATGGTGCTGTGGCTCAAGTAGTAGAGTGCTAGCCTTGAGCAAAAGAAGTTCAGGACAGCATCCAGGACTGGCAAGGAAGAGGAGGAGGAGGAGGAGGAGGAGGAAGAAGAGGAGGAGGAAGAGGTTTTATAGCTCAATGAAAGACAAAAATAATACTCTGAGAACTGATATCAAGAGCTAGAAAATATGAAAGGCTCTGTCTCCCTATTACAAAGCACAATAGGCAAAAAATGAGTGAAGTAGAAAACAAGGTATCAGGAATTGAGGATAAAGCAGAGGAATTCATAAAATAAAAAATGAGAAAGATATGGACTCAATCCTCATAGGATTTCCATGTAGAATGCACTAGTCTCAGTGCTGATAGCTATTCAGGAAGATGAGGTTTTGAAGATCATGGTTTGAGGCCAGCTCAGGCAGAAAAATCCACTAGACTCCATCTCCAAAATATCCAGCAGAGACTGGCTGGACTTGTGACTCAAGTGGTAAGGGACAACTGTGAGCAAGCACAGTTGCAAGCCCTGAATTCTAGCCCCAATACTGGAAATTTCTTTTATTTTCTTTTTTGTTGGTTGTGGGGCTTGAACTCTGGGCCTGGGCACCAGCCCTCAGCTTTTTAGCTCAAGGCAAGTGCTCTACCACTTGAGCCACAGCACCACTTCCTATTTTCTGGTGGTTAATTGGAGATAAAAGTCTCACAGACTTTCCTGCCCAGGATGGATTTGAACCATGATCTTCAGATCCCAGCCTCTGAGTAGCTAGGATTACAGGTGTGAGCCACCTGTGCCAGGCAAAACAGTTTTTTTTTAAAGTTCAAATCTGCTTCCTTTTTTCTATTGTCTAATTTTTGTTGTTGTTCCAGGGCTTGAACTTAGCACTGTCACTGAGCTTTTTCTACTAGAGGCTGGTGGTCTACCTCTTTGAGCCACAGTGCCAATTAATTGGAGATGAGTCTCACAAACTTTCCTGCCCAAGCCGGTTTTTTTTGTTTTGTTTTGTTTTTTTGGGTCCGGTTGTGGGGCCTGAACTCTGGGCCTGGGTGCTGTCCCTCAGCTCTTTACCTCAAGGCTAGCGCTCTATCACTTGAGCCACAGCACCACTTCCAGCTTTTTTCTTTTTGCTTATGTGGTGCTGAGGAATCGAACCCAGAGCCTCATGCATGCAAGGCAAGCACTCTACCACTGAGCCAACTTCCCAGCCCCCTCCCAGCGGGTTTTGAACTGTGATCCTTTCTAAGTAGCTAAGATTATAGTCATGAGCCCCTGGCACCTGACTGCTTTCTAATCTTACCTTATTTTAATCTATTATACCCCAAGATTAACTAGATTTAATCTATACATACACCAAATTAAAGAATGAGATTTTTTTTTTTTAAATTTCTTGTTGTGGGGCTGGGAAGATGGCTCAGTGGTAGAGTGCTTGCCTTGCATGCATGACGCCCTGGGTTCAACTCCTCAGCACCACATAAGCAGAAAAAGCCAGAAGTGGCTCTGTGGCTCAAGTGGTAGAATGCTAACCTTGAGCTGAAGAGCTGAGGGACAGCGCCCAGGCCCAGAGTTCTGGCCCCATGACTGGCAAAAAAAAAAAAAAAAAAAAAAAAAAAAACACAAACAAAACAAAACAAAACAAATTTCTTGTTGTTACAAAGGTAATATACAGAGGGGTTTTCACTTTTATCAGGAAGTGACTTTTTTTTTTGAGATAGGTTTAAGGTATATTAAGTAGGTAGGTTTCCTTAGGTAGCTGATGAAGAGAACACCACGCACTATTCAGGCAGGATAAGTTTATTTACCAAACTGCTGCCCCCACGGAGTATAGTGGAGAGGCAAGGCTGAAAAGGGGAGACCCACTCCCAGGCCAGGATTTTCGTAGGCCAGGGACTGGAAGAGGCGAGGCCGGGTGGGGGAAAGGTGCGGCCATGTTGGATCTGGATGTGACCTCGGGGCCTGAAACTCTCCTAAGGTGACCACAAGGGCCCAGGATGTGACCTGCGTGTGGGTGGAGGGGGAGGTGACTGTTTCCAAGTTGCCAGTTACCTACTTAACAGATACTGGGTGGAATCTTAGCCAAGAGATAAGGAGGTGTCTGCAAAGGGCCTGCATGGCCCAGGGACAGACCTTACTATAGGGTCTCTCCATACAGTCTAGGCTGGCCTTGAACTCAAGATCTTGTGTCAGCCTCCTGAATGCTGTGGTTTTAGGGCATGTGCCACCTTGCCTGGATTAGCATAAAGTGATATTTAGCCTTTGGTGCCTTCTTTATTGAGATTGGTAGAGCTCACAGCTGTAATTTTTTGGTTGTGGAAGAGACTCAGCATCTGATCCTATTGGCTGGTGCTCTACCATTTGAGCCATGCCTCCAACTCAGGGGTTTTTCCCTTATTACCAGCTTACATACAAACTTTGATGCATAGATTATTGCCAGGATCCTGTTACAGTACGATTCAGTTCAAGAGATATTAAACTGAGGGTCTGCATTTTTAGTAAATTCTGATTTCTAGTACATGGTGATGGTTGTCAGACCTCACTTAAGTATCAAGGCATTAGATGATGTTGTCAGGAGTCATATATCCGTATTTCTATATGAAGGCTACCCTGGCCCTTATTCAATATAGCTTCTTACTTCATTGACAGCACCTTGGCCAGATAGATCTCTACCCATCCCCACTCTGATCTGTGGTATGAGTGTTTGCCAGCCCAGTGGCCTCTTAGAAAGGATTTGTGTTGTTTCTCCAGGAGGTTTCCCTCTCTGAGTCACTGCTTCTCTCTCTTCCTGGGATGCATAGAAACCAGATTCTTTGTGTTTAGGGTCCCTTAGCTACCTTTATCTAAGAGATAAAAAAGATCAATGAAACCAACTGCCCTTTGTTCAATTCGGTTCACTTTGAAGTAAACCTTAACTTACTTTCTATTTTCTTCCAAAGTTTACTGTTTGTTTTGTTTGAGAAAGGTAGTTTTAGTTCTCTGCTTATTTTGATCTTAATTCCAATTTCTTAAACACTGGGATGATTGGTAGACATTTTAGATTGTTTACATATAGTTACTCGCTTTTGTTTTTAGCTCTTTCAATGCTGTGTAATTGTAGACTTGGACAGAGTTTTAGTGCAACCCCTTAGGCGGACAGAAACAGGCTCCTGGAGTTTCTTTGCTTTGCTAACAATTAGACACAGTTGGGGTCTTTTAGGATAAGTACTTTTTAAACTGTGTTCCATAGAACTCTTTCCTCCTCCTGTTCCTCCTCCCCCTCCCTTCCTTTCTTCCTGTCTTCTTTCCTTCTTTCTTCCTGACTTTGAATCTCACTTGAGTCATTTGAGCTGACCTCAGCTTCTTCATCCTTCCCGGCGTCGCTGGCTTACTCCTGTAATCCTAGTTACTCAGGAGGCTGAGATCTGAGGATCAAAGTTCAAAGCCAGCCGCAGCAGGAAAGTCCAAGAGACTCATCTCCAACTAACCACTAGAAAATTGGAAGTGGTGCTGTGGCTCAAGAGGTAGAGTGCTAGCCTTGAGCTGAAGAGCTGAGGATCTGCACCCAGGCCCAGAGTTCAAGCCCCATGACCGACAAAAGATTAATAATAATAATAATAATAAAAATAAAATTCTTCATCCTCTTGCTTCAACCTCCTGAGAGCAGAGATGCCAGACATGGTCACCAGATCTGGTTTGTTGTGTTTTAAATGTCATAATCTCAGAAGCCATTGTCTCATGCAAGCTTCTAAAGGTCTTATTTTCTCCTAACAGTGTTATTGTTTTAGCTCATACATTTGGGTCTATGACATTTGATTTTTTTTTTCAGATCCTGGGGCTTGAACTCAGGGTCTGGATGCTGCCCCTAAACCTCTTGGAGGTCTCACAGACTTTTCCTGCCAGGGCTGGCTTCAAACCACGATCCTCAGATCTCAGCCTCCTAAGTAGCTAGGATTACAGATGTGAGCCACTGGTGGTCTGCTTGATTTCATTTTTATATACTATATGAAGTAGGAATCTAACTGAATTCTTTTTTCATGTGACAGCCACTTGTCTCAGCACAGTAGAAAAGACTTTTCTTTCTCCATTGAATTTTCCAGCATCCTTGTCAATGAATTTGAGGTAGGGTAGATTGGGGAAAAGGAAGCATGGAAAACAACAGCCAGGAATTCAGAGACATATGCTGTAGTAATGAGTTACTCTATCATAAATAAATAACACTATTTTTCTTTTATTTTAAGCCTTATATGTCCCCTTAAGCTTGATTTTAAAAAAAAAAACAGAAAATGAGCAGTTATCTCCCTTTAACCCTGCTTGCTTACCCAAAATAATAAGTATACTCTGGAAACTGACCAAAGATTTTTATTTATTTATTTTTATTTTATTTTATTTATTTATTTTTTTTGTGAGCCCTGGGGCTTGAACTCAGGGGCCTGAGCACTGTCTCTGAGGTTTTTTGCTCAAGGCTAGCACTCTACCACTTGAGCCACAGTGCCACTTCTGGTGTGTTGGTGGTTAATTGGAGATAAGGATCTCATGGTCTTTCCTGCCCAGGCTGGACCCGTTGAATGGTGATCCTCAGATTTCAGCCTCCTGAGTAACTAGGATTACAGAAGTGACCAGTGCCTGGCTGACCAGGCTGACCTGGCTGATCTATTCAAAACAAAACAAAACAAAACACTGTGCAACTTTGTTTATTTTTGTTCTGGTAGTGGGGCTTGAACTCAGGGTCTGGGTGCTATCCTTACCTTTTGCACTTCTGGCTAGTGTTCTGCCACTTGAGGCATAGATCTATTTCTGTGTTTTTTGGGTGTGTGGTGATATTTGGAGATAAAAGTCTCACAGACTTTCCTGTAACCTCCTGAGTAGTTAGGATGTGAGCAGATCTGAGCCAATAGTGCCTGACTGTGGGAACTATGCAACTTTATACACATTTTATAATCCTGACTATTTTAAGATAAACTGCTCTTATGTTTATTTAAGATCCTTATAAACAGAATAATCTCTATCCCAGGAACTTCCCACTTCATAATTTCCACTAAGGACACAAGTATAAATGTATGCCAAGTGATGTGCCAGGGAATATATGCATAAACATACACATACACACAAGGATAGTAATTATAATACACACAAGGATGGTCATTATAATAGTAAAGGTCACCAAGAAGAAGTGATCCTTGAGTGGATCTTAGAGTTCTCTAGACCAGTAGGAAGAGGACTGGGAGAAAGGCAAGTAGTTCTGGTAAAAGAAGCAGTATATGCCAAGGTCCTGAGATGTGCAGAGTATAATGGTGTATTAAAGAAGTATGAGCTTGTTGCTGGTGGTTTATGCCTGTAATCCTAACTACTCAGGAGGCTGAGATGTGAGGATCAAGGTTCAAAGCCAGACTGGGGAAGGAAAGTCCATGAGACTCTTATCTCCAATTAACCACCAGAAAACTGGAAGTGGTGCTGTAGTTCAAGTGGTAGAATGCTAGCCTTGAGCTGAAGAGCTCAAGGACAGTGCCCAGGCCCAGAGTTCAAGCACCACAATCGGCAAAAAAAAAAAAAAAAAAGGACTATGAGCAATTTCTCATTACAGAGCAAGGGATAAGCTGTGAAGGGGGCTTGATAGAAGATTGGAAAAGGGGGAGAATGGCAGTGGCAGAACAGAATTGCAGTATCTGTTTGTTGTTTTGTAGTGCTGGTGATTAACCCAGTGTGTTTTCACATGCTATTCAGCTATTCAGCTACATCCCAGGCTCCATAACATCAATGTTAACACTGTAGTTTAACTTTTTAAAAAAATATCATTATAAATGTGATGTACAGAGGGGTTACATTTACATAAGTCAGTGTAGTTTTACTTTTTGAGTGAGCAATGTATTCTTTAGCCTGGTATGTACATACCAAGAGATAAGAGATCTAACCTTGGTGCAGGAAATTTGAACCTGGGGAAGTATCAAACTATCCTTGAGTTTAAATGTTATTTGAAACAATAAAATGAGTAAGATGAAAGGGTCATGCCACTTTGATGTCAGATGAAATCATTTCTGTGCATAATAATTTGGTCAAAGTGCAAGAACTGTTATCTTTATAGACCGATTGCTCATCTTTGAAAGGTGAGTTATTATAATAGTTCCAGGAGTATTGGGGTAAGTTTTGTTTTTCATGTAAAACATTAAATTTTAACCAGCTTGATTGTAAAACAACATTTTTTTTGATGTTTTGTTTTGTTTTAAATAATAAATGGCTATGGCTCACTTAGTCCTAGTTACTGCTCAGGAGGCTAAGTTCTGAGGATTGAGATTTGAAGCCAGCCCTGGCAGAAAAGTCTATGAGACTCTTATCTCCAGTTAAGCAGCACAAAGTCAGAAGTAAAAGTATGGCTCAAGTGGTTAAGCACCAGCTTTGAATGGAAAAATGGTTCAAGCCCTAGTACTGGGGTACACACATACACAGCACACACACACACACACACACACACACACACACACACACACACATCATCATCATCATCATCATCATCAAAAATAGAGACTAATTCCAAGGTCTCCTAAATGCTAGGCAAGTACTTTACACTGAACTATATCCCCAGCCTACACACACACTCCCCTGCCCTTGTTTTTGAGACAAGTTTCACTCTATTGCTTAGGCTGCCCTTGAACTTGCTATCCTGAGGTTTCTTGAAGTGCTAAGGGATTATAGGCATTTGGGGGAATGAATTTTCATATCCGAGGTGTCACTATGGAATGAAACAAATTTTATTTCTAGAAGAATACACAGAGTCTGATTAGCAAGCAGCTGGACAGGCCCTCTGCCCAGGTTTTATCCTTCCAGGTTTTGTCCCTAATGTGTCACTGCTTCTTGTTCAGATTGAGGAAACATGGTGTCATATAAGATGGCCAACGTCTAATTTGAAATGGGTTAACCCAAAGAATCACCCCCAGAGCAGAACAAAAGAAAAACAGCCCTTTGTTTATAGCAGTATGTGGCTCAATTGAAATAACGTCTTATTTCATGAGATGGATGGAAATAAAAGAACATGTAGACAGTTTAGGTTGCATAACGCTTTAGGAGATGATGGCTGATTCTAACATGGCTTTGTTATGTCAAGCAGCCATTTAGCAGAAAAGATCTTAATTTATAGACATGCATTACCAAACCTAGCTAAAACAATAAATTTGTTGTTTTGTTGTTGTTGTTTGTTGTTGTTTTGTGCCTAGGTGCTGTCCCTGAGCCTCTTTGTGCTCAAGACTAGAGCTCTACCATTTGGGCTACTGGCTTTTTCTGAGTAGCTTATTGGAGATAAGAATCTCATGGGGCTTGGAAGGTGGATCAGTGGTAGAGTGCTTGCCTTGCATGCATGAGGCCCTGGGTTCGATTCCTCAGCACCACATAAGCAGAAGTGGTGCTGTGGCTCAAGTGGTAGAGCGCTAGCCTTGAGCTGAAAAGCTGAGGGACAGTGCCAGGCCCAAAGTTCAGGCCAACGACTGGACCCCCCCAAAAAAAAAATCTCATGAACTTCTCTGCCCAGGCTGGCTTCAAACCAGGATCCTCAGATCTTAGCCTCCTGACTAGCTAGGATTACAGGCATGTGCCATCAGTGCCTTGCCTGTTTTTTGTTTAAAATTGTTATTATAAATGTGACATACAAAGGGGTTATAGTTATTTAAGTCAGGTAATGAGTACATTTCTTTTTGGACAATGTCACCCCTTCTCTCACTCTCCCAGTTTTCCCCTCTCACCAGACTGTTTTTGATACTAGGTTTTGAACTCAGCCTTGGCTTTGCTCAGCTTGCTAGCTGGGCCAATGCTCTACTGTTTGAACCATGTTTCCAGTCTGGCTTTTTACTGGATAATTGGAGATAAAATCTCACAAATATTTCTACAAAGTCTGGTCTTAAACTGCAATCCTCCAAATCTTAAGCCTAAGTAGCTAGGATTACAGGTGTGAGCCATCTGCACCCAGATTACTTATCTGTTTTTTTTGTTTTGTTTTGTTTTTTTGCTAGTCCTGGGGCTTGAACTCAGGGCCTAGGCCCTGTCCATGAGCTTCTTTTGCTCAAGACTAGCACTCCACTACTTGAGCCACAACATTACTGCTGGCCTTTTCTATTTATGTGGTACTAAGGAATCAAACCCAGGGCTTCATGCATGCAAGGCAAGCACTCTACCACTGAGCCACCTTTCCAGCCCTATTATTATTACTACTACTACTACTACTACTACTACTACTACTACTACTAGTACTACTACTACTATTTTGAGGCTAGGATTCAAAGCCAGGGACTTGTATGTGCAAGACAAACACTCTATACCCTCATCCTGGAGATTAAAAGAACACAAGATTAAATGAAAGAGAAAATCACTAGTAATTTTTTCCTGAATAGAAAAGGAAACATTATGCCCAGCTTTTAGTCGATAAGAGGACAGCTGTTTCTCACAGGGCTTCAGCTCAGTAGAATCCAAATGCCAAAACTTTTTGCTTAGGGTGGTCTGTTCTGACTCCTTACAATAGAGTGTATTACATCAGCAACACTGTCTGGGTCATTTTAGCACACTAGCATGTAGTGGAGATGAAGCAACTGAAGCCTAAAAGGCTAGCCAGCAATTAAGTGACCAAAAACAAATTATCTATCTTCTCACCTTTAAACCTATTGAGTTGTTCTTAGCTGTCCTATTCCTAGGAGGGTTATTGCCAGGAATAAGTGAGATAGCAGAAAGAGATGCTTACCCCAAACAAGTCCTTCAGCAAATGTTATTACCATAAAGACAAAAAAAAGAACATCTATTAACTTCCTATTAATTTGCAATTAACTGTAAAAGCTCCCTAGTCTCTCTATATCTAGGTTTTACTACTCTGTGAACTGGGAAGGTTGGACTAAGTCAGGTTAGGTGGGCCCTGGAGCCTCTGAGCTCCCTGGAGGACTACAAGGGTAAGAAACCATGCAAGCCAAATACCTGCCTTCTCCAACCAAAGCTCTGGAGCTTTCATCTTTTATTTTATTTTTATACAAGAATTATGCCATAACATTACTTAACAAGGTCATCTTTAAAGTGCTTTAGTTCAAGATTCTATATTTTGCAAAGGTCTCATTATGTCTTGTTATGCTTTCAAAAGTTTTTCAAAAATTTTCAAATTGTTTAGGATAAGCTGGGCACCAATGGCTCATGTCTATAATCCTAACTGCTCTGGAGGATGAGATCTGAGGGTCACTAGCCCAGGCTGGAAAGTTCAAGAATCTTATCCCAGTAAACTCTTCTTTTTTTTTTTTTTTGGTCAGTCATGGGGACTGAACTCTCAAGACTAGTGCTCTACCACTTGAACCACAGTGCCACTTCCAGCTTTTTCTGCTTATGTGGTACTGAGGAATTGAACCCAGGGCCTTATGCAAGGCAAGTGCTCTTACCACTGAGCCACCTTCCCAGCCCCCAGTAAACTCTTTTTTTTTTTTTTAATTGTGAAAATACTGTATAGAGGGGTTACAATTACATGGGCAAGATAATGAGTACATTTCTTTTTTGAGTAATTTTTTTGCGGGGGGGGGGGGGGGTCAGTCGTGGGGCTTGAACTCTGGGCTTGGGTGCTGTCCCTGCGCTCTTCAGCTCAAGGCAAGTGCTCTACTGCTTGAGCCACAGCGCCACTTCCAATGAGTACATTTCTTAACAAGCATTATTGCCTCCTCCTTTGTTTCCCCTTCCCATTCCTTCCCATCTCCCCCTCTCCCCCCCCAACCCTACCCCTACCTCCCGGCCAAAGTTGTAAAGTTCATTTTTTGACATAACGACTTGTACATCTCATTGTTGCAATGGGTCCACCTGTATCCCTATTTAAACAATTTGTTTTTTCCCTTCCCTTCCACAAGATATACCAACATCAAATACAGTGAAAGCAGGGCTTATACCGTGGGGGAGTAGTAAACTCTTAAATGCAATAAACTACCCCCAAAAAAACTGGAAATGGAGCTTTGGCTCAAGTGGTAGAACACTGGCCTTTATCAAAAGAAGCTTATAGACTATGTCCATGCTGTGTTCAACCCCAGGACCAACACACACACACATACACACACACACACACACACACACACACACACACACACACACACACACACACACACACACACACTTTCAGGGGGCTAGGAATGTGGCTTGGGAGTATACTGCTTGCCTAGCATGCATAAAGCCCTGCTTGGATTCCTCAGTATAATATAACAGAAAAAGCCAGAAGTGGCCCTGTGGCTCAAGTGGTAGAGTGCTAGCCTTGAGCAAAGAAGCTCCTGGACAGTGCCCTGGCCCTGAGTTCAAACCCTAGGACTGGAAAAATAAATAAATAAAGGTCTGGGAAGGTGGTTCAGTGTTAGAGTGCTTGCCTCCCATGCATGAGGCCTTGGGTTCAATTCCTCAGCACCACATAAACAGAAAAAGCCAGAAGTGGCGCTGTGGCTCAAGTGGTAGAATGCTAGCCTTGAGCTGAAGAGCTGAGGGACAGCACCCAGGCCCAGAGTTCAAGCCCCAAGACCCCCCCCACTATATATATATATAGATATAGATATAGATATAGATATAGATATACATATGCATATACATACATATATATATAATAAAATAAAACAAAAATAGTAAAATTTCAGGGTAAGATCAACTTATGATTGTAGATCCAGAGCCAAGCCAGAAGTAACAATAAGGAAGAATGGGAAGGAGAGTGTCAAGTAATTAATATTCACTAATAGTTATGATTATTCCAGTGTTCTGCAGGAACACAGAATATGTGGGAAAAAAATACTGTATTAGTTTTGCATTCTTCTCTACCTTCAGCTAGTGCTCTACCACTTGAGCCACAACTCCAGGTCCAGTGTTTTGCTGGTTTATTGGAGATAAGAATTTTAAGTGGCGCTGTGGCTTAAGTGGTAGAGTGCTAGCCTTGAGCTGAAGAACTCAGGGACAGTGTCTAGGCTGAGTTCAAGCCCTACAACTGGCCAAAAAAAAAAAAAGATTGTAGACTTATGGGGCTGGGAAGGTGGCTCAGTGGTAGAGCACTTGCCTTGCATGCATGAAGCCCTGGGTCCAATTCCTCAGCACCACATAAGCAAAAAGAAAAAAGCTAGAAGTGGTAGAGCACTGGTGTTGAGCTGAAGAGCTGAGGGACAGCGCCCAGGCCCAGAGTTCAGACCCCACGACTGGACAAAAAAAAAAAAAAAAGAATTTTACAAGCCGGGCACTGGTGGCTCACGCCTGTAATCTTAGCTACTCAGGAGGCTGAAATCTGAGGATAACGGTTCAAAGCTAGCCCGGGCAGAAAAGTCTGTGAGATTCTTATTTCCAATTAACCACTAGAAAACTGGAAGTGGTGCTATGGCTCAAGTGGTAGAGTGCTCACCTTGAGCTGAAGAGTGCAGGGATAGTGCCCACGCCCAGAGTTCAAGCCCCACGACTGACCAAAAAAAAAAAAAATTTTACAAGTTGGTCTGTTTAGGCTGGCTTTGAACTTAAATCCTTAGATCTCATCCTCCTGAGTAGCTAGGATTATACAATGTAAGCCAACTCCGACTGGCAAGGAGTAAATATTCGTTTGCAAAAAGTGAATAAATCTCCAGTCAATGATAATTACATTTATCATCCAATGCTTCTTTTCTACTTAAGTGAGAATTACTATAACTATTATTATTATTTTAGAATCTATTGTTATTATAGAGGTGATATACAGAGGAATTACATTACATGAATCAGGTAATAAGTACCTTTCCTTTCATACAGTGTCATCTCTTCCTTTTTTCTCTCCCATTCCTTCACTCCCATCTCCATCCACCAATTGTATAGTTCACTTTCATCAGTGCGCAGTGAGTGCACTCCACTGCTGTACTTTTTCACCCTTTTATCCTCAGATTTTGTGCCTTCCCCTCCACCCTCCTACAGATACCAATACTTTTCTAAGTAACTGAAAATTCATACTTGCTGTTATAATGTACTCAAAAAGAAGACCTTAAGGAAAGGCTTGACCATTTTTCTTTTTGCCAGTCCTGGGGCTTGAACTCAGGGCCTGAGCATTGTCCCTGAGCTTCTTTGGCTCAACACTAGCACTTTCCCCCACTTGAGCCACAGCACCACTTCTAGCTTTTTCTGCTTATGTGGTGCTGAGGAATCGAACCCAGGGCCTCAAACATGCAAGGCAAGCGCTCTACCACTGAGCCACCTTCCCAGCACCCCAAGCTGCCTTTGAACTGTGATCCTCAGCTTCCTGAGCAGCTAGGATTACAGCCGTGAGCCATTGGCGACTGGCTACTTCAGTTTTTATTCATATTCACTGAGGCCCAGATTAAAAATCTCTGGTAATCCTAGCTTGGCGACAGCCTTGGTATATGAAAGAAATACCCCTCACCAAAGAATCTTTATAGTTTTGCTGAATGTAAGGAAGGACACCTTTCCAAAGTTACAGTTTTCCAGGAATTTAACTTGAAATACATAATATATTACTTCAACACATTTTAAGATGGCCTGTCCTTAATGCCTTCAAGGTCAAGATTGAAAGCCCCAGCCCAGAGTATCACACAGACACCAAACAGAGGGACAATAACGTTTATTGCTGGCAAACTAACAATGCTGTGCCTTTCAGGTAGGAGCAACACAGGCAACTTGTCTTGCAGAGGGGATAGCTTTACAGGGCCAGGGGCTAGGGATGCAAGAACAAGGTTTACTCTTTGCAACTGTTGAGGTTATGTCTGGGCTGAAGGCATTCCGCTACTGCAGCTGGAGGCTATCTGACTCTGACCTGGGAGTTAACAATTGCTTGCAGTCTGGTCACCTGATTTCGGGGAAAGGGCTGCTGACCTAAGATGGAGGTTAAGTCAAAATGGAGGAGGATATGCTAACAAACATAACATGAACACAAATGAAATGCGAATTCTATTTCTGTGTCTTTATGAAAAAATGAAAATGAAAGCCTAAAGTTTATGACCATCATGGTTACATCTACATTTTTTTTCCATATGGTAAAAAGCACTGTATAGTGAAAAGGAAGTTCTTTATCCTCACCCCACTGTCTTGATTTCCCTTGACTAAGATGACCACCAGACCTGATTTCTAACATGTTTTCTTGGAGACAGTCAATACATGTTTCTGATATAAGAAAGCAACACTTGTCACACACCTGTGGCTCGTGCCTGTAATAATAGATACTCAGGAAGCTGAGATCTAAGGATCATGGTCTGAAGTCAACCCGGGCAGGAAAAGTACTCGACTCATCGCCAAGAAACCACTCAAAAGCAGGAAGTGGCCCTGTGGCTCACAGTGATAAAGCACTGGCCTTGAGCAAAATTGCTCAGGGATAGCTCCCAGGCCCTAAATTCAAGCCCCATGACCAATTAAAAAAAAAAAATCTAAAAACAGAAAGCAAAACTTAGCTGGGTACTGGTGGTTCACACTTGTAATCCTAGCTACTCAGGAGGCTGAGATCTGAGGATCGAGGTTCGAAGCCAGCCAGGGCATGAAAGGCTGTGAAACTCTATCTCTAAATAAGCACTAAAAAGCCAGAAGTGGAGCTGTGGCTCAAGTAGTAGAGTGCTGTTAGGTAAATTAAATTGGCAGCTGAGGAAAGACTAGCGCGTGGTATTCAGGCAAGGGAAAGGTTTATTTGCAGGCCACATCTGGTCAAGTTGGAAGCCCACGCAGCAGGAATAAAAAGGGTCAAACCACAGCCTGGCCATGACTTATCAAGGCCACACAAGATTCCGACGTGACCTCAGGAAGGGAGGGGGAGGTGACGGCCTCCAGGTGTGTCAGTTACCTAGGTGACACAGGTACTGGGCAGAGGCTTAACCAAGAGGAGGGAGGGGTCTGCTCCGCCTTCCCAGGGTGGACCTTAACACTAACCTTGAGCAAAAAACCTTCAGGGCTGGGAATGTGGCTTAGTGGTAAGTACTTGCCTAGCATGCATGAAGCCCTGGGTTCGATTCCACAGAAAAGGCCAGAAATGGTGCTGTGGCTCAAGTGGTAGAGTAAAAAGAAGCTCAGGGACAGTTCCCAGGCCCTGAGTTCAGTCCCCATGACTGGCAAAAACAAAACAAAACAAAAAGACCCCACAAAACTTCAAGGACAGGGGCTGGGAAGGTGGCTCAGTGGTAGAGCACTTGCCTTGCATGCCTGAGGCCCTGGGTTCGATTCCTCAGCACCACATAAGCAAAAAGAAAAAAGCCGGAAGTGGTGCTGTGGCTCAAGTGGTAGAGCGCTAGCCTTGAACTGAAGAGCTGAGGGACAGCGCCCAGGCCCAGAGTTCAGGCCACACGACCGGACCCAAAAAAAAAAAACAACAAAAAACTTCAAGGACAGCTCCCAGGTCAAGTTCAAACCACAGGATCAGAAAAAGAAAACATAAGCCGGGCGCTGGTGGCTCACGCCTGTAATCCTAGCAACTCAGGAGGCTGAGATCTGAGGATCACGGTTCAAAGCCAGCCCGGGCAGGAGAGACTATGAGACTCCTATCTCCAATAAACCACCAGAAAACCGGAAGTGGCGCTGTAGCTCAAGTGGTAGAGCGCTCGCCTTGAGCTGAAGAGCTGAAGGACAGAGCCCAGGCCCAGAGTTCAAGCCCCAGGACCGACAAAAAAAAAAAAAGAAAACATAGGGGCTGGGAAGGTGGCTCAGTGGTAGAGTGCTTGCCTTGCATGCATGAGGCCCTGGGTTCGATTCCTCAGTACCACATAAGCAAAAAGAAAAAAGCCGGAAGTGGCGCTGTGGCTCAAGTGGTAGAGTGCTAGCCTTGAGCTGAAGAGCTGAGGGACAGTGCCCAGGCCCAGAGTTTAGGCTCTATGACTGGACCCCCCCCAAAAAAAAAAAAAGAAAGAAAGAAAGAAAAAGAAAACATAGGGGAAAAAAAGAGCAAATCTTGGCTGGGTATCTAGCTCACTAGTAGAGTGTCTGATTAGCATGTGCAAACCTCTGGGTTCAGTTTCCAGCAGGGATGAGAAGAGGTTCCATATATACTATTTCATTGGATCCTCTAAGTTAGGCTTAAGAGATTTCTACCCTAATCACAGAATTGAAAATAGAAGTTCAGGGCTGGGAAGTTGGCTCAGTGGTAGGGAAGTTGGCTCAGTGGTAGAGCGCTTGCCTTGCTAAGCCTGAGGCCCTGGGTTCGATTCCTCAGCACT
Source organism: Dipodomys merriami (assembly GCF_024711535.1). Classification (NCBI taxonomy): domain Eukaryota; kingdom Metazoa; phylum Chordata; class Mammalia; order Rodentia; family Heteromyidae; genus Dipodomys; species Dipodomys merriami. The sequence goes on along the minus strand of NW_027202382.1, from coordinate 3,080,085 downwards.
ACATAAGCAAAAAGAAAAAAAGCCGGAAGTGGCGCTGTGGCTCAAGTGGTAGAGCGCTAGGCTTGAGCTGAAGAGCTGAGGGACAGCGCTGAGGCCCAGAGTTCAGGCCCCACGACCAGACCCCCACCCCCCCCCCAAAAAAAAGAAAAGAAAAGCTCAAAGATATTAACTACCTTAACTATGTATTATATAGCTTGTAAACTGATCACATAGTTAAGTCTCTATTGAAGATTTCTTGCAACTATACATTGGGTTCAAGTTCAAATAAATTAAACCTCAGTGTTGTCTCTGTAACTTGGAATAATTGTTGAATATCATAAAGGACTAATTTTTTTCTTCAATTTAAGGAGGCTTTCATACAATTTAAATTTAATATATATGTATAGATACATATATATATATATATATATTCTTTATTTTTTTATTTTTTCCCCTAGCAATACTGGAGTTTGAATTCATGGTTTCATGCTTGCTAGGCAGGTACTTTACCATTGCATTATGCCTCTAGCCCTAAATCTATTTAATAGAAAAGAAAATCTTATTTTACAGAGTATAATATATACCCAACAAAATCCATTAGCTGAGTACAGCAGGAAGAGAAAAGTAAAAATTACCTTTTAAAATATAGTGTTGGCCTGTTAGACAGGCTGGATTTTCATTTTAAAGATTTCTTAAGCAGCTCCATGTGTTATGAGAAAGTATTGCTTTGGTTTAATGTTTTACCCCGTTATGCTCTCCACCCTGAACTGAGCTCGGTGACTAATCAGATTGGCACCAGTCTTATGTACCAGATGTGAATTTCACTTACCAGCTTGTTTTTATGTCTTCTGTAATTTGAAGTTTTGACAAAAACAGACTAAAGAATTTCTTAAAATAAATGAGAATCAGCAACAATGTCCTTGTCCTTTAATTTAAATTGGCCTGCCACAAGGGCCTCTCCTAAGGGTCATCTAGATGATGGTTAAGTTCCCTGATGTTAGTGGGCCCTGCCCTGTGCCCACAGTGACTAAGAAGGCAGCTGCCCAGAACCGGAAGGCATGAGAGTCATGTGACAAGGCACTAGCCTTCACCACTGCAAGCAATGTAGGTGAAGGAGCTCACTCTCCTCCGTGTACCTTCTTTAAAATTAATTAATTAGTTTTGTTTGTTTGTTTATTTTTGCCAGTCCTGGGGCTTGAATTTAGGGCCTGGGCACTGTCCCTGAGCTTCTTTTGCTCAAGGCTAGCACTCTACCACTTGAGCTACAGTGCTGTTTTAGACGTTTTCTGTTTATGTGATATAGAGGAAGCCACATTCCCAGCCCTTGGTGTGTGTGTGTGTGTGTGTGTGTGTGTGTGTGTGTGTGTGTGTGTGTGTGTGTGTGTGTGTGTGTGTGTGTGTGTGTGTGTGTGTGTGTGTGTGTGTGTGTGTGTGTGTGTGTGTGTGTGTGTGTGTGTGTGTCTTTGTGTGTGTGTGTGTGTGTGTGTGTGTGTGTGTGTGTGTCTTTAACTCAGGGCCAGAGCTCCCTTAGTGTTTCCCCTCAAGGCTGGCACTCTACCATTTGAGCCACAGTTCCACCTCTGGCTTGTTGCTGAATAGAGATAATGAATGGATACTGCGTCTAACTGTTGCCTTCTTGGAAAGGTGGATGATAGGGAATTTCCAAAAACTTTTAGAGGTGAAACCCCATCCCCACCCCCAGGTGATGGATATGCCTGAAATCCCAGAGGCAGGGGCTGAGACTTGGACAATAGGTTACTGAAAGGTTAAAGTTTGAGGCAGTGACCACCACGTGTTGCTTGTTTCTGTCTAACAAAGCAACACATGGTGGTAATCAAAACACCTGGTTGACTGTGTGCCTTTATAAGCCCTGCAAATCCTTAGCTCAGGGCTCTCTTCCTAGGCTCCGCTGTGTCGGAGTGTAGGACGAGGCCCGAGCTGCAGCCCGTTTAAATAAAACAGCTGTAGAGTCTGATTCTCGGTGGTCTTCTTGGAGGGGGGGGGGTCCTGCGACCTTGGCATAACAGTTACCAGACCAGCCAGACCTGTAGGAGGAACTCAGGAGACTTTGAACTCTCAAGCTCCCTGTGACCTTGCCCCCTGCCCATGACCCTGTTTAAGCCCGACCACCTCAGCCGCCATTTTGCACCATGCCTCATGTGTCCTGATTATCCTCAGGTCACTATGGGATCCCTCTTCAATAATAATATTATTATTAATAATATTAATAAATAATAAGGACTGCTGGTTCAACTTCTCAAAATGTGGTTTCTCTGTGTCTTGTGATCAAATCTTACATAACATTAGGAATCTTACAGACTTTTCTGCCTGGGCTGACTTCACACTGTAACCCTCAAATTTCAGCCTTGTCAGAAGCTAGGATTACAGATACCTGGATCACATTTTTTTTGGTGTGTTCTGGTCATGGGGCTTGAACCTAGATGCTGTCCCTTAGCTTTTTGGCTCAAGGCTAGCATTTTAACACTTGAGCCACAGCTCTACTTCTGGCTTCTTGGTTTATTGGAGATAAGTCTCATAGACTTTCCTGCCTAGACTAGCTTTAAACTGTGATAAGCAGGTAGGATTGCAGATGTGAGTCACCAGCACTGGGCTAACACTATTTTTTATTTTGTTTTTGGTTGGTCATCGGGCTTGAACTAAGAGCCTGGGCACTGTCCCTTTTGCTCAAGGCTAGCACTCTACCACCTTGAGCCACAGAGCCACTTCTAGTTTCTTGTTGGTTAATTGGAGATCAGAGTTTCACAGACTTTCCTGCTCAGGCTGGCTTTGAACCATGATCCCCAGATCTCAGCCTCCTGAGTAGCTAGGATTACAAGTGTGAGCCACTAGCTCCTGGCTTCTAACAGTATTTTTAATTTGAGATTTTTGAGCTTTTGAGAGCTTGTTAAAATGATATTTCCTCGCTTCTGTAGGGAATTGATGAACTCAGAATCTCTGGGAATTTGAGATGTTTTGCAAGATTCCAAATGATTTTTTTTTTTTTTTTTTGCTAGTCCTGGGGCTTGAACTCAGGGCCTGGGTACTGTCCCTGAGCTTCTTAGCTCAAGGCTAGCACTCTACCACTTGAGCCACAGCTCCACTTCTGGCCTTTTCTGTTTATATGGTGCTAAGGAATGGAACCCAGGGCTTCATGCATGCAAAGCAAGCATTCTACCACTAAGACACATTCCCAGCCCTCTAAATTATTTTTTAAAAACATATTCAGCCAGGCACAGGTGGCTCACGCCAGTAATACTAGCTAGTCAGGAGGCTGATATCTGAGGATCACGTTTAAACCAGCCTGGGCAGAAAAGTCCGAGAGACTTACCTCCAATAAAAACAGCTCAGAAAAAGCCAGAAGTGGTGCTATGGCTCAAGTGGTAGAGTGCTAGCCTCAAGCACAAACAACCTCAGGGACAGTTCCCAGGCCCAGAGTTCAAACCCTAGGACTAGCAAAAAAGAAAAAAGAAAAAGAAAGAAAGAAAGCATATTGAAAGACTCTTGCCATTAGGATCCCAGATTAACAAATATATAAATTACTATGTGCCAGTTAAAACTAAAAAATATGTGTCTTGAAAAGCAGCATCTAGATTGAAAATCTGGGATGAGAGGAGGACCTCTGGGATCTACAAATATAGTTAGAATGCTGAGGATTGAACTCTGGGCCTTGGGCATGGAGTGCCCCACTTCTCAGCCATAGCCCCATTCTCTCTGTGTCACATATCCTGCACAACTGTTTCCTGTCGGGGGCTGCAGATCTTTGTACTTTTATGTTGCATTTCCGTGATTTGTTTTTTCCTTCCTCATACAGCTGTGGATGTTCTCTTTGACCTAATTTCATTTGTGCATCAATATCCAGAGAGGCCTGCTGAGATTTTGTCTGGACCTGCCTCACTGAAGGTTGGTGAGCCTTTTGCACAGCAAGGATGGGAAAACAAATGTTTCTGTATTTCAGAGATTACTGAACAGAACACACTCTTTCCAAAATGAACCAATTCCTTCCAACAGGAATCCTTTTCACTAGTTGGGAAAATGAAGCTGCCAATATTTTATGGCCAGTCTCTAGATTTCCAAAGAGGCTAAACATTTTCACAATTTCTTACAGCTTCCATTTTCTAAGCAGATTTAGGTCACTATTTTCCAAATGTGGTCTGAGGGCTACCTCTATTTGAAGCATTTAGATGACTATATCATTACAATCTCTAGAGGACTCAGTAGTGTTTTTATTGTTGTTTGCCTTTTTTTACAAAGGTATTTTATTTCAGTTAGAAAAAATTATTGGTTCTTTTAAAATGATATAAAAATCACATTATTTTCAGTTCAAGTATGGGCTAGAAGTATATCCTCTGACACATTCAGTAATTACTAAAGTTGTTTTTTTTTCTCAGTTGGAATCTACCCAAGCTGACATTTAAAGAGCAAACTCATTGACTCTCTTTCAGCTATCTCTCTGTAATTACTGCTTCAACTTTTGCTCTCTCTCTTTTTTAAAAAAAAAAATTTGGTTGTTTTAAATTCCAAGCTTTGGTGTATTTTCACTTCCACAAATCACCAGTGCCAGGCAGAGAATCATTATTGGCTGCCAAGATATGCAGCCAACAGAGTCACAAGTTCAAGAACCTTCCAGGTTTTGGTAGGCCGACTGTGAGTCCACTCCTGATCTGTGTAGCTCTTCTGCTCCCAGACAAGTACTGATGTTTTGTTTGTGGATCTGGAGTTTGAACTTGAGGTTTCATGTTTATCAGGCAGGCTTCTACCCCTTGAACGTTACCCTTTGCTCTTTTTGCTTTATAGTTTTTGGAGAGGTCTTCCATTTTTGCCCACACTGTGCCCCTCCTACTCTCATCTCTTGTAGACATATGTCACAATGTCCAGCTTTAAAAAAATAACGAGATAGCATCTCAGAGTGGCCTCCAACTACAATCCTCCATTTTCCCAGTAACTGAATAACTGAATTTAAAGGAATGAGCCACGATCCCAGGTTTATTGATTGATGAGGTCAAAATAACGTTTTGCCCGAGCTGGCCTGTAACTTCAGTCCTACCTCTATCTTTTCCTTCTGGATAGCTGGGACTACAGTGGATGTCCTCATGTCTGGCACTGTTGGAAATTCTAATAGCCCCCAGTAGTGAGACCTTCCTCAACCTGTCTGGTTCACAAACCTTGAATCTCTTTTTCTACCTTTGTTTCATTTAAGATAGATACTCATTATGTAGCCCAGGCTGACTTCAAATTTATAATCCTCCTGCCTCAGCCTCCTGAGAAGCTGAAATAATTGGAGTGAACAATGGCATAATGTTTGTTTTTACTTTTTTTTTTTTTTTATCCAGTCGTGGGGCCTGAACTCTGGGCCTGAGTGCTGTCCCTCAGCTCTTCAGCTCAAGGCTAGCACTCTACCACTTGAGCCACAGCTCCATTTCCAGTTTTTGAGTGGTTAATTAGAGATAAGATTCTCATGGCAACTTTCTGACCACGCTGGCTTTGAACCTTTATCCTCAGATCTCAGCCTCCTGAGTAACTAGTATTACATGCATGAAGCACCGGCACCCAGCAGCCTTGCTTGCTTGTTGGTTTGTTTTTGCCAGTGCTGGGGCTTGAACTGAGGGCCTGGGCACTGTTCCTGAGCTTGTTGCTCAAGGCTAGCACTCTATCATTGAGGCATAGCAACACTTCTGCCTTTTTCTGTTTACCTGGAATGGAACCCAGGACTTCATGCAAAGTAGGCAAGCACTCTACCACTAAGCCACATTCCCAGCCCTGTTTGATTCTTTTTATTTATTTATTTATTTATTTATTTATGTGTTTGTTTGTTTGTTTGTTTATTTTATTTTGGGTCTGGTCGTGGAGCCTGAACTCTAGGCTTGGGCGCTGTCCCTCAGTTCTTCAGCTCAAGGCTAGCCCTCTACCACTTGAGTCACAACACCACTTCCGGGTTTTTTCTTTTTGCTTATGTGGTGCTGAGGAATCAAACCCAGGGCCTCAGGCATGCAAGGCAAGCGCTCTACCACGGAGCCAACTTCCCAGCCCCTGTTTGATTCTTTTTTAAAATTGGCATACATAAGTTGTACAATAGGGGTTTCATTGGGACATTTCCATATATGCATACATACATCCTAGTTGTAGGATGTAGGTCACTGAGGCTATGCTTTTGAAGGATATATCTTATCCACCTCCTCCCTATCTGCCACTCTCTATCTCTCTTTCTCTCTCATAGTTTTGTGTTTTCTTGCTGGTATCAAAGTTTGAACACAGGGCCTCAGGCCTGCTTGACTGATACCTTACCCACATGAGCCAACCCTCTAGCTCTGCTATTTGTTGGTTATTCTAAAGATGGCATCTCATGGACTTTTTTGGCCAGGATGACATTGAACCAGAATCCTTAGGATGTTAATCTGTTGAGTAGCTAAAATTACAGGCACGAGCCACTGGCACTAGCTTCTGCTTCTGTTTTATATATAATTTTTTAAAGCTTAGTTGTAATCTCTTAATTTTCATTTCCCAGAGGAGGCATAGTGAACAACCAGATGCTTGGATCCTCCCTGCTAACTGACCATGAGAGGCGGTGGGTTTGCTCTGCTCTGCTCCATGTTTCTGCCATGATGCTCTGCCTCACCCCAGGTCTTTAGCAATGGAACCAGCTGACCATGGACTGACACATCCGAAACCATAAGCTAAAGGAAATCCTTCTTCCATTAAATTGCTTTCTTCAGGGAGTTGTTAGAACAATAAAAAACTAACAGTCTTACTTATTCAAATCTATTTTACCTGCCTGTGTATGTAGTTCAGGGGTCAGTCTCTCATCTTTGTTCAAAGTGTCATAAAGTTTTTCCTTCCTTTCTCCTGCACTGGGAGGCTAAAACAGAGGCATTGAGATTTTTTTAATTTTTATTTTTGTCAATCATGGGGCCTGAACTCTGGGCCTGGGCCCTGTCCCTCAGCTCTTCAGCTCAAGGCTAGTGCTCTACCACTTGGGCCATAGCACCACTTCTGTTTTTTTCTGCTTATGTGGTGCTGAGGAGTTGAACCCAGGGCCTCATGCATGTGAGGCAAGCACTCTACCACTGAGCCAACGTCCCAGCCGGCATTGTGAATTTTAGCCTAGCTTGGACTACATGTTGAGACCTTGTCTTTTGTTTTTTGTTTTTTTTTTTTGTCATGGAGCTTAAACTCTGAGCAGGGGCGCTGACCCTCAGCTCTTCAACTCAAGGCTAGCACTCTACCACTTAAGCCACAGTGCTACTTCTGATTTTCTGAGTGCTTTATTGGAAATAAGAGTCTCATGGCCTTTCCTGTCCAGGCTGGCTTTGAACCACCATCCTCAGCCTCCTGAGTAGCTAGGATTACAGGCATGAGCCACCAGCGCTCAGCTGACAACTTGTCTTAAAAAAACAAAGTTCTAGCCGGGCGCTGGTGGCTCATGCCTGTAATCCTAGCTACTCAGGAGGCTGAAATCTGAGGGTCACGGTTCAAAGACAGCCCAGGCAGGAAAGTCCATGAGACTCTTTATCTCCAATAAACCACTAGGGAACCGGAAGTGGCGCTGTGGCTCAAGTGGTAGAGAGCTTGCCTTGAGCTGAAGAGCTGAGGGATAGCGCCTAAGCCCAGAGTTCAAGCCCCACGACAGACAAAACAAAAAAAACCAAACCAAAACAACAAAGTTCTCCTTTCTCTGATATAAGGGCAATTCAACTCAATATTCCTACTACAACTATTTCTTTTATTACTTTTTTGCCAGTCCTGAGCCTTGGACTCAGGGCCTAGGCTTTTGTTCAAGGCTTGCACACTACCACTTGAGCCACTTTGCCACTTCGGGCTTTTTCTTTTTTTCTTTCTTTCTTTTTTTTTTGGGGGGGGGGTCCAGTTGTGGGGCCTGAACTCTGGGCCTGGGCGCTGTCCCTCAGCTCTTCAGCTCAAGGCCAGCGCTCTACCACTTGAGCCATAGTACCACTTCCGGATTTTCTTTTCTGCTTATGTGGTGCTCAGGAATCGAACCCAGGGCCTCATGCATGCAAGGCAAGCGCTCTACCACTGATCCACCTTCCCAGCCCCCTGGCTTTTTCTTTTTATGTGGTACTGAGGAATCAAACCTAGTGCTTCATGCATACCATACAAGCACTCTACCACTAAGCCACATTCCCAGCCCTCCTACTATAACTTCTACCTATTGCTACTATGACTGATGAAATCTTCCTCACGATCTGTACTGTTTTTTGGTTTTCAAGTAGCAAGAGTAAAATAATTGATACTCTCTAGCTTTTTAAATTTATATTTATTTTTTTCTTCTCTCTCTCTCTCTCTCTCTCTCTCTCTCTCTCTCTCTCTCTCTCTCTCTCTTTCTCTCTCTGTCTCTCTCTCTTTTGTTGTTGGTCATGGGGCCTGAACTCTGGGCCTGGGCACTGTCCCTTAGCTCTTCAGCTCAAAATAAAGGGTGAACAAATAGAGCAGTGGTACTCACTAGACCCCTAGACACTATGTGGAAAATGAACTGTATGTCTTGTGGGTGGGGACGGGAAGAGAGAGGGACGGGAAGGGGAAGAGAACAAGGGAAGAGAGCAAGGGAAGGGGAGACATGGTTCAAAAAGAATTGTACTAATTACCTGACTCATGTAACTGTAACACCTTTGTATATTAACTCTACAATTACACACACACACACACACACACACACACACACACACACACACACGATGTTATTTATCATTTGGCCATTAGATGTCGCTCAACATCCAGAAAGTAGAAAAAGTATTGTAGCGTTCCTACTTGATCCTCCAGGAGAACCTGTGTTGTGTGGTTTGCTTAGTCATGTAGGGGAGGGGGGAGGGAGGAGAGAGGGGGTTTCAGTATCTTGCTTAGTAGAGCCAGAAATCCGCTCAACTCTCCAGAAAAATATATTCTTCAATTGCCTGAATTTTACAGTTAGAGTTACTACAACTAGATGCAGTGATCATCAATGTATGCCATAGAATTGCCACTGATCCTTCACCACTTCCTCTGTGGAGCCTTACCTGACCTTCCTTTCTAAACCAGGGCACTGTGGGAAAACCTTTGTCACAGTAGATCTATCCCGTCTTTGTGTATAAACCTGTTTTCCCAAATTCTGGAACAAATTCCCAATCTCCTTTGTAATAAAAGAAGCAACTGGGAGACAGTGAGGCAAGGAGTGACATTGTCCAAAAAGAAATGTACTCATGAGCTGGGAAGATGCCTCAGTGGTAGAGTGCATGCCTAACATGCATGAAGCCCTGGGTTTGATTCCTCGGTATCACATACACAGAAAAAGCCAGAGTGCTAGCCTTGAGCAAAAGAAGCTCCGGACAGTGCCCAGGCCCCGAGTTCAAGCCCCAGGACAGGCAAAAAAAGAAAAAAGAAGGAAGAAAAAGAAATGTATTCCTTATTTGACTTATGTAACTAACTGCTCTTATATTACCTTCATAATAACAATTAAATAAGAGAGAGAAAGAAAAAGAAATGCACATTGAAGCTACTCGAAGATGCCCTTTTAACTTCTGGTAAGTAACCACAATCCTGTTAGGACGGGCATTTTCCTACCTTGTTAGTAGGAATGTAGACTGGTTTATGTTTGCTACAAGATAATTTGGTCATATTTTCCAACCTTTAAATGAAGTAATTCTTCTAGATATCTTCCCTAAAGGTGCTGAGCACTTGGACACAGGCACAAACATCCACACCTGCTGCACAGAATTCACTGTAGCCAAGATATGGAATAAACCTAGATATCTATCAGAGATGAAGAGATGGAGCTGGGAAGGTGGCTCAGTGGTAGAGTGCTCGCCTTGCACACATGAGACCCTGGGTTTTATTCCTCAGCACCACATAAGCAGAAAAAGCCAGAAGTGGCACTGTGGCTCATGTGGTGAAGCACTAGCCTTGAGCTGAAGAGTTGAGGGACAGCGCCCAGGTCCAGAGTTCAGGCCCCACGACCGACCAAAAAAAAAAAAAGATGAAGAGATGCCAGGCACTGGTGGTTCGCACCTGTATTCCTAGCTACTCAGGAGGCTGAGATCTGAGGATCATGGTTAGAAAGCAGCCAGCCTTTTCAGGTTTCACATAGGAACAAGAACATACATATTTATCTTTCTGTGCCTGGCTCATTTCACTTAATATATTTATTGTCACAAATGACAGGACATCATTTTTTTTGTGGATGAGTATTATTCCATTGTATGTATGTATATATGTATGTATGTGTGTGTGTGTATATATATATATATATATATGTATATAAATATCATAGTTTCCATATCCATCATCTTTTTTTTTTTTTTTTTTGTCAGTCATGGAGTTTCAACTTAGGACCTAGGTGTTATCTCTGCACTTTTTCAGCTCAAGGCTAATTCTCTACCACTTTGAGCCACAGCTCTACTTGTGGTTTTCTGGTGGTTCCTTAGAGATAAGCTCTACTTCTGGATTTGTTTGGGTACTTTTGGAGATAAAAGTCTCACAGAAAATGGTGCTATGCCTTAAGTGGTAGAGCGCTAGCCTTGAGCAAAAGAAGCTCAGGGCAGTGCCCAGGCCCGGAGTTCAAGCCCCATAATCAAAAACAAAATAAAAGAAACCAGAATTTATAAAGAACTCGTATATTTATGCCAGATGTTAGTGTCTCAAGCTTGTAATCCTACCTTCTCAAGAGGCTGAGATCTGAGGCCGGCAGTTTGAAGCCAGCCTTGGCAGGAAAGTCTGTGAGATTCTTATCTTCAATAAACTACTCAGAGACAAAAATCTCACAGGAAGTGATGCTTTGGCTCAAGTGGTAGAGCACTAGCCTTGAGCACAAAGAGGCTCAGGGACAGTGACCAGGCCCTGAATTCAAACCCCAGGACTGGCAAAAATAAAGAAAGAGAGAGAGAGAGAGAGAGAGAGAGAGAGAGAGAGAGAGAGAGAGAGAGAGAGAGAGAGAGAGAGAGAGAGAGAGAGAGAGAGGATGGGAGGGAAAAATTAGGAGACAGCAAGAGAAGGAGTAACATTGACCAAAAAGAAATGCACTATTACCTGACTTAACATAGCTGTAACCCCTCTGTACATAACATATAAAAGAAAAAAGGAAAGGATACCATAAATACTTTTCCAAAACGTCTTCCTTCTGAACAGGCCATTGGCTGCATCTACAGGTTCTTCTTTTGCCCTTGTCCTTTACAGGTGATGGCTGAGACTGAGATCAGAATGCTGTGATGGAATGAACTAGGGGTTGATGGATGTTTGATTGATGATAATGCTATCATCTTACAATATTAGCTGAAAACCCTGGTAGGTGAAACTTTGGAGGCCCAACAGTTGGATTTTTTATTTTATTTTACTTTTATTTATTTATTTATTTTTTTTGCCAGTCCTGGGGTCTGAAATCAGGGCCTGGGCACTGTCCCTGAACTTCTTTTGTTCAAGGCTAAGACTCTACCACTTGACCCACAGTGCCACTTGCAGCTTTTTCTGTGTATGTAGTACTGAGGAATGGAACTCTGATCTTCATGCATGCTAGGCAAGCACTCTACCACTGAGCCACCTTCCCAGCCCTGTATTTGTTTTGAGTTATCACTATGTTCACTACCCATTGCAAGAGGTTGCCCTGAACTGTGGCTGGCAGCAGCACTTCCCTGTGGGCACAGTGCTCAGACAGTAGTTTTTGTTTTTTGTCGGTCTTGGGGCCTGATGTCTGGGCCTGGGCACTGTCCTTCAGCTTTTCAGCTCAAGGCAAGCCCTCTACCACTTGAGCCACAACGCCACTTCAGGCTTTCTTTTTGCTTATGTGGTACTGAGGAATTGAACCCAGGGCCTCATGCATGAAAAGCAAGGACTCTATCACTAAGCTACCTTCCTAGCCCAGGCAGTAGTTTTAGTATACTATCCTATCACATATAATTACCAGAACAATCCAGAACTTCCCAGTTGGAGCCTATGACTTTCCCAATCACAGATTGTTGTCCTGGCTTACAGTATCAAGCATGGATCACTTCCATGGAGCAGGCTGAAGACTAATTAGAATTTCGTTCCTTATACTCATACTGGTACATCCACAGGTCCTGCTGAGAGGACAACAAAATAGTGTGGGTAGCCAAGTAGGAGCATTGGTGACATTTCTCCCAGCAGCTGGAATAACACATTATGAATGCTAGCCATTAGGGAAGCAACTTCCAGTTCATTCTCAGGTTGATTTCTCCATGTCCTACAACCAGAGCATGTGGTATCTTTTGCAATAGGGACTTGTCCAGATCTGATGTGCAGCCAACAGTAGTGGCGCCAGCAGATGTGATGGCAGGAGAATGTGGGTGGTCTACCTAGCCAACACTCAAAGGGAAGTACCCACTCCTAGCACTGTTTTGTTTTTGTCAGTCATGGGGCAAGGCCTGGGTGCTATCCCTGAGCTTTTCTGCTCAAAGATAGTACTCTACCACTTGGTGCCACAGCTCCATCTCTGCTTTCTGGTGGATAATTGAAGAGTCTCACAGACTTTCCTGCCAGGGTTGGCTTTGAACCACGATCCTCAGATCTAAGCCTCCTGAGTAGCTAGGATTATGGGCATGAGCCACCAGCACTCGGCTACACTAGAGTTTTTATTTTGGCTTTTGGAAGCCCTCTTTTTTTCACCTACACAAGGCACCTTTATTTAAACTCTTTAGTTGTTTTAAATATGTGTGCCACATTTGTAGCCATTTTTTTGTGTGTGTCAGTACTGGGGCTTGAACTCAGAGCCTGGGTACTGGCTGCCCTTGAACTTCTTTTGCTCAAGAGTAGCCCTTTACCACTTGAGCAATAGCACCACTTCTGTTTTTTTTTTTTTTTTTTGGCGGTTGTGGGGCTTGAACTCTGGGCCTGGGCGCTTGTCCCTCAGCTCTTCAGCTCAAGGCGAGCACTCTACCACTTGAGCTACAGCGCCACTTCCGGTTTTCTAGTGGTTTATTAAATATAGGAGTCTCACGGTCTCTCCTCCCGGGCTGGCTTTGAACCTGGATCCTCAGATCTCAGCCTCCTGAGTAGCTAGGATTACAGGCGTGAGCCACCGGCGCCAGGCTCACTTCTGTTTTTTTTTTTTTGAGTAGTTTATTGGAGACAAGAGTCTCTTGGGAACTGTTCTGCCCAGGCTGGCTTCAACTCATGCTCTCCAGGTCTCAGCCTCCTGAGTAGCTAGGATTACAGGCATGAGTCACTAGTGTCCAACTTGTAGCCAATTTCTTTATACCCTCCTGGACATGCTTGATACTAATCACCCTATAAGAGGCAGGCAGCCTCGCCTCACCCAGCCCTGTGATATTATATTTACTGTTGGCACCCTCTAATAGAACTATCCAGTTGTGGCATGTAGGCGTGCCCCAGAAGTACATCCATCTCTAGTAAGTTTTCTTGCAGTGGGGAAATCAAGTCAGAATACTCCCAGGGGACACAGTTATTCATCTCCAGGATAGCCTGGTCTTCTTCATTTGAATTTTGTTATCTCCCTACCCACCTACAGACCCATTCTGCTCAAAGTTTTCAGATGCATTGTGTTCACATGTAATGTGGGATCTGTGGCCAATCTGCATACCACGTTGGCTATCCTGTCAGGGCGGGCAGCTGTGAGTTGGGAGGAATCCTTTGCTTCTGAGCAAGCATGAGGCCATGAGTTCAAATTCCAGTCACCAAAAAAAACCATTAACACTTCAGTTTTCCATTTTCAGCTTATGAAATTAAGTGCTATAAATGGAATATAAACAACCTTTACCTCTTTTTTTTTTCAGTCCTGGGGCTTGAACTCAGGACCTGGGCACTGTTCTTGAGCTTGTTTTGTTCAAAGCTAGCACTCTACCACTTTAGCCACAGCACCACTTGTGGCTTTTTCTGTTTATGTACTGAGTAGTTGAACCCAGGACTTCATGCATGCCAGGCAAGTACTTTACCACTAAGCCACATTCCCAGCCCAGTCTTTACTTTTTTCAGTCACTATTTTCTGGATTATTTTGTTTTGCTTATATAACTGTTGCAGACTTTAAAAGGGGGACATAGCCAGGCACCAGTGGCTCATGCCTATAATCCTAGCTACTAAGGAGGCTGAAGATCACGGTTCAAAACTAGCCAGGCAAGGAAAATTCATTAGACTCATCTCCAATTAACTACCAAAAAATCAAAAGTGTAGCTGTGGCTCAAATGACAGAGTTCTAGCCTTGAGTAAAAAAAGCTCAAGATGGAGCCCAAGGCAGGTCTTAAGTTCAAACCCCAGGACCGGCACAAAAAGAGGGAGTGGGGACAATAATGTTAGTTCAGTTACTTCCTCAAATTCAAATATAATGACTTTCTGTACTTACTGAAAATTATATTACTATGTACATTATACTAATATGTTTATACATTGCAGACAAAACATACGGGTTTCAGACTATTCAGGTGCTGCTACTAGGATGAATACAAGCAAGAGTTCAAAGACTAATCAGAAATGGAATATTGTTGTCAGTCCAAATTGTTAGTTCAGGGCTGGGAATATGGCTTAGTGGTTAGAGTGCTTGCCTAGCATGCATGAAGCCCTGGGTTCAATTCCTTAGTCCCACATAAACAGAAAAAGCTGGAAGTGGCACTGTGGCTCTAGTGGTAGAGTGCTAGCCCTGAGCACAAAGAGACCCAGGGACAGAGCACAGGCCCTGAGTTCAAACCTCAGGACTGGAAAAAAATGTCAGTTCAAAACCTCTCAGGGTTTTCTCACATTTTTTTTTCCTTTCTTAATATTCAAAACATGATCCTCTTCTGGCTTTTCTCTCCCTTCTCCATTTTTACAGTGCTTCATTATCCTTTAACATTTCTCCTACATTAAAAAAAATGTTTTTTTGTTGGTCATGGGGCATGAACTCTGGGCCTGGCTGGGCACGGTTCCTGAGCTCTTCAACTCACGTTGAGTGCTCAACCATTTGAGCCACAGCACCCTTCTGGTTTTCTGGTGTTAATTGGAGATGAGAATCTTATGGACTTTGAACTGCAATCCTCAGATCTCAGCCACCTGAGTAGCAGCGAGGATCACACCCAGTTCTCCTACATTTGTAAATATAATAAGGGGAGCTTTTTTTCACCATCAGTGGATCTGAGTCAAAAACAGACATGTATTATCTGTCACCAGAAAGTCAGCACAGTTAGAAACTTTGGTTTGATGTAAGGCAAGTCTGATACAGCTGAGCATTTTCATTATTAGTTGTTATCACCGGAGAGTCTTCCAAAGAAATAAATGTTCATAGACTTTTGTGATAAATCAGATCAGAACACAGAATTCAAAGGTAACTATAGAACAAATGGAAATCTTTGTAGGGTAATAAAAAAGTGCAGGGAGTTCTTTTCCCCTTCACTTGCTATTTTGTTCTTAGGTCTCCTTATCTCCTACTTACTGGTTTCTTTCTACATTGTTCTTTAATCTAACCTATATTCATGACAGAATGTAATAAATTAAGATCGCCGGTTCACACATAGCTAAACTATAAGAGTTTTAGTTTGCTGCAAGTCTTATGCAGACTTTACTACTGATTGGAATTTTTTCTTGGGTGTTTTTCTTTTCTTTAATTTTTAAAAATTATTATTATAAAGATGATGTACAGGGCTGGGAAGGTGGCTCAGTGGTAGAGCGCTTGCCTTGCATGCATGAGGCCCTGGGTTCGATTCTTCAGCACCACATAAGCAGAAAAAGCCAGAAGTGGTGCTATGGCTTGAGTGGTAGAGCACTAGCCTTGAGCTGAAGAGGTGAGGGACAGAGCCCAGGCCCAGAGTTCAGGCCCCTTGACTGGTCAAAATAAAAACAAAACAAAACAAAAAGATGATGTACAGAGGTGTTACAGTTTTTCTTTAGTGTTTTAAAATGTAATGTTTCTGGGGCTGGGAAGGTGGCTCAGTGGTAGAGTGCTTGCCTTGCATGCATGAGGCCCTGGGTTCGATTCCTCAGCACCACATAAGCAGAAAAAGCCAGAAGTGGTGCTGTGGCTCAAGTGGTGTAGAGTACTAGCCTTGAGCTGAAGAGCTGAGGGACAGTGCCCAGGCCCCGAGTTCAGGCCTCAGGACCAACCAAAAAAAAAAAAAAATAATGTTTCTGATGTGTGAACCCAGGGCCTTGTATTTTCTCTTTTTTTTTCTTTTTTTTGGAGGGGTCTGGTTGTGGGGCCTGAACTCTGGCCTGGGTGCTGTCCCTCAGCTCTTCAGCTCAAGGCTAGCACTCTACCGCTTGAGCCACAGCACCACTTCCAGCTTTTTTCTTTTTGCTTATGTGGTGCTGAGGAATGGAACCCAGGGCCTCAGGCATGCAAGGCAAGTGCTCTACCACTGAGCCACCTTCCCAGCCCTCAGGGCCTTGTATTTTCTAAGCAGGTATTTTGACCACAGGAGCCACAAGCTCAACCCTTCTTGGATTTTTTTTTTTTTTTTTTTTTTTTTTGTCGGTCGTGGGGCTTGAACTCTGGGCCTGGGCGCTGTCCCTCAGCTCTTCAGCTGAAGGCGAGCGCTCTACCACTTGAGCTACAGCGCCACTTCCGGTTTTCTGGTGGTTTATTGGAGATAGGAGTCTCATGGTCTTTCCTGCCCGGGCTGGCTTTGAACAGCAATCCTCAGATCTCAGCCTCCTGAGTAGCTAGGATTACAGGTGTGAGCCACCAGCGCCCGGCTCCTTCTTGGATTTTTAATAAATTATAATTTTATCCAGGCACTGGTGGCTCACTCCTGTAATCCTAGCTAGGATTAGGAGGCTGAGATCTGAGGATCATGGTTCAAAGCTAGCCCAGGCAGGAAAGTCCGTGAGACTCTTATATCCAATAAGGCACTTGAAAACCGGAAGTGGCACTGTGGCTCAAATGGTAGCACTAGCCTTGAGCTGAAGTGCTCAGGGACAGCGCCCAGGCCCAGAGTTCAATCCCTACAACCAACAAAAAAAAATTATAATTTTATTTTCTTTAAGTAGTTCTACAAGAAGGTTTCAATTCAACATGCCCGTTCTGCTCAAGGGCATCGCTTGCCCCAATACCCAGACTTTTTGGAGTTATAGCGATCTCTGATGGGTGGCCTAAACTTGTCTTGCCTCTAATTTAGTCTCTGATTTCATCTCTCATCTTCTGCCCTCTGTCTTTCCTCCTCTTTTATCTTGGCTGGTAAAGATGAAGGAGACTTATCTCAAATTAACCACCAGAAAGCTAGGAGTGGCACTGTGGCTCGAAGTAGTAGGCACTAGTCTTGAGTGGAAAAAGCTCAGGGACAACACCCAAGCCCCACAACTGACAAAAGAGAGAAAGAAAAAAAGAAAGAAAGAGAGAGAGAGAGAGAGAAGGAAGGAAGGAAGGAAGGAAGGAAAGAAGGAAGGAAGGAAGGAAGGAAGGAAGGAAGGAAGGAAAGAAAGAAAGAAGGAAAAGAAAAGAAAAAAAAGAAGGCTATATTTCTATAATAATTCTAGAATATGATAGGTTTAGAGGCACAGTGCCAGCATTGGGATACTTTTCCTAATGTCTGGGTCAACTAGCCAGTAAAATGGGTCTTAGTATAGTATTTCTGGAGCAGTAGGGTGTTTTCTACCACCATGGTATTGGAGTTGTATGGGGAGGCTGGTTCAGGCATGGTGGGAAAATGGGGCTTGTAGATGAATAGGTGTCCCAGAGCTTGGGAAGGAGCTACCTCAGTTGACTCAGGCCCAAGGTTAGAGTACCCAGGGTGGAAGCTCAGGAACCTGCAGGGGTATAAGGATAAGTTATGTTTTTCCAGGGAGCACTGATGCTATGAGTTCGGCTTGTCCCTCAGAGCCCTAAGATGTATGTATATATATATATGACATCTCAGACTAGGTGCTCTGCCTCTTACAGAAAAGATGTACTTGCAAAATAATGTTATTTCAACTCCCATTCTCAAGCCAAATTTCCCTTCTCCATTTTACACTGGGGAAGACTACATTACAGAAATAGACCAGAACTGTCCTCTTGAAGAAGTCTATGGATAGTTGCTTCATATTCACACACACACATATACATATATATATATGTTTTTTTTATTTTTTTATTTTTTATTTGCCAGTCCTGGGGCTTGAATTCAGGGCCTGGGCACTGTCCCTGAGCTCTTTTGATCAAGACTAGCACTCTACCACTTGAGCCACAGCACCACTTCCAGCCTTTTCTGTGTATTTGGTTCTGAGGAATTGAACCAAGGATTTCATGCATGATAGGCAAGCACTCTACCACTAAGACACATTCCCAGCCCCATGCTTCCAATATTTGAGTACATTCCAGAAGGGAGTAAGTTGGGATGAACTAGATACCTCCTACTTCTGTAAGGGACAAAAGGCATGGGCTGGGAATGTGGCTTAGAGTGCTTGCTCAGCATGCATAAAACCCTGGATTCGATTCCTCAGTAGCACATAAACAGAAAAGGCCAGAAGTGGCACTGTGGCTCAAGTGGTAAAGCACTAGCTTTGAGCACCGAGAGGCTCAGAGACAGATCCCAGCCCCTGAGTTCAAGCCCCAGGACCAGGAGAGGGGGGAAGGGAGAGGGAGAGGGAGAGGGAGAGGGAGAGGGAGGGGGAAGAAGAGGGAGAGAGGGAAGAAGAGGGAGAGAGGGAGAGAGGGAGAGGGAAGGAGAGAGGGAGAGAGGGAGAGAGGGAGAGAGGGAGAGAGGGAGAGAGGGAGAGAGGGAGAGAGGGAGAGAGGAGAGAACAAATCCCTTCTGGAGCAACAGGAGACACCAAGGGAGATTGTCTAATGTCCTGAAGCCTTCACCTAGTCTCTTTAGGTTAAGGAGAGAGCAAACCTTCTAAGCAGAAATCTCCCCACCCCTTCATCCCAGGGATCTGGTCCTAGGCCAGCTGATTTGGGCTTTGGAACTTCCTTGAGTTTCTCCAAAGCCCATGACTAATGAAAGCCTTGAAGATCCTAAGATGAAGTTTCCTAGATTTTCCATCTTTTCTTAGCTATGATCTCCTAAGAACACATTCTTCCTGCTTGTGAATCCCGTCTGCTAATTGAAAACATGCCAGTGTTACTAGAGAAGGAGCTCCACTCTTGAGTGCTCTGCTTCTTGCTTCTCAATTGACATGACATTTAAAAGCAGTCCAAGTCAAGCTAACTGGGGTGAGGCCACATTTTCATATGTGATGTCCAAAGTTTAAGGATTATTTGAGACAAACTCATGAAAGGAAATCATTGCTCTCCAATCTTCTGAGAGTAAACAAAAGCATGGTTGAAACAAACCATTCAAGTGTTCAGTGCAAATCAGGCATTGCTCTGAAATGCTAACTGCTAAATGCTAACAGCTGCATGATAATAATAATCACATAATTTCTTCTTCTACCACCATGGGAACAGAGTAGGCAAACTAGCTGAGGCAAGACAATAAATAGATTGAGATCTATGGAAAAGAGTTAAAGAAGTTAGGAACCAGGCACTAGTGGCTCACACCTGTAATCCTAGCTTCTCAGGAGCCTCAGACCTGAGGATCTTTGTTGAAAACCAGCCTCGGCAGGAAAGGCCATGGGATTCTTTTATTTCTTTATTTTTTTGGGTCCAGTTGTGGGGCCTGAACTCTGGGTCTGGGCGCTGTCCCTCAGCTCTTCAGCTCAAGGCTAGTGCTCTACCACTTGAGCCACAATGCCACTTCCAGCTTTTTCTTTCTCCTTATATGGTGCTGAGGAATTGAACCCAGGGCCTCATGCATGCAAGGCAAGCACTCTACCACTGAGACACCTTCCCAGCCCAGTCCATGGGATTCTTTTTTTTTTTTTTTTTTTTTTTTTTGGGTCCGGTGGTGGGGCCTGAACTCTGGGCCTGAGCGCTGTCCCTCAGCTCTTCAGCTCAAGGCTAGCGCTCTACCACTTGAGCCACAGCGCCACTTCCGGCTTTTTTCTTTTTGCTTATGTGGTTCTGAGGAATCGAACCCAGGGCCTTGAGCATGCAAGGCAAGCGCTTTACCACTGAGCCACCTTCCCAGCCCTTCCATGGGATTCTTATTTTTCAATTAACTACTAGAAAACTGAAGTGGAGCTGTGGTTCAAAGTGGTAGAAGTAAAAAAGCTCAGGGACAGCACCCAGGCCCTACAACTGACAAAAAGAGGGGGGGGAGGGGGAGGAGGGGGAGGAGGGGGGAGGAGGGGGAGGAGGGGGGAGGAGGGGGGGGGGAGGAGGAGGAGGAGGAGGAGGAGGAGGAGGAGGAGGAGGAGGAGGAGGAGGAGGAGGAGGAGGAGGAGGAGGAGGAGGAGGAGGAGGAGGAGGAGGAGGAGGAGGAGGAGGAGGAGGAGGAGGAGGAGGAGGTGGTGGTTAGGAAACAGATGCGATTGAAACCAAAAAGCAGAGAACGTACATGAAGGGCATTCACAGTATCCCCACATCATTGGGACATGGTGATCTGCCTTTCCATTTTTTTTTTCCCTCCAGTTCTGGAGATGGAATCCAAAGCCTCTCACAGGCTAGCCCAAGTGTTTTGTTCACTGACTGACATCCCCAGTCTGAAACGATTTTCTGACTGCTATAAAGACTGATTGCACACCAGCACCTTGAGCAATGCAGTATCTTGTCCCCTTGTCTGTGACACTTAGCACGGATTTTTGTCTTGCACAACATTTTAATGTGCATGGGACTAACTTTGCTCTAGATTTGAGTCATTTCCTGTTAACATCATACATCCATCTCATGATGGTGGAAAGTTTACTGATCTTAGGATAAAATAACTCAGCTGCTCTGTGGAACTTTGAACTTTGCTCTAGTTGCAATGACAATACTCCTTTGCGAACTTTCACCTAGAAATCTGATCTCCTGAAATTATTAATAGTACAGCAGGCAGCCTAATAATGTTTCAATAATATATAAATATTTGGGATGTCTGAGTATTTCTTAAACATTATTAGCACAAAATGATAAATATGGGGAAAAACATTATCAGTACATATATTTACAGGTAAAACTTCTCTTGGCTATCTCAGCCAGAGAAATCAGTACTTACTAGTTAATACTTTTTTTCAGCCCCTACCACATACCTTTTAGGTAATGCTCTGAAAAGATGGATTCTGTTTTTATTAGTTTCTCATGTTATAAGTGAGGAAACTGAACTATTATGTGGTTAAATATGTTGGTTCAGGTTCACATACCCTGCACTCTGGTGTGGTTAATCACTATGCCACATACTATAATTGTTAGCATGGAAGGCCCTCAGTCTGCATTAGGGCAACTGCTCTTTTCACCTGACTTAAACACCCATTTTTGTCTTCCTATCCTGCCTGTGACCACCCCTGTGCTCTACCACCATAGCCCAAAACTGATCCAGGTTCCAGATGTCATGATTTTCTGATGATGAGATGATAATATTATCAGCAACTTCATGATAGTTAAGGAGATTTCAGTGACTACCACAGACCTCATACAGAGGCCCAACAAATTAGTGAAGGGAGTTGCAACAGGCCTTGGGATTGCTTTGTGTTCTAGGACAACCACAGATGACCTCCAATGTAAAGTAGATGGAGTCGGGCTTTGCCCTCAATACAGCCCTGGCTTCCTAGAGATTTCTGGTTTGCTTCAGGGTTTCCAAAGGAACCAGACAAAGCTAGTACTTTCTTCTTTTCAAGGTAGCTCTCTTTCTGAAATCTTTCTTAAATCCTCCACTAAGCTTTTTCTAATCTATCTTCCACATTGCTTCCAGAAACCATGTTATCCCTCTTCTAATAGCCTTCAGAACAAAATTTAAAGTGGGTTCATCACAGACTTGAGGATCTGGCTTTTGCACCTGCTGCTTCCTCACATATACCTTTCATTTTACTCATCCATTGTCTCCCTACGTAGACCAGACTGGCCTCAAGCCTGCCATTGTCCTACTTCAGTCCTGAGTGCTGGTATTGCAGGCATGTGTTATCACAACCCACGCCACTCTTCCTTAAAAATTTCTCTTCCTGATAGGCACTTGTGGCTCATGTCTGTAATCTTAGCTACTCAGGAGACTATGATCTGAGTATCATGGTTCAAAGCCATCTGAGGCAGGAAAGTTTGTAAGACAGGAAAGTCCTTGAGATTCTTATTTCTAATTAATCACAGAAAAACCACCAAGTGGACCTGTGGCTCAAGTGGCAGAGCGCTAGCCTGGAGCAAAAGGAGCTTAGGGGCAGTGCCCAGCCCCAGAGGTCAAGCCCTGGTACCGACAAAAAAAAAATCACCTCCTTGCCCTCTCCTCCTTCTCCTCCCTGGTGGCTCATGGCTAGTGATCTACCACTTGAACCACACACTTCAAGTGGGCCTTTTTTTTAAAGTATTATTATTTTTGCTGGTTAATTGGAGATAAGAGTTTCAGGGTTTTTCTGTCTAGAGTAGCTTCATACCAGAATCCTCAGATCTCAGCCTCCTGAGTGGCTAGAATTACAGAAAAGAGCCACCAGCTCCTACATTCTCTCTCTCTCTCTCTCTCTCTCTCTCTCTCTCTCTCTCTCTCTCTCTCTCTCTCCCTCTCCCTTCCCTCCTCCTCCTTCTTCTCTTCCAGTATTGAGGATTGAAACTAGGGCCTACAGTGTTTTTTGGCAACACTTTTGTCTTGAGCTACAACCACCAGCCATCTCCTTTTTTCTTTTCTGTACTCCCCCCCCCCCCCCCCGCTTGATTTGTAGCCACAGCACATCACTCCTGGTTTCATAATCACTTGTAAGGTAATCAATGACTAGCAAAAGAATCTTCTGCACTCAGCTTTTTATACATATAAAGAGAGGGGCTGGAATATATCAGACAAAGGTTAACATCCAGTATATATAGGGAACTCAAGAAACTAATCCCTCCCAAACCTAACAAACCAATTATTAAATGGGCAAGGGAACTAAAGAGGGACTTCTCAGATGAAGAAATAAAAATGGCAAAGAAACACCGTGAGGAAATGTTGATCATCCCTGGTGGTGAAGGAAATGCAAATAAAGACAACCCTGAGATACCGCCTTACCCCAGTCAGAATGTCCCACATCCACAAATCAGCCAATGACAAATGCTGGAGGGGATGTGGAGAAAGAGGAAATCTATTACACTGCTGGTGGGAATGTACACTTATACAACCACTTTGGAAAGAAGTCTGGAGGGTCCTCAGAAAGCTAAAGATTGACCTCCCTTACTACCCAGTCATACCACTTCTAGGCATCTACCCTGAACAACAGGAACCAATATACAAAGACACATGCACCTCCATGTTTATTGCAGCACTGTTCACAATAGCTAGGATATGGAAACAACCCAGATGCCCCACCACAGATGAATGAATCAAAAAATTGTGGTATTTATACACAATGGAATATTATGCAGCCATTAGAAATGACAAAATAGGGCTGGGAAGTTGGCTCAGTGGTAGAGTGCTTGCCTTGCATGCCTGAGAACTGAGGCCTGGGCACTGTCCCTGAGCTTCTTTTGCTCAAGGCTTGCACTCTACCATTTGAGCCACAGTGCCATTTCCGCCTTTTTCTGTTTATGTGGTACCCAGAAATGGAATCCAGGGCTCCATGCATGCTAAGCAAGCACTCTAAACCACATTCCCAGCCCTTCTCTCTTTTTTTTTTTGTCAGTTGTGGGGCTTGAGCTCTAGGCCTGGGAGCTGTTCCTAAACAATTCAGCTCAAAGCTCATGCTCTACCACTAGAGCCATCGTGCCACTTCTAGTTTTCTGGTGCTTTTTTTTTTTTTTATTGTGATTAAGTGGTTACATAATTTCCCAAATTTCACAGTATTGTGGAATAATGATGCTCATTTAAAGTCACAAGCTCATTCTAACTTTCCTGGAGCAAATTGTCTATCACGGTCTATAACATATAACGGTATACACATATACACCATACATGTGATCAGCAGCATGGGGATATTTAGTAGTGGTTTGACCAGATGAATGGAGGTTCTTTGTTTCTTAAGTCCTGTTAATTTTGTCGTATCACCTAACATTTTGGATTTAACATCCACTTATCAGGGAGACCATGTACCGTTTGTCTCTTTGCTCTTGGCTTACCTTGCTCAACATGATTTCTTCTAGCTCCATCCATTTCCCTGCAAATGCCATTATTTTGTCATTTTTTGGGGGGGGTCTGGTCATGGGGCCTGAACTCTGGACCTGGGTGCTGTCCCTCAGCTCTTCAGCTCAAGGCTAGCATTCTACCACTTGAGCCACAGCGCCACTTCCGGCTTTTTTTCCTTTTTGCTTATGTGGTGATGAGGAATCGAACCCAGGGCCTCAGGCATGCAAGGCAAGCACTCTACCACTGAGCCACCTTCCCAGCCCCCAGCAAAAGACTTGAGTTTAAGCTTCAGTGTTTGTAGCAGGTGCACATGTGTGTGCGCACCCACACAGACCTAAACAAATCATATTTTTATCTTGTGGGCATTGGGTTTTTATGCAGATTACTGCAATCTGTCATAGTTTAGAGAAGCCACAGACAGCAAACGACCAACGGAGAATGGCTGTGTTCCAATGGGATTTTCTTTGCAAAAACAGGCAGCAGGCAGAAGTTGGTTGTGGTTTGCCAATCTCTGCTAATCATTGCTTTGCAAACAAAAAGAGCATTTAGAATCCACAGGGTCAAAAAAGGAATGTGAGGGAGAAAAAAAACCTGGGTATTTTCCAAGAGTTTAAAGTTTACCTTTACTCCATTTTGTTTACATAGTCAGCAGACTAATTTTCACAACATTTGGTAGGCAAAAAGTTTGAAAGCTGCTTGTTTATATATTCTCTGAAGTTCATTCTAGATATGAATCTGTCAATCCCTGAATATCCTCTCTTTTCTTTGATCTGCTTTCTATGCTAAAGTAGTAAGCTACCTGACCATTTCTGGTCATAACTTCTTAACTTCCCAGGATTCCTCCTGAGCTATTTCCCAATCTACCTCCTCAATCCCTTACTCACCTCCCTATAAGCAAATATTTTCAGTTTTGTAGACCATAGGAAGAGTTCTAACATACTTTGTAAATCAACATACAGGGATTTATGTATAAGACTTCCCAAAAATGTCTTCCCTGTCTTCTTGCCTGGTCTCTGCTGCTCAGAATACTCTCCCTTTCACCCCCATGTTTCCGTTGGTAGTATCCTCAGAGGCTACTAGCGTTATGGAATCTTCTATTTTACCACCCAGAAGCATGGGTGGTAAAATAGAAGCCTTCTTCTCTCTTTGCCCTGCTAGATTGAACTCATTGGCTTGTACATTGCTAAGAAAGTGCTCTGCCATGGAGATACACTTCCAGCTGCTATTCATAAAATCTTTATGCATCCGAGTCTCAATCCTTACTGCATTAATGTTCCAAAGGGCAGGAAGTATATTCTATGGATGCCGCTATCAAGCAAAAGAACTAACTCAGTAGCAGACTTCAGCAGCCATCTGAACTCTTGATTTGGTTTGAAACAGGCATTCCCTTACAGAGGGCATCTGCCTGCCCACTCCTACCTCACCTGCCTGTCATGCTTCACATGCCTGTCACTCACTCCTCCCCCTCCCTATGACCTGTAAGGCCCCAGCTACAGAACGCAGGTGTTTCTCATTGTTCTTAGATTATTGGAGGATTTAGATGCTTGTTGATGTTTGAGAAGTAAGAAAATAGGTCTAGAGAAACTAGAATAGAAAAGAACATGAGAAAGGGGCTTGAAAGAAGAGACAGGGTTAGAAGTGTCAGGTAGAGGGCAAACAAAATCTCTGGTCCAGATGAACAAGGTCTAGATTGGGGTAATTCCTTGGGTCTTGAGAGAAACTTTTGTGGTGGTAAGAGTGGCAAGTCTTGGGGAAGACTATGCACACTTACTATGTACAGTTGTTTAGCACTGAGTGGATATCTCACCATGTGACTCATCTATACATTAGGAACAGAACTGTCTTCTGAAATATTCCGTGTTAGCAATTAGAACCCTGGCACAAAGTGGATGTAACAAGTGATGTTACCTATTATATTACCAATTACAGGTTGGGAAGAGAGGAGATGAAGAAGAAATAACAATAATTCTCTCTCTCTCTCTCTCTCTCTCTCTCTCTCTCTCTCTCTCTCTCTCTCTCTCTCTCTCTCTCTCTCTCTCTCTCTCTCTCTCTCTCTCTCTACCTAGGAGCAGCAAGTCACCCTGGCCTCTGTTTTGTTGTTTTTTGTTTTTGTTTTTGTCAGTCCTAGGGCTTGAACTCTGGGCCTGGGTACTGTCCCTGAGCTCTTCAGCTCAAGGCTAGTCCTCTACCACTTGACCCACAGTGCCACTTAGGGCTTTTTCTGTGTACGTGGCACGGAGGAATAGAACCCAGGGCCTCATGTATGCTAGGCAAGCACTCACCACTAAGCCACATTCTCAGTCCTGGCCTCCTTTTTGTTGTTGTTGTTGTTATTAGTCACGGGGCTTGAACTTGGGGCCTGAGTGCTGTCCCTGAGCTCTTCTGCTCAAGGCTTGCACTCTCCTCCTTTGAACTACAGAGCCACTTCAGTTTTCTGGTGGCTAATTGGAGATAAAAGTCTCATGGGCTTTCCTGCCCAGGCTGGCTTTGATCTCAGGCTCCTGAGTAGCTCAGGTTACAGTATGAGCTACTTGTGCCTGGCTTGAAGTGTGAGTGTAGTGGTCTGACATGTGCATGGGAATCACCTGGGGATGTATTACTGTGAGGATTCTTGTTCAGTGGGTCTGGTGGGCTTAGGCTGCTTATGACATCACACTACTGTTCTGCAAGGATGATACTGAGGCTGGTGCTGATGACCCAAGAAACATGCTGAGAGTGGCAAGGCCGTTATTTGCATGGGCTGCTGAGATAAGGGACAGGTGGACCTCCTGAGTTGGCTGGCCTACTTCTCTCACATGTCAAAAACCATCCAGCTCTCAGGAAGAATGAGGTCAGCTAAGGGAGGTTAAAGTCCATCAGGAAAAGCAGCACCACGTGGGCTGTCAGAGCCAAAGTGTGAGGAAATTGTATGTGAAAAAGAGAAGAGTGTTCTCTAAGGTTTATCTGTAGACTTCAGTCAGACACAAGAAGTACATTTAAATCCTTCTTTGGGAGTGTTAATCTCTTTGGACCTTGGTGGAAATGCTAGAATAGACAAAAAGATTGAGAGGCAGACAGCACAGGAGGCTTTTGATGTTAGCAGTAAGATAGAGATAATAGCATGTAAAGCAAATATAGAAAATTATAAACTATAAAATGTAGGTGTAAAAAAATATAAAAGAAGAGAAAACGTAGGTGTTAGGTATTTGAATGTTCATGGAACAATTCTTTCTGTTACTGCAGGAGGAAAGCCTAGTCCCATAAAATGCTCTCAGAATCAACTCAGATGTCAGCCTGTAAGAGCCGAATCACAGTTCCTCACTTCCTAATGAATCTCTCTCCATTTGTTTTACTGAGGAAAAGCTAAGAAAGCAATCAATCTAGCTTCTTCTTTTGTGTGTGTGTGTGTGTCAGTTGTGGGGCTTGAACTCAGGACCTGGGTGCTGTCACTGAGCTCTTTTTGCTCAAGGAAAGTGCTCTACCACTTCTGTTTTTTTGAGTAGTTAATTGGAGGTAAGAGTCTCATTGGGACTTTTCTGCCCAGTCTGTCACTATAACACAGGGTCAACTTGATCTAGACTTTTCTAGTCTCCTCCTCTCACCCAAGACTAAGGGCACCTATCAGCCACCATAATCCCATGTAAGGAGTAAAAAGGCAAGGCTCCCAAGTTACTGGAAAATCAATTTTTTTCCCAGAAGTCATGAATATTCTGCCCCTCATTAGTCTAGCTCTTTCCCTCCATATTTCAATCCTGTTTCTGTTACATTTCAACCTCTACATATTTCTGAAATAAGATAAATCAGAACTCAATAGACATGTCTAAATAACAGCCTGGTCTGTGCAATAGTCATTCTTAGAGGGACATTTCTCTTAGCAGTTAGATTTTTAACTTTTTTTTTCTTTTTTGCTGGTCCTGGGCACTGTCCCTGAGCCTCTTTGTACTCAAAGATAGCACTCTAGCCCCAGCGCCACTTCCAGTTTTTTTGGAGATAAGCTTCCTGCTTGGGTTGGCTTCAAACCATGATCCTCAGATCTCAACCTCGTGAGTAGATCTGATTACAGATGTGAGCTACCAGAGCCTTGATTTATAACTTTATTCAGCACTAGGGATTGATCCTAGAATTTCTTTCTTTCTTTCTTTCTTTCTTTCTTTCTTTCTTTCTTTCTTTCTTTCTTTCTTTCTTTCTTTCTTTCTTTCTTTCTTTCGTCTGTTGTGGGGCTGGAACTCTGGGCGTGGGCACTGTCCCTCAGCTTTTCAGCTCAAGGCTAGAGCTCTACCACTTGAGCCACAGCACCACTTCCAGTTTTCTTGTGACTAATTGGAGATAATTGTCTCACAGACTTTCTGTCTCAGGCTGGCTTTAAACTGCAATCCTCAGATCTCAGCCTCCTTAGTAGCTAGGATTATAGGCATAAGCCACTGGTGCCTGGCCTGAACCTAGAATTTCTTACATATTAGGCAAGTGCTCTATCACTGAGTGATTGTCTCTAGCTCCCCTCCCTGCCTTTTTTTTCTTTATGGTAGGTTGTGGGCTTGAACTCTGGGTCTGGGCACTATCCATGAGCTCTTCAAGGTGAGTGCTCTACCACTTGAGCCACAGCACAACTTCTAGTTTTCTGGTGGTTAATTAGAGGTAAGAGTCTCATGGACTTTCCTACCCGGGCTGGCTTTGAGACCTAACCCTCAGATCTCAGCCTCTTGAGTAGCTAGGATTACAGGCATGAGCCACCAGTGACTGGCTCCCTCTTCCCTTTTTAAGACAGTCTTGTTATGTATCTCAGGCTGGCCTTGAACTTACAATTCTCCTGCATTTGCTTCCCAAATGCTAGAATTATAGACACACACCACCATGCTGACCTCCATCCTTCAAGATGAGGATCTCACTATATTACTCAGGTTTGTCTCAAACCCCTGAATAAGTGGTTCTCCCACGTTAGCTGTTACTACAGACACAGGTCCTGCACTGTGCTAAAAATTATTAGTGTTATTAGTGTTATTGATCATGATGCTGTTTTTGTTTTGGCTACTGGGTCTTGTTAACTTCTTGAATGGTCTGGCCTTTCATTATGATCCTCCCTAACTCTATCTTCTAAGTACCTGGATTATAGACATGAACCATGGTGCCTAGAAGAAATATACACACACACACACACACACACACACACACACACACACACACACACACATATATGAAAGCATATGTAAGAAATAATAACATTAATGGCCTCCAGAGAATAAGGCTACAAGGACAAGAATGATGGAAGAAAGAATTTTCACTGTAGTCCTTCCTTCCTTCCTTCATTTTTTTTTTTTGGCTGGGTTTTGGATCTGAGGCCACATATGTGTTAAACACATGCTCTTCCACTGTGCCACATCCTCAACCCAACACCCCTCTTTCATGTGTTGAATGTCAGGTCTTAAATATATATTACCTATTCAAAAGTAAATAAAATAAAACAGGTGCCAATGTTTAATAGTCTGCCCGTCCCGCAAGTAATGTAATAGTTAAGTTGCAGAATTTGCTGTTCTTGGCTCTTAGTGACCAAAGAAGTCAATGCCCTACTCCATGAAGTGGATCATTGTGCAGCTGGACCGCCCTAACCTCATCTGGCTTGGCTGGGTCTATTTGAGGACATTTGGATCTGTGAGCCAAAGGACCACATTTTTCCATTCTTGCTTTCCAGATAGGTCTGAGCTCAAGATATAACTAGGCTGGGTAGCTCAGAAGAATGAGGGGTTCAGGGACAGACTGGAGGGCAATAGGTCCTTCCTGTTGCAGATTCGCATTAGAGGTGTTAGACAGCAAATGATGAGTTCCACTTTGGGGCTGAGGCATAAGCCTGTGTAAATAATACTTACATGTGTTGTACTTCACAGTTTTCCTAAGTGTTCATAAACATCACCTTCTCTGAGCCACATAACTTCCTTGGGAGCTAAGTGGGCAAGGATTTCATCCTGTTTTACTGAAGAGGATACTTAAGTGTAATGATCATAAGATATGCCTCTTAAATATCCTTTCAACTGCAAAGAGCAAATGACTGAGGCCTGTGTTGCATACTGTGTTGCATACAGTGCCTCTGGGCTGCAGCCATCCTGACAGGGGTATTAGAGCAGCCTGTCTTTGGAGTTATAAGACCTATGGCTCAAGTGTTCCCCAAGAGGCTTGCTAGACTTTCCCTGGGCTACACTGTAATGTAACATGCTTCTTCCCATCCACCCTCCCTCCTTTCCCACTTTTTTATTCAGTGAAAGATCTGAAACAGTCTGATGGCTCTGCTAGGTTTTTTGTTTGTTTTGTTTTGTTTTTGTGGGTCATGGGTTTTGAACTCTAGGCCTGGTGCTGTCCCTCAGCTCTTCAAGGCTAGCACACTGCCACTTGAGCCACAGCACCACTTTGGCTTTTTCTGTGTTTGTGGTGCTGAGGAATCAAACCCAGGACCTCATGCATGCAAGGCAAGCACTCTACCACTGAGCCACCTTCCCAGCCCAGCATTTTAAGCTTTTTGCTGATTAACTAGAGATAGAGTTTCATGGACTTTCCTGCTCTCGATGGCTTCAAACTATAGTCCACAGACCTTAGCCTTCTAAATAGCTAGGATTACATATAAGCTTTTGTGTATGTGTGTGCGTGTGTGTGTGCACAAGTGTGGGCATATGAGCACATTTGCGAAAGCTAGTAACAGGGCTTAAACAAGGGTCTGGGTGCTGTCTCTTATCTTTTTCATTTCAAGGCTAGTGCTCTACCACTTGAACCACAGCTCTACTTCTGGCTCTTTGGTGGTTAATTGGAAATAAGAATCTCACAGGCCAGGTGCCAGTGGCCCAAGCCTGTAATCTTAGCTACTCAGGAGGCTGAGATCTGAGGATCATGGTTCAAAGCCAGCCTGAGCAGGAAAGGTCCATGAGACTTTTATCTCCAATTAACCCTCAGAAAACTGGAAGTAGTGCTATGGCTCAAGTGGTAGAGCACTTGTCTTGAGCTGAAGTGCTCAGAGACAGTGCCCAGGCCTAGAGTTCAAGCCCCATGACTGACCAAAACAAAACAAAACAAAACAAAAAACCTCTTTCAGGGCTAGGAATGTGGCTTAGTGATAGAGTACTTGTCTAGCATACATGAAGCCCTGGGTTCAATTCCTCAGTGACACATAAACAGAAAAACCCAGAAGTGATGCTGTGGCTCAAGTGATAGAGTGCTAGCCTTGAGCGAAAGAAGCTCAGGGACAGTGCCCAGGCCCTGAGTTCAAGCCCTAGGACTGACAAAAAAAATAGAGTCTCACAAACTTTCCAGCCCAGGCTTGTTTCAGACCTCAATCCTCCAACCTCAGGCAGGAAACACCAGCACTCACTTGCCTTACACCTGTATTTTGCATTGTTCTCATTAATGCACTGAGATTTGTAATTTTGGGTTCTGGACATTTACTTGGGAAAGAAGAATTATGGTTTTCTAGTAGCTCTACAGTTTGGTAGAGAATGACATGAACTCACAAATGCTGGTCAAAGGAAGAGTTAACTCTGCTGAAGTGGTGTCACAAGGAAAATTGAGACATTGTAAGTTGTGGGCAGGAAACCACTTCAAGAATTGAGAGGAGGGCTGGGAAGGTGGCTCAGTGGTAGAGTGCTTGCCTTGCATACATGAGGCCCTGGGTTTGATTCCTCAACACCACATAAGCAGAAAAAGCCAGAAGTGGTGCTGTGGCTCAAGTGGTAGAGCTCTAGTATTGAGCTGAAGAGCTGAGGGACAGCGCCCAGGCCCAGAGTTCAGACCCCACAACTGACACAAAACAGAGAGAGAGAGAGAGAGAGAGAGAGAGAGAGAGAGAGAGAGAGAGAGAGAGAGAGAGAGAGAGAGAGAGAGAGAGAGAGAGAGAGAGAGGAGGCAGAGAAACCTGCAGTCTCTTATTTCTAGGCTCTTCCTGGAACTGACTGGCGGCAACCTGGCTGACAATGTTCATTGCATAAATTCCAAGCATTCAGTTGGTGGTTCATACTAAATGAACAGAATGTCTTGTCAGAATGATTAGGTTGTCTGAGACAGAAAGCAGGAACTGCTTCAGGGCCAATATACTAGTAGTAGGTGACCCAGAAAGGGGGTATGAAGAAATGGCTTCAGAGTAAGGATGGTGGAGAGGGTTTTGAAGCAACTGGATAAATTGAATTGTGTGAAAATAGCCTTAATGTGTACTGAATTTCATTGGATGTTACAATGCCTGCCTTCTCCTCATATACTCTACAGGGACAATAAGCATGGTTGGAGACTAGTAGAGTACAGAGGACAAAGAGTGAGGGTACTTGACATGAAGAATGTCTTCAAGTCATGATGTTTGTAGCAGACTGGTGATGAGCTGGTCTTATATATTCTGGGAAGTGAGGAATCAGTATCTTACATATATACAAACATACACATCTCCCAGCTTTTTTGCTAGTTACTTAGAAGTAGGACTCCCATGGATTTGTCTGCCATGGGCTGGTGCCAAACTGAGATGATCAGATTCAGCCTCCTGAGTAGCTAGGATTACAGGCTTGAAACACCAGCACCCTGCTACAAGGAAGTTTTTTTGTTTTTTGTTGTTGTTGGTGGTGGTGGTGGGGCTAGAACTCTGGGTCTGGGTGCTGTCCCCCAGCTCTTCAGCTCAAGGTTGGCACTCTACCACTTGAGCCACAGCACCATTTCCAGTTTTCTAGTAGTTAATTGGAGATAAAAGTCTCCTGGACTGTTCTATACAGGCTGGCTTTGAACTGTGATCCTCAGCTCTCAGCCTCCTGAGTAGTAGGATTACAGGTGTGAGCCACTGGTGCCTAGCTACAAGGAAATTTTTTATTGTGGCATTTCCACAATGATCAAGCTCACCCCCTAGATCAGTCCCTTCCTTTCATACATCACTTTCCCCTTCTTAAACAATTTTTTTTTTTTTTTTTTTTTTTTTTTTTTTGTCGGTCATGTAGCTTGAATGCTGGGCCTGGGCGCAGTCCCTCAGCTCTTCAGCTCAAGGTTAGCACTCTACCACTTGAGCTACAGCGCCACTTCCGGTTTTCTAGTGGTTTATTGGCGATAATAATTTCACGGACTTTCCTGCCAGGGTTGGCTTTGAACTGCGATCCTCAGATCTCAGCCTCCTGAGTAGCTAGGATTACAGGCATGAGCCACTGGCACCCGGCTTTAAAGCAATTTCTTTTTTTGGTCCGGTCGTGGGGCCTGAACTCTGGGCCTGGGCGCTGTCCCTCAGCTCTTCAGCTCAAGGCTAGCACTCTACCAGTTGAGCCACAGCGCCACTTCCGGCTTTTTTCTTATGTGGTGCTGAGGAATCGAACCCAGGGCCTCGAGCATGCAAGGCAAGTGCTCTACCACTGAGCCACCTTCCCAGCCCCTAAAGCAATTTCTTAAAGCAAGTTTTACTTTCCTGTCATTCTTTCATGTGTGTATGTGTATTAATTGTACCAAAATGTTTCACCATGGTATTCCATATGTATGTGTATATATTTTGCTCAAAATAACCTTCTCTATTGATGAAAGGTTATGTTTTGATTTCTGAATTAGATGTACAATTTGAAACTCCCTAATACTGACTGGGTACAACTCACTGTCTTAGAAAATCTTACTGTAAACCTGTATCCTGTGCGTGTATGTGTGTGTGTGTGTGTGTGTGTGTGTGTGTGCTGGTACTGGGGCTTGAACTCAAGACCTAGGTGCTGTCCTGTAGCTCTTTTGCTCAAGGATGGTGCTCTATCACTTGATACATATCTCTACTTCTGGCTTTTTGGTGGTTAACTGGAGTTAAGAGTCTCACAGACTTTCCTGCCATGTCTGGCTTCAAACTTTAATCCTCAGATCTCAGCCTTGTGAGTAGGTAGAATTCTAGGCATAAGCCTCCAGCGCCTAGCCAAACTCTGTATCTTAGTCAAAGACTCCCACAGATTTAGCAAAGAATTCTCTGTAAAGAAAGATTGTGGCTTGGGGCTGGGAATGTGACTTAGCGGTACAGCACTTGCCTAGCATGCATGAAGCCCTGGGTTTGATTCCTCAGTACCACATAAAATGAAAAAGCCAGAAGTGGTGCTGGCTCACATGTTAAGAGTGCTAGCCTTGGAGCTGGGAAGGTGCTCAGTGGTAGAGCGCTTGCCTTGCATGCCTGAGGCCCTGGGTTTGATTCCTCAGCACCACATAAGCAAAAAGAAAAAAGTCGGAAGTGGCGCTGTGGCTCAAGTGGTAGAGCACTAGCCTTGAGCTGAAGAGCTGAGGGATAGCGCCCAGGCCCAGAGTTCAGGCCCCACGACTGGACCCCCCCACCCAAAAAAAAGAGTGCTAGCTTTGAGCAAAAGAAGCTCAGGAACAGTGCCCAGGCCCTGAGTTCAAGTCCCAGGACTGGCAAAAAAAAAAAAAAAAGACATTGAACAGGCTCACAAATCGATTGGTGATATTGCAAGTTTAGGTGATGATGCCAAAGTTGACCATGTGCTCACATCACTGGACTAATCATAAAAATCTATCTTGAACTTGTTGCATTGTGCAAAAACCTCCTCCAGGACCTCCTGGTGGAAGAGGCCTTGATATACTTGAGCCGTACAGCGTCTTTTTATGTGCTTATTGCTTTTGAGACAGGGTTCTTGCTCTGTAGTCCAAGTAGGCCCTGGCCTTTCCATTCTCCTCTTGCCACTTCTCAAAAGCTGAGATCTAGCTGAGAATGTGGCTTAGTGGTCCTGGTATGCATGAAGCCCTGGGTTCAAGTCCTCAGTACCACATATACAGAAAAAGCCAGAAGTGGTGCTGTGGCTCAAGTGGTAGAGTTCTAGCCTTGAGCAAAAAGAGGCTTAGGGACAGTGCCCAGCCACTTCTGGCTTTTTCTGTTTATGTGGTACTAGGAATCGAACCCAGAGCTTCATGCATATTAGGCAAGCAGTCTACCATTAAGACACATTCAGCCCTCTATAGACATTTTTGCCTGAGCTGGCTTTGAACCATGAGCCTCAGTTCTCAGTCTCCTGAGTAGCTAGGATTAATGTACTGGCATGAGCCACCAGAGCCTGTTTTATAATCTGCGTTTTTTTTTTGTTTTTTTTTTTTTGCCAGTCATGGGGCCTGAACTCTGGGCCTGGGCGCTGTCCCTCAGCTCTTCAGCTCAAGGCTAGCACTCTACCACTTAAGCCACAGTGCCACTTCTGACATTTTCTGCTTATGCGGTGCTGAGGAATTGAACCCAGGGGCTCATGCATGCAAGGCAAGCGCTCTACCACTGAGCCACTTTCTCAGCCCGTAGAATCTGCATTTTTAAGCAAATGCTTAAGGTTACCATCATATACACAGTCAAATACCAAGACCAATGAAATGGAACTAGTCCCAGGTTCTACTCATACTTGAAATTCTATATTCCCATGTCCCATTTTTCTTTCTTTTTTTTTCCTTCCTTCCTTCCTTCCTTCCTTCCTTCCTTTTTCTCTCTTCCTTCCTTCCCTCCCTCCCTCTTCCCTTCTTTCTTCTTTCTTTCTCTTTCCTTTCTTTCTTTCTTTCTTTCTTTCTTTCTTTCTTTCTTTCTTTCTTTCTTTCTTTCTTCCTTTCTTTCTTTCTTCCTTTCTTTCTCTCTCTTTCTCTCTCTCTTTCTTTCTTTCTTCCTTTCTTTCTGTCAGACCTGGGGCTTGAATGCTAAGCCTGGGTGCTGTCCCTGAGCTCTTCATCTCAAGGCTAGTGCTCTACCACTTGAGTCATAGAGCCACTTCCTGTTTTCTGAGTGTTTTTGTTTTTGTTTGTTTGTTTTGTCACTTGTGGGGCTTGAACTCTGGGCTTGGGCACTGTCCCTGCTCTCTTCAACTCAAGTCAGCACTCTACCACTTAAGACAGAGCGCCAGTTCTGATTTTCTGGTAGTTAACTGGAGATAAGAGTCTAATGGACTGTCCTTCCCTGGGCTGGCTTTGAACCATGATCCTCAGATCTCAGCCTCTGGAGTAGCTAGGATTACAGGCATGAGCCATTGGTGTCCTGCTGACCCAAATTTTAATTAGAGGAGGGGAAGAGAGAGAAGGAGGGATGGAGGGAGAGAGGGATGGAGGGAGGGAGAGAGAGTGTGTGCCAGTCCTGGGGCTTGAACTCAGAGCCTGGTCACTGTAGCTTAGCTTTTTTTTCCCTCAAGGATAGTGCTCTACCACTTCAACCACAGCTGGACTTCTGGCTTCCTTTTGTTTGTTGGTTGGTTGGTTCGTAGTTAATTGGACATAAAGAGTCTCATGATCTTTCCTGTCCTGTCTTGCTTTGAACCATGATCCTCAGATCTCAGCCTCTTGAGTAGCTAGGACTATAGATGTGAGCCATTTGCAGCCAGCTAATTAGCTGGATTTTTTCTGTGATAATTTGCCATATTCTTGGCATATAATGAATTACATGTAAATAAATAGTAAAAAGAACTGAGAGGGCTGGGAAGGTGGCTGAGTGGCAGAGCGCTTGCCTTGCATGCCTGAGGCCCTGGGTTCGATTCCTCAGCACCACATAAGCAAAAAGAAAAAAGCTGGAAGTGGCACTGTGGCTCAAGTGGTAGAGTGCTAGCCTTGAGCTGAAGAGCTGAGGGACAGTGCCCAGGCCCAGAGTTCAGGCCCCACAACTGGACCCCCCCCCCCCCAAAAAAAAAGAACTGAGAGCATAGCTCAAGTGATAGGGTGTTTAACTAACATATCTAAGACCCTAAGTTCAAGTTTCAGTTCTGAAAATAAAAAGTTACAATTAAGAATCCATGCAGTAATTGCACTCTCTTAAAGAGAACACATGAAATTGTGACAGCCCAGGATAATTTCTGTTTAGGAGATCTTAAACCTACAAGTGGCTTACAACGCATAGCAGAAGACAGCTCGATTATATAAGAAGTAGACTTGAAACAAATGAGCTCTATCTTTTGGATGCTTTTGTTTGAGTTATCAATTTCAGATAGAGAAGGGAAGGGTCTGTGAGAGGCTGAAAGACAGAATTCAGATGAGGAGAAGGAGGCTGGTCTATTTGGAAACCAAGTCATGATGAAGTTGACGTGAAAGAAATGTCTTTTCTCTGCATGGTGTTTGGAAGGAGAACAAAAGAAAGGAGGCAAAGGACTAAGTTCAGGAGTGATTATAAATAGAGTGAGTCACCTAAGAAACTAGTTCAGCTGGTGACCAGTTTGTGTGGAATTTGAAAAAAGCAAAACAGAAATTGGAGCCCAGGCTGTATCTCAGCTTGACAATAAACCCCAGAAACCATCTGCCTCATGACTTGTCACTTGTTAATTCATTATTTTTGTCCCTGACCATGAGAAAGGCACTTTCATCTACTTTCAAGCACAAGTGGAAAGAAGTCATGAGCACAGGATTATTTCCCCTGTGTTTGGCTAGAGCTGTCCTGTGACAGAGACATGATGAAAGTGACCTATCTGGTTTGCAGTAATCCAGAAGAAAGATCACTGCAGAGCCACATATAATACAAGGTATTGTTTTCTGTTATTGTTTTGATTAAGAGAACATAGCTGAAGGGAACCCTAGATTATTATCTGATGGAACTCCACCAGCTAAAGACAGTGTAGATTCAGAGGAACAGGTTTGAAGGCTAGCTCTGCCATCCGTAGTTTATGGTCTTAGGACTAGTGAGCCCTCCCAGATGTGAAGAGCTGCGTTGTGCAGAGTGAGGATTTATCAGAGGGGCAGGAACAGCACTCTGGGAATGATACTTCCAATGAGGGAGGAATGAGAAGGAGAAAAGGAGATCAGAATTGGAAATCCAATTCTGAAAAGCGAGGGAGGAGAAAAGATAGGAGGAAAGGGAAACAGTTGTCCTACTCTGGAAGAAGAAACTCTACTGCTACTTTTTTCCCCCTTGTCTTCTCAATATTTGTATCAGTAACCTGCACAAGAAGGCTGTAGTTTAATGGAAGATATCTGGATAATATATTGGATGCCATTTTTCTTAGACTTAAGTGGCTACACACCTTAGAAAATGTAGCTTTGTTAACAGTCTCCCATGTTTTGTAGTCCAGGAAGGAAGATCAAGGAGGGCTGGGATATTGCTGGTCCCTGGTGCACTGCTTATTTTCCTTGACAGCTGAGCTCTGCAACCAATGTTCAGCAAGGCTTTCCTTAGCAATAAGGTCCCGACCCATGCATGTGTCTGGCTTTATTGTAACTGTTGTATTGTCCCATTTAATTTTTACAAAAAGTGTACGAAGTAAATAGCAGTATTATTTGTAGCCTTAATTTTTCAAAGTTTTTTTTTTTTGTTTTGTTTTGTTTTGGTGCTGTTCAGCTGCTCTTGTTGGTTTTTTTCTACTCACAGCTGGCATTATACCACTTGAGCTACAGCTCTACTCTTGACTTCTTGCAGGTTAACAGGAGACAAGAATTTCTTAGATTTGGGGCTGGGAAGGTGGCTCAGTGGTAGAGTGCTTGCCTTGCATGCATGAGGCCCTGGGTTCGATTCCTCAGCACCACATAAGCAGAAAAAAAAAGCTGGAAGTGGCATTGTGGCTCAAGTGGTAGAGTGCTAGCCTTGCGCTGAGGAGCTGAGGGACCGTGCCCAGGCCCAGAGTTGAGGCCCACGAACGGACCCAAAAAAAAAAAGAATTTCTTAGATTTGTGTGCCCAAGCTGGCTTCAAATCATGATCCTTAGATCTCAATATCCTAAGTAACTAGGATCACAGGCATGAGCCACTAGTGCCCAGCTCAAAACTTTACATGAGCAGCATAATTCACATGCAAAACATATCAAATATACAACCTGACAAATTTTCACAAGAGGAGTATACATATGTGAGAAACTCCTAGAAGAAGAAACAATTTTTTAAAAAAAGAAACAATTACTAGTATCTAAAAGGCCCTTCCTTCCAGGCCCCATCCAGTTACTCATCCTTCAATTAGAAAAAAAACTCATCTTTCTTTCTTTTTTTGGGGGGGTGGGGGGTCCGGTTGTGGGGCCTGAACTCTGGGCCTGGGCGCTGTCCCTCAGCTCTTCAGCTCAAGGCTAGCGCTCTACCACTTGAGCCACAGCACCACTTCCAGCTTTTTTCTTTTTGCTTATGTGGTGCTGAGGAATCGAACCCAGGGCCTCAGGCATGCAAGGCAAGCGCTCTACCACTGAGCCACCTTCCCAGCCCCTCATCTTTATTTCAACCCAGAGTTTAGCATGCTTGGTTTTATACAGTGTACTTACACATGGCCTCTTTCACTTACATCGCTTTGTCTATAGTTAGTTTCAGGTCTCTTCATTCTCTTGTCATTATATAACTTCCTAAATATTTGAGTTGGAAAGTTTTTTTTTTTTTTTTGTCGGCCGTGGGGCTTGAACTCTGGGCCTGGGCCCTGTCCCTCAGCTCTTCAGCTCAAGGCGAGCGCTCTACCACTTGAGCTACAGCGCCACTTCCGGTTTTCTGGTGGTTTATTGGAGATAGGAGTCTCACGGTCTCTCCTGCCCGGGCTGGCTTTGAACCGCGATCCTCAGATCTCAGCCTCCTGAGTAGCTAGGATTACAGGCGTGAGCCACCAGCGCCCGGCTTGAGTTGGAAAGTTTTTGAAGCCCACAGAAAGGTTGCAAGACTAATAACAGTGAACAGCCATAGAACCTTGACCTATTATTATTATCTATTACCTATTACTATTATCTCCACTGTACAGGTCAGGAAATTGAGACAAAGAGAAATTAGGTAATTAGCATAGGAAATCCTTCTGGGTAATAGTCTCACCTAGATTGATACTTAGTCATAAGACTATGGGCAGATTAGGTAACTTCTCTGCCACTCTGTGTGTGTGTGTGTGTGTGTGTGTGTGTGTGTGTGTGTGTGTGTGTGTGTGTGTGTGTGTGTGTGTGTGTGTGTGTGTGTGTGTGTGTCCATCCTAGGACTCAAACTCAGGGTCAGAGTACTGTTCTAGAGCTTTTTTTTTTTTGCTCATGGCTAGTGCTCTACCACTTGAGCCACAGATCTACTTCTGGCCTTTGTGTTAGTTAATTATGAGATAAAGGTTTTTATGGGTTTCCTATCTGAGCTGGCTTTGAACTGCTCAACCACTTCAGCCAAAACCTCTACTTCTGTTTTTGCCAATTAATTGGAGAGTCACACAGACTTTTCTGTTTAGCTTGGCTTCGAACTAGGATCCTCAGATGTCAGCACTCTGAGTAGCTAGGATTACAGACCTGAGCCACAGGCACCTGCCTTGTCACTGTTTCTTTTTATTTATTATTTTTAACTAAGACAGTAGTAATTGCTAGGTGCCAGTGGCTTAGGTCTATAATCCTAGCTACTCAGGGGGCTGAAATCTGAGGATTAAGGTTCAAAGCCAGCCTGAGGAAAAAAAAATTGTAAAGACTCTATTTCCTATTTATCCAGCAGAAAATGGCCAAAAGTAGAGTTGTTGACCAGTGTTGAGCAAGAAAGCTAAGCGAGAGTGTCGGGCCCTGAGTTCAAACCTCAGTATGGCATGCACAAACAAATTGCTTTGTGAAAAGTACTGGTACTTCAAAAGAGTGTGGTTAAACGTGCAAGTTTCTGGACTGCAACCTCATAGACTCTGATTCAGTAGGTCGGGATAAAAGGCAGAAAGTTTCACAAGTATCACAGATAATTCTGATGTACTGGTCATTTCCAAACCATATCATGAAAAATCACTTCTGAAAAGAAATGGATCTTGGGCTGGGAAGGTGGCTCAATGGTAGAGTGTTTGCCTTGCATGCATGCATGAGGCCCTGGATTCAATTCCTCAGTAGTACATAAGCAGAAAAAGCTGGAAGTTATTTTCACAATAAAAAACATTTTTTAAAAAAAGCTGGAAGTGGTGCTGTGGCTCAAGTGGTAGAATGCTAGACTTGAGCTAAAGACCTG
The DNA here is from genome assembly GCF_024711535.1 of Dipodomys merriami. Lineage (NCBI taxonomy): Eukaryota > Metazoa > Chordata > Mammalia > Rodentia > Heteromyidae > Dipodomys > Dipodomys merriami. Next base: position 3,039,378 of record NW_027202382.1, on the reverse strand, counting down.
ACAGCTCCCAGACCCAGAGTTCAAGCCCCACAACTGACAAAAAAAAACTTAAAAAAAATAAAAAATAAATGTGTAAAAAGTAATAGTATGTAAAAAGGCATGTACAAAAGTATGCAAGATGGGCTGGGAAGGTGGCTCAGTGGTAGAGCGCTTGCCTTGCATGCTCAAGGCCCTGGGTTCGATTCCTCAGCACCACATAAGCAAAAAGAAAAAAATCCGGAAGTGGCGCTGTGGCTCAAGTGGTAGAGTGCTAGCCTTGAGCTGAAGAGCTGAGGGACAGCGCCCAGGCCCAGAGTTCAGGCCCCATGACCGGAAAAAAAAAAAAAAAAAAAAAAAAAAAAATATATATATATATATATATATATATATAAAAGTATGCAAGATGTACAGGGAAAAGAAAAGGAGCTTTCATTGATGTTGATATAATTTGTGGAGGGGAAGGGAAAAAACAAATTGTTTAAATAGGGATACAGATGGACCCATTGCAACGAGATGTACAAGACGTTATGTCGAAAAAGGAACCTTAACAACTTCGGAGCCAGCTGGGAGGCAGGGGATGTGGTGTGGGGGGAAGATGGGAAGGGGTGGGAAGGGGAAACAAAAGAGGAGGCAACAATGCTTGATAAGAAATGTACTCATGGGGCTGGGAAGATGGCTCAGTGGTAGAGTGCTTGCCTTGCATGCATGAGGCCCTGGGTTTGATTCCTCAGCACCACATAAGCAGAAAAAGCCGGAAGTGGCTCTGTGGCTCAAGTGGTAGAGTGCTAGCCTTGAGCTGAAGAGCTGAGGGACAGCGCCCAGAGCCCAGAGTTCAGACCCCATGACCGACAAAAAACAAACAACAACAACAACAACAAAAACAAGAAATGTACTCATTACCTTGCCCATGTAATTGTAACCCCTCTGTACAATTTTCACAATTAAAAAAAAAAAGAAAGAAAAGGAGTTTGAGTCATGGATCCATGTGAAGTGAACAAGAGGGCCTGCTATGGTTTGTGGCATGGATGTTAGGATTGATTGTGTGCCAGTTCTGGGGCTTGAATCCAGGGCCTGGGCACTGTTCCTGAGCTTCTTTTGCTCAAGGCCAGCACACTATCATTTGAACCACAGCACCATCTCCAGTTTTTTCTGTTTTGTGGTACTGAAGAATTGAACTCAGGGCTTCTGGCATGCAAGGCAAGCACTCTAGCACTAAGCCACATTCCCAGCCATGGAACTCAGAATCTCATGCCTGTTAGGAAATCAAGCTACCATTTGAGTTTCACACACACACACACACACACACACACACACACACCAGCTCAACAGCTCAAGTCTCAAGTCTCTCTAGTCTTGAGGTTTTGGTTTGGATTGGCTGTGTTAATAATATGAGGCTTGAACTCATGGCCTGGGCACCATCCCTTAGCTTTTCCTGCTTAAGGTTGGTACTTGACCACTTGAGTCAAACCTCTATTCCTGTTTTTGCTGGTTAATTGGAGATAAAAGTCTCATAAACTTTTCTGTTTAGCTTGGCTTTGAACTAGGATCCTCAGATCTCAGCCTTTTGAGTAGCTAGTATTAGACTTGAGCCACTAGCCCCAGGCAGTTCTTGAACAAGTTCAAGTAAACAAAGTGGTGAAAATAGCACTGAACAGTATTATACAGGTATTCTTTTTTTTTCTTTTTGTTTTTCTTTTTTTTTTTTGTCAGTCGTGGGGCTTGAACTCTGGGCCTGGGTGCTGTCCCTCAGCTTTTCAGCTCAAGGCAAGTGCTTTACCAATTGATCCCCAGCACCACTTCCAGTTTTCTGGTGGTTTATTGGAGATAAGAATCTCACAGAGTTTCGTGCCTGGGCTGGCATTGAACTGAGGTCCTCAGATCTCAGCCTCCTGAGTAGTTAGGATTACAGGTGTGAGCCACTGGCTCCCATCTCCATGAGGCTTTTATCTCCAATAAACCACCAGAAAACCAGAAGTGGCACTGTGGCTCAAGTGGTAGAACGCTAGCCTTGAGCCTTGAGCTGAGGGACAGCACCCAGGCCCAGAGTTCAAGCCCAATGACTGACAAAAAAAAAAAGACAGAGGTCTTCTGACACAAAGTAAGAGATGGATCAGTAAGAAATTCTTAGAGTGGAGTAACAGACCAAACACTTAGATGGAGTAACAATAAATCTACACCACAAAGAAAAAGTAATAATTTAGCCTGTCTTCCTTCCTTCTTTTCTCCTAGCATCCTAGTTCTGTCTGTCTTTTCTTTTAAGACAGTTTTACTGGCTGGGAAGGTGGCTCAGAGGTACAGTGCATGCCTCGCATGCATTGAGGCCCTAGGTTTGATTCCTCAGCACCAGATGAGCAGAAAAAGCCAGAAGTGGTGCTGTGGTTCAAGTGGTAGAGTGCTAGTCTTGAGCCAGCACCCAGGCCCAGAGTTCAAGCCCCCAACCGACAAAATAACCTCAAACAAACAAACAAAAAACCTGGAGATTTCAATACAGAGGAAACAAATAGAACTTCTTTGGACCTCTTATTTGATGGCTTAGTGTTGTTTTTCATTTTGAATTACTAGGGGAGGAGGGGAAGAAATAGGGTCATTTTTTTGAGGGCTTATATTAATTCACCTTTTCCCCCTTCCCTTTACTCTTCCACCTCCCTTGCTGGTGGAGATAGGCCAAGAAAATGGTGTTAATAGATCAGGCGGTTATGAGTTGGACCTCTGAATATAATAAACAGTACCTGAGTGGGTGCAACATTGATTGAGTAATATAAATGCATGCCTTTGAGGGCTTCCCACAGTTCAAACTCCATAACTTGAAAAACAGCTTGGCACATGGCTCTGGCATTGTAGTTAGCATCCTATTCCAGATGGAGGACTCAAGTGGGGGAGGCCCAGGCCTGGTTGTTGACAACCTCATCTAGAGATCTGTCCCCTGAAAGAAACTCACTGGATCCCTTCTTCTGGACCTGGGCAGTTGCACAAATGATACATGGGCTTGAGAAAATAGGAAAAAACAGGATTCAGATGTTGGCTATTTATTTCCTTATAAAACATTGCATTACCTACAAAAAAATGACATTTTGCCTAAGTGTTGGCCTCTATCATTCCAGAGGGTGCTGTAGGGTTCCTTTTGGAAGTTCCAATTTATGTATAAATTAAAGATGTGTTTGAGAATGGGTTCGGCTACAGGGCCTGGGAGCTGTCTGTCCCTTAGCATTTTCTGCTCAAGTCCTGCACTTTGAACTACAGTCTACTTCCAGCTTTTTAGTGAGTTAAGAGTCTCATGGGCTTTTCCTGCCAGGGCTGGCTTTGAATAGTCCTCCACAGATCTCAGACTCCTGAATAGCTAGGATTACTGGCGTGAGCCACTGGTACCTGGCTCCTACAAGTCCATCTTGGGTTGGATTTTCACCAAACTTTAGTAGGAGCTGTTGGCTAGAAGGGCAAGCTCAGACAGAAGCCAGGGCTTCAACTTTTGAAGTGTTCTCGTTTGAGGGGTTATGCTAATTAATGTTAGCATGGATTTCTCATATATATATATATATCTCCCTGTTCCTGGGTTTGAACTCAGGGTCTGGGCGGTGTTCCTGAGCTTCTTTTTCTGAAGGCTAGCCACAGCTCCAGTTCCCGCTTGTTCGTTTGTTTGTTTGGTTATTGGAGATTTCCATGCTGACTTTGAAAAACAGGATCCTCAGATCTCAGCTTCTGGAGTAGCTAGGATTAAGCTTACTTGTGAGTCACCAGCAACTGGCTTCGTTTTTTTGGGTTTTTTTTTTTTTTGGTGGGTTTGTTATTCTGTGTGTGTGTGTGTGTTTTAGTATAGTTTTATTATCTCTAAGTAGTTGTACAAAGGAGTTGCCATTCATGAAAGCAGTTTGTGAATACAATGCGTCACCCCTTTCAACATTCTCATCCATACGTCCCAACCCACAAAAAACGATCTGGGTGCCCTCCACCTTCATTACCGACCTCCCAGGACCCCTAACCCGGGCAGGCGCTGTGGGGGCTGGGATCGCCTCCCACGGCGGAGTCCCTGCCCCTCTAGGTGGGCGGGAGACGGGGGGGGGGGGGCGGTCCTGGCCCAGGCCCTTCAGGGGGCGCCCGGGACACTGGATCCTGGCCCGCTGACTTTGGCGTCCCCGGGTCGCCATCACGCGCTGTGGAGGCGGGGCCGGGCGGGCCGGGGTGGGCCGGGTGAGGCGGGGCCCGGGAGCCCCAGGGCGAGGCCGGGCGGGGCGGGAGGCGGGTATAAAGCTGTCCGCCCCGGGGCCCGCGGGCCCAGCCTTCCCAGCGTGTTCGGGTTGCAGCCGTGTGCTCGGGACTCTCTGCCCGGCGCTTCTTCGCTGAGGTCGGTCTGGGGGCGCGCGCCCCGGTCCCCGCGGAGCCGAGATCGGGGGTGCTCCTCGGGGGGCTCCTAGCTGGGCGGCCAGGGGCGGTGGCCGGGATCCGGCGGGAAGGGACTGGCTCCTCGGCCGGCCTGCGCTCTCTTCCTTCGCTCTTGCTTCTAGAAGCTTCTGCCTTGCACCCCTTTGTCCTAAAGGGACTTTGCTTAAACTTTCATACTTTCAGGGAAAAGACCTAAGGCCGTGTTTTCTGGGGTGTACAGTGGAGATCGTCTGAAGGCGGTATTTTTCCGGGGGACAGAATGGAGATCATCTTCAGGCAGGATTTTCTAGGGTACTTACTGCACCAGGCTTCTGCTTGACTTCAAGGCAGTGGTGTCTTCTTGGTGGCGGGAGGCTGCGGGGACCCACGCTGAGTCGTGGGCCTCTGCGGGTTACGTGTAACTATCGCAGCGTGTTTCTCAGTTCCCCCAGGCCTCCTCCTCTGCCTCCTCCTCCTGTGCAGGGTGGTCTGTGAGTTAGTTTCAGCCCTTTCACCAGGAAGGTAAAATAACTCCCCCGAAAGTGCTCTTGACCCTGGAGAAATGCTGATTGAATATCTTCCAGATTATTCTTTGATCCTATCGAGGACGTTAGCCTCCTTAGCATTTTTGTGAATAGATTTTTTTACCTTCAAAAGATGTATCTAGTGCCCTGGTGGCTAAACTAGACCATTATGTTAACTTTGTCCCTACTGTGCCTCTTTGTTGCTTTGAATTTGAACTTAGGCTCAGAAGCCTTACCTTGCCTGGGGGTAGGAGTGGAGGGAAGGACGGACTCTCTGATAGGGTAGGGTGGACTCCACAATTCTCTCTCTGAGTTCTTTCCTTCCTTCCTTCCTTCCTTCCTTCCTTCCTTCCTTCCTTCCTTCCTTTCTTTCTTTCTTTCTTTCTTTCTTTCTTTCTTTCTTTCTTTCTTTCTTTCTTTTCTTTCTTTCTTTCTTTCCTTGAAAAGAGCATTTGGCCTTGCACTGGTGGCTCCTAGCTACTCAGGAGGCTGACATCTGAGGATGGTAGTTTGAAGTCAGCCTCTTATCTTCAGTTAACCATCAAAGAGTCAGGAGTAGAGCTGTTGCCCAAGTGGTAGAGCAAAAAGGCTAAGGGACAATGCCCAGACTCTGAGTCAAGCCTCTGGACAGGCAAACAAGAAAAGAAAGGCAGGGAGCCTGTGACTCATGCCTGCAATCCTAGCTACTCAGGAGGCTGAGATCTGGCAATGCAAGTTCAAAGCTGGAAGTGGTGCTGTGGCTCAGTGTGGTTAGAGCACTCGCCTTGAGCAAGAGAGCTCAGGGACAGCGCCCAGGCCCTGAGTTCAAGCCCCATGACTGACAAAAGAAAAAAGAAAAAAAAAGGAAAAAAAGAAAAAGAGAAAGAAAGGATAGAAAGAAAGAGCATTTGTTTGAGTTGGGAAGGAATCTAGTAGTCTAAATTCCAATTGTCTGAAATAAACCTCTCTTCCACAGATTTCTTCTCCTGGAGGAAAAATGGCAGCTGTTGCAGTTGATCCTCAGCCGGTATGATTTCTAACCAGCTGTTCTCTTGACTCCATTCTCTCCTTGTGTGTTTGAGGACTTAATGTAAACCTCTCTTTGGTTGCAGAGTGTAGTGACCAGGGTAGCCAACCTGCCCTTGGTAAGCTCCACGTGTGACCTCGTGTCCTCTGCTTATGTCAGCACAAAGGATCAGCACCCCTACCTGAAATCTGTGTGTGAGATGGCTGAGAAAGGCATGAAGACCGTGACTTCTGTGGCAGTGACAGGTGCTCTGCCCATCATCCAGAAGCTAGAGCCACAGAGTGAGTTCTGGCTCCCCTCCCTCAAGATTCAGTTGAAGGGATTGGTGGGAGAGAGCCATAAGCACACCCCTGCATGCACTGCCTTTCCACAGAGACTGTCTGCTGACCCTCTTTATTGTAGAAGCCATGGCAGGTGTTCATTGAAGCTTTACTAAAAACACCCTGAGAGGCCTCTGTGGTAGTAACTGCGATCACAAGCAAGCATCCAGGGAGTGAACCAAAATAACTGACTTTCTTGGGGTCATACAGCATATATGAACCTTACACTATATATGTTTTATTTCATTTTTGTGCCAGTCCTGGAGTTTGAAACTCGGCCTGGGTGCTGTCCTTGGGCTTTTGAGATTGAGGTTGGTATTCTACCACTTGAGCCATACCTTCAATTTTGGCTTTTTGGTAGTTAATTGGAGATAGGAGTCTCACAGACTCTCCTGCCGGGCTGGCTGTGAACTTTGATCCTCAGATCTCAGCCTCTTGAGTAGCTAGGATTACTGGCCTGAGCTACTAGTACCCAGTTATAGTTTTATTTTTAATACCATTTTTTTTGGGGGGGGTCCGGTTGTGGGGCCTGAACTCTGGGCCTGGGTGCTGTCCCTCAGCTCTTCAGCTCAAAGCTAGCGCTCTACCACTTGAGCCACAGCGCCACTTCGGTAAAGTGTACAGTTCTATGGTTTTTATGATATTTGGATTTGGACAGTTATCCTCATGGCCAAAATAGAATGTTTTCATCATGCTAGGAAAAACCTACACTGGCAGGATGATGATGAAATGGGGGTGATGAAATGTTCTGAAAGTGCAGAGTGTAATGACCACACAATGTTGTGGTCAGACTTAATGCCACTAAATTGTACAATTTAAAAATGGCTAAAGTCTATGTGTATATGGTTGGTTGGTTGTTTTTTTGTTTTTCTGGGGGGGCGTCTGGTCATGGGGCCTGAACTCTGGGTCTGAGCGCTGCCCCTCAGCTCTTCAGCTCAGGGCTAGCGCTCTACCACTTGAGCTACAGCACCACTTCCGGTTTTTTTCTTTTTGCTTATGTGGTGCTGAGGAATCAAACCCAGGGCCTCAGGCATGCAAGGCAAGCTCTCTACCACTGAGCCACCTTCCCAGCCTGGTTGGTTGGTTTTTTGAGACAAAGTCTCACTATGGAGCCGAGGCTGGCCTTAAGCTTGTTATTCTCATCCAGAGTGCTAGGATTCCAAGCATGTATCATTATATCTAGCTTATATAAAAATAAAATAATAAAAAAATATTCTGAATGGGGTGGTGCACCTGTAATTGCATATACTCTGGAGGCTGAAGGGCAGGATTACCAAGAATTTTGAGGTTAGCCTGAGCAAACCTGTCTCTAAATATAAAGTTAAACTCAATTGGGAGGTGTAGCTGGTGAAAGAACATCTGCCCAGCATGCTTGAGACCATGAGCCCCCGGCAATGCAGCAGAGAGAGAGAGAAGCCTACCTCATACTCATTAGCAATCAGTCCCCATTTCATTCTGTCTTTCCCTAGGCCACTAATCTGCTTCCTGTCATCTACATTTGCTTGTTCTATTACTTCACACAAAGGGAATCATAATCTTTTGTGACTGGTTTCTTTACTTAGCATAATATTTTCTAGATTCATCCACACTGAAGTATCATATCAATAATGAGTCCCCCCCCCCTTTTTTTTTTTGTCGGTTGTGGGCTTTGAACTCGGCGTGAGCACTGTCCCTTAGTTCTTCAGCTCAAAGCTAGCACTCTACCACTTGAGCTACAGCGCCACTTCCAGCTTTCTGGTGGTTTATTGGAGATAAGAGTTTCACAGACTTTCCTGCCCAGGCTGGCTTTGAACGTCGATCCTCAGATCTCAGCCTCCTGAGTAGCTAGAATTATAGGTGAGAGTCACTGGCACCTGGCTATGAATCCCTTTTTATTCTGGAATATTTAGTTGTACAGCTGGTCCATATTTCATCACATTCATTCATCAGTTGGTGGGCATTTGGGTTGCCTCCACTTTGGATGGAGAGATGATGGGAACATATTTTCAGTTGTCTTGGATATACTTAGTGGAATTGCTGAGTCACATAATGACTAAGTTCTTGAGAAACTCCATACTATTTTCCAAAGTGACTGCACTGTTTTTTATTCCCATCGGCAATGCGTAAAGGTTTCAGTTTCTCTGCACCATGATAATACAGATTATACAGAGGGCATTGGCGGGGTTGCTCTTCCTAAGGCTTGAACGTGTTTCTGAGCACTGTCTGAAGTTATGTGTTCAAGGCTAGTGCTCTACCATTCAGAGCCACAGCTCCACTTCTGGCTCTTTGGTGGTTAATTAGAGATAAGAGTCTCCTGGACTTTCCTGCCTAGTCTTGCTTGGAATCATGATCCTATCTCAGCCTCCTGAGCAGTTAGGATTACAGGCATGAGCCACCTGTACCTGGTGAGAAATCTTTTTTTTTTTTTTTTTCTGGTCCTGGGGCTTGATCTGAGGGCCTGGTTACTGTCCCTGACCCTCTTTGTGCTCAAGGCAAGCGCTCTATCTCTTGAACCACAGCACCACTTTTGGCTTTTTCTTTTTTTTTTTTTTGGGTCCAGTTGTGGGCCTGAACTCTAGGCGTGGGCACTATCCCTCAGCTCTTCAGCTCAAGGCTAACACTCTACCACTTGAGCCACAGCACCACTTCCACTTTTTTTTTTCTGCTTATGTAGTGCTGAGGAATCGAACCCAGGGCCTCATGCATGCAAGGCAAGCACTCTACCACTGAGCCACCTTCCCAGCCCATTTTTGGCTTTTTCTGATTCTTATATGGAGATAAGAATCTCCTGGGGACTTTTCTGCCTAGGCTGACTTCTGTGATCCTCAGATTTCAGGCTCCTGAGTAGCTAGAATTACAGACATGAGCCACCAGCACCCAGCCTGGCGACAGGTTTTTTTTTTTTTTTTTGTCCACAGTTGGGCTTAAACTCGGCCTGGGCACTGTCCCTGAGCTCTTTAGCTCAAGGCAAGCACTCTACCACTTGAACCACAGTGCCACTTCCGGTTTTCTGGTAGTTAATTGGAGATAAGAGTCTTATAGACTTTGCTGTCTGGACTGGCTTTGAACTTCCAACCTCAGATCTCAGCCTCCTGAGTAGCTAGGATTACAGATGTGAGCCACTGGCACCCAGCTCTGGTAAGAGATATAAAAGATTTAAATAATTTTCACTGGTAAAGTCAGGGATTTTTTTTTTATGATGAATGAATGAATGAATTTACTGTATTTGGTTTAGTCTCCCACATGGGAGGCTTGGACTAAACTTTGGGTTTTGTTGAGGAGCTCCAGGATGCTAATAGCTTGCATTTTCTTTCCTGTTGAGAACCCAGAATGTAGTGCTCCGGACTGGATTAAGTATATGAATGAAGCAGTGATTGAACTAGCATGGAAGTGCTAATTTTAAGAGTTTTCAGATACCTTATGAAAGAGTGAAATCTGCATATTCTTGGCAGGCACGGATGGATAGGGGCTGACTGATGAGGAAGAAACTTCTCAGCCAAGTTCCTTCTGGCTCTTTGATGCCTCTATTATTCCTTCCTCTTCTTCCTGCATTTCCTTGCCAGTAGAAGAGAGTTGCCAACATCCTGCTAAACCTGCCTGAACTGGGGGGAAATAAATCCAAAACCACCAGGCAATACATACAGGGTAAAAGATCAAAATTCTTGCCATTTTTTTTGTAGTAAGGTGAAAGATGTAAAGTATAACTGTGTGTGTGTGAGTGTGTGTGAGTGTGTGTGTGTGTGTGTGTGTGTGTGTGTGTGTGTGTGTGTGTGTGTTTTGCCAGTCCTGGGGGCTTGAACTCAGAGCTTGGGCACTGTCCGTCAGCTTCTTTTACTCAAGGCTAGCACTCTCACTTGAGCCACAGCACCACTTCCAGCTTTTTCTATTTATGTGATACTGAGGAATTGAACCCAGGGCTTCATGCATTCTAGGCAAGCATTCTACCACTAAGCCACATTCCCATCCCATCTGTGTGTTTGTATTCTATCTGCACTGTCACATTAATGTTTTTCCATCTGATTCTTGCAGTTGCAGTTGCCAATACCTATGCCTGTAAGGGACTGGATAGAATTGAAGAGAGACTGCCGATTCTGAATCAGCCAACAGCCCAGGTAAGCGTGGGACCAAAGTGTGCAGGCTTGCCAATTGGATGTTTTCATGTTCTGTTTATCCCAGGCTATGCATGCAACAAATGCACAGGTATTTATTTGTTCCTTTAACTTGGATTTGGGTATCGTTTTTTAAAGAAACTTCCTGAACTGCTAGATTTGTGTTTAAAGAAACAGAAAATCTAGCTACCTTTGGCTAGAATGCTTTTTAATCTGATCTCAGTTGGTGAAATTGCTCTCTCAAATTCCCAGGCTCTCATGGTAACACATACATGTAGTAATTTGTTACCTGAAGGCTGAGGAAAGAAGGGAATTCAAGGCTAGTTTGGGCTGCATAGAAAGACCTTGTTTGAAAGTAAAATGAAAAAGTCTGGTGTTGCTCAGCGGTGAGCCCTTGGCCTAATAATGCCCATGAAGCCCAAAACTTCAAAGGTGAAGTTTCAGTGCTAATAGTGACACCATACATAAGGGATAGCTTGCCAATCTTGACAAAAATTATAGGCACATCTATCTCAATAATTGTTTGGTTCAGATAATGTCCTAAAATATTCTTTAAGATTAGGAATACATGGATACATATAGTACATAATATTAGGGGAAAATCTGGTGTTCTGTCTTTCATGATTAAATGGTTGAATGTACAGCCATTTGTTTTTCTGGTTCTGGAGCTTTTTCGGGGCTTGAGCACTGTCATTGTTTCACTTGAACCACAACTCCACTTTCAGCTTTTTGGTGGTCGATTGGACAGTTGTCTCATGGACGTTCCTGCTTGGACTGGCTTTGAACCACTACCCCAGATCTCAGCTTCCTGAAGAGCTATAGCACTGAGCTAATGTACAGCTTTTCTTTTCTGTTTTTTTTTTTTTTTGGGTCCGGTTGTGGGACCTGAACTCTGGGCCTGGGCGCTGTCCCTCAGCTCTTCAGCTCAAGGCTAGAGCTCTACCACTTGAGCCACTGTGCCACTTCTGGCTTTTTTCTTTTTGCTTATGTGGTGCTGAGGAATGGAACCTAGGGCCTCATGCTTGCAAAGCAAGTGCTATACCACTGAGCCAACTTCCCAGCCCGATGTATAGCTTTTAGAATGCTTGTTTTCAACTTTAAAATTTTCACTTATGATGCTTGAGATTATTCTAATATGGAGTTTATTTTCCATTTTGGGTATATTCTTTCAATTTTAATGACTTATACATAATATTAAGTCAATTTATTTAAAATTAAACAAAAATTAAGTTGAGTATTGAAAATAAAAAACTCCACTAACTCAAGAATTATTATTATTAATAAGTACCTGAAAAGGTTTGTGTGTGCTTGTCTACGTCTGCGTGTGCATGTGCGTGTGTGCCTCTTGTTCTTTTCTTTTTCACTCACTCGGCTGGTATTTTTGTAGTTGATTGGAGGTAAGAGTCTCTTGGATTGTTCTGACAGGGTTTGATCCTCTATCTCAGACTCCTGAGTAGTTAGGATTACAGAGCCATTGACACTGTTACTGTTTCTTTGTAGAGTTTTTTTTTTCCTGGGGGGGGCAGGAAGGCAGGGAAGTGCCAGAGATGGAACCAAGGACCATTTTGGGGGCATTTTATTATGTAGCCAAGGCTTTGCTGTACTGGAGATTTTAAAGTGAAGGCTCATGAATGCTAGACATGCTCTCTACCACTTGAGACTTTCAGGATAACAGGAGTGCTCCATTGTGCCCAGCTTTTACATAAACTAGTGAAGTCATTTGAATTTGATTAATAATTACAGGTTATTCTTCTTTTTTTTTTCCATGTATTTATTTATTTATTTATTTTTAATTTAATTTAATTTTATTTGTGAACATACTGTACAGAGGAGTTACAATTACATGGGCAGGATAATGCATACATTTCTTACCAAGCATTGCAGCCAGGTTGTTCTTCTTTTGTGTGATTTGCTTAAAAGTCTAAAATTGGACATGGTGGCACATACTTATAATCAGTACATAGGAGACAGATTGGGAGATGTGTGTGTGTGTGTGTGTGTGTGTGTGTGTCACTGTACCAGTACTAGGGCGTGGACTCAGGGCCTGCATGCTGTTTTTAGGCTGGTGCTCTACCACTTGAGTTTTTTCTGGTTAATTGGAGATAAACAGCTGTCTCATGGATTTGTCTACCTTGGTATTTTGGGGGTTTTTTTGGGTTTTTTTTTTTGGTCGGTCGTGGGGCTTGAACTCAGAGCCTGGGCACTGTCCCTCAGCTCTTCAGCTCAAGGTGAGTGCTCTGCCACTTGAGCTACAATACCACTTCTGGTTTTCTAGGGTTTTTTATTGGAGATAAGAGTCTCACAGACTTTCCTGCCTAGGCTGATTTTGAACCATGATCCTCAGATCTCAGCCTCCTGAGTAGCTAGGACTACAGGTGTGAGCCTCTGGCGCCCGGCTGGATTTGTCCACCTTGGTAGGCTTTGCAACAAAAGTTTTCAGATCTCATAGGCACAAGCCACAAGTACCAGACAGGCACCAGCACCTGTAAAGTAGCCTACGCAGTCTATTTTTTATGTAATACAGATGCTCCTCAAATTATAACAGTTATATCTTCATAAATCTATTATAAGTAGAAAATGTCCTGATGTTAAAAAAAATAAATGCACTTATGGGATAGGGATGAAGTTTGTCTATCATGCTGTAGGCCCTGGGTTTGATCACCAGCACTGGGAGGAAAGAACAGGAAGGAGGGAAAGTTAGTTTTGTTTTTCCCATTTATTCATATAAGTAGAATTATAAAGCTACAAGTATTCTTGTAATGCAGTTTTCAAGTAAGAGTGCGCTGCTGTGATGCTTGTCTGAAATCTTAGCTCACCCCTCTATGTGTGGGGCCTGAAGCAGCACATGAAGGCTTAAAGCAGTTTCCTTACATTGAAAGTAACACCAGCCAGGCACTGTGGCTCATGCCTGTAATCCTAGCTACTCAAGAGGCTGAGATCTGAGGATCAACAGTTCAAAGCCAGCCAGGCAGGAAAGTCCATGAGATTCTACCACTTGGCCACTAAATGGTCAGGAGTGGAGTTGTGGCTCAAGTGGTAGAGCATTAGTCAAGTAAAAAAAAAATCTCAAGTGCTTAGGCTCTGAGCTCAAGCCTCAGGACCAACTCGTGCGCGCGCGCGCACACACACACACACACAAAGTAACACCAGACTAAGGACTAAATCAGTATCTAGTTCTGCTTATGAGTTGGCTTTCTGGATTTTGTGCAGAGGGCTAGGTTGCCTGGTCATTTTAAGTATGAACTACTCTCCTTATAAGCATACCAATATGGAAAATATGTCTTCTCAAGAGATTCCATGTATGTCCCTAAAGACATAGTAACAAAACGATTTAATTTGACAAATTGACAAATCTCTGTTTATTCCACCTGCATCTCTAACAATCCTTAGGAATGAGTGGCATGTTAGGCACTAAGAAAGCAATTCTAGCTCATTAAATTGTAACAACTTTCCCAAGATTTAAAGTTAGAGCATGAGAGGGCCAGATTCCTTTCCTATGTTGCCTTTTTTTGTTGTTGGTGGTGGTAGTATAGTTCAGGGCCTGAGTGCTGTTCCTGAGCTTTTTTTAGCTCAAGACTAGAGCTCTACTATCACTTTGAACCACATTGGCACTTCCAGTTTTCTAGTGGAGATGAGAATCTTGTGAGTCAGGCACCGCTGGCTCACGCCTGTAATCCTAGCTAGTCAGGAGGCTGAGAACTGAGGATCGCAGTTCAAAGCCAGCCCGGGCAGGAAAGTCCATGAGACTCTTATCTCCAATAAACCACTAGAAAACTGGAAGTGGCGCTGTGGCCCAAGTGGTAGAGCGCCCGCCTTGAGCTGAAGAGCTGAGGGACAGTGCCCAAGCCCAGAGTTCAAGCCCCATGACCAACCAAAAAAAAAAAAAAAGAATCTTGTGGGATTTCTTGCCTGGGCTGGCTTTGAACCTTGATCCTCAGATCCTAAGTATTACCTTTTATTTATTTTTTTGTCGGTTGTGGGACTTGAACTCTGGGCCTGGGCGCTGTCTCTCAGCTCTTCAGCTCAAGGCTAGTGCTCTACCACTTGAGCCATAGCGCCACTTCTAGCTTTTTCTGCTTATGTGGTGCTGAGGAATTGAACCCAGGGCCTCATGAATGCAAGGCAAGCACTTTACCACTGAGCCACCTTCCCAGCTATTACCTTTTTGAAAAGAATTTTTTCATTTAGTTTTACAATGGGGTTTCAGCTCAATTATGAGTACAATGCATTTTGAATAATGTTACTCTATTGTTCTCTGACATCTTTCCCTATCTACTACATTGTCTTTGTGAGTCCTTAAATATGTATTTGTGCCCTTGTTTCTCATAAGCCAATTGATCTGCTTGTCTACTTGTAGGTTGTTGCTAATGCCAAAGGTGCTGTGACAACTACTGTGACTGGGGCCAAGGATTCTGTAGCCAGCACAATCACAGGGGTCATGGATAAGACTAAAGGAGTGGTAACTGGCAGTGTGGAGAAGACCAAGTCTGTGGTCAATGACAGCATTAACACAGTTTTGGCGAGTCGGATGGTGCAGCTTGTGAGCCATGGAGTAGAAAATGCATTGACAAAATCAGAGCTGCTGGTAGACCAATACCTCCCTCTCACTCAGGAAGAATTAGGTAATAAGACTTTTATTTTGAAATAATGTTTGTCTTACTAATCTTTTTAATACAGGTTTATTAAGATAGACTTTATATACCTAAAAATTCACCTTATTCCAGAGTACAGTTATAGAGTTGCAGAAGTCACCACAAACCAGTTTTTTGTCTTTCTGGTTGTGAGGCTTAAACTCAGGGCCTGGGTGCTGTCTATGAGCTCTTTTTGCTCAAGGCTAGCACTCTACCACTTTCAGCCACAGCTCCACTTTTAACAAACCAGCTTTAGAACAGAGAATTGTCACACTAAATCATCATTCGTGCCTTCCATGCCAGGAAGTATGTTGCTAAGTCAGTCTGTAAAATTGAAGAAGTGGAGACCCAGGTTAAAGTCCAGGCCTTATCAACTTACAACTGTGACCCCTTCTTTTCTATCCTCCTCCTCTTTTCAGAAAAAGAAGCAAAAAAAGTCGAAGGCTTTGATATGGTTCAGAAGCCAAGTTATTATGTTAGACTGGGATCTCTGTCTACGAAGCTCCGTTCACGTGCCTATGAGCAGGCTCTCAGCAGGGTTAAAGATGCAAAGCAAAAAAGCCAAGAGACCATTTCTCAGCTCCATTCTACTGTTCATCTGGTGAGTAAAGTACCTGAAGTAAATTTATTTATCTTGAGGGATCAGAGTAGGAATAATCATGGAATATAGCAATTTTAACCTTAACTTATGGACAACCTAGTAGAAAAACACAGTATACAGAAGATCCAGAGAAAAGGGAGTATAAACAGCTGGAAATATGAAGTGATACTAATTGTACTCTGAAGTGTCAAACATGAATCTCTGGTCACATTTGAAAGTTCAATGCTATTGGCAGTGACTTAGGAAAAAAAGCAGTCTTTCATACTTTTGGAGCACTGAAGAGACTATCCTGGAAAAGTTATAACTATACCTATACCTTTAGAAGGAATTTATCCCACAGATATATGTATGTTTGTTTATTGTTTCAAGAGCCTATAATAGTGCACACTAACCACAGAGGACTAATCACTATATGACAATAAATCTATTGTGTAGCCATTAGCAATTGCCAAATGTAGAACACTATGAACTATACTTCTGAAAAAAAAAACAAAAACATTTTTCTTGGAAGAGGAAAAAGGTAAATGGAAACAGGGAAAAGGAAGTTTGAATTAATTCCTCTTTGGAAACTTTTTTTTTTTTTTTTTTGTCAGTTGTGGGTCTTGAACTCTGGGCCTGCGTGCTATCCCTGAGCTCTTCACCTCAAGGCAAGCGCTCTACCACTTGAGGCACAGCACCACTTCTCGTTTGATGGTGGTTAATTGGAGATAAGTCTCACGAACTTTCCTGCCTGGGCTGGCTTTGAACTTTGATCCTCAGCTCTCAGCCTCCTGAGTAGCTAGGATTACTGGCGTGAGCCACCAGTGCCTGGCTCTAACTTGTCTTTTACACATATACAAATCAGATTTTAGTTGGCTTGGTTTTCATGGGTGGGGTGGTGAGTACTGGGGCTTGAAGTCAGGACCTTGAGCTCTTGATTAGCTTTTTTACTCAAGGCTGATCGTCAACCATTTGAGCCACACTTCCATTTCTGGCTTTTTTTTTTTTTTTTTTACTTGTTAATTAGTGATAAGAGTCTCTTGGATTTTTCTGCTCTGTGGCTTTGAACCTAGGTCCTCAGATCTTAAAGGCATGAGCCACTGGTGCCATGCTTAAATTTTATTTATTTTTGTGTGTGTGTCTGTGTGTCTGTCCGTCTGCCTGTCTGTCCTAGGGCCTGAACTCTGGGATTAAGCACTGTCCCTCAGCTCTTCAGCTCAAGGCTAGTGCTCTACCATTTGAGCCACAGGGCCACTTCTGGCCTTTTCTGCTTATGTGGTGCTGAGGAGTTGAACCCAGGGCGTCATGCATGCAAGGCAAGCACTCTGCCACTGAGCCATCTTCCCAGCCCTATGCTTAAATTTTAGTTGTTTTACCTGTGTTAAACTGGAGGTAAATTTGGAGTCAGTATTTAATAGTTTAAAAGGGGAGTAATGGGCCTCGTGCTGGTGGTCATGCCTGTAATCTCAGCTACTTAGGAGACAGAGATCTGAGGATTTTGGTTCAAAGCCAGCTCAGGTAGGAAAGTCTGTGAGACTCTTATCTCCAATTAACCACCAGGAAACTGAAAGTGGTGCTGTGGATCAAAGTGATAGCGCACTAGCTTTGAGCAAAAGTTGCTCAAGGACAGCACCCAAGTTCAAGCCCCATGACTGACAGAAAAAAAAGGCAATAATGAGCCAAGCTGTTATTTACACATATTTATAATAACAGCATGAATAGCTCCCACTAAACTGTTACAGGTACTGTTGGTTTATATATTGCCTTTTGACATTACAGAGCTGTAAACAGGCTAATATGAATCACTAGGCTGTTCTCGTGTCTTATGTCATTATGTTACAGATTGAATATGCCAGAAAGAATGTTCATAGTGCCAACCAGAAAATTCAGGATAAGCTCTATCAGTCATGGGTAGAGTGGAAGAGAAGCATTGGCCATGATGATACTGATGAATCCCATTGTGCTGAGGTAAGATGATGAGAACATAGTCATTCACTACTTCCTAAAGAAGGTATTACCAGACTTTTCATTCACTTTTCCCATAATTTCCCTTAGAATACTGTTCCCTCAAAAGCCTGGATAATATTTTGTGAATAGGTTATTACTTGACAGAGAAGCAAAACTAGGGAAGGGAGTGACTTTAATTAATAACCTAGCCTGGCCCCGGTGGCTCACGCCTGTAATCCTAGCTACTCAGGAGGCTGAGATCTGAGGATCGTGGTTCAAAGCCAGCCCCAGCAGGAAAGTCCATGAGACGCTTAGCTCCAATAAAGCACTAGAAAACCAGAAGTGGCACTGTGGCTCAAGCGGTAGAGCGCTCACCTTGAGCTGAAGAGCACAAGGACAACGCCCAAGCCCAGAGTTCAAGCCCCATGACCAACGAAAAAAATTAATAACCTACACATATGCATATTACCTCTAATAAGAAATGAACCTTGCTCCTATAATGAATATAGAATAAGAGAATATGGACATTTTATTTATTTATGCATGTTAGTGTGCTAGTCCTTTTAAACTCAAGGCCTGGGCACTGTCCTTGAGCTCTTTTGTTCAAGGCTAGTACTCTACCACTTGAGCCACATCTCCACTTCTCTTTTTGGTAGTTAATTGGAGAAGAGAGTCTCACAAACTTTCCTGTCCAGTCTGGCTTTGAACCATGATGTTCTGATCCTCAGCCTCCTAATAACTAGGATTACTATTGTAACTAGGATTACAACAGTAATCCTAGTTACAGTAGTAATCCTACTGCTCAGTAGTGCTTTTTGTTGTTTGTTTGTGCTTGCCAATCCTGGGGCTTGAACTCAGTGCCTGGGCACTGTCCCTGAGCTTCTTTTGCTCAAGGATGGTACTCTACCACTTGAGCCACAGTTGTACTTGTGGCTTTTTCTGTTTATGTGATACTGAGGAGTTGAACCCAGGGCTTCATGCATACTAGGCAAGCACTCTACCACTAAGCCACATTCCCAGCCCCTTAGTGTAATGTTTTGAGGGGTTTTTGTTTGTTTGTTTGTTTGTTTTTGCCAGTCCTGGGGCTTGAACTCAGTGCCTGGGCACTGTCCCTGAGCTTCTTTTGCTCAAGGCTTGCACTCTACCACTTGAGCCACAGTTGCACTTGTGGCTTTTTCTGTTTATGTGGTACTGAAGAATTGAACCCAGGGCTTAATGCATGCTAGGCAAGCAGTCTACCACTAAGCCATATTCCCAGCCCTTTAGTAGCATTTTTTTTTTTTTTAATCGGTCATGAGGCTTGAACTCTGGGTCTGGGTGCTGTCCCTCAGCTCTTCAGCTCAAGGCTAGTGCTCTACCACTTGAGCCACAGCACCACTTCTGGTTTTCTGAGTGTTTATTGGAGATAAGAGTCTCTCAGACTTACCTGCCCAGGCTGGCTTTGAACTGCGATCCTCAGATCTCAGCCACTTGAGTAGCTAGGATTACAGGCAGGAGCCACCGGCGCCCGGCTCTTTAGTAGCGTTTTTAACAGGATAAATAGAGAGAAGTGCTAGGCAACCATACAGGAAGACCACTTCACCCAGCCTTGAGGCGGATGTGGGTGAGTCAGATAGCTTCTGGATGAGGTGAATGCAGAACTAAGAACTAATGGATAAACTAGAATAAGGACAATAAAGGGACCATTGTTCCAGACAGAAGAGAGAGAGCCCATTTAGTTCTAGAAAACAGTTCTTTTGTCCTGAGAGCTAGTATCCATTTGCCTTTAAAATCAGTACCAATTATTTGTTCATATAGTGTTATCTTGTATTGTGGAGATGATAAGCAGATTACACTACTAAAATAGAAAATACTTTAATTCTGTTTGGTCTCCCTGTTTGTTGTGATTCTTCATTTTAAGATGATTTTTAGAGACTCAGATATAGTTCAAATCCCCACTCTGCTATTTTCCAATTGTTAACTGGTCAATTTATATTCATAAGCTATGAAAAATTCTGTACTCTGGGTTGTTATGAGGATTAGAAAAGGTACATATGTGGTGGCTATATGACTGTTTTACTGTGAACGGAGTCATGCATTACACTGTTGATTGCACTGCTAATTCTTATTTGTTCTATTTTTAGCACATTGAGTCACGGACCCTGGCTATTGCCCGAAACCTGACTCAGCAGCTCCAGACCACA
Source organism: Dipodomys merriami (assembly GCF_024711535.1). Lineage (NCBI taxonomy): Eukaryota > Metazoa > Chordata > Mammalia > Rodentia > Heteromyidae > Dipodomys > Dipodomys merriami. The sequence continues at coordinate 3,019,764 of NW_027202382.1, read as the reverse complement.
TGCCACATCCTTCTCTTCAACATCCAAGGGTTACCACAGCATATTCAAGATCAGGCCAGCCACTTGGGGGTGATGGCAGGAGAGATCTACTCTGTGTTCCGCAACGCTGCTTCCTTTAAGGAAGTGTCTGATAGCTTCCTGACCTCTAGCAATGGGCAGCTGAAGAAAATGAAGGAATCTTTAGATGATGTGATGGATTATCTTGTTAACAACACACCTGTCAATTGGCTGGTAGGTCCCTTTTATTCTCAGATTACTGAGTCTCAGGGTGCTCCGGATCAAAATGCAGAAACCAACAAGACCAGCCAGGAGGCCCAGCCATCTGAGCCTAAAACTCATTAAATCTATGTTTCTTACTAGTGCATTAAGTAGCCAGCCAGATGATAACCTTGTTATGTTGAAATTAACCTTGACAAGTTAGATGACTCTAAATTGGAAAAGCAGCTAACTAGGAAAAAGGCCCTCAGGAGAAGTCGTTTTTAGCTGAATTAACAGCTTTAAAGTTTCTGGCACAAGCCAGATGAGTTCTGTTTACCTCACTATAAGTAGAGAACATTGGCCTAGCCACAGCTTGTAAGTTCAAGTGTACTTACAATCTCACTCTACAGCCTTTGTGTAGCTATTGCTAACATGTTTATATTGAATAAAAACATTTTCACAAGAGCTCTGTGCATGATAAATGCCTTGAAGCATGCTTGTACACCTTGATTTTTAGCTTTTTGTTGCTTATAAAGAAATGAATTCAATAAAATTTGTGGCAGCTTGATGCTGCTTGTTCCGTATGCTTTGTGTGTTGCTTTCATGGAGCTGTTTGATCTGCATGTCAGGGTTATTAATATACATACATAAGTCCAATTGACTGGTTGGGGAATTTGGTGGAGTAATAGTATTGCAAGACTAATGACAGAAATGGAGTGTTTGATAGCAGATTCAAAAAATTAGAAGTTAGGCTGGGATGTAGCTCAGTGGCAAAGCGCTTGCCTAGCAAGTGCAACGTCCTGGGTTCGATCCCCAGTACCAAAAAAGAAAAGACAAAAAAAAAAAAAAATACAGTTTAAAAAAAAAAAAAAAAAAACCAAACAAAAAATTAGAAGTTAAAGCCTGGGAAGGTGGCTCAGTGGTAGAGCGCTTGCCTCGTATGCCTGAGGCCCTGGGTTTGATTCCTCTGCACTACATAAGAAAAAAGAAAAAAGCCGGAAGTAGTGCTATGGCTCAAGTGGTAGAGTGCTAGCCTTGAGCTGAAGAGCTGAGGGACAGCGCCCAGGCCCAGAGTTCAGGTCCCACGACTGGACCAAAAAAAAAATTAGAAGTTAGCATGAGGACGGGGGCAATGGTATGCTACTTGGGAGGTTAAGGTGGGAAGATCACTTGATTCTAGGAATTTGTGACCAACCCGAGCAATGGAGATGACCCCAGTCAAAAAATATAGAATAGCTCGGTGCCTGTGGCTTATGCCTATAATCCTAGATACTCAGGAGGCTGAGATCTGAGGATCACGGTTCAAAGCCAGCCCAGGCAGGAAAATCCATGAGACTCTTATCTCTAATAAACCGCCAGAAAACCAGAAGTGGTGCTGTGGCTCAGTGGTAGAGTGCTTGCCTTGCACTGAAGAACTGAGGGACAGCACCCAGGCCCACAGTTCAAGACCCACAACTGACAAAACTCGGACCCTGACCCACAACTGACAAAACTCGGACCCTGAGTTCAAGCCCAGTAGAATTCTGAAGTAGGGTTAGATACTTCTGCCTGTCCTGCTAAATGTGAGCAGGAGAAGCAAAGTCTAAGTCAAATTCATCTTTTCTTTTTTTTGGGGGGAGGGGGGTCCAGTTGTGGGGCCTGAACTCTGGGCCTGGGCGCTGTCCCTCAGCTCTTCAGCTCAAGGCTAGCGCTCTACCACTTGAGCCACAGCGCCACTTCCGGCTTTTTGCTTTTTGCTTATGTGGTGCTGAGGAATTGAACCCAGGGCCTCATGTATGCAAGGCAAGCACTCTACCACTGAGCCACTTTCCAGCCCCGTTCCCCACCCCCCACCCCCGCCCCCTGACCAGTCGTGGGGCCTGAGCTCTGGTCCTGGGGACTGTCCCTGAGCTCTTCAGCTCAAGGCTAGCACTCTACCACTTGAGCCACAGCACCACTTCCAGCTCTTTCTGCTTATGTGGTGCTGAGGAATTGAACCCAGGGCCTCATGCATGCAAGACAAACACTCTACCACTGAGCCACCTTCCCAGCCCCTCATCTTTTCTTTCTACCTTAGTTCACCTCTCTTCCCCCCGACCCCCCATAGTAAGGAAAGTACATAGAAGGAACTTCACATGATCTTTGGTGTAGAGTTGAGTACCAAAGTTTTTTGTTTCCTCCATATGAGATTAAAGAGGGCAGCTGGGGCTCTAAGACTTACTTAGAGCTGCTCTCTGTTTTGCAAACAAGGAGCTTCTGCTTATTGAGAAGGGTAGATTTGATGACTCTACTCCCCAGTGATTGCTATTTTCTAAAGCCTTACGGAAGCCTTGACTCTTAAACCAGTCACAGCCTGACCTTAGCCTCAAAACTGCAAGCTAGTGTTTTGTACTTTATGGCAAGTGATGGGAAATTTTATAATACTTCTGGTTTTGAGATAAAGTCTTACTGTGTTTTGTCAGGCTAATCTCAAGCTCCTGGACTCAAGCAGTCTTCCCACCTCAGTCTTTGAAGTGCTGGAACTATATGTGAAAGCCCTACACTTGGCTTGGAAAATTCATGTTATAAACATGAACCCAGGGCCTCATGCATGCAAGGCAAGCACACCACCACTGAGCCACCTTCCCAGCCCCTCAATCCTATTCTTGAGCAAAGAGTAACAGTATAATTTGGATCACTTTCAACTTTTAGAAAAACTATACCAGCCCCTACTTGTCATGAGCTGTACACATTGGTCCTGCTTTATTCCCTGTCTTTCTCGTGTGACAGTGCAAGCATGCTTTTGATTCACTTGTTAGTTTGTCTTCAAGGCTTTCAGCTTTATGGGCAAATAAGCTGACAGAAAATTTAGTTTGAATTTTTTTTTTCCTGAGGCCCAACCTCTTGAGGGGAAAGAACTCATAAAGGCTAATATAATATATATCTAACTATGGCAGGCTAGCAAATACTTAGGTGCATGAAGTTTGGCATGGTATACCCAAGTTTCAAGGATATTTTCCCCCTATATTCTGGGCAAAAAAAAAAAAAAGTGGAAAAGAATATTGTGTACTGTACATTAGCCTCTGACCCTTTGTTTTCTAATGTTTGACAGTTGTTACTTTAAGATCAACTCCTATGAAGGGAAGTAAAGTGTTGGGATAGGGAATGTTTTTTTTCCCCCTCTCTCTGGTCTTTGATTTTTTTGTTCTATTTTTCCCTCCTCTCCTTTCATACTACCCATCCTTTCTCCCTCCCTTCCTATGATAGAGTCTCACTCTGGCTCAAGCAATCCTTCTACCTCAGCCTTCTAAGTACCTGGGACTACGAGAGCATACAACCACGCCTGCTGCAGGATATTTTTCTCTAAGTTTGCACTAGAGGCATGGGAATGCCAGCTGTGGGAAATGATATGTACTAGCTATAGCTGGCAAGTTCAGGTGTGAGTATGTAATATCAGGTCATGACGGAAGATAATTTTTTTTGAGAAGTGTTAAACATTCTTTATTTGACATTTCTAAATAAGCTACACTAAAATGCCTTTCAATGAGTAAAAGGGCTGGGAAGTTGGCTCAGAGGTAGAGTGCTTAACCTCAGATGCATGAGGCCCTGGGTTTGATTCCTCAGTACCACATAAGCAGAAAAAAGCCGGAAGTGGCACTGTGGCTCAAGTGTTAGAGTGCTAGCCTTGAGCTGAAGAGCTGAGGGACAGCGCCCAGGCCCAGAGTTCAGGCCCCACGACCGGACCCAAAAAAAAAAAAAAAAAATTCTAACATTCTGCAAAGAATGTTGACTTTGGAAGCACGCGTGTGTGTGTGTGTGTGTGTGTGTGTGTGTGTGTGTGTGTGTGTGTGTGTGTGTGTGTGTGTGTGTGTGTGTGTGTGTGTGAATTAAACAGAATAAGAACTGTTTTTGGGGTGCCCTTCACAAGTGAGTTTCTCACTGCCTTTATTTCTCACTTATTGCCCACCCAATTAGGCAAGATGAGTGAGGTTGAAAAGGACTAAAGGGAGTGGGACACTGGCGGCTCATACCTATAATCCTAAGTACTCAAGAGGCTGAGATCTGAGGATGTCAATTCAAAGCCAGCCTGAGCAGACAAAGCATTGGAGAGACTCTTATCTCTAACCAGCAAAAAGGAGTGGAGGGGTGGCTCAAGTGTAGAGCAACAGTCTTGGGCCTAAAAAGCCAAGTGTGAACACAAATCTTGTTCAAGCCCCAGTACCAGCAACCCTCTAAAAAAAGTTCAAAACAATTATCAACTAGATAAAAATTAGTAAAATAGCTAAAAATTAATGGATACTAAAAAGTTTATTGGATGTTAAAATATATACTATATACTGTATAATACATAGCAGAAAGAAAACTAAGCAAGTGAATCTTTTAACCTAAAAGGACTAAAATTGGGCTGGGAAGGTGGCTCAGTGGTAGAGTGCTTGCCTCGCATGCATGAGGCCCTAGGTTCGATTCATCAGCACCACATAAGCAGAAAAAGCCAGATGTGGCGCTGTGACTCAAGTGATAGAGGACTAGCCTTGAGCTGAAGAGCGAGGGTCAGTTCCCAGGCCAAGTTCAGGCCCCAAGACCAACACAAGAACAGCAACAACAACAAAAAAGGACTAAAATTGTACATTGTAATAGCTGGCTTTCCTGGCTGGTAGATGGTCCTGAATTTATTTGTATAAGCACAAGGAGCTTCCCGATATGTCTGATTGGAAGTAAATATACAAAGTAACATTCATGATTTTAGGGGAAAGTACTAGAAAGATCACAAACATCCAGATGAAAGACCGGATGAACAAAGCAAGATTTTTCCTTCTTTTTTTCCCAACCATTGTTATGTTTGTGGTAGAATATACTGAACATCAAATGTATTCACAACATAATTCAGCTATCACCATTATTCATTTGCTTCATGTCATTCCAGCAAAAATTCTGTACCTTTTTATGAAACAGCTAAAACCTTATCTGCTTAGTCCTTTTTTTCTTTTTTGTCTGTTTCAAACTTTAATTTTTATGCAGGTCCTGGGGTTGACTCAAGGCCTAGGTGGTGTGGAGCTGTGGTTCAAGCTAGCACTCTACCATTTGAACCACAGCTCCACTTTCAGCTTTTTTCATAGTGGGAGATAAAAGTCTCACTGAGATAGTCTCACTGAATTTCCTGCTTAGGTGATTCTCAGATCTCAGTAATGAGGATTATGGGTGTTAGCTACTAGTGTCCAGTTTATTTCAAACTTTTGAGAGATTTCTATAGTTATTGTTAGTTGTTTTGTTCTGTTAGGCAGCTATGCTTTCTTTTACTATTAAGATTCCAGTCTTTAGTAATGTATGTTTCTTTCTTTCTCCCATTTCCCTCTAGTCCCTCTCTCTTCTTCTTGCTGGGGATGGAACCTAAGGTCATGTGAATGCTATGTACATGCTTCAGTACTGATCTACACTCTCAATCACTTGTGATAGCTATTGCAGTTTTGTTGTTTGTTAGGTACATGGTCTCTCTAGGTACACCAGGCTGGCCTAGAATTCAAGATCCTCCTTTCTCTGCTTCCTGAGTGCTATATATTTCAACTATTAGAAAGCCATTTGTGGGGAGAATGATAGAAAGGTGACATTGATCAGGGTGCATTACACCCATAAATTGAGATGCTGAATTGTACAGCTAATTTGCATAACTACTTAAAGGTAATCTTTTTGCGCTGGGAATGTGGCTTAGTGGCAGAGTGCTTGCCTAGCATACACAAAGCCCAGTTCAATTCCTCAGTACCATGTAAACAGAAAAAAGCTGGAAGTGGCGCTGTGGTCAAGTCGTAGAGTGCTAGCCGTGAACAAAAGAAGTTGAGGGACAGTGCCCAGGCCCTGAGTCAAGCCCAGGACTAGCAAAAATTAAAAAAAAAGTCATGGGGCTTGAACCCAGGGCCTGGGTACTGTCCTTTGGCTTCTTTTGCTCACAGCTAGCACTCTACGATGACCACAGTGCCACTTCCAGCTTTTTTCTGTTTACATGGTACTGAGGAATTGAACCCAGAGCTTCATGTATGCTAAGCAAACACTGTCATTGAGCCACATTCCTAGCCTTAAAGATAATTGAAAAAAAATTTTTTGGGGGGGTCCGGGTCATGGGGCCTGAACTCTGGGCTTGGGCGCTGTCCCTCAGCTCTTCAGCTCAAGGCTAGCACTCTACCACTTGAGCCACAGCACCACTTCCAGCTTTTTTCTTTTTGCTTATGTGGTGCTGAGGAATCGAACCCAGGGCCTCATGCATGCAAGGCAAGCGCTCTACCACTGAGCCACCTTCCCAGCCCCTCAAAAAAAATTTTTTTAAGCCATTTGCTTCATCAGTTCCTAGACATTTTCCAAAAGGGTTTCTATGTTTTGGAAGTCGGAATAACAGTCAAGTGGAATATTATTAAATAATAAAAAGTGGACTATTATTATTATTTCTGGTCCTGGGGCTTGCAGGTCCTGGGCTCTGTCCCTGAGCCTCTCTGTGTGCTCTACTACTTAAGCCACAGCGCTACCTCTGGCTTTTTCTGTTTATGTGGTACTGAGGAATTGAACCCAGGGCTTCATGTATGCCAGGCAAACACATTCCTAGTGGAATATTATTGAGGATAATTAAGTAACCAGAAATAGCTCATCTCTTTCATCTTCAAAGAGAAAGCCTTAATTGATTCTGCACTTGTTTTCTTTTAAAGAAAAGGTTCCTTAATACTTTCATAATCTGAGTAGATTCCAGGAATATTGGTGCAATCTTCTAAAATGCTCAGTTTGGGACAAAGCAAGATTTACCTATGCAGTATTTAATGTTTCTTGGAGTTCATATGATAGTTCAATGTTTAATATCCAAGATTCTTGTTTACAGGTGCTGGATTTCACTATCATAGACTTCACATCTGAAACTGATGAAATTCCAGATATTATACCTTGGGAAGAGGAGGATGAAACAAATCATTCACATACTGACGGCTTCATCCTCTCAGGGCAAAATGTTGAATAAGTGCCACAAGAAAATGCTCCTATTTGGGGCATGATGGTACACAAGATTTTGAGGTCAGCCTGGGCTACATAGTGAGGCCTTGTCTCAAACAGAGACTTATTTTGGTTGAATATGCAGTTTGTACTACGTTAAAGTTCTTGTTTGCTCTTGCATTTATTCCTTTGACTTTGGGGAATGTTAATCTAATTTTTGGGTACCTGATCCCAGTTGCAATGAAACTGGTTAATCTGAGCTTTTGTAATCTTTTCTGTTATATATAATTTTATATAATTCTTCAAAGTTTACTTGTTGAAATGCCTAGAATTAAACTGGATGAATCTTGGATCAGAGGTTTTATCTTTTAAAAACTTGTTATAAGGGATGGGAAGGGGAGATGGGAGAGAATGAAGAGGTGACATTGTTAAGCAGCATTGTATTCATAATCTAGCTTATGAAATTTTAAATCCTGTGTACAACTACTTAATAATAATAATTAAAAAAACTGGTTATTTGTTGTCTTATTTTTCAGGAGCTATTTGTTTCTTTCTTCCTTTCTTTTTTTTTTTTTTTTTTTACATTTTATTAATCTTTCATTTATGTGTTTCCAAGGAATCAAGCTCAGGGCCTCATGCAAGGGAGGCAAATACTCTACTACTAAGCCACATTTCTAGTCCCTTTCTGTTCCTTTTGGTAACATGTTTATGTCTTTGGAAGTCTCAAACAATCTGCTGGCCAAGGTTATTTGCTTTCCTTTAGCCAAAGGGTGGCCATGTGGCTAAACAGAATCAAGTGAGGGACTGGGAAGGTGGCTCAGTGGTAGAGTGCTTGCCTTGCGTGCATGAGGCCCTGGGTTCGATTCCTCAGCACCACATAAGCAGAAAATAAAAAAGCCGGAAGTGGTGCTATGGCTCAAGTGGTAGAGTGCTAGCCTTGAGCTGAAGAGCTGAGGGACAGCGCCCAGGCCCATAGTTCAGGCCCCACGACCGGACCCCCCCCCACAACAAAACAAAGCAAAACAAAAACAAAACAAAAAACCCCCACAGAATCAGGTGAACTTATTTAATTTCTTTTTTTTTTTTTTTTTGGTCCGGTCGTGGGGCCTGAACTCTGGGCCTGGGCGCTGTCCCTCAGCTCTTCAGCTCAAGGCTAGCGCTCTACCACTTGAGCCACAGCGCCACTTCCGGCTTTTTTCTTTTTGCTTATGTGGTGCTGAGGAATCGAACCCAGGGCCTCAGGCATGCAAGACAAGCGCTCTACCACTGAGCCACCTTCCCAGCCCTTATTTAATTTCTTGGTGTCTCAATTTTATTTTCTGTAAAATAAGAATAGTTATTAGGGGGCTGGGAATGTGGTTTAGTGGTAGAGTGCTTGTGTAGCATGCATGAAACCCTGGGTTCAATTCCTCAGTAGCACAGAAACAGAAAAAGGTGGAAGTGGTGCTGTGGCTCAAGTGGTAGAGTGCTAGCTAGCCTTGAGCAAAAGAAGCTCAGGGACAGTGTGTGGGCCCTGAGTTCAATACCAAGGACTGGCAAAAAAAAAAAAAAAAAGAATAGTTATTAGGTTTCCTATAAAGATTAGGTAGGTGAGCTGGGAATGTGGCTTAGTGGTAGAGTGCCTGCCTAGCATGCATGAAGCCTTGGGTTCGATTCCTCAATACCACATAAACAGAAAAATCCAATAGTGGCACTGTGGCTCAAGTGGTAGAGTGTTAGCTTTGAGCAAGAGAAACTCAGTGACAGTGTCCAGGCCCTGGGTTCAAGCCCAGGACTGGCAAAAAATAAAAGTATACCTGGAACTTTTGAAGAATTCCTATTATCCAAACATGGGACAATTAGAATCGTTGTATGGCTAATAAATACGATAGATTGTGGGCTTTGGAATATGGCTTAGTGGTAGAGTGCTTGCCTAGCAGCGGGAAGCCCTGGGTTCAATTCCTCAGTACTACATAAACAGAAAAAGCTGGAAGTGGCGCTGTGGCTCAAGTGGTAGAGTGCTAGCCTTGAGCAAAAGAAGCACATGCAAATCCCAGGACTGGTAAAAAAAAAACAGATTGCATCTTGAAGGTATGTTTAAATCATTGAATTCATGAATATGTGTGTGTGTGAGAGAGAGAGTGAGAGAGAGAGAAAGAAGAGAAGAGAAGAGAAGAGAAGAGAATGAGAGCTTTGGGAAAAGTAATGAGATTCAGGGACCTAATAACTCATTTGAATCATCATGAATTTTGAGTGAGAATAGACAGCCTAAGTGTGTTTTTCTGCTAAACACAGGGGTGGAGTAAGCAGGGAACTTGATTGAATAGAAATTGAGGTTTTCCCAAGGTTTCGCCAAAATAAATTCGACAGAGACGAAGGAGCTGGAAAGCTTATGATATATTTAAGTCATAATATTACAGGAGTAAAAGACATTACAGATGCAATAGAAACACACTCAAATATAATTTCAACGATAGTTTTAACTCAGTAAATTACTTTATTAGTCAGTCTGCTTTATTTTTTATTTTTTGCCAGTTTGCTTTATTTATACAATTATTTAAGCAAAAGTTTAACTTGGTGTATTTTTCACTTCGTCTTTTCTCACAACTTTCCGATATGAGGAAACTCAAGAACATTATTTTCAGTTCCAGGCAAGGTCACTCTTTATATATGGGAGTGAGGAATACTCTGGACAGCAAGAGATAAGAGTGAAGGAGTAATCTTTTTTCTTTTTCTTTTTTTCTTTTTGCCAGTCCTGGGGCTTGAATTCAGGGCCTGGGCACTGAATTCTTTTGCCCATGCCTAACACTCTGCCACTTGAGCCATAGTGCACTTTCTGGCTTTTTCTGTTTATGTGGTACTGAGGAATCAAACCCAGGGTTTCCTGCATGCTAGGCAAGCACTCTACCACTAAGCCATATTCCATGCCCAGAGAAGGGATATTCTGACAGCAAGAGATAAAACTCTGGAGATTAAAGCCTGAAATGTTGGGAAATAAACAAACTAAAGGTCATCATGTGATACAAAGCCCAGATTTTGGTTCACTCAAAGTTCATGATGATTCAAATGAGTTACTAGGTCCCTGAATCTCTGTCTCACACCCACACCCACACACCCACACCCATACCTTCTCTCCCCCCCCCCCCCCCCCAATACTGTTAGCGAAATGAGCTCTCTTCCCATAGCTTAGTGCACTCCTTCCCCTTTCCACAGTTTGGCATGCTCCCTTCCTAGGCAACAGAGGCCCATTTTGCAAAGGCTGTAAATAATCAGCCTCCAACGCCCTCTACCTTGGGATAGCACTTCTCTGGGGCAGCTACCACCATATACGGCAACAAGAGCCCCTTAGAGTAACTTTCAGGTCTGGGCAGTTGCAGGACCCTTATCTACTATTTGGACAGCAGCCATAAATCTTAGTCTGCCATGATGAAGCCCCTGGTCCACACATCCACACCAGGGGCTCCGCCTCCTAGGCCCATCTAGCCCCTCCTATACCTCCTAGGTAATATAGGTCACCTCAGACAATAGCTGGTGCTTCTTCTCACTTCTCCCTTGTGAGAAGGTGTCTTGTTGGCCCCTTTCCCAGCAATAAACCTTTCTTTTTTCTCTGTACCCAGATGTCTGCGTGGTTCTCTGACAAAGTCTAGCAATCACACACACACTCATGAATTCAGTGATTTAAACATAATTTCAAGATTCAATCTATCGTACATTTTTTTTTTTTGGACTATTGCTCTACCACTTAATCCTTAGCTCCACTTCCACCTTCTACCTTTTTGGGGTTAATGGAAGAGTTTCAAGGACTTTTCCTACCTAGGCTAGCTTTGAACTGAGATTCTCAGATCTCAGCCTCCTGAGTAGATAGGATTACAGGCATTTGTTACTGGCACCTGGCTAGGACTACAGCTTTTGAGGCAGTAGCTCATTGCAGTCCTAATTTGCCTGGAAAAATGAATCAACTTTTACTTCCTTTTTTCTCAAACTCTGCTCTTATTTCTAATTTAGCTTTGAGTCCTTGGGATGGAATTTCTGGTATCACAGAAAGAAAAGGATTAGACATTGTCATGATCTAAGAACTAGAATAAGATTTAGGACTGAGCTAGAAAGGTAGGAATAGAGGCTGAACTCCAGCTTAAGGTGGCATTGTAGTAATTGATAATTAAAAGGTTTATGCTTAGGTACCAGAATGTAGGTGGTTGAGATGGAATGGAAGATAAAATTGTTGGAGAATTAGTCAGTTAATTGAGAAGCCAGGGCATTGAAAACATCAAGTACATTATCACCAAAAACTTTGGGAACAAGGTTGGAGGGGATTAAGAATTAACTATTAGAACAAGATCATAGATCTAAAGGGTCTTTTGTTTGTTTGTTTTGTTTTCAGGCCTGGGGAATGAGCCCAGGGCTAGTAGAGCCTCATTCCAGCCCTTTTGTTCTGTATTTTGTTTCCAAGGTAGGGCTTTACTAATTTAGCAGACACTGAGTCAAACTGTACATTCTTCTGCCTCCAATTCCCACATAGGTCTGAGCCACACACTTTGCTAAAAGTTTTTTTTTCCTCTCCAGGACTGGAAACAGAACTGTGCCTCATGCATGTTAAGCAGGTGCTTTTCCTATGAGCTACATCCTCGACATGATTTGGAGATCTTATAAATGACCTCCACATGAAGAGTGACAGGTGATAGTGTTAGCATAAGCATCTAAGAAGACAGGACCACGCGCAGAGGAAATACAAGTGCTCCTCCCCCATTTCATTTCCTAAGAGTCCATATGGCCCACATCCATGAAAAATAAAACAGGGGCTGGGAAGGTGGCCTAGTGGTAGAGCGCTTGCCTTGTGTGCCAGAGGCCCTGGGTTCGATTCCTCAGCACCACGTAAGCAAAAAAAGAAAAAAAACCGGAAGTGGTGCTGTGGCTCAAGTGGTAGAGCGCTAGCCTTGAGCTGAAGAGCTGAGGGACAGCGCCCAGGCCCAGAGTTGAAGCCTCATGACCGGACCCCAAAAAAAAAAAAAAAAAAAAAGAAAACAAAACAAAACAATGGTACATACCTGGACCAGTTACTAAACTAATGGTCTTACTTTCTGATGGAGTTCCCTCCCCATATCAAGGATAATTCAGGAAGGAAAAAAGGTGTCTGCCGCTATCCCTCCTTTCCCTCTCTCCCTCCCTCTACTCTCTCTCTTTTTTCCATCTCCTCTATTAATTTTAATCACATTTCCAACATGCAGGTTAGAATTAAGTTTTGATAGTAGGCTAAAAATTTACAGTCAATTTTCTGCAGTTACAACACTGATAACACAAAAGGTGGGTAGCTTCATTCTTTGTGTTTTTCTTTACTGGAGTAATACAAATATTAGGAAGATTTATTCAGGCCTCAAACTAATTTACCATAAATATTTTTTAAATTATTGCACATACTTTTTTTCATTAATGTGACCCAATCCATCCATCTATCTATTTCTCGTTCTCTCTTCCTTCCTTTTCTTTCTTCCTTTCTTTTCTTCCTTGTTTTTCTTTTTTTTCTTTTTGTCTAGTCCTGGGGATTGAACTCAGGGCCTGGGCACTATCTCTTGAGCTTATTTTGCTCAAGGCTAGTACTCTATCACTTGAGCCACAGCACCACTTCCGTTTTTTTCAGTTTATGTAGTACAGGGGAATTGAACCAGGGGCTTCTCTACCACTAAGCCACATTCCCAGCCCCTGCCCTTATTCTTTCACAAGCTCAAACTTCCCACACCCTGGCAGCTACTGCTCGGTTGTCAAACCATTTGGGAGGGCCTCAATATCTACTATCTGATTGGTTACTAGGACCCTAATCCCCAGACAGCTGTCACTCTGAGTCCTTATCCAACTGCCTGCCTGACCTCTTCGAATATGTACTGTAATTCAGCTTTGTGGATCACTCCAGGCTATCTTTCTCCTCTTGCTGAATTCTTTATTGCACCTGGGGACAGCATCATAACCTTAGTTGGTGCAATCTAAGAACTGAGGGAAATCCGGAGAACTCCACTGGCCAGAAACAGCAGCACAAACTTGAAAGGAACTGATGGTCTCAGTGAGCTGGGAGTCGATGACTGCCATACTTGTCAACATGAAGACAGTAGGATACCTACCCTCCCCCCCCCCCCCCCCCCGCTTCTGTTGTACAAGAGTGTGGAAAAGAGCATAGCCATCGCGGAAGAGTGCTTCAAGGGTGCTTAGAAGTGCCAGATTTGAGGTAGAACAAGATGAAAGGGACATCCAGCATTTGAGTGTGCAGAAACTTTGCTAATGCTACAACTGAGGTTCAGAAGTCCGGTGGCTCGTTCAAGGTCATACACCTAGTACTTACCTCCTTACAGCAGGCTACTGTACTCCATCTACAACTTTTGTCTGACTTGACTCGCGCACAAAATACCACAGCAGACGTTAAGAATTGGGAACTTCAAAGCCGTAGGGCCTCAGTAGGTAGGATAACATCGAACCCTAGAGGAAAGTTCCTGGCCGCGCAGTGCACCATGGACCTTGTAGTTTTACACCGTTAGGGTATGACCGGAAGCAACGGACAAAGGCGCACTGCATGGCGGGAAAAACAGTTCTCAGGCCTGCGCAGGCGCGCACCGCTCTTCCTGAAGCGCGGGAGTCTTGTTTGCGGCCGCTTCCGCTGGGTTCCTTGAGGCGTCTCGGCGTTAAGACTCCGCTTTCTCGAAATATTTGGATCGTTCGAGGCGTAATGGCACCGGGCGAGCAAGCATCGGGCGGTGTCCCCGGAGGGGCCGCCACGACCCCAGACCGCTTGTAGGGAGGAGAGGTCTTTGACGGCCCTCGCCGTGGCGGGCGGCCTGCGCTGGCTTCCTCCGAAGTCCCAGCCCCTGCCGAGAGGATGAGTTCGGGCCCCGCCACTTCTTTCAAGAAGCGGCACCTCTGGATGTACCTGCAGGCCCTGGGCTTTGATCCGGGCCTGGCCACTGCTGCCTCCGGAAAGATTGTGTCGCACACGCACCTCGGAGTGTAAGGGGGCCGGGGCCGGGGGGACCCCGGGCTCGAGCCTGCGGCCGCGTGGAGAGGCGTGGGGGGGGGGCGGCCCGCCGGCTGCCCGCCCGAGGCCCGAGGGCTTGCGGGGTGCCAGAAGTCCCATTTGCGGCCTGCCCGAGGCGGAGCCCGCAGTTTTTGAAGGGTGCCGGCCGCGCGCCGTGGGGCGGCGGGACCGGGGCGGCGTCACTCTGCCGCGGGTGGGGGAGGCGGGGGTCTGATCCGGAGTGGGAGGGGCGCGGGCGGGGCCAACGCCTGTGTGACCCCCAGGCAGCTTTTGAAGGTAGCTAACTTTGTAATCTTTATTTGTAATTTTTTTGAATTAGGAAACGAAACGACACCACAATTAGCCAAAACAAAAACAAAAACAAAACAAAAAGCAAAAAAGACCAGGGCATTAAAAGGAACAGTGAAAGCCCCTTCCCTTCTGCCACTTCTGATACGGTTTTAACTATAATGGTTAATATCTCTACCCGTTTGGGTCTTTTAAAACATTTGCTGTGTTGTAAAAGTGATTTACAGAGGGGTTACAGGTACATAAGTAAGATAACGAGTACAGTTCTTGTCAGACTAAATAAGACTTGGGGTTTTATTTAGAGTGTCCATCTGTCCATCCACCCACCCACTCGGCTTGGGTGCTGTTCCTAGCTCATGTCCAGCACTTGAGCCACAGCTCCACTTGCGAGTTTTTCTGGACTTTGCTACCTGGGCTAGCTTTGAACTGTGTCCTCAGATCTCAGCCTCCTGAATAGCTAGGATTGCAGGCATGAGCCACCGGTGCCCTGCGGAACATGTTTTTGCTTTGCTTATACTGTAACCTTTTTCTTTTTGGCTTGACGTTTAATGATTTTTTTAGTTTGTGTGAACGTGTAGTTGTGTGACTTCTGTTCTTAGAGTTAAGTATACATGCCTGTAATTCTAGCTACACAGGAAGCTGAGATCCGAGGATTCCAGGATGGCGGTTAGAAAGCCAGCCTGGGCAGGGAAGGCTGTGAGATTC
This sequence comes from Dipodomys merriami, assembly GCF_024711535.1. Classification (NCBI taxonomy): domain Eukaryota; kingdom Metazoa; phylum Chordata; class Mammalia; order Rodentia; family Heteromyidae; genus Dipodomys; species Dipodomys merriami. The sequence goes on along the minus strand of NW_027202382.1, from coordinate 3,004,658 downwards.
TTATCTCCAATAAACTACTCAAAAAAAGATCTGGGAATGTGCCTTAGTGGTAGAGTGCTTGCCTCCCATGCATGAATCCCTGGGTTCGATTCCTCAGTACCACATAGACAGCAAAAGCTAGAAGTGGCACTCTGGCTCAAGTGGTAGAGTGCTAGCCTTGAGCTTAAGAAACACAGGCCCTGAATTCAAGCCCCAGGACTGGCAAAACAAAACAAAACCAAAAAAATCCTTTTGTGGGAAGCAAATTTTCTACCCTAAATTTAAATTTCCCAATCTAAAAGAATATTCAAACTACTATCTAGTGTTAGTAAGATTAAATAAAATAATTTGTGTTAAATAACATAACATATTTTACATGAGAAAAACGAATAGTAGATGAGTTATTCCTTATAAAAGGTTAATGGTTGGCAAATAAGGAATATTAATATTATTCAGTAAGTATTGGTTGATACTGCCTTCTTAACACTGGGAAAATTCTCTGTACCTACTTATGTTTTTCTTCCCTTTTTGTAAAATGTTCACATTACATGAATGGTAGTGCCAGGTTTCTGTTGGTTGTATATTTTTAGAATCAGAAAGTAAAGCTTGTATGTTGTTTTTTTTGGTGGTGGGGCTGGGTTTAAACTCAAGGCTTATGCTTGGTAGGCATATTCTCTATCACTTGAGCCATATATCCAGCCTTCTTTTTCTAAATTGATTAAAAAATAATCTTGCACAAGAAAAATGAATTTGCCTTTCCTTTTAAAAAATTTATTGTGATTATGAATGTGATTTACAGAGGGATTACAATTAAATGAATCAGATAATGAGTACAGTGATATTGGATAATGAGATTATTTTGTACAGTCTCTTCTGTTCCCTCACTCTCTCCCAGAGTCCCTCCCTCCTGCCTCCACCTATGAAATATATAACGTTGTATAGTTTACTTTCATCCATGTCCAGTGAGCGCCACTGCTGCTCATTTTTCTCTCAAATTCTGTACATTTCCCTTACGGAATATATATATATATATATATATATATATATATATATATATACACACACACACACATATACTTGAATTCACTATATATAAAGAAAAGAAAACAATCATCAAAAAATTAACAGAAAAAACAAATCTTTTGTTCTATATCATGGAGTTAATTTACATATATATGTATATATAATTTTATATAAATATGAAGGGGGCCTGTAGACATTCTACCTACTTGTTTCTCTTGTCGGTCGTGGGGCTTGAACTCTGGGCCTGGGCACTGTCCCTCAGCTTTTCAGCTCAAGGCGAGTGCTCTACCCTCTACCGCTTGAGCTACCATGCCACTTCCGGTTTTCTAGTGCTTTTTATTGGAGATAAGAGTCTCACAGACTTTCCTGCCTGGGCTGGCTTTGAACCGTGATCCTCAGATCTCAGCCTCCTGAGTAGCTAGGATTTCAGGCATGAGCCACCGGCGCCTGGTTAAGCGTATTCTCTTTTGGTCTCATTTTGTGTGGATGTTTAGAATCCTGTATGATTTATCCTATCCCAGTGTTGGCTTTTCATAAACCATCTATACCTAGATTTCTCTTGGGCTCTGACTTAGACCAAAGCCAAGCTGTCCTCATTTTGACCATTCCTTCCAGCAGGTTTGCCTTTACTTTTGAAGAGAATAAAATTAATAATTTGTGTCAAACTCTTACAACTTTTGATAATGCTTAATGTTATTTTCCTCTTGTTTTTCTCTCCCTATCTTTTCATTTTAAACCACTAGGAACATGTTTGACAAGCTGAACCGTGATGCCTTTCAAATAGTTTCTTATTTTTTATTTCAAACACTGGACGAGTCTCTTACCAAACGAGTTTTCAAGTAAGGAAAGTTACTTCATTTTATTTTATTTGTCATTCTCAAATTTGAAAATGGATTATGTCAACTTAAACTATAATTTCAGTTCTGACCATTAGCTCTGGTTTAGAGTAGATATTGTAAGATTTAGTTGTGAGTTTTAGAGGTTTAGTGTTTAACCTTTATATATATCTGAGCAAGAATTTCATTTTTGGGGGGTATTTACCTTAAAACCGTTATATACTTCCTAGGTCATGCAGATCTTGTTTCATAAAATCAGTTAACACTATTCATGGTCTTAATTTAGTAAAAACAGTTAACTGATACCAGTCTGTTTATGCACTCTTTTTTTATTTGGGGTCCGGTGGTGGGGCCTGAACTCTGGGCCTGGGTGCTGTCCCTTAGCTCTTAAGCTTAAGGCTAGCGCTCTACCACTTGAGCCACAGTGCCACTTTCTTTTTTCTTTTTTCTTATGTGGTGCTGGGGAATCGAACCCAGGACCTCATGCATGCAAAGCAAGTGTTCTACCACTGAGCCACCTTCCCAGCCCTCATTATTCTGTTTTTCTTTTTTTTCTTTTTTGGTCAGTCATGGGGCTTGAACTCAGTGTCTGGGTGCCATCCCTGAGCCTCTTTGTGCTCAGTGCTAGCACTCTACCACTTGACACAGTGCCACTTCTGGTTTTTGAGTGGCTGATTGGAGATGAGTCTCACATGGACTTTTCCCCGGGCTGGCTTTGAACTTCGATCCTCAGATCTCAGCCTCCTGAGTAGCTAGGATTATAGGTGTTAGCCACCGGTGCCCTGCTTTTTTTTTTTTTTGGGTCCGGTCGTGGGGCCTGAACTCTGGGCTTGGGCACTGTCCCTCAGCTCTTCAGCTCAAGGCTAGCGCTCTACCACTTGAGCCACAGTGCCACTTCTGGCTTTTTTCTTATATGGTGCTGAGGAATCGAACCCAGGGCCTCAGGCATGCAAGGCAAGCACTCTACCACTGAGCCAACTTCCCAGCCCCCCCTTTTTTTTTTTTAATATTGTAAGAGTTGATATACAGAGAGGTTATGAATTAGGTAATGAGTACATTTCTTTTTTTTTTTTTTTTTGCCAGTCATGGTGCCTGAACTCTGGGCCTGGGCACTGTCCCTCAGCTCTTCAGCTCAAGGCTAGTGTTCTACCACTTGAGCCACAGCACCACTTCCAGCTTTTTCTGCTTATGTGGTGCTGAGGAATCGAACCCAGGGACTCATGCATGCAAGGCAAGCACTCTACCACTGAGCCACCTTCCTAGCCCCATGAGAACAATTCTTTTTGAACCATGTCTCCCCTTCCATTGCTCTCTCCTGATTTTTCCCTCTAGTGCCAACCCACAAGATAGCCAGTTCATTTTCCACAGTGTCTAGTGAGTGCCACTGTTAACATTTGTTCACCCTTATTCCACTTTTTATGTGCCCTCCCTTACCCTCCCAAATACAAATAAACAAGACAAAAGGAAAAGAAAACAAAACCAGCAGCAATGGCAACTAAAAATGTCTCGTTTCCTTGGAATTAATTACATAGAATATTATTTTATATGATCTGCACATAACTGCACATCTGCACATAACTTTTGAGCCTTTGTCAACCACTCCTATGTGTATCCTCCTTTGGCTTCAGTGTGACTGTCTAGAGTCCTGTATAATTTATCATGTCCCAGTTTGTGTGCATATACATGTAATTTTAACCATTAACTTTAATATTATTAACTTCATGTCTTTTCTTGTGAGGAATATTGTTTGATTTGTCTTTTATTTTCCAGTTGTCAGTAAATCCTTATTACCTTGTTTGGTAATAATATATACAGTGTAATGTATATTACACTGTTAGTTGCACCAGATATGGTGGTGTATGATTGTAATCTCAGTACTTTGAGAGAGTAAGACTGGAAGATTGGGAGTACCAGCCCGGTACTATGGGCTACATAGTGAGATTCTGTCTCAAAGTAACACAAACAAACAAATGAAAGAACAAAATAATTGGAAAAGTTAGTTGCTACTGTTAGGTTAATGAATATTTAAAAGTATAAAAAATGATGAAGTCTTTATTCTGAGTTGTTTTGAATAGGATTTTGAGTTTATACTGGCTGAGAAAGTGTTTTGTGGAATATGCCTGTAGAGGCTAAGGCAAGAGGATTGAGACTAACCTGAATTATATAAGACCCTGCCTGTCTCATAATGTTTAAAAAACATGTGAAGCTGGATATAGTGTTATACACCTCTAATCCTAGCAGTTGAGAGGCTGTGGCAGGAGAATGAGTTTGAGTCAAATACATAGCAAGGCCCTGTCTCCAAAAAAAATAAAAAATAAAAAATAAGGCCAGGCACTGGTGGCTCATGCCTGTAATTCTAGCCATTCAGGAGGCTGAGATCTGAGGATCACAGTTCAAAGCCAGCCCAGGCAGGAAAGTCTGTGAGACTTTTTTTTTTGTCGGTCATGGGGCTTGAACTCTGGTCTTGGGCACTATCCCTCCGCTCTTCAGCTCAAGGCGAATGCTCTACTGCTTGAGCTACAATACCACTTCCGGTTTTCTAGTGGTTTATTGGAGGTAAGAGTCTCACAGACTTTCCTGCCCGGGCTGGCTTTGAACCGTGATCCTTAGATCTCAGCCTCCTGAATAGCTAGGATTACAGGCATGAACCACCAGTGCCCAGCTCTGTGAGACTTTTATCTCCAATAAGCCACTCAAAACCTGAAGTGGTGCTGTGGCTCAAGTGGTAGAGTGCTAGCCTTGAGCTGAAGAGCTGAGGAATAGTGCCCAGGCCTAGAGTTCAAGCCCCACAACTGATTTAAAAAAAATTATATAGTATTTACTATGTCCAAATAAAAAGACATTTTTCTGATTTTTCCCCTTATTAAAAAAACATGGCTCGGGCTGGGAATGTGGCTCAGTGGTAGAGCGCTTGCCATGCATGCTTGAGGTTCTGGGTTCGATTCCTTAGCACCACATAAGCAAAAAGAAAAAAGCCGGAAGTGGCGCTGTGGCTCAGGTGGTAGAGCACTAGCCTTGAGCTGAAGAGCTGAGGGACAGCGCCCAGACCCAGAGTTCAGGGCCACTACGGGATCCAAAAAACAAAACAAAGGGTCTGGGAAGGTGGCTCAGTGGTAGAGCGCTTGCCTTGCATGCCTGAGGCCCTGGGTTCGATTCCTCAGTACCACATAAGCAAAAAGAAAAAAGCCAGAAGTGCACTATGGCTCAAGTGGTAGAGCGCTAGCCTTGAGCTGAAGAGCTGAGGGACAGCGCCCAGGCCCAGAGTTCAGGCCCCACGACCGGACCCAAAAAACAAAACAAAAAACATGGCTCATATTAAGTATTTGAGAAAATGTAAAGGCAAAGTGTTATTCTTTTTTTTTTTTTTTTTTTTGCTTATGTGGTGCTGGGGAATCGAACCCAGGGCCTCATGCATGCAAGGCAAGCACTCTACCACTGAGCCACCTTTCCAGCCCAGTAAGTGTTATTCTTAAATGCACCAAATTGATAATGCTATTAACATCCCAGTCTTTCTGTTTCCCCTTGACCCATGGCTATAGAACATGTTTTAGAAATGCTAAAAGCTGAACTAGATGTGGTAGCTCCCAGCACTCTGGAGGCTCAGGTTGAGGTTTGCCACTTTCAGGCTAGCTGGGCTATATTGATCTTGTCTCAGAGAACAAAATCAATGAAGAAAAAAAAAGAACAACAAGCAGTATGCATTAAGCAAATAATTAAGCTTCAGTAAACATTTGAATAGACTTTATTGGAGCAAAGTAATAACTTTTTTTCTTTTGTTTTGTGCCATTCCTGGGACCCTGAGATGTTTTTTTTCCCTCAAGGCTCATATTCTACTACTTGAGCCACAGTTCCACTTCCTGCTTTTTTGGTGGTTAATAATTAGGGTTTTTCTTCCCAGGGTATCTTCAAACTGTGATCCTCAGATCTTGTCCTCCTGAGTATCAAGGATGACAAGTGTGAGCCCCTAGCGCCCCACAAAAGTATTCGTTTGTAAAGTCTTGTTTTTTCCTTTCTTTTCTAGAACTGGGGTTTGAACTCAGGACATTTCACTCTTGATTGACTTTCTGTTCATGCTTGACACTTTACCACTTGGGCCATGACTCCAGTTCTGTTTTTTTCCTAGTTAATTGGAGTTAAGAGTCTCCTGGATTTGTCTGCCTGGGCTGGCTTAGAACTACAATTCTTGGCCTCCTGAGTAGCTAGGATTATAGGAATGAGTCACTGGTACCTGGATAGTATTTTTGAACAAAGCTGAAACAAAACTTTTCTATTTTATATTTTTGTGTCTTTTTGTTTAGCCACAAAACAGTAGTGCTCATAGACAATGATAGGGATTATCTTAGGAGTAGTATTCTATGCATTCCTCTGCTCATTCATTGTGTGTATTCCTTTATGCTTCTGTCTTGGGAGTCTTCCTCCCTCCCCCAAGCTTAATGAACTTATTTATATTTGAGTGTTGTTTTTAGCTCTTTTTCAGTAATTTTAGTAGCTGTTCATTCTTTCATTTAAGATGTATATTGCCAATTTAAGATATATATTTATTAATCTTTTGCACTGAACTCTATATAGTTATTTGAATGGAAATATGTAGATACTTAGAAAAAAGACCAAGTTTCTTACATATTGGTGAGGATATTCTTGGTTGAAATCTAAGAATTTTATCTTTTATCCATTCTGCTTTTATTTCTAGTATAGGAAATAAATTTGATTTTAAGTTTTTTCTGAGTTTTATTTTTTGAGCGGGTGTTTTCTAAGTCTAATGCTTTTGTATTTGCTTTTCAGATTTTGCTGGCCTCCATTTGACCAAAAAAGTGATGCGGAATTTCGTAAACATTGTTGTGAGTGGTTAAAAAAAATTTCTGTAAGTATTCTTTTTAATATTAAGAGAGTGGCAGCTTTGAATGGAAAAGCTAAGGGACAGTGTTCATACCCTTAGTTAAAGCCCCAGTATAGTTAAAGACACACCCAAAACAAATAAAAGATGACATTAAGGCTGGGAAAGCATCCAGGCACCAGTGGCTCATGCTTGTTATCCTAGCTACTCAAGAGGCTGAGATCCAAGAATCATGGTTTGAAGCCAGTCTAGGCAGGAAAGTCTGTGAGACTCTTCAAGAAACTACTAAGAAATAGCTGAAAGTGGCTCTGTGACTCAAGTGGGTGGAGTGCTAGCCTTGAGCCAAAGAAGCTCAGAGATAGTACCTAGTGCTTGAGTTCAAGCCCCAGGATTGGCACCTCCCCCAAAAAAAGTGTATAAAATGTATAAAAAGTATATAAAATGATGTCTGTAATTTAGTTTACACTTTTTTTTGGGTTGGTCGTGGGGCTTAAACTCTGGGCTTGGGTGCTGTCCCTGTGCTCTTCAGCTCAAGGCAAGGCGAGTGCTCTACTGCTTGAGCTACAGCGCCATTCCTGGTTTTCTAGTAGTTTATTGGAGATAAGAGTCTCAAGGGGGCTGGGAAGGTGGCTCAGTGGTAGAATGCTTGCCTTGCATGTATGAGGTCCTGGGTTTGATTCCTCAGCACCACATAAGCAGAAAAAGCCGGAATTGGCTCTGTGGCTCTAGTGGTAGAGTGCTAACCTTGAGCTGAAGAGCCGAGGGACAGTGCCTAGGCCCAGAGTTCAAGCCCCACGACTGACCAAAAAAAAAAAAGTCTCAAGGACTTTACTGTCCTGGCTGGCTTTGAACTGTCATCTTCAGATCTCAGCCTCCTGAGTAGCTAGGATTACAGGCATGAGCCACCAGCCCCTGGCTAGTTTACATTCTTATACAGCTGTTAATGTCTTGGTTTTATATTGTAGGAAAGTTATTAAAGCTGTCTTCATTGGGTGAGGTTGGGTGAAGGTCATATAGACTTAAGTACTGTTTTGCAGCTTCTCAAACAGTGATCTTGATCATTATTATGTTTTAAATGATGGCGTGATGTGAGGAGCATAGTGGCCTGCTGAGGTTTCATCTTCTCTGACCATTTGTCACTCTGATAGAATTGTGTATACCCAAGCCACTGTGCATCGAGTGGGTATCTAGCTATCACTGTCTTCCAGTGATGGACTCGTGTGACCTCCACTAATATACTCTTTAAAAAAGTGTGAGATAAATATCAGAATTATTGTTGCTATGGTCTTTAAATTATTTTATCCTTTTTCTCCGTAGACAGAATGTGGAGGTAGCTTTCCTCAAGTGGTTGGCTCACTGTTTCTTTATCCTGGTGGTCCTAAATTTATTCATCTGATGTATCATTTTGCAAGATTTGTTGCAATAAAATATATTGAAACCCATTCTAAAAGTAAGTTAACCTTGGTGTTGGAAAGTACTTTGTTTAAATTCTTAAATTATATTTTTTCGCCTAATTTTAAAATGTAAAGCATATTGAGTTAAAATGTAATTTATCTCAAAAGAGTTAATATTCTACTGAAAGTGTGGTTTGAAATCTTCCCATAATGAACCTGTTACTGTATATTCTATTTTATTATGTTCTAATATTGGGGTTGGGATACAATTTCCATAGAAAGGCCAGACAATAAATATTTAACCATATAAGTATGGACCACATAGAGTCCCTGTAACAAATTCAACTTTGTTTCTTTTTTGCAACTCTGAATAAATGTAGAAATGATTTCTACCATTTTGTGCTCAAAAATACCATTAGACCAAATTAGGCCAGAGAGTTAGAATTGACCAACAATGTTACTATTATTATTATTTTATTTATTTTTTTGCCAGTCCTGGGGCTTAAACTCAGGGCCTAGCCACTGTCCCTGAGTTTCTTTTGTTCAAGGCGTACTCTACCACTTGAAATACAGTACCACTTCTGGCTTTTTCTGTTTATGTAGTACTTTTTTATTTATTTTTATTTTTATATATACATATTTTTTTTGGGTCCGGTTGTGGGGCCTGAACTCGGCCTGGGCGCTCTCCCTCAGCTCTTCAGCTCAAGGCTAGCGTTCTACCACTTGAGCCACAGCGCCACTTCCGGCTTTTTTCTTTTTGCTTATGTGGTGCTGAGGAATCGAACACAGGGCCTCAGGCATGCAAGGCAAGCACTCTACCACTGAGCCACCTTCCCAGTCCCCTGTTTATGTAGTACTGAGGAATCACCCTCATGCCTTCCTGCATGCTAGGCAAGTACTGTACCACTAAACCACATTCCCAGTCCACTGAAAGATGTTAAATGTGTTCAATATATGTGAAATTTAGTTTGTTTATAGGTGTTATGTTGGAATTTCCTGATCCAAGGGATTTGACTTATTTTATAATTTACTTATTAGAACTGAATTATTTGGCAAGAAATACTAATTTTAAAAGCTAATGCTTCAAAGATCACTATTTGTAATTAATTACGGAACTATGTTTGTTTTTGCTCATAAAACATGGGAGGGAAGCCGGGCGCTGGTGGCTCACACCTGTAATCCTAGCTACTCAGGAGGCTGAGATCTGAGGATCACAGTTCAAAGCCAGCCCGGGCAGGAGAGACCGTGAGACTCCTATCTCCAATAAACCACCAGAAAATTGGAAGTGGCGCTGTAGCTCAAGTGGTAGAGCGCTCGCCTTGAGCTGAAGAGCTGAGGAACAGCACCTAGGCCCAGAGTTCAAGCCCTACAACCGACAAAAAAAAAAAAACATGGGAGGGAGATGGGCGCCGGTGGCTCACGCCTGTAATCCTAGCTACTCAGGAGGCTGAGATCTGAGGATTGCAGTTCAAAGCCAGCCCCGGCAGGAAAGACCGTGAGACTCCTATCTCTAATAAACCACTAGAAAACCGGAAGTGGCGCTGTAGCTCAAGTGGTAGAGCGCTCACCTTGAGCTGAAGAGCTGAGTGATAGTGCTCAGGCCCAGAGTTCAAGCCCCATGGCCAACAAAAAAAAAAAAAAAAAAAAAAAGGAGGGAATAAGAAAAGTTGAAGCATTAAACTTTGTCTACCAATTTTATGAGACAAACATTGCTATTTGGCTTATTTTTCCTTTTAGTGTTTTTTTTTTTAAACATTTTTACATTTTGTTTATTTTGACCACATATATCCTAATTTCCAAAATCAAAAGAGAAGTCTAACTTCTGCTCTGGTCTACACCTATTTTGTTTCCTTTTCTAGAACCAACAATATGATGCTCTGAGCAAATATGCATATACTTCCCTCCACACACACCTTTTTTTTTTTTTTTGAAATAGTCTTGATATTTAATCCAGGTTGTCTTGAACTCATCTTGTTCCAGTTTCAGTCTCCTTAGTGCTGGGATTATAGGACTGGACTACCTTGGCTGGTAGTTCTTATTTTTAATTTTATCATTTTTTTGTCTATCTTTTGTTCAGAGAGAGAGAGAGAGAGAGAGAGAGAGAGAGAGAGAGTGTGTGTGTGTGTGTGTGTGTGTGTGTGTGTGTGTGTGTGTGTGTGTGTGTGTGTGTGTGTGTGTGTGTGTGTGTGTGTGTGTGTGTAGTACAAAGAGGTTTTATTGAGTTGGGTGCTGGTGGGCTCATGCCTGTAATCCTAGCTACTCAGGAGGCTAAGATCTGAGCATTGGGGTTAGAAAGCAGAACAAGGAAGGAAAGTCTATGATACTCTTACCTTCAGTTAACCACCAAATTGCTGGAAGAGGAGCTGTGAGTTATGTGGAAGCAGGTTAGTTTTGAATAAAAAAACTCAGGGATAGCATCTAGGTCACACATTGCTCCAAAAGAGTGAGGGAGGGGGGCAAGTAAATTACTTTGTACAGATTTTTTTTTTTTCTGTTATTTGGATTTGAACTGAGGGCCTTGTGCTTTCTTGGCTTGCTTGTCTGGCTGGTGTTCTACTATTTGAGTTAGACTTTTAGCCCAGCTTTTTGCTGGTTATTTTGGTGATGCTATTTTCTGCCTAGGTTGACCTTGGGTGATCCTCTGTATCTCAGCCTCCTGAGTAAATAGGATTATAATGCCACTGATAGCCCTAAATGTTTTTAATTAGAACTCCACTTTTTTATTTATTTATTTTTTTGGGTCCAGTTGTGGGGCCTGAACTCTGGGCCTGGGCACTGTCCCTTAGCTCTTCAGCTCAAGGCTAGCGCTCTACCACCTGAGCCACAGCGCCACTTCTGGCTTTTTTTCTTTTTGCTTATGTGGTGCTGAGGAATCGAACCCAGGGCCTCAGGCATGCAAGGCAAGCACTCTACCACTGAGCCACCTTCCCAGCCCTAGAACTCCACTTTTTTTTTAATTCATGCAAGGAGTAGGTTTATTAAGTAGACCTGCTGGGACCAGGCAAGGTTGGCATTCCACGTGGCTGGGAAAGGCCTGGGAATGAGAGAGAGCTGGGAAAGAGAGAGAAAGAGAGAGGAAAGAGCTAGAAAAGAGCAGAGAGAGCAGAGAGCTAGAAAAGAGCAGCGAGAGAGCAGAGAGAGAGCCGAGAGCAGAGAGAGCAGGGATAGCTAGAAAAGAACAGAGAGAGAGATAGCCGAGTAAGAACAGCAGAGAGAGCTAGAAAAGAGCAGCCAGAGAGAGCAGAGAGAAAGCAGAGGGAGAACAGAGAGAACAGAGAGAGCTGAGACCAGGGAGAGCTAGAAAAGAACAGAGAGAGAGAGCAGAGAGAGAGCCGAGAGCAGGGAGAGCTAGAAAAGAACAGAGGGCAGAGAGAGCAGAGAGCCCAGAGCAGAGAGAGCAGGGAGAGCTAGAAAAGAACAGAGAGAACAGAGAGAGCCGAGAGCAGGGAGAGCTAGAAAAGAACAGAGGGCAGAGAGAGCAGAGAGAGAGCGAGAGAGTAGCACTCCACTTTTTAAACTTTAAATATATTTAAAGAACTCTATATAGCCTTTAAATTGCTTCATCTTGCTTTTAATAACATTTGTTTTATATTTTTAAATATGTGGCTTTCTAGCTTTTAAGAAGTTATTATACAGTGTTAATTGTTTAAACTTAAATTTTTTTAGTGATAGGGTTTTGGTATGTTGAGTGGACTGGCTTCAAGTGTTCTTGCTGGGCTTAAATGTTCTTGCTTCAGCCTTTGAGTTTTGGGACTGTAGGTGTGGGCCACTACAGCAGTTAAAATTAAACATTTTTTTCATATTTCTACCTAGTAAGTCTTTTCTGTGGTCTTATTTCCTATGTAGATTCTTCTCTTTATTGTACTGAAAACTTTAAAGTAAAGCAACATGACATGCACAAGTGCCTTGCCAGATACCATGTAGCACGTAACAGATTTTTACAAATTTTGCAAAGACAAGATTACATTATCCAAAAGTATCAAGAAAATGCACAGTAAGTAATATTTTGATGATTTGAAAACAATTCCTTTTTTTCTGAACATGTGTCATCAGTGTGACTTTAGTATAGATAATCTATATCTGCTACAAAACCTTGCTGCTATCTTTGCATTTTAAAGCCAGGTAACTTTGAATATACTATGTATTTTGAAACTTCAGGCATTATATAAGTCCAAGTTGTTAGCAATGTAAAGATCTTCCCTCCTTTCCACTTTCTTTCCCATCTCACATCTCCCCCCTCCCTTTCTTTCTTTTTGGTAAAAAATTTAAGTAGTTGTAACAAGAATTTACAATGCCATATTGCAAGTTATGAATTAGCAGTATGGGGCTTTGAACTCTGGGCCTGTGCTCTTTTTCTTCCTCTCTTTACTGATGTCTGTCTGTCTACCTACCTATCCTATCTATCTATCTATCTATCTATCTATCTATCTATCTATCTATCTATCTATCTATCTATCTATTTATCTGCTGTACTAGGGTTTGAATTCAGAGCCTTTTCACTCACTTGATTTGCTTGCTTGACTGTTAGTTTATCACTTGAGTCATGCTTCTAGCTCTGCTTTTTTAAAAAATTATAAAAATGTCCTCTTTAATCAAGTCTTGAAACATAGAACAGATTTCTTGAATAAAATGGAAATTTTCCAATACATTAAGAGATATATTCACCAGTCACCATACATACAGTACCCATTTTACATAATCCCTGTCTGATTCTTTTTTTTTTTTTTTTGGGGGGTGGGGTCGTGGGGCCTGAACTTTGGGCCTGCGCGCTGTCCCTCAGCTCTTCAGCTCAAGGCTAGCGCTCTACCACTTGAGCCATAGCGCCACTTCCAGCTTTTTTCTTTTTGCTTATGTGGTGCTGAGGAATCGAACCCAGGGCCTCATGCATGCAAGGCAAGCGCTCCACCACTGAGCCACCTTCCCAGCCACCCTGTCTGATTCTTAAGACACTTCCTCCCTCTGTCAAGTGCTCTGTGGATACAGAGCACACAATGACTTCTGAAATCTCACTCAGCTTAGCTTGTAGCCCACAAAGCACTCCTCTGGCAAAGCTGTGGTGGTGGCTCTACTCAAGAAGCAAAGCAGGGGCTGGGAAGGTGGCTCAGTGGTAGAGCGCTTGCCTTGCATGCATGAGGCCCTGGATTCGATTCCTCAGCACACATAAGCAAAAAGGAAAAAGCCGGAAGTGGCGTTGTGGCTCAAGTGGTAGAGCGCCAGCCTTGAGCTGAAGAGCTGAGGGACAGCGCCCAGGCCCAGAGTTCAAGCCACATGACTGGCCCCCCCTCCCTAAAAAAAAAAAAGCAAAGCAGCCAGGTGCCGTGGCTCATGCCTGTCATCCTAGCTACTCAGGAGGCTGAGATCTGAGGATCACAGTTCAGAGCTAGCCCAGGCAGGAAAGTCTGTGAAACTCTTATCTCCAATAAACCACCAGAAAACCAGAAGTGGCGCTGTAGCTCAAGTGGTAGAGCGCTTGCCTTGAGCTGAAGAGCTTAGACCCAGAGCTCAAGCCCCAGGACTGAAAAAAAAAACACACAAAAAAAACCCAAAACACATTCAAACAGTATATCAAACATCCTTTAAATATCAAAGTGAGAAATAAGAAAGCAATATATTCATGCCATGAGAAAGATGTTAGAAAGGACAGCTGTGTAGAGTTGAGGTTGGAAATGGTTCTCCAGCTTCATTTCTTTGGCAGCACCTAGCCCTGCTTTTTACTAGTTATTTTTGGAGTCTCTCTCTTTTTTTTTTTTTTTTTCTGCTCAGGATGGCTTGAACTATGATCTTCTGGATCTTAGTTTATTGAGTAGCTAGGATTATAGGCATAAGCTACCAGTGTCCCTGAGAAAATATATTTCTGAGCTGTAACCTGTAATTGTTTTCATCCTGTTTTGGTCTTGATATTTTATTCTGTAAATTATTTTATTGCAGTGTCTGGCTCTTAATTTTTAATTTAATAGTTTGAATAGATATTTCATTATGTATGTACATATTACTTCAAGTAGGTACTTAATACTTTAACCAGTTTATATTTAGATTCTTATATTTTAATTATTTTATTTTGGGATTTTTTTTTTCTTGTCACTACTGGGGCTTGACATACTTGGGTACTTGGGTATTACAGGTGTTGGGTACTGCCATTTAGCTTTTTCATTCATGGCACACACTTGAGCCACACCTCCACTTCCAGCTTTTTTGTGGTTAATTGGAGATGAGAGTCTCTTAAAACTTTTTTTTTTGGCGTGGCTGGTTTTGAACCTTGATACTCAGATCTTACTTTCCTGAGTCTAGGATTACAGGCCTGAGGCATTGGCTTCTGGCTTGGGAATTTTATGTGCCAAATATTGTTTAGTACTGGAGCCAGAGCATTAAACTTGGCAGACATGGTTGTCTACCTTTATATATAGACATGTGTCTACCTTTATATAGTTTTAACCATCACAGTAAGATCTTTTTAAAATTACTTGTCACCTGTCATAAAGCTACAAAATTCTTTGAAGTTGCAACTGAAATGGTGCTTGACAATAAAATGACAATCAAATTTACCCCTTAGGTATGTTCTATGAAACAAAGTCTGGGACTACATCCAGACCCTGAGTTCAATCCCCTAGTACCTGGACCAAAGAGGGAAAATGTCTGAGCAAGTATTAGGCTAATAGTCATGATCAATCTGAGTATTACTCTGTATGATATTTATTCTCTTCAAATGTCCTCTAGCTGGCCTTAGATGTTCTTAGAGGCCTTGAGCAAAGATAAGGAAAGGGAAATAACAAGATAGGTTATACTAGTTAATTGTAATGGAATTTCTGTGTTTTCTTACAGACTGGCAGTTAAGCAAGTGCGAAATTTGAGATCAGAATGCATGGGTCTTCAAAACCAAATGAAAAAGTGAGTGACTTTTGGGGCGGGGGAGGAAGGGGGAGATGGGAAGGGATGGTAAGGGGAAACAAAGGAGGAGGCAACAATGCTTGATAAGAAATTACTCATGGGCTAGGAAAGTGGCTCAGTGGTAGAGTGCTTGCCTTGCATGCATGAGGCCCTGGGTTTGATTCCTCAACACCACATAAGCAGAATAAGCTGGAACTGGCACTGTGGCTCAGAGTTCAGGCCCCACGACCGAGACACACAAACACACACACACACACACACACACACACACACACACACACACGCACGCAGGCACGCACGCATGCACGCACGCACGCACACACACACACACACACACCTCATTACCTTGCACACACACACACACAAATTACTCATTACCTTGCTCATGTAATTGTAATCCCTCTGTATGGTATTTTCACAATAAAAAAAAAGTAAGTGAGTTTTAGAGCTGGAGTTCCCTTAATAATTTAGTTCTTGCATCTTATAGGTCAGGAAATAGTTGTACAAACATTTTTTTTTTTTGGGGGGGTCCGGTCGTTGGGCCTGAACTCTGGGCCTGGGTGCTGTCCCTCAGCTCTTTAGCTCAAGGCTAGCGCTCTACCACTTGAGCCACAGCACCACTTCCGGCTTTTTTCTTTTTGCTTATGTGGTGCTGAGGAATCGAACCCAGGCCTCATGCATGCAAGGCAAGCACTTTACCACTAAGCCACCTTCCCAGCCCCTCGTACAAACATTTATTAAAACATAGCTAGAGCATGGCTCTGATTTCTAGTCTAGTTGTTCTGCTACTACAAAATTATTACTGTTTATTATTACTGTTATTATTATTTTGCTAATCTTGGGGCTTGAACTCTGGGTCTGGGCACTGTCCCTGAGCTCTTCGGCTCAACTTGAGCACTCCAACACTTGAGCCACAGTGCCACTTCCGGTTTTCTGGTGGTTATTTTGAGATAAGAGTCTCACTGACTTTACTTCCTGGGCTGGCTCTGAATTGTGATCCTCCGATCTGAGCCTCCTGAGTAGCGAGCATTACAGGCATGAGCCATGGGCACCCAGCCCTTATCATTATTTCTAATTGAAATGATTGTGAGTTTGTGGGTTTACAAATCAGTTAACTTTTTGGATGCTAAATTGCTATGTGATTTTCTTATGACTAATTACATTATTTTGTTTTTACTAGAATGGAACCCTGTGATGACCAAATTAATATACATGAGAAAATTCAAAAGGTAAGCTTTTTAATTTTTTATGTGTTTTTTTATTTCTTTGCCAGTATGAGGCTTGAACTCGAGCCCTTTCAATCTCACCCAGCTTTTTTGTTTGCAACTGGTAAATCTACCACTTGAGCTATGTTTCTAGTTCTGGCTTTTTGCTGGTTAATGGGAGATAAGAATTTCGAGGACTTTTTTAGTTTAGGCTGGCTTTGAACAGCAGTCCTCCGATCTTAGCCTCCTAAATAGCTCAGATTACAGACATGAGCCACAGGCAACTACATAAGATAACTTTTAAATTATATATGAGACAAAATTTGCCTGTAGATGGTGTATTTGACTCAATTTGTAGGTGTCTTACAGGTATGTCACCATATCTGGCTAGTGTCTTTTCTTCTGAAATACAGAATCTCTCAATGTTGTCCAGACTGGCTAGCCTCAACTTCTAGGTTAAAGTGATCCTCTGGCCTCAGCTGCTTGAGTAGCTGAAACTGTAGGTGTGTTTATGTGCCCAGCAGTTGGAATCTTTTATTTTTTTTTTATTTTTTAATTTTTTTACAGCTCACACAAGTAAATGATTGATTTCTTTATTGAATTAAAATTATGCTATATTAAACAATAAAATCTTTTATTGTCCCTCCCCCCCTTTTTTTGTGCTCAAGGTTAGCAGTCTACCACTTGTGCCACAGTTCTATTTCCAGCTTTTTCTGAGTAGTTTATTGGAGATAAAGAGTCTCTCATAGACTTTTCCTGTTTGGGGTGGCTTTGAACTGCAATTCTCAGATCTAAGTCTCCTGAGTAGCTAGGATTATAGGTGTGAGTGCCTGGCAGTGCCTGACTTGCCCATTTCTTTTGTAGTGTTCTTTTTTTTTTTTTTTCCCTTGAACTTATTATGTATATAGCTTCTATATGGCTGATAAATGTAAGTATATGTAAAATAGTTTAAAAATATGATTAATTTAAAATCCTCTAATAAGAAAGATCTGCTGACTGTTACCTCATATGTGGTATTAACTAAATAAAATACATTAACTGAAGGAAGATGGAAAATATTGAAGAAAAATGAGGAGTCAAATTGAGGCTGACTTGACAGGAGGAAGGAATCTGGCAAATGTCAACCTCTAGAGGTTGGCTTTTAAAGTTTTTATTAAGTGATATTAACTACATAGAGGAATTTTACTGTGATATTCCCATGCATGTATAGAATGTACTTTGATCAAAATCACCCCCTCTATTACTCTTTATCTCTCCTTTTCCCACCAGAGGTTGGCTTTGATGTGTGGGATAAAAGTATTTTCTTAAGTTTTCTTTTTGTTTGGATGAAATCTCTCAAGCCCTTTTGTGATTCTGTAGTTCTGAGCAGCTTTGGGTATTACTATGGCTTCCCAGGCACCTTAGAAATGGAAAGGTGAGTGCCATCTTCAGAAAATCTTCAGTCATTCAGTGAGTGTTCATTGATCACTGGCTATGTATCAAGTATCTTCTAGATAAAAGTAGGGCGTCAGCAATGAAGAAAATAAAGCAAAGCCACTTTCTTATGCTTTTAATTTTATATTACTATTATTAAATAGAATACTATTGATTAGAAATATAATAGATTGATATAAAACTATTTTCCACACCATTTTCTTCTGAAAGTGACTAGTATTCATTTTCCCTGGATCAGACTAATCCATTAACAAGAAAATTTCTGACAAGAAGAATAAGAACCAGATCACGAATGATTGTAGAATCATCAGGAAACATTATCTTGAGATCACCAGTTGCTAGACAATGAATCTTCCTTTGGAGAACAGCTTTATCTTGCTTTGCAACATTTTTTTTTTTTTGGGTCCAGTTGTGGAGCCTGAACTCTGGGCTCCCTCAGCTCTTCAGCTCAAGGCTAGTGCTCCTCCACTTGAGCCACAGCGCCACTTCTGGCTTTTTTCTTTTTGCTTATGTGGTGCTGAGGAATCGAACCCAGGGCCTCATGCTCTACCACTGAACCATCTTCCCAGCCCTGTTTCCAGTTTTTTAAGGTTCCCCCTCCCTTTCCCCCCTCCCCCCAGTCCTGGGGCTTGAACTCTGGGCCTAAGCACTGCCCTTCCAATCCTTTTGCTTAAGGCTAGTGCTCTACCACTTGAGCCACAGCACCACTTCTGGCCTTTTCTGTGATTAATTGGAGATAAGAGTCTTGGGGACTTTCTTGCCCCAGCTGACTTCAAACCTAGATCCTCAGATCTTGGCCTCTTGAGTAACTAGGATTGCAGGCATGAGCCCTGGTGCCAGGATGTTCTTTTTTTTTCAGGATGTTCTTTTAGACTATTAATTCCAGTTTGTACATAGAAGTTCTCTGAATACTATTAAAATTTTTAAAAATAAGACATAACTATATATTTATGGTGTGCAGTGTTGTGCTCTAAACATTATAGAAAGATACAGTCAAGCTAATTAGCATATGTCTTCACCAAGTTATTGTTTTTTAAGATCTACTTTAACAATTTTGAAATGTGTATTATTAATAATTAGTAGGACTGGGAAGGTGGCTCAGTGGTAGAATGCTTGCCTTGCGTGCATGAGGCCCTGGGTTTGATTCCTCAGCACCATATAAGTAGAAAAAGCCGAAAATGGTGCTGTGGGTCAAGTGATAGAGCACTAGCCTTGAGCTGAAGAGCTGAGGGACAGTATAAGAGTTCAAGCCCCAGGACTGACAGAAAAAATAAAAAAGTTTGTTTAAAAAAATTGGTTACCATGCAACATAATAAATCATTTAAACTTCTCTAGTTTAACTAAGTCTTTGATGAGTATCCTACTGTGAATATGCTTATATGAATTTTAGTGAAAATATGTTAATATTAATATATGCTTAAGAATTCCCTTCCTCCCTGTTTGCTCCCCTTCCCTCCCCTCCCTTTCTTTCCCTCTTTTCTCCCCTTAGGATCACAGTTCAAAGCCAGCCTGAGCAGGAAAGTCTGTGAGACTTTTATCTCCAGTTAACCATTGGGAAACTGTAGCTGTGGCTCAAGTGGTGGAGTGCAGCCTTGAGCAAAAAAGCTTGCTTAAGAACAGTACCCAGGCCCTGAATTCAAGCCCTACTACCCCTTACCCCCAAATAAAACCCCAAAAAACTCAGTTATTTATATTTTAACTCTTCTGAATGAGATATATATAGTAGTTTTTTTCTCTTTGAAATCTTTTATTATTTCTCCTTAAAATCTCTATTACATTGAAACCATGTCAGAATACAGGAATTGCTAATTGTATCTTAGTGTTTGTCTGAATATTATAAATTATAGTGAGCTAGATTCTCTTAAAAAATTCTTCAGCTGTGCACTGGTGACTGATATCTGTAATCTTAGCTACTCAGGAGGCTGAGGATCATGGTTTGAAGCCAGCCTGGGAAGAAAAATCTGGGACTCTTCTCTCCAATAAATTACTCAGCTAAAGCTAAAAGTGGCATTGTAGCCCAAGTGACAGAGTGCTAGCCTTGAGCACAAAGAGGCTGAAGGACAGTGTCCAGGCCCGGAATTCAAGCCCCAAGACCAGGAAAAAAAAATTTCTTCAGTTTCTAAACCCCTTTAGAAGTAGTATTGGTACTTCTAAAGTATTAAAGTACAATTACTTAAAAAAATTTCTAACTGGAAATCAGCCTGTTGCTTAGTGCAAGCAGATATTTATTGTTACATTTCTCTTTCCTCCCCTCCTCATCCTGGTGGGTCTGGGGTGAAAGGCAGGGCCGTGTACTTGCTAGGCAAGCATTGTACTACTTGGATGCTTACATTTATTTCTTTAAAATATGTACAGATTCTGTATGGACTTTTTTAATATTTTGTTTGTCTCTTTTCAAAGGTTCAGTCTTTGTGGACTTTAGTGAATGAAACACTCATACTTTTAGAAAAAGAAAGAGAAGTTGTTAGTTCAGTTCTTGGTCTTGTCAATCATTATACTTTAGATGGAACTGATGTTGTTCTTAATATTCCAAGGATTTTACTTGACAAAATTGAGAAACAAATGGGTCAGGTAAGCATTTGATATTATTAAAGCTTTTGGGAAAATGCTAAAAATTGCATACAATTAATATATATTGTTTTTCTCCAAATGTTTTTCTTTTTCTTTCAAAATTTATAAATATATCTAGAAAAATCTTCATGAAGAAGGTTATTGTTAAAGGTGTGATTAGCTCTTGTACTTGGTCACACTATATCATATGTGTAGGAAGTATAAACTTACTTAGGAAGATGTTCTATACTAGTTGTTTATACATGTTTAAAGAGAATAGCTATGATCTCCTGTTGCTAAAGCCATCCTCTCTAAAAATCTTTTTTCAAAGTTTCCTTCCTCTAATTTTTTTTTTTTTTTTTGGTCGGTCGTGGGGCTTGAACTCTGGGCCTGGGCACTGTCCCTCAGCTCTTTAGCTCAAAGCGAGCGCTCTGCCACTTGAGCTACAGCGCCACTTCCGATTTTCTGGTGGTTTATTGGAGATAGGAGTCTCACAGTCTCTCCTGCCCGGGCTGGCTTTGAACCGTGATCCTCAGATCTCAGCCTCCTGAGTAGCTAGGATTACAGGCGTGAGCCACCAGCGCCTGGCTTTCCTCTAATTTTTTGTATCTTGGTTTTATTAAGTATTCTTTTACAGTTTTACTTATTTATTTAAAGTCTTACTGTAGCTTTGTGATGTCCATCTCTACTCTGTTTCCATACTGCTGATTTCAGTTTTTCCCACTGGTTTCCTTTTCTCTACTTAGCTTGAAATGCAAGAGTTCTCTATGGTTCCTTTCATTCCCAGTTTGCTTTTCTTCATTAGAAATATATCTATATTTTCTTACTATTTCATAGCTTACAGCTTCCTGTACAGAATATTACTAGTCTTCTATATTTCTAGTATAGCAAGTCACCCAAACTCCATTTATCTTATATATGTATATAAGACATTGCCATCTAGTTAGCTTTTTTTTTGGCAGCATTGTTTATAGTACCTACCATAACATGATACTGATGCTAGTGTGAAGTTACAAAAATAAAGTGTTGTGACTCTCATGTTGCTTTAATAGGTAACATGACATCAATTTTAGAGTACATAAAAAGCACGATGTATAAGCTTGTATTTCTTCTAGTTTTCAATATTTCAATATTTCAATATTTTGCATAATATAAAAAAATCACAGAGCATAGTAATTCTTCAGTGAATTTAAATTATTTGTGTAATTTTATGTTTTAGTTGGTATTTGATTTTTTTTTTATTCCCCAAGGGAAGAGTATCAGAGTAAAAAGCATATTTATGTAACAGTTTTCTGTCATAAGAAGCTATAATTCTCTACTTCCCCTTGCCCCTTTATCTTTAGCTGCACATAGGAAACGTTTATGAGGCTGGAAAATTGAACCTCTTAACTGTTATTCAGTTGTTAAATGAAGTTTTGAAAATAATGAATTATGAACGTCATCAGGCTGATCAAGAAAGATTGACAATAGACCTTCACTACCTTGAAAAAGAGACCAAATTCCAGAGGGAAAGATTGTCAGATCTGAAGCAAATGAGGTACACTAGAAAGAACTCCCTTTATTTCACTAGGAAAGAGTAGGATAGTTTTCTTAGTACTTTAAAGGTTTATATAATCAACTCCTAGAGATACATGTTAGATAGAAAGGACAAGGTTTTTTTATTTGTAATAAATTATGTATATACTTAACTTTTGTTGTGTTTAAGAAATTGAGTCTCAAGGAAGTTTTTCAGGGCTGGGAATGTGGCATATGGTAGAGTGCTTGCCTAGTGTGTATGAAGCCCTGGGTTCAATTTTTCAGTATCACATAAATAGAAAATGGCAGAAGTGGCACTGTGGCTCAAGTGGTAGAATGTTAGCCTTGAACAAAAGAAGCTCAGGTACAGTGCCCAGGCTCCGAGTTCAAGCCGTAGGACTGGCCAAAAATAAATAAATAAAAGTTTTCCATTTGATTAGAAAGACTGGGAGTTAATAGTAGACAACAAAGAATAAAAATAGGACTCTGACACATTAGAGCTACGAAAAGCTTTATGTTTTAAAAATCAGGGCTAGAGACTTGGCTTAAATAGAGCACCTGTTTACCAAGTATTCTACAGTACAGCAAAAATAAATTAATGAAAAGTAAGTAATTTTAGGCTAGGAGTATGACGTAAGTGTTAGATAGCCTGTCTAGCAAATGCAAGATCCTGGGTCCTCTGGTTTTAACAGAAGAGGTATTTTATGTTCATAATAATTTGTGCGATTTATTCAATTTATATACAGTTTGCTCATTGAATTCTCAATTTGATTTTCTTCCACTTCCTTAGTATATTGTTTTCTTATATTTTACTACATATTTTTCTTTTGAATAAAGTTACTTTTTATGCTGTCATAGGTATAAAATAAAGGAAGACCTCACAGATATAAGGCATTCTATTACTGAAAAGCAAAGAGAATGGCATAAGAAATGGGAAGAAAGCCTTGGCCTATCTCCTTTCAGTCTCATTAAAGGTTGCACTCCAGTAAGTAATGTTGATGTGTCTTATGGAGAGTAGTTTAATTTTGTCAAAGTTGACTTATGTTAAAAGTAACCTAGAAATTATACACATACACACATACTATATATGTATTCATAAGCATATATACTTACGTTTTTTTAAATCTTGGGTCTAAAGTTCAAATGCTTCAGTTTCTGTAATTTTTCTAAGTACAGAGAAGAATTTTTAATAAGCTATTATTGTCATTTATAGTTAATATCTTAAAATTCAGATGGCTATATTAGAAAATGAGATTTACCCTTGATATAAGCTATTTCAATGTTTGAGACATACTTGGAAAATAAAGCAACTTTTTGTTTTTCTTGGTTATGGGGGCTTGAACTCAGGACTTAGGTATTGTTCTTGAGCTTTTTTGCTCTACCACTTTGACACCTCCACTTCCAGTTTTGAGGGGTTAATTAGAGATAGGAGTCTGATGGGGACTTATCTGCCCAGCTGTCTTCGAACTGTGATCCTCAGATCTCAGCCTACTAAGTAGCTAGGGTTACAGGCATGAGCCACCAGCACCTGGCTGTAACTCTTTTGCTTAGAATATTTTTAAATTTGGTCTGGGAAGGTGGCTCAGTGGTAGAGTGCTTGCCTTGCATGCCTGAGGCCCTGGGTTCGATTCCTCAGCAACACATAAGCAAAAAGAAAAAAGCTGGAAGTGGCGCTGTGGCTCAAGTGGAGGAGTGCTAGCCTTGAGCTGAAGAGCTGAGGGACAGCGCCCAGGCCCAGAGTTCAGGCCCACGACCGGACTCAAAAAAAAGAATATTTTAAAATTTGAAAGTAGTTACAAGATATGTATTTGATAAATTTTTAATAGAAGAAATACCTAGTCATAGATTCACTAGTATTGTTATTACTATAATTATTAAATGCTTCATTCTGTTTTAAGGCTGTGAATCTCCTACCACCCATGTCTCCCCTTTCATTTGATCCTGTCTCAGAGGAAGTGTATGAAAAGAGTATTCTGTCTCAGTACCCTGCTTTACTTCCAGGTTGGTTGTTGTTGGTTTCATTATTACTATAGTTCTTTATATTTTTTGTCCCCTTTACTCGGTTATATAGTGACATGTACATAACTTACTTTTACCATTTTAGTCATCGCAAAGTGGACAGCACAATGGCATTTAGTAAAATGTTATGTAATCCTCACCATGTTTTAGTTCTAGAACATAGTCATCTAAAAGGGGCCCCTTATCCATGAAGTAATCATTCCTCATTTTCTACTACCCTTGTCTCTTGCAGCCTGTAATACACTTTCTGGTTCTGAATTTGCCTGTTTTGGCTACTTCATATAAATTAAGTCATGCATATAAAATGAGGCCTTTTGTGTCTGGCTTTACTTATCATTATCATAGACAGACTCCTTGCTGGCAGTGCCTTCATGTTTTAATTCTTTCTCCCATTATTAGTATAGTAGTGGCACATATAATTCAATGATAGGATTATATGCAAATATGCTGCTCTAAAGTAAGCTAAGTAATACAGTTGCAATTTTGTTGGCTTATGTGCTAATTATGTGATCTGTATACTTTTTTTTTTTTTTTTTGGTCCGTCATGGGCTTAAACGTTGGGCTTGGACACTGTCCCTGCATTCTTTCAGCTCAAGGCGAGCGCTCTACTGCTTGAGCCACAGCGCCACTTGCAGTTTTCTAGTGGTTTATTGGAGATAAGAGTTTCACGGACTTTCCTGCCTGGGCTGGCTTTGAACTGCGATCCTCAGATCTCAGCCTCCTGAGTAGCTAGGATTAATGGTGTGAGCCACTGGCGCCTGGCTTGTGATCTGTATACTTAAACATAGTTAAATAACACTGAAAAATTATAGTCGGTTACGTTTCTTGTGTAAATGTGTGTTGGGGGTGGGGGTGGGAGGCTTAAACTCAGGGCCTGGGCACTGTCCCTCTGCTTTTTCAGAATCATTTGAGACATAGCTTAACTTCAGACTTTTTTTAGTGGTTAATTGGAGATAAGAGTCTTAAAGACTTTTCATGCCCAGGCTGTCTTCAAACCATCATCCACAGATCTCAGCTTCCTGAGTAGCTAGGATTCTATATATGAGCCATTGTGCCCAGCATTATGTTAATTTTTGGGAACTCAAATATAGCCTTATACATATAACAGTCATTTTATGTTTTAGTTAAAAAATTTTTTCTAAAAACTTTTTGCAGCTCAACCTGTGTTTACTAGGGAACTTGGCCTGTAGTTTTCTTTTTTGTTGAATTCTTCTGTGCTATATTTATTTATTTACTTATTTTTTGTCATTCTTGGGGCTTGAAACTGGGCCTGCGCCCTGTCACTCAGCTCTTCAGTGCAGCTTGAGCTACAGCTCCACTTCTGGTTTTTCTGGTGATTTATTGGAGATAAGAGTATGACAGACTTGGGGCTGGGAAGGTGGCTCAGTGGTAGAGCGGTTGCCTTGCATGCCTGAGGTCCTGGGTTCGATTCCTTAGCATCACATAAGCAAAAAGAAAAAAGCCAGAAGTGGTGCTGTGGCTCAAGCGGTAGAGCGCTAGCCTTGAGCTGAAGAGCTGAGGGACAGTGCCCAGGCCCAGAGTTCAGGCACCATGACCAGACCCCCCCTCCCCCCCAAAAAAAAAAAAAAAAAGAGTATGACGGACTTTCTTGCCTGGTCTGGCTTTGAACTGTGATCCTCAGATCTCAACCTCCTGTGTAGTTAGTATTATAGGCATAAGCCATGGCACCTGGCCCCACTATATATTTTGAGGAATAGTTTGAAGAGCCTTGGTGTTCTTTAATGGTCTTCTAGAATTCAGTCCCAGGCTATTATTTGTTGAGAGATTTAAGTTTATATTTATCTGTTGTTATTATTATTATTATTATTTATTTATTTTTTTTTTTGGTTGGCCGTGGGGCTTGAACTCTGGGCCTGGGCGCTGTCCCTCAGCTCTTCAGCTCAAGGCGAGCGCTCTACCAGTTGAGCTACAGCACCACTTCTGGTTTTCTGGTGGTTTATTGGAGATAGGAGTCTCACGGTCTCTCCTGCCTGGGCTGGCTTTGAACCGCGATCCTCAGATCTCAGCCTCCTGAGTAGCTAGGATTACAGGCGTGAGCCACCAGCGCCCGGCTGTTATTATTATTATTATTTTAGTATATATCAGTTGTACCAGGGGGACTTTATGACATTTCTACATAAGTACAAATGTATTCCCATCAGTGTCACCCTTCCATTACTGTTGTTGGGATTTTTTTTTTTTTTTCCCATTGGTATTGGGGTTTGAAACTCTGGGCCTGGGTGCTGTCTCTGAGCTCTTCAGTTAGAGGTGAGTGTTCTGTCACTTGAGCCACAGTGCCACTCCGGTTTTCTGGTGGTTAATTGGAGATAAGAGTCTCATGGACTTTCCTTCCTGGGCTGGCTTTGAACCAAGATCTTCAGATCTTAGCCTCCTGAGTAGCTAGGATTACAGGTATGAGCCACCAGCACCCCACTTGTTGGGAAAATTTTAGAAGTTATTTCAGACAACGGGATATAGCTCAGTGGTAGAGTCCTTGCCTAGCATGAGGAAAAACATGTTTTGAACCCTAGCTTTGGGAAAATAAAATTAGAAAGAATTCTAAGAGATCCTTGAATATTAGAATGTGTGAACATAACTAAAAATAATTGTTTTCTACTTCAGATACACATAAGCAACATAAACAAGAAAATGGTGACATTGAATCCCTGGGAGCTGTGTGTGATCTAGTCCATAATAGGTAAAGTAAATTTGGTTTTCACATTGATAATTTTTTTTTTGTCGGTCATGGGGCTTGAGCTCTAGGCCTGGGCGCCGTCCCTGAGCTCTTCAGCTCAAGCTCTTCAGCTCAAGTTCTTCAGCTCTACAACTTGAGCCACAGGGCCACTTCCGGCTTTTTCTGCTTATGTCGTGCTGGGGAATTGAAGCCAAGGACTCATGCATACGAGGCAAGTATTCTACCACTAAGCCACATTCCCAGCCCAACACATTGATATCTTGTATTAATTTAGTCCTTTGTCAGTTTCCAAACTCCTATCAGTTAGAATAGGTCATAATTAACTAGACACTATTTTTCTTTTTCTTTTTCTTTTTTTTTTGGTCGGTCATGGGGCTTGAACTCTGGGCCTGAGCGCTGTCCCTCAGCACTTCAGCTCAAGGCTACTGTACCAATTGAGCTACAGCACTACTTCCAGTTTTCTGGTGGTTTATTGGAGATAAGAGTTTCACAGACTTTCCTGCCTGGGCTGGCTTTGAACCGAGATCCTCAGATCTCAACCTCCTGAGTAGCTAGGATTATAGGCGTGAGCCACTGGCGCCCGGCTATAAACACTATTTTTCTAATACTGACCCATATATTGGGGAAAGTATTACCATTTATAATGAATGAGATATTTTACACTATTATTTTTTATCTAAATATTGGATTTTAAGGAAATTACATAAGGGGAGATTGGAACATTTTGCCTTCTTAAGTATGTAAACTGTTTTGAAACTATTCTGGAGCCTTTTGAGACTTTTTGACTTTTAATCTTTACATTTCTCCTTTACTGAATTTCAAATATAGGACAGTATGAGTTTTCATATATGCCACCTAAGTGTCCTTACTGATAGAAATCAAATTCTAATCTCTTATCTTTTTTTTTTTTTTTTTTTTTGGGTCCAGTCGTGGGGCCTGAACTCTGGGCCTAGGCGCTGTCCCTCAGCTCTTCAGCTCAAGGCTAGCACTCTACCACTTGAGCCACAGCACCACTTCCGGCTTTTTTTCTTTTTGCTTATGTGGTGCTGAGGAATCGAACCCAGGGCCTCATGTATGCAAGGCAAGCACTCTACCACTAAGCCACCTTCCCAGCCCTAATCTCTTACCTTTATAATTTTTTCTATTTTATCTGTAGGTATGTTTTGACAGTAGTAAAGATGAAACATTGGCTATCATTTTTAGCAAATTACTTGTCAGATTTTCTCTCTCAAGTTTCAGTCTTTTTCTCTCCTTTTCTCTTTTTGACTCACTCAGAATTTCATTATATTGGCCTTGAACTCATCAGTCTTCCACATTGGCTGATCCCTTTTCTAATCCACTTCTCAAGATTTTTTTCTTTCTAGATTTTGTCTTATATAAAAACTGAGTTCTAATCAAAGCTTAGCTCTTTTGCATGTGTATATTCAGTTATAGTAAATTAACTATTTTCCTCTAATTATGGCTTTTTAACATAGCAGTTATTCCTCTTTTTCCCCCCAGTTGTGGGGCTTAACTCAGGGCACTGTTCTAGTTCTTTTGCTCAAGCTCTACTTCTGATTTTCTGGTGGTTAATTGAAGATTAGAGTCTCACAGACTTTCTTGCTTAGGCTGGTTTTGAACCCCAATCCTCAGATCTCAGCCTCTTGAGTAATTAGGATTACAGGTGTGAGCCACCAGCCCCCCAGCTTATAGCACTTACAAATAGAGTTGTAGTTTTGCCCCAGGCTTTTACTTCTGTGAAAAACATGTTAACTTTCATTCTCTTTTGGAAGTGCTCTCTTATTTGGATAAATTCCCACAATAGTATCAACATTTTGTCTTTTGATTTTTTTTTTTTTTTTTTTTGGTCAGTTGTGGGGCTTGAACTCTGGTCCTGAGCACTGTCCCTCAGGCTAGCTCAAAGCTAGCGCTACCACTTGAGCTACAGCGCCACTTCCGGTTTTCTGGTGGTTTATTGGAAATAAGAGTTTTACAGACTTTTCTGCCTGGGCTGGCTTTGAACTGAGATCCTCAGATCTCAGCCTCCTTAGCTAGGATTACAGATGTGAGCCACTGGCACCTGTCTTTTGATTTTTAATCTTGTTAACAGTGCTAGGATTTCACTGTCCTCAATCTAACCATGGCAAGTGTATAAGGAGTAGATTGAGCAGTGGTTGCTATAAAGTTGTCTTGATTGTGATATTCACTGTTAGAAAGCTCCACAAAATGATATTTAAATAAAAATAATTGTCACTTACAGAAATCCCATCTTCAAAGTGACTTTACATTTGTTCACTGTCAGCTGTATTGCATTATTAAGTACTATATTTGTGCCTGGGAATAGTATTTGAGAAAGGAGAACTTTATCACTCCTATCTAGTGGTGGTTTCTTAGTGGTGTTGGTCCATAGACTTGTTGGCTCTGTTTAATTTTTTTGAAACTTTATTAAAGGTTAAATATGTTTTTTGAAGATTAAAACGGTGTTGGTATTCAGTCCCATAAATGGACCAGCAATAATATACAGGATAAGGAAAGCAATAAGTTCAGCAAGGGCAGAAGCAGGAATAGGCTGGAGCATCATGGTGGGGAGCTCTGAGGAGCCATAGAAACAATTGGAATGATACATAGGGCTTTTTGCATTTGAGCGGTTTGTCCCTAGGCCTGGCACAAACCCAAGTGGACTTGAAGGAAGGGTTTGGTTGGTGTAGGAGATTTGGGTGGTCTAAATGGGCCTCATGGGCACTGCCTCAAGGCCAGGGTTCAGGGATCCAGTCTTCTGTGGCCTGCTTGGCCTGTCAGAGGTCTCAAAGACTGAAGTGAATGATAATGGGGTTCCGATTCCAATTGCTGTTACAGGATACTGACTTACTGTGTCTCTATTTCCTGGAGGTTGGGGTTTCTCTTTGGGTGAGGTCCAGAAGTACTTGCCGCAGTTGGATTCCCAGACACTTTCTGTAACCTGGCTCCTGATTGCAGCTGTATAGTGATGCTCCTAGGGTATGGCAAGCTCTTCAGGATAGAACTGTGGAAAGAGGCCACTCAACCACTGAGGCTAATGAACTACAGTGGCTGGCTGGATAGGTGTGAATTAAGTATTGGGTCAAATGCCAAGATGTTGCAGTAATGAATATGGGATTAGAGTTGCAAGGCTAGTAATGTTCCTGCTTAGCCCATCCAAAAGGTAGGTAATAGAAGGTGGCACCACTTGGCCAGACATGGACTGGCCACAGGGCCAAGGGAGGGCATCAGGTGAGAGTCACATGAGTCACATTGTCTTCTGAGCTTCTTTTAGTAGTACTCCCTGGGCCCAACCCAAGAGCGCTTTTCCTGCTTCATGTATGTAATGGAAAAACCTCATGTTCTCCTTCAAGGAAGCAGGCTTCGCTGGAATTTCTACAAGCAATCTTGAGTTCTGCTTCATTGAAGCCAGGTTGCTGCCATCTGTTTCTCTCCTTCCTTTCTGTAAACAGGGATTGCAACCATTGGGGCTACTTTGTATTTTGCTAAGTGGGTGTATGCGGTGAAAGGAAGTTCCTGAAGGTGATATCTGGGGACACAAAGTTTAACCTCAAGGTCCTGATCCCTGAAGTGTATACCATCATACCTGGCCAGAATAATTTTAAAGCCTCTGTTCAATGATGAAATTCTATGATCTGGACCCTGAGGACATTGTAATCATGTAGCTTTAGTTAATTGTTGTTTAAGTTGTATTCAAGTATTTGGGTGTTCATCAAACTTTATACTCTTTAAGAAATACTGTTGACTTAAATCTATACCAAGTAAAATGTTTATAATTGGGAGGCTGATACACAAATTGGGCTGGAATATTGCTCTAATTGCCACCATGCCTCCCTAGAATAAGCTGCCTTTCGATGACCGGGACGAATTGAGTGAAATCGGAACGGACAGATACGGGGCAGACAGTTTATTTACACTATTCAGATTCATTGTGTGAATGGACATTTTCCTTCTTATAACTTGAATTGTTGTCATTTTTCCTTTTAGCACTGCCTCTTTCCTGTTGCAACCCATTTCATCACCAGATAGAAGTAGTACAAAGGTATAGTCTAAAACACTTTTCACTTAATCCTGGCTAAACTAAACCGTATTATTAATTTTCTAATTAACAGCTTAGTTAAACTTGTTTTATTTTCATATTTCTGACTATTTATACATTTTATATTATCCTTACCTTAATTTTCTTTTGCTAAGTGGGAGTATTGGAATTGCTTTATTCCTCTAGTGAACATGTAATTATTAATAATAGTAATAAACTTTTTGCTGGGTGTGTGTTTCTGACTGAAATCCCATTGCCCAAGAGGTTGAGGAAGGGGGATTTTGAGTTTGAAGTAAGCTTGGTCTAAATAATAAAATATTGTTCCAATTTAAAAAAGTACTTTTTACCTGTGTCCTGCTAGTGAAGGAAATTTCAAGGTCAGTTATGATTATTAAGATTTTAACATTACATGTTTCTTTTTCTTCAGGATATAAAAATGAGAACTCCCAAAGAGAAAAATGAAACTCTTTCTAAGAATGTACCAGAATTTGAATTGGAAGTCTCCTCTGTATCAGACATTGTAAAAAATACAGATAATAGTCCATCTGAACAATCTCTGACAGCCAAAAATAGTGATCCATTCCAAAAAGAACAAGATCATCTGGTAGAAGAGGTCAGAAAAAGACTGTTAATATGTTATTACTCATTGTTGTTGGGCTCAGAAGTGAAATACACTTAATTACTGAGTAATCGATAATTTGAGGTAAAAGCAGCTGTGGATAATAAAAATCGTTATTAAAGCAAACTTAGACTTTGAAAAAAAAAAGTATGAATAGATTTCATATAAACTTGTTAACAGGGGCTGGGAAGATGGCTCAGTGGTAGAGCGCTTGCCTTGCATGCCTGAGGCCCTGGGTTCGATTCCTCAGCACCACATAAGCAAAAAGAAAAGCCCGAAGTGGCGCTGTGGCTCAAGGGGTAGAGCACTAGTCTTGAGCTGAAGAGCTGAGGGACAGCGCCCAAGCAGAGTCCAGGCCCCACGACCAGACCCAAAAAATAAAAAATAAACTTGTTAACATTACATCCAGAATTTAAAATCTACTTTCCATACTACAATTCTCAGTCAAAACTGTAACATTAATTATTACATAATTTTTTTGGTAAATATAACCAGTGATTATAGTTAAATATTTTGTCAATGCTTTGTGTTTGTTGCTTCCTTTTTTTAACATTAGCATAACATTCAGTATTACCACTGAGCATAGGTTGTTTTTGCTTCATAAATATTTTTAAATTAAATGCATTGCTATTAATGAACTTCATTTTTCCAGCTAGCCTTGTCCCTTAATGGTATTGACTGCATCCTCCTTTTACTGCTCAGTACTATGGAATTTACACAAACTTCTCAAGCTATTCAGTGACATTTTTATTACATATTCCACAATATACCTTAGCATTATTTGAATTTGGAGAAAATCAGTTTCTTTTTTTTTTTTTTTTTTTGTCGGTCGTGGGGCTTGAACTCTGGGCCTGGGCGCTGTCCCTCAGTTCTTGAGCTCAAGGTGAGCGCTCTCCCACTTGAGCTACAGCGCCACTTCCGGTTTTCTGGTGGTTTATTGGAGATAGGAGTCTCACGGTCTCTCCTGCCCGGGCTGGCTTTGAACCATAATCCTCAGATCTCAGCCTCCTGAGTAGCTAGGATTATAGGTGTGAGCCATCAGCGCCCGGCCTCAGTTTCTTTTTTTGTGTAGGTGTGCTGGTCCAGGAGCTTGAAGTTAGGGCCTGGATGCTGTCCCTGAGATTTTATGCTTAGGCTGGTGCTGTACCACTTGAACTCTAGCTCCACTTTCAGCTTTTAAGTGGTTAATTGGAAGTCTTACAGACTGAGGCTGGCTTCAAACCATGATTCTCAGATTTCAGTTTCCTAAGTAGCTAGAATTATAGGCATTGGGCCACTGGTTATATATTTTTTATTTCAGAATGATGTAAAGCATATTTGGGTTTATGCACATGAATCTAGGTTTTGGAGTTTCCTCCTTTATACTGACTGTGATTAAACTAAATGAGCATTGTTTACATGAAAGAGAACTAAATGCCGCTCATTTTTCTTGTTTGTAATATGCCGGTCAGTTGTATGGTTTCTTTTTTTTTTTTTTTTGGTCGATTGTGGGGGCTTGAACTCTGGGTCTGGGCACTGTCCCTCAGCTTTTCAGCTCAAGGCGAGCAGGCGCTCTACCACTTGAGCTACAGCGCCACTTCCGGCTTTTTCTGCTTATGTGGTGCTGAGGAATTGAAACCGGGCTCATGCATGCGAGGCACGCACTCTACCACTGAGCCAACTTCCCAGCCCAGTTGTAGGGTTTCTAAATACTTCTGAGTCTCCAAAGTCCTAATATCTTTATTGACCACATTACAGAAAAGATGTCTTTTTTTCCCCCCCCTAACTGTGGAAAGCAAGTTACATTTTCTAGTTGGTAGGGTTTAAATTAGTAGAACATGATAGGAGAGAAGAGGAACATCCTACTATCTCATAAAACAAAGTAAAGTGAAATTACATTTTATTAATGTGTTTAAAATGGGGCATTTATTCCAAGTCTTTCCATTTCCTAAGAGGCAATGTCATTCTTTCTGACAGAGGCATAGAATTCCATTGTGTGTATATATATATATCACATTTTCTTGATCCATTCATCTACTGAGGAGTATCTGAGTTGGTTCCATATCTTAGCAATGGTAAATAATTCTGCGATAAACATGGTTGTGCTGGTAGCTTTGGTATGACCTTGTTTGTGATCATTTGTGTAAATGCCCAAAAGTGGGACTGCTGGGTCATAGGGGAGCTCTATGTGGAGTCTTTTGAGGAACCTCTATACTGCTTTCCAGAGTGGTTGAACAACTTTACATTCCCACCAACAATGCAGTAGGGTTCCCTTTTGGCCACATCCCCTCCAGCATCTGTTATTAGATTTCTTGATTATAGCCATTCTAACTGGGGTGAGGTGGAATCTCAGCATTGTCTTGATTTGCATTTCTTTTATGGCTAGGGAGGTTGAGCATTTCTTCATGTGTCTATTGGCCATTCTTTTTTTTTTTTTTTTTTTTTTTTTTTTTGTCGGTCATGGGGCTTGAACTCTGGGCCTGAGCGCTGTCCCTCAGCTCTTCAGCTCAAGGCGAGCACTCTACCACTTGAGCTACAGCGCCACTTCCGGTTTTCTGGTGGTTTTATTGGAGATAGGAGTCTCACGGTCTCTCCTGCCCGGGCTGGCTTTGAACCGCGATCCTCAGATCTCAGCCTCCTGAGTAGCTAGGATTACAGGCGTGAGCCACCAGCGCCCGGCCTATTGGCCATTCTTATTTCCTCTTCAGAGAAGTCTCTCTCTTAAGTCTTTAGCCCATTTGTTAATCGGGCAGTTGTTTCTTTGAGGATTTGTTGTTGGGGATTTAATTTTTTGAGTTCCAAGTATATTTTAAATATGAGGCCCTTGTCCATTCATTGTATGGCTAGTGAAGATCTTCTCCCAGCTGTGGGCTTTCTGGCTAGCTAAGTCCTTTGCCATGCAGAAGCTCTACAGTTTCATGCAATCCAGTTTGTCCAATCTTTCTTTGATTAGTTGTGCTTCTAGGTCTCTATTCAGAAAATTTCAGCCTGTGCCAAGGAGCCCTAGAGTTTCTCCTATTCCTTCCTGTAATGTTTTCATGGAGTCTGCTTTTATTTTGAGGTCTTTGATCCATTTGGAGTTGATTCTGGTGCAGGGTGATATATACGGATCTAGTTTTAGTTTTCTGCAAGTGTTTAACCAATTTTGCCAGCACCATTTACTGAAAAGGCTGTCTTCTTTTCTTTTCTTTTCTTTTCTTTTCTTTTCTTTTCTTTTCTTTTCTTGTAGGTCGTGGGGCTTGAACTCTGGGCTTCGGCACTGTCCGTGCACTCTTCAGCTCAAGGCGAGCACTCTATCACTTGAGCCACAGAACCACTTCTGGTTTTCTAGTGATTTATTGGAGATAAGAGTCTCACGAAGTTTCCTGCCCAGGCTAGCTTTGAACCATGATCCTCAGGTCTCAGCCCCCTGAGTAGCTAGGATTACAGGCGTGAGCCACCTGCGCCCAGCTATCCATTCTATTTATTTAGCTCCCTTGTCAAAGATTAGGTGTCTATGGGTTTCTGGGTATCTTTCGGGTCTTCAGTCCTATTCCATTGGTCCTCAGGTCTGTTCTTGTGCCAGTACCAAGCTGTTTTGGTTACTATGGCTTTGTAGTAGAGTTTGAAGTTTGGAGTTGATATTCCTCCAGCACTGTTCTTTCTACTAAGGATTGTTTTTGCTATTCAGGGTCTTTTATTGTTTCATATGAAATTTTGGATTGCTTCTATTTCATTGAAGAATAAGGTTGGAATGTTGATAAGGTATGGAATTGAATTTGTAGCTAGCCTTTGGTAGTGTTGCCATTTTCACCATGTTAATCCTCCCAATCTAGGAGCATGGAAGCTTTTTTCCACTTGCTTAGTTCTCCTTTGATTTCCATTTTCAGGTTTTGAAGGTTTTCGTCATACAGGTCCTTCACCTCTTGTTAACTCCCAAGTATTTTATTTTTTGTGGGGCTGTTACAAAAGGGTTTTCTTTCCTAATTTCAGCCGTGCTCTTCTTATTATTGGCATACAGGAAAGCCATTGATTTCTGAGGGTTAATTTTGTACGCTGCTACTTTGCCAAAGTTTCCCATCAGCTCAAGTAACTTGGAAAAAATCATATTAAGTGAAGTAATGCAGGCCTAAAGAAACATGGATCCCATGGTTTCCCTTGTTTGCAGTGACTAGTAAGTACATGTCTAGGACAAGCAGAGTAGGTCAAAAGCTTTGTACATACAACCACATGAGATAATGTACCCCAAGACAGGGACACAAGTTTTTTTTTTTTCTCTTCTAGTGTTTTTAATGTACTTACAATACACTATGTGATTCTTTTATTTCTATTGTATGTTCTCTTCCCATGGTATAACCCCTGTTTTCACTGGATTTGATGCTGCTGTTCTGTACCTTTTTGTAATTTGGGGAGGGGAAGGGATATTTCAGAATGTTTAAATGGGGATGCAGGCTGATCCATTGTGACAATGAGATGTACAGGACACTATATTGAAAACAAACTTTACAATGTCAGGGTTGGGTGGTGCAGGAGGAGTTGGGGAGGTGGGGAGGGAAGTGATGGTAGGGGGAAAATACAGGAGGAGGTAACAATGCTCGCTATGAAATGTACTCATTACCCTACTCAAGTAACTATAACTCCTCTGTACAACATTTTTATAATAATGAAAAAAAGTTAAAAAAGATGGGGCATTTAGTGTTTAGTTCTAAGAAACTTTGTGCTTTCTTGGGCCAGTTTGATTATGGCTTTAGGAAGTTTATTTTTTTAATCTCAAGGGGCAGAGATTTTAATTTGTTATTTTTTTCTACTTTTACTGATACAGTACTTAGTTAATAGTGCTATTTTTCATATCACATATTTTTTTTCTTTTTGAATGTATTCCTATTCCTTGTTCACTGTGTCACATAATGAGGTTTTTTGGTAAAGAAATATATCAGAATGTATTCTGTTAATAGAGATGTTATTCTGAAAATGTACTATAAAATTAATCTGCTTGCTTAAAAGTTATCATTTTAACCGGGCACTAGTGGTGCCTGTAATCTTAGTTACTCAGGAGGCTGAGAGCTGCGGATTGTGGTTCAAAGCCAGCCCAGGCAGGACAAGTCTGTGAGATTTTTACCTCCAATTAACCACCAGAAAACCAGATTTGGAGCTGTGGCTCAAAAGTGGTAGAACGGTAGCCTTGAGCTAAAAGAGCTCAAAAGTCACTTTAGTGGAAATAGATAAAACCCAGAGGTATGGCAGATAGCTTAGATCACTTTAGGAAGTACACCTGAATCTTTCCAAGTATAAAGATTCTTAACCATTATTATTTTTTTGCTGGTCCTGAGGTTTGAACTCTGGGCCTGGGCACTGTACTGTTCTCTGTCACTTGAGCCATTGTGCCACTTCTGGCTTTTTTGAGTAGTTTGTTAGAAGAGTCTCATAGGGTTTCCTGCTTAGGCTGGCTTCGAACTGTGATCCTCGGATCTCACCTTCCTGAGTAGTTAGGATTACAGGCATGAGCCACAGGGGTGTCGCTTATCTGTTATGTTCTTTATCATGGACTATCCATTTAAGATAAAATAGAAAATAGTTTTTTGTTACATTTTACTTTACAGGATTACATCTAGATATAAATAGCTCCCTGCTATTAGAGGATCTGCTATAAAGATCATATTCTTAATAGTTTTGTTATATTCTACCAGTTGGCTTGTTAATTTTTCCTTTTTTTTTCTGTTTCAGGTTGCCAGGGTAGTTTTATCTGATTCACCACAGCTTTCAGAAGGAAAAGAAATAAAATTAGAGGAACTAATTGACTCTCTAGTTTCTAACCCCTTCTTAACAAGAAATCAAATTCCCCGAACTCCAGAAAACTTGAGTAAGTTAATAATCTTCCCTATCTTGTTTCCTCTTCCTTAGAAATTACCACACTATTAGATCTATGTGTCAGATCTTTTGGAACTTTTTTAAAAAATTTTTTGAGTCATGCCACTTCTAGCTTTTTGCTGGTTAATTGGATATCAGAGTCTCAGAGATTTGTCTGCCTGGGCTGATTCCAAACTGCAATTTTCATTTTTCAGTGTTTTGATCACTTAAGTTTGTCTGACTGTCTGGTCTTGTCTGTGGTTTGCCTGGAGGTTGTATTCTTCCAGTTACTAACTAGAAGTATTAGTGAGAAATTATGTGTGCATAGATATTTATTCTTCTGCAAATAGTGTGCAATGTATTTTTTCCTCTATGACCAAGAGTTCATATAGGCAATATCCTGATATTGGTTTCCTTGTGTAATCAGTATAGATTGAACTTTTCTCTTTTACTACTGTTTTACTTCAGGCTAAAATAAGCAAGTCTAGATTAGCTGTCAGCAAACTATATCATGTGAGCTAAAACTACTCCTGCTTGTGTTGTCAATAAAATAACACTGAACACAACCTTGTTAATAGATGACATTGTTTCTAGCTATTTTCAAGCTATAATGGCAGAGTTGAATAGTTGTAACAGATAAGTGGCTGCAAAGTTTCCTAAGTTGACAAGAAAATGTTTTATTTACTTATTTATTTTTTGTTGGTTGTTGGGTTTGAACTTGGGGCCTGGGTGCCATCCCTGAGTGCTTTTGCTTAAGGCTACCACTTTGAGCCACAGCACCACTTCCAATCTTTCTTAGATTTGTGCTGGTGGTGGTGGTCCTTGAATTCAGATCCTGGGTGCTCTCCTGCAGCCTTTTTGTTCAAGACTGGCATTCTACCACTCAAGCCACAGCTCTGCTTTGGCTTTTTGCTGGGTAATTGGAGTTTCATGGAATTTCCTGTCCTGGTTGGCTTTGAATGGTGATCCTCAGATTTCAGTTTTCTGAGTAGCTAGGATTATATGTGTGAGCTACTTGGCACCTAACCAAAAATGTCTTTTTAGTGTATATAACTTGTATTTGTGAAAGTATATATAAACTTTAGGAACAGTTTTTGTTATATGCCTTTACCTTTATTTGATAATTGAGGTGGAGTTTTCTGATGTTGAGGTTTGTTATATTGTGGAACATTGTATTTATGTGGCTTTACTTTCACTATTAGAAATAAAATGTCTTATCATGTTTAATTTCCATGGAGATATTAGTAATTTTTTTTTTCTTTTTAATTAGTAACTGAAATTAGGAGCTCATGGAGAAAAGCTATTGAAGTTGAAGATAACAGAAGTGCACAACCAGTTCAGATGGATAATGAACATACAGAAGTATTGTCAGACTCTTCACCTGCATTGTGTAATCAAAGGGAATTTAGCAT
This sequence comes from Dipodomys merriami, assembly GCF_024711535.1. Taxonomy (NCBI): domain Eukaryota; kingdom Metazoa; phylum Chordata; class Mammalia; order Rodentia; family Heteromyidae; genus Dipodomys; species Dipodomys merriami. The sequence continues at coordinate 2,966,417 of NW_027202382.1, read as the reverse complement.
GGACATTTTTTTCTCAGATTTTGACCAATCTCATTTTCCTGAAGAGGAAGTTGTTTCAGATTGCCTCAGGAGCATGCCTCAAACACATGTGACCAGTCATATAGGTGAACCCTCAACAGAAGATCAGTCAGATTTGCTAAATAAGAAAATAATTTATAAGCAAGATTTAGAGAATACAGCTTTACTAACCAAGGTCTTAGAAACTAGCCAAACACAGACGTTCTCCCCTGGTGTAGGCAGTAGAGAAACTAGCCAAACAGAGACACTCTCCCCTGTTATAGGCAGTAAAACAGATAGGAGGTATGGGAGTAAAGGGGGACATATTAAAATATTAGATCACTCACAAGCTTCTTATATTGAACCTTCTGTGCATAAAACTATGCCATGGAACTCTTTTCAGATATCAAGTCGAGTTAATTCTAAAAGTCTTCAGGATACCGACTATAGCATTTTAAATGAGACTCTTCCAGAAGTTGGTCGCCTAAGTCTTAACAGCTCTAGGAGTTCTGAGATCAATTTTAAGCTGGAACCAGATAGTCCTGTGTACAGTGGCATTTTACCAGATACTGTGAAAAGACAGACTACTCCCAGTGGCAATTTACCAGATATTGTGGGGAAAAGACAGACTACTCCAGAATCAGATTTCAATTTACAGACTATTCGAAGTAAATTTGAGGTTCTGAAGAAATCTCTTTCCAAAATAAGAGAAGACTCTCACCTCTCTAATCCTGAAACACTTGAAAGACACAAACTAGAATTGTTCCCTGTATCAAAAGACATACAAGCAGATAATATGCTAAACTCTTTGGATACTCATCATTTGCTAACTGACTGTACAAAGCCATCTTTATCTATGTCTTTTGATGAAAGAAAGCAGTCTCTATCACCAGAAGCTTTTTCTGGTGGAGGAAAAGTTGAGGAACACAGTACCATTTAGTCTTGGATAACTTCTAATTTAAAGGTAAGATTTAACTAGCCCTCTACATATTCACTTGTTGAAATTTTTTCTAACCTCTTTGTGCTGGAGGTTAGTACTCTACCACTTGAGCCACAGTGCCACTTCCAGTTTTTGAGTGGTTAATTGGAGATAAGAGTCTCATGGAGACTTTTCTGCCCGGGCTAGCTTCGAACCACCATCTTCAGATCTCAGCCTCCTGAATAGCTAGGATTACAGGTGTAAGTCACCAGTGCTTGGCTATCTAAAGAAAGAAAAAAATTTTTTAAGTCAGTGTTTCACTCTATAATTCAGACTCTATAATATAAACTTGGCTGTTCTCAACTCTCAGTCATCTTGCCTCAACCTTTAGCTTGCTGAATTCTCATAATGTAACACAGACAGGAAGGTCATAATTTGAGGCCAGCTCAGGTAGTTAGTATAAGATCCTATCTGAAAAACAAATTAATAAAGCCAAAGGATTAAATCTGGAGATATGGCTCTAGTAGTAGAGCACCTGCTTGGCAATGAGACCCTGATTCAAACAGCAGGACTACCAAAAACAAAAACAAAATCTGTTGGCATGATCTTGTTGCTGGTTTTTGTTTTCTTTTGGGTATACTAAGAATTGAATTTGGGTACTTTACTGCCTGAACTGCTTCCAGTCCATGATCTGGGTTGTTACTGTGACAAAACATATTCCTTATTCCTTCAAAGGTGAGATGCTTGAACCTTCATTTTATGGTTACTGTCAGAATATGTGTGTGTAGTTTACAATTGCTTTGAGCCAGAAGCAGAAACAAAAAACAATCCCAAACCCCCAAACTTAACTGCTTTTGTAGTGTAAACTACTGAAAGTAGATCATATCAGAATCTTTTTGTCTAATGGAAAGTGATTTTAAAAAATTGAGAAACAGGGCTGGGAAGGTGGCTCAGTGGTAGAGCACTTGCCTTGCATGCCTGAGGCCGTGGGTTAGATTCCTCAGTACCACATAAGCAAAAAGAAAAAAGCCGGAAGTGGTGCTGTGGCTCAAGTGGTAGAGCGCTAGCCTTGAGCTGAAGAGCTGAGGGACAGCGCCCAGGCCCAGAGTTCAGGCCCCACGACCCCCCCCCCAAAAAAAAAAAAATAGAGAAAAATAGCCGGGTACCAGTGGCTCACGCCTGGAATCCTAGCTACTCAGGAGTCTGAGATCTGAGGATCATGGTTCAAAGCCAGCCCAGGCAGGAAGGAAAGTCTGTGAAAATCTTCAATAAACCACTAGAAAACCGGAAGTGGCGCTGTGGCTCAAGTGGTAGAGCACTCGCCTTGAGCTGAAGAGTGCAGGGACAGCGCCCAAGTCCAGAGTTCAAGCCCCACGACCGACCTCACCCCCCAAAAAATTGAGAAACACAGGGTTGGGCTAGCTACTGGGAGGTAGAGATTGGGAAGATCATGTTGATTAAGGCCAGTCTGGGCAAAAATGAGGCCAGCCAGTTCTCAACAAAATAAGCCAGGTGTAGTTGGGATCATGTTTTTTATTTTCAGGGCTGAGGACCGAACCCAGGGCCTTGCATGCCGGATGGGCGCCCTTCCGCTGGGCTAAACCCCCCAGCCCTGGGACCATATTTTTAATCCTGTTACCTGGGAGGCATAGATCAGAGTATCACAGTCTGTGGCTGGGGCCACTACCAAAATGCATGAGATTCCATCAAAAAAGTAAAAAAGAAAATTGATAAACACTGCTTCCGTGTGTGTGTGTGTGTGTGTGTGTGTGTGTGTGTGTGTGTGTGTGTGTGTGTGTGTGTGTGTGTAAAAGTAAAAAAGAAAATTGATAAACATTGCGCGCGCGAGTGTGTGTGTGTGTGTGTTTAAACTCAGAGTTAAGGCTCTCTGTCCCTGAGCTTTTTTTTTCTTTTTCTTTCTTTCTTTCTTTTTTTTTTTTACAGGTGTGAGCCACCTGTACCCCCTTCCCCCACTACTTTAGCATTTTTGTGGTAGTATATCTGGGATTTGCTTTGAGGTCTATTTGGTGATGGAAATGGGGAGTAGAAACAATGCAAGGTGGGTCAGTGTATTCGTTTCTTAGGTTGTCATAACAAAATAGAACCAACAGATATATTGAAATTTATTGTCTGTGGGTGCTTGTTGCTCACACCTTTTTCAATTCAGGAGACTGAGGATTGTGGTTCAAAGCCAGCCTGGGTAGGAAAGTCTGTGAGACTTTTTTTTTGCCAGTCATGGGGCCTGAACTCTGGGCCTGGGCACTGTCCCTCAACTCTTCAGCTCAAGGCTAACGCTCTACCACTTGAGCCACAGCACCACTTCCAGCTTTTTTTGCTTATGTGGTACTGAGGAATCGAACCCAGGCTCTCATGCATGCAAGCCAAGCACTTTACCACTGAGTTACCTTCCCAGCCCCGTTTGTGAGACTCTTTTTTTTCCAATTAATAACCAAAAAGTTAGAAACATGTCTGTGGCTCAAGTGGGAGAACACCAGCCTTGAAGAAAAAGCTAAGGGGCAGCGCCTAGGGGTGGAGTTTAAGCCCTAGTATTGGCACCAGAGAAAAAAGTTCTAAAGACTAGAAATGCAAAATTGAGGTATTGGCTGGTTCACATCCACTCTGAAACCACTAGTGGATCCTTCTTTGCTCCTTCCAGCCTCTGGGAGACCCTAAGTTTAGTCTTTGTGTTTATCTTCACATGAATTTTTTTCCCTGTCTATTGGTCCTAGGGCTTGAACTCAGGGCCTGGGTACTGTCACAGAGCTCTTTTTTGTTCAAGAATAGTGCTCTACCATTTGAGCCTTAGTGATACTTGTGGTTTCTGGTAGTTAATTAGAGCTAAGAGTCTTGTGGACTTTCCTGCCTGGGCTGGCATTGAACCACGGTTCTCAGATCTCAGCTTCTTCAGTAGCTAGGATTACAAGTTTGAGTCACTGACACCCGGCTTTGTCTCTTCTTATAAGGATACTTGTTAATACTAGCTAATTAAGGGCCTACCCTACCTCAGTGATAAACTAACTGTAGCTGATTATTTCTCTTTGGCTATCTAAATAATGTTATATTCTGAGGTACTAGGGTTAGAATTCAAAACATACCTTTAAGGAAGACACAGTTCAGCCTATGACAGTATTATCAAAACAAGTGGCATATACATTAAATTAGAATTTTTTTCACTTTTATGTTTGAACATCCTTATGAGTTTAAATAACTCATTAGGACAGATTTGGATTTGTTAATTCAGACTCATTCCATATCATTTTGATTTACCCATGATAATTAGATGCTGGTATTTTTAAAAGTTGTCTGAATAAGAGGTACTTATGTGAGAAAACTTGAAAAAAAGTTTTAGAGTAATTGCAATGTAAACCTTTTTTAAATTAAGGAATCTGCTACTATGAATCTTTGCTAGTTTTCTTTGTAATGTTTATTCCTTCCTTTTTACAGAAAATACTTTGAATAAGAGCCTTGATGCAAAAGAATTTGACTTGAAGCAGTAACCAGTTAATTTTATGATGTACTTCCATTGATATACTTCCATGTCACAGATTTATAACTTAAGTATGTCCTAGAAGTTTCACACACCATATTCAAGGTCTAAAAATCCTAACTACCTCTTGTTTGGATTTTTCTGTGGAGAGAGATGATGTAGTTGAATTGTCAGGTATTTGCAAAGGAACATCAAATTATGGGAAGCCATTTTGATTTTTTAAATAATCTGTAAGCCTTAGTGACAAAAGTGGTAGCTTATTAGGATCCAGTTAGTGAACATAAGGATAAGAGTTTTTAATGTATTTTCACTAAGTGGTTAACCTTAGTCAATACCTTTATCTTTCATTTTAAAGAAATAAACCACTTTTGGATCTGTATGGGACATTCTAGTATTAACCAAATAAGGTGAGATTAGTAGTACCTTGGGAAGGTCTACACAGGCTTAATGATTATTCAAGTCCATTGATCCTGAGAAATGTTTGATGGAATAAAATGTGAGTGATAAGTGATGACTAGGGCAGAATGAATTTAGAAAAGAAAAAGATAGAAGGCAGTGGTGACTAGACACCTAACAGACCCTGTTAAACTAAATACTTTAGTGTGTTGGTATAGGGATTTACATTTAGTCTAATTTAGACTAATTAATTAATCCATAACATATTTATAGTCTGTAATTATGATGGCATTATTTTAGCTGAAGGAAAGGTAGTAAATACAATAATAAATGCAAACCCTATTTTTTTCTTTAGTGAATGTACTAAAATGATAGAAAATACATGTAAGGGCATTTGACTCAATGTAAAGAAAGTGCTGGGAGCTGGGAAGGTGGCTCAGTGGTGGAGTGTTTGCCTTACATGCACAAGGTCCTGGGTTCGATTCCTCAGCACCATATAAACAGAAAAAGCCAGAAGTGGGCGCTGTGCTCAAGTTGTAAAGCGCTAGCCTTGAGCTGAAGAGCTGAGGGACAGTGCCCAGGCCCAGAGTTCAGGCCCCACAACCAAAGGGGGGAAAAAAAGCGCTAAAATTCTCATTTCATAAAGTTAAGGTAACAGTAATTGCTCTCTTTCCTTATGCTCTGTAAACTGGCAAGTCAACACCCTAAATTTTAAATATTTGAATCCTATATGAGACTATTTGTAAATATGTTCTATATACTATTGTTTAGAATAAACATTATCATATACCAACCGTGTTTGGAATTTCCTGTGCTTTGCTAACCATAAAATGATCCCATTCCAAGGTATGACTTGAATGACAAAGTAAAATTGAGAAGTTTAGAGGTAAGAACATTTTGTTGTTGCCATTTTACATTTTTGGGGCTGTTATGGGGGCTTGAACTTAGCCTCAAATTCTTGGTTGGCTTTTTGGAGACTAATTGGAAATAAGTCTCTTGGGTTTATTTGCTCTGGTCAGCTTCCAACTGTGATCTTCATATCTTAGCTTCTAGAGTAGCTAGGATTATATAGTGCCAAGGGTCCCAGCTGTTACTGCTGCCATTTTAATGATTAGATTTACTACTACATCATGCTCAGCTTAATTGATTTAAGATTGGGGTCTTGCTAGATTTTCACTGCTGTTGGCCTTAAACCACAATCTTCTCAGTTTCCACCTCAGTAGCTGGGATTACAGCTGTGAGCCACCATGCCTAGTTAAAAAAATTTTTTGGCAGTATTGGAATTTGAATTTAAGGCCTCATACTTGCTAAGCAGGTATTTATTCTACTGAGCCCTTTTGTGTTGGTTATTTATGAGAGAGGATCTTGCTTCCTGCCTAAGTATGTGCCCTGCATATGCCTTTAAGATCCATTAACCACCAAGAAACTAAAAGTGGAGCTGTGGCTCAATATGGTAGAGCACTATCCTTGAGTTAGAGCTCAGGGACAGTGCCTATGCCCTGAGTTCAAGTCCCATGACCAAAAATTAAAGATCTAGGAACTACAAACTTATACCCCTATCCTTTTTTTTTTTTTTTTTTTTGGTTAGTTGTAGGGCTTGAACTCTGGGCCTAAGCGCTGCCCCTGAGCTCTTCAGTTCAAGACCAATGTTCTACCACTTGAGCCACAGTGCCAATCCTGGTTTTTCTTTTTCCTTTTTTTTTTTTTTTTTTTGGTCAGTTGTGGGGCTTGAACTCTGAGCCTGAGCTCTGTCCCTCAGCTCTTCAGCTCAGGCTAGCGCACCACTTCCGGTTTTCTGATGGTTTATTGGAGATGAGAGTTTCATAGACTTTCCTGCCCGGGATGGCTTTGAACGATCTCAGATCTCAGCCTCCTGAGTAGCTAGTATTACAGGTGTGAGCCACCAGTGCCCAGCACTTCTGGTTTTCTGAGTGGCTTATTGGAAATAAGAGTTCTTGCTGGGGCTGGCTTTGAACTGTGTTCCTCATATCTCGGCCTCCTGAGTAGCAAAGATTACAGCCATGAGCCACCATCACCCAGCTTCCCTTATTTTTGAGAAAGGGTCTACTGAACTTTTATGCCTGGGGTAGCCTCAACTACCAGTCTTAAGCCTCCCAGATGCATACCCCTGGCACTTCGCTGTAAAATGACTTTTCGAAGTTTATACCACTTATTTATTGACAGTGGGCCTAATAACATAGTTTGTTGTTTTTTGAGACAAGGTCTTGCTATGTAGTCCAGGATGTCCTTGAACTCTCATTTCCTCCTCTTCATTTTCAATATTGGAATTATAGGCAGGTACCATCCAGCCTGTCTGGCTTATGTCTTAAAATCTTAATAGCTTCCTGCTCTTTGTGAGTAGTGACATCACACCTGCTGCTAGAGAGTTTAATAGAGTTAATCTTATAAAGCCTTGGAAAATCCAAAGCCCTATTATTTATATGTACTGTCTATACTAATGCCTCATCTGTAAAACAAGAGATCTACAGGATCACCGTTCAAAGCCAGCCTGGGCATTAAAGTCAGTGAGACTCTTATCTCCAATAAACCACCAGAAAATTGGAAGTGGTGCTATGGCTCAAGTGGTAGAGCACTAGCCTTGAGCTGAAGAACAGAGGGAAGCGCTCAGGTACAGAGTTCAAGCTCCATGACTGACCAAAACAAAACAAAAATCCACCAGAAAGCTATCAGAACTGGATATCAGCATATCTCATTGGCAAGGCAAATTAGGAATTTCAGCCAGAATCATTTCCCAGAAAGAGGTAATCTAAGATCCAATTTACAGTAAATACAAGTGGGGAAATGATTCTGCCCTATGTAAGTGAAACATTGAGCCATCTGTATTGGGCTTTGGTTTCCTCAGTAATAAATTTTGGAATTAAATGATCTACAAAGCGCGCGCGCGCGCGCGCGCGCGTGTGTGTGTGTGTGTGTGTGTGTGTGTGTGTGTGTGTGTGTGCGCGCGCGCGCGCGCTGGCCCTAGAGCTTCTTGCACTCGACCTGGGCACTGTCCTTGAGCTTTTTTGTTCAAGGTTAGTGCTCTACAATTGGAGATAAAAGTCTATCAGATGGGCTGGCTTTGAACAGTGATTCTAAATCTCAGCCTCCTTAGTAGTTGGATTATAGGTGTGAACCACTGTGCCTAGCAAAAGCTAGGATTTTTATGATTAACTTTAATTAGTGGAGGAGATAGTGAATAGAGTAATGGTTAGGAGAGCCCACTTAGACTGCCTTGATTTAGCTCAATGGCCTTAAAGTCTTTTTTTTGGGGGGGGGGTCCAGTCGTGGAGCCTAAACTCTGGGCCTGGGTGCTGTCCCTCAGCTCTTCAGCTCAAGGCTAGCGCTCTACCACTTGAGCCACAGCGCCACTTCTGGCTTTTCTTTTTTCTTATGTGGTGCTGAGGAATGGAACCCAAGGCCTCAGGCATGCAAGGCAAGTGCTCTACCACTGAGCCACCTTCCCAGCCCCTGTGGCCTTAAAGTCTTAACCACCAATTTTTCTCATCTATTAAAATAGAAAGCCTCATAGGTTGTGAGGATAAAGTAAGAGACATGCATCGAGTAGTTGAGAATACCTGGTAGTTAAAAGACTTGAATGTTTCCCAGACCTAATATGTAGTAAGTTGGGGGAGGAATGACTTAGTGGCTGTACTGAGAATGTACATTTCAAGTAAAGAAGCAAGAAAAAGAGCAGTTATATTTCCTGTGTTGCCCAAGTTCACAGAGCTACAAATAAATATTAGAATACTAGTACAACTCTAGGGATCTGGTTTGAACGGGTACTCTTTAGCTATGCCTGCTATCAAGCATCACTAAAATAATGGGGGCTAAACTCACAAAATCCAATTTGCCAGTTGAGCAATACTCATGGGGTAGTCAAAATCTTTAGACTAAGCACCTTCAGATTATTTCAAATAAGACCATATTTTAAATTGCTAACAGTAAATCTTTATTCATGATTGAAGTCAAGAATTTATAAATGCATTATAACACCTTGCTGGTAAAATAGTAACATTGCATCTTTGCAATCTGATAATACAGGAAGATAGTGGTAAAGACTTTGATGTGCAAATCTACTATAACCAGGTAATCAGAACACACACAAAACCACCTACTGTAGTGTTACACCATTCCCAACTTTTCAGAAAAGGCCATCTTGAAGCACTACTGGATAGTTGAGTAAATAACGTCCATTGTTTAAAGACTAGAGAATAGGGAAGAGAGATGGAAGCAGTAAGAAGCACACATTTCAAAGCCCACTTTTAAGCACACATGAATACTAAAAAAAGATGCAAAAAAAAAAAAAAGGTAACAGCATTTTCATAGAGCATTGGCAGTGTTTAACGCATAAGAAGACTGTGCTTGGGGCCATCCACTCTCTCCAGCTTCTCAAAGTGTTTCCTGGCATTGCGAATGTTGATCAGAGTAGCTGCAGAAGGGATGGACGGATCCGACATAACAACCATCACGTACGTGTTTGAAGTGAAGATGTCGATGAAAGCAGCGAAGTTAGAATTCCTAACTTCCATGCTCTGGAAAGAAGCAGCCAATTTACTGCAGCTCAGCTTGAACTGCTTAATGATGTTGCTGATCTTCTCAAATCGGTGGACGTCACGCTGCTCTTTGCACTGGTAATGGGAAATGACCAGGAACGTAGCTCTCTCGAACAGCAGAACTTCATCAGCCTCGATAATTTGGGCAAAATTCCTTAGGTTCATCTCCAGCTGCTGAACGTTGGGGATGAGCTGGTAGACAATGCTGGACCAGGCCTTGTAGAGCGTTTCATCCCAGATGGACGTTCGAAAACAAGCGCACTCCAGTGGGCGGGACAAACGCCTCAGGTCTTCCTCTCGCTCTTTAAAAATCAGGTCACGCTGATCCTCTTGAACCAGATCCATTTTGTGCACTAGGCAGAAGATTTTGGCATCAGGTGAGTTCTGGAGGATGGCCTCCAGACAGGACTGGTAATAATGCATGTCCTTTTCCAGTTCGCGGCTCTCTACGTCAAACACGTAAATCAACACCTCGACGTTCCGGAAGATGTTGTCTCGCTGGCTGGTGAAGTAATTCTCCATAAAGGTGTCCTGACCCCCACAGTCCCACAGGTTCAGCACCAGGTTCCCCAGGAAGCGGACGTGGGAGTGCTCCACGTCGATGGTGGCGCCCAGGCGCCGGGTGTCGCGGGCAATGTAATTTGCAAAGATAATGGACCGCATGCTGGTCTTCCCCGACCCGCTCTTCCCCATCAACAGCACCTTTTTCTTCATGGCTGTATTTGGCATCACCCGCCGGGGGCCGCCGCGGACTGAAGCCTGAGGGCGCGCGGCCTAACTGCAGCACCGGAGAAGCGAGGAGGCGGCGCCGCAGGCGGGGCTACGGGTCCGCCGCGCGCTGGAGCGGGGCCGCCGGGGAGGCCCGGAGCGCGAGCCCGGGGCTGGAAAGGCCGCGGCAGAGGGCCCGAGACGGCACCCAGAGCACAGAGCCGCAATCGCCGCGGAGAAGCGCTGGTCTTCTGAAGAACTGAGCTGCCGCGTCCCGGCGCCGCCCACTTCCCGCGGCGATCTCGCGAGAGCTCCGCGCTCGCGCCACTGCCCACTTCCGGCGGCGAATTCAGCAACTCCGCGCCGGGCTGACGCCGCGGGTGGAGTTCCGAGAGGCCGAATGCAAAGGCAGCCGGGAACAATGCGGGTGTAGGCTTGTATCTATTCCGGGCTCGCGGTTGCTCACGGGTGTTGGATCGGGAGGATGTTGCCCTCTCCTGGACAAAACCCAGCACCGCTCATTCCCCCGCCCCCCTCGGCTTTGTCAGCACGGCGTGCCGGGGTCTGGCTTTGGGCAGGGCAGGTGCAGGGAAGGCCGAACTTCTCAGCCCAGCCCGGGACGGCACCGAAAGACCGAGAAAGGAGAGAGACTTGACACGTTCAGGGATGGCCAGGACTGGATCCCTCCGGGGAGAAAGCCAGGCCCCTAGTTAGTACTTTCTCTACTGCCAGGCAAGTTCCTTGGACTCAGCTGATTTCCCTATAATCTCAGACTGGAGAATTTATAATCAGAATTCTAAAGCTGGAGGAAACTATAATATGGAACATCGTGCATTAGCGCCAATCTTACCATAACCCCGTGAATAACTTTTTTTACTTTTTAAAATCTTTTTTTAATTGTAAAGATACTGTACAGAGGGGTTACAGTTACATGAGTAAGGTAATGAGTACACTTCCTCTCGGGCATTGTTATCCCCTCCTTTGTTTTCTCTCTACCATCCTTCCCACCTCCCCAACTCCTCACCCCGAAGTTGTAAAGTTCGTTTTCAACATAGTGTCTTATATGTCTCATTGTTACAATGGGTCAACCTATAACCTTGTTTCAGCATTTTGTTATTTCCCTTCCCCTCCCCAAATTGTATATACATATACAAGATGCAGGGTACCAGAATCAAATACAGTGATAACGGGTTTACCTTAAGGGGAAGAACATACAAAAGAAAAAAAATCACATAGTACATTAAAAACAACAGCAACAAAGAAAAAACCTCTTGTGTCCATATCTTGGGGTTCATTTGGCTTAGCATCATCTTATATGGTCATATGTTCATAGAATAAAATCTACCAAGCAAACAGCCCCCATAAACAGGTGGGGGGTGAAATCCTAATATCAGATAAAATAGATTTCAAATTAAAATTAGTGAGAAGAGATAAAGAAGGTCATTACAAACTAATAAAGGGATCTCTCCTTCAGGAGGGTATTACAATTCTAAATATCTGCTCACCAAATAATGGAGCACCCAGATTTATCCAAGAAACACTACTTTCCCTAATAACTTCACATAGATCAAAAGACATTAATTGTTGGGGATTTTAACACACCACTATCCCCCTTGGATAGGTCAACCCATCAAAAACTCAACAGAGATGGGCTGGGAACGTGGCTCAGTGGTAGAGCGCTTGCCTTGCATGCATGAGGCCCTGGGTTTGATTCCTCAGCACCATATAAGTAAAAAGAAAAAAAGCCGGAAGTGGCGCTTGGCTCAAGTGGTAGAGCGCTAGCCTTGAGCTAAAGAGCTGAGGGACAGCGCCTAGGCCTAGAGTTCAGGTCCCACGACTGGACCCCCCCCCCCAAAAAACAAACAAACAAACAAAAAAAACAACTCAACAGAGAAATCCTGGATCCAAACAACTGCATAAACCAACTAGACTTAACAGACAAATACAGAATATTTCACCCAGCAGCATCAGAATACATGTTCTTCTCAGCAGCTCACTGAACATTCTCCAAAATAGACCACAATTTAGGTCACAAAGCAAATTTGTCCAAATTCAGAAACACTGAAATTATGCCCTGCATTCTCTCAGACCACAAGGGAATAAAATTAGAATTCAACACCAAAAGCTGCCAAAGAAAATCCTGAAACACATGGAGGCTGAATATTTTTATGTGAGGAAATCAAGGCTTCCAGAGGTTAAGTGACTTGAGCAAGTTTCAGAGATAGTAAATGATGAAGTTTGGACTCATACAGTCTGTCTGCAGAGCTTTCTTGTGCAACAATAGACCATTCTGCTTCCTTAAAAATAGTGTAAATCTGCTCTTGATCTTTAAATAAGTTGTCATTTGATATTTGTCATTCAAACTGAGTATGATCATTCAGAAGCCTCCTGAATTAGCATATTCTCTTCCTGCCATGAAGCCCTTTTCTGGTTATATATTGGGTATACAACATTGTATGTGCATAAATGTGGGTATCTTATTATACTCACTTAAAATATTTGTATACTAGAGCACTGAGTGAAAGGGTGCAGGAAAAAAATCTCAAGATTCAATTTCTAAGGCTTTTTTTTGGAGGCGGTCATAGATGCACAATCATGTACTTCATTCTGGATTCATTATAAAACACAGTATTTGAATAAACATTTCAGGTACAGTAAACCATTCCTTTAGGGGATGGATGGCATTCTCCCCAAGTTTAAATCTTTGTCTTGCCAGGCAATCATGGCTGATGCCTGTAATCCTAGCTATTGAGGAGGCTGAGATCTGAGGATTGTGGTTCAAAGCCAGCCCAGGCAGGAAAGTCCGTGAGACTATCTCCAATAAACCACTCAGAAAACTGGAAGTTGTGCTGTGGCTCTAGTGGTAAAGCACTAGCTTTGAGCTGAACAGCTGAGGGACAGTGTCCAGATCCAGAGTTCAAGCCCCAAGACAGACAAAAAAAAAAAATCTTTCTCTTCCTCCCTCTTCATTTTCTTTTTCCTCTATCTTCTCCCCTTCTCTTCCTTTTAACCCTTTCCTTTTCTTCCTCTTCCTCTCTAGGGTCTAGATAGTCCAGGCTGACCTTGGAATGCAAAATCCTAAAGCCTCTCAACTGCAGGGATTACAGAAGTGGACTACCATGCCTAGCTCCCAGGACTTATTTTGTTTTTTTCTTTCCTTTTTTTTTTTGGTCAGTCATGGGGCCTGAACTCTGGATCTGGGTGCTGTCCCTGAGCTTTTCAGCTCAAGACTAGTATTCTACTACTTGTGCCACAGAGCCACTTCCAGCTTTTTCTGCTTATGTGGTGCTGAAGAATCTAACCCAGGACCTCATGGATGCAAGGCAAGCGCTCTATCACTGAGCTACCTTCCCAGCCTGCTCCAAGGACACTCTAAGGCCACAGTTTTAGGCTTGCTACTTTAACTCTTTCCTCTCCCCCACTTTCCTCCTTTCATCATCCCTTTCTGATGTCCCCTCCCTGTTCCTTTCTTCCTTTCTCTTTCTCTTTCCCTCCCTTCTTTCCTCTTTTTATTTTTTCTTGGGGTTTATAATTACTTGTTTTGTTTTAATGCTGAAAGAAAATCTACATTAGTTCATCTTGAGAGTCTTTGAAAGATGAAAAATCTCTAGTATATGTCCATATATACCAAGTACTAATTATCATGCCTGAACTCTATATTTAAGTATTTCCTGTTGACTTCATGCTTTTGTCTCCTGCTGGCTTCTTTTTTTTTTTTTTGGTCTGTTATGGGGCTTGAACTCTGCTTGGCTTGGGCGTTGTCCCTGCACTCTTCAGCTCAAGGCGAGTGCTCTACTGCTTGAGAGACATAGTGCCACTTCCAGTTTTCTAGTGGTTTATTGGAGATAAGAGTCTCATGGACTTTCCTGCCCGGGCTGGCTTTGAACTGTGATCCTCAGATCTCAGCCTCCTGAGTAGCTAGGATTACAGGCGTGAGCCACCACCCGGCATGCTGGCTTCTTTTGATACAATTATATTATTATTTTAGAAATGTTAAGGCTATCCCATAGTAATAAAATGTCATTTCCTGTTCACAACAATTGTATCTCTCAACTTCCCACAATAAGGACAATACAAGTATTCCATCTGTCTTCCCTTCCCTTCTTTATCAGTCGCACTGTCAATTGTAGTTGTGTGTGTCTATGTACATCTGTGTGCGCGTATGTGTACGCACATGTGCCCACTGAGGGCTTGAACTCAGAGCATGGGCATTGTCCCTGAGATTCTTTTTCTCTATGCTAGTGCTCTACCACTTGAGCCACAGCACCATGTCTCGCTTTTTCTTTTTCTTTTTCTTTTTTTTAGTAAGTTTCTTTTACTGTGAAAATACCATACAGAAGGGTTACAATTACATGAGCAAGGTAATAAGTACATTTATTTTATTATTATTATTTTTTATTGTGAAAATACTGTACAGAGAGAGGGGTTACAATTACATGGGCAAGATAAGGAGGAGGCTACAATGCTTGGTAAGAAATGTCTCGCTTTTTCTGAGTAGCTTATTGGAGATAATACTGTCACAGACTTTCCTGTTTCTGATGGCTTCAAACTGCAAATCTCAGATTTCAGTCCCCTGAGTAGGTAGGATTACAGGCATGAGCCACCATGCCTGGCTTGGTGCCTGGCTTTGTTTTTTGTTATTTTTGGTTTTTTTTTTTTTTTTTGGCTGGTCTTGGAGCTTGAACTCAGGGCCTGGGTGCTATCTCTGAGGTTTTTTTTTTTTTTTTTTTTTTTTTTTTTTCTGTTCAAGGCTAATGCTCTACAAGTTGAGCCACAGCTCCACTTCCAACTTTTTGGTGATTAATTGGCAATAAGCTTCTCAAAGACTTTCCAGCCTAGGTAGGCTTTGAACCAAGATCCTCAGATCTCAGCCTCTTGAGCAGGTAGGGTTACAGGCATGAGCCACCAGCACCCAGCGTTCAACTGTAGTTTCATTCTACCTTGTAACTGTTAACTAAATAGTCCTATAGAAGATGAAAACCATGCACAGCATTTGCATTATTACATTTATTTCTTCATTGGTGCTATTTGGGTTTGAATTCAGGACTTTGAGCTTGGTAGGCTCTACCACTTGAACCAAACTGTATCTTCAACCCTTATTATTTTTTACTTTTTTATTGTTATCATGAAGATGATGTACAGAGGGGTTACAGTTACCTAGTCAGGTAATGATACATTTCTTTTTGGACAAATCACCCCTTCCCTTACTCTCTCCCAATTTTTGCCTCCCGTCCCCACCCACAAGTTTTATACATTTTCAATGTAGTGTCTAGTGAGTGCCACTACTGCAATTGTTACCCTTTGTCTCTCCTTCTTCTTCTTCTTCTTCTTATTATTATTATTATTTGGAAGTTACTAAATAGCCAAGATTTCTTGTTTTTTTTTGGGGGGGAGGTCCATTCGTGGGCCTGAACTCTGGGCCTGGGCGCTGTCCCTCAGCTCTTCAGCTCAAGGCTAGTGCTTTACCCCTTGAGCCACAGCACCACTTCCAGCTTTTTTCTTTTTGCTTATGTGGTGCTGAGGAATCGAACCCAGGGCCTCATGCATGCAAAGCAAGCACTCTACCACTCAGCCACCTTCCCAGCCCTAGCCAAGATTTCTGTTAAGACTGGATTTCCTTTTTTTTAAATTGTGCTGTTACATGTTTATCTTTCTTTTCTTTTTTCTTGTCCAGTTCTATCTAAACAAAACAAAGTAACCACCCATTAAATCAGTAATGAGTTATGAAAGTCACAAAACTTTCTGAATTAAGGGTAGTTAAATTAGAGTATACAAAGTCCAAACAGACATATGTAACAGGATGTTACATAGTAACATCCCTACTGGGAGATGTTAGTGCTTTCTCCAATTCCAAGTAAAATCCTCTTTCAATTTGCCATAATCTTTGACTTGGAAATTTATAACTAGAATTCTAATTGCTTTCTAGGGGCATAGAGAGGCCCAGAGGGAAACAGTGTTTGAGAGACAAGGGAACATATGGCATCAAAGTATAGGTTAGAAATTTCATGTAGACGAAAGTATCATTTGTGAGAGTAGAGAAGCACCAAGAGGTTATAAGGAAGGAATGTGGAAAACAGAAGCAAATCTTTACTACAAGACATGTGTGGAACTTAACTATCAGTGAACTGTGACTTCTATGGATATCAGATGGTAAAACGCTGGAAAAAGGCTTCTTCAGCTGGGTGCTGGTGGCTTGTGCCTATAATCCTAGCCATTTAAGAGGCTGAGATCTAAGGATTGTGGTTCAAACTCAGTCTGGGCAGGAAAGTCTATGATACTCTTATCTCCAGTTAAGCACCAAAAAAAAAAAAAAAAAAGTCAGAAGTAGAGCTATAGCTCAAGTGGTAGAGCACTAGCCTGGAGCACAAAAGCTCAGGGATAGCACCTAGGCCCCGAGTTCAAGCTGCAGGACTAGCAGAAAAAAGAGCTGGAAGTGGAGGAAGTGTAGGTCATGTGGTAGAGTGCCATCTTTGAGAGAAAAAGCTAGAGTGGGTGAGTTCCTGACTGCAAGCTTCAGTACTGACAAAAACGAAAAGGCAACAATTCTATTTGAAAAAAGCAAAAGCAAACCACCACTGACCTTTTTCCCCCTACCTACCCAGACCTCATTTTGTACACTATAAAAAGTGAGCTGTAAGGTGTTTTTATCATTATCAGGTGTCCATGTGGGTTTTCAGCACATATAAGCCATTATCAAAATCTCAAAAGCATGGCTTTTGGCCATGGCTCTGGCTATGACCTGCTAATGTGCTTGCACAACAGTTTGGACCTAGATAGATACAGAAGCAAGTGGTCCTTTTTGTTTGCCTTCCTCCCAATCCATTTTCTTTTCTTTGGCTCCCTTGACTCTGTCACTCAGCAGAGTCATCATAGGTGGTCAGTGTGTGAATGAGTGCTTGATAGTAGAGGTTCTATTTGTGTTTTGTGATGGGCTATGCCAATTAGGTTTAGCAAGCCTAAATAGTGAGGATGTTAAAAAACAAAAAAACTTTTTTTTTTCTGCTAAGATAATTTGCATCCAGAGTGATAGTTATAGATTTTTGACAGTGGTCCAGGAAGGGTGATTTTTCATATGGTATAAAATAATTTGATTTTGGGTGGGTAATTAGGTTACTGAATAAAAATTGTATGGTTCCATATTAACTTTACTAAAATATTTTGTGGAAATTTTAAACAAAAGATGTAATGTCTCAGGCCTATAATCCTAGCTGCTCAGAAGGCTGAGATCTGAGGATCACAGTTTGAAGCCAGCCCAGGAAGAAAATCCGCCCCCTAACCACCAGAAAAACAGAAGTAGCATTGTGGTTCAAAGTGGTAGAAATCTAGCCTTAAGCAAAAGAGCACAGGGAGAGAGCTCAGGCCCTGAGTTCAAGCCCCACAATGGACCAAAAAAAAAAAAAAAGATGTTTTTGTGTGTGTGTGTGTGTGTGTGTGTGTGTGTGTGTATGTATGTGTATGTGTATTTGGTGCTAGGGATCAAATCCAGGGCCTGTGCATGCTAGATACATGCTCTGTTACTAAACATAAAGTTTAAAGGTAAATACTACTAATAGTGGCCTCAAAGACATACACATTACTTATCCATTCTTTTTTCCTTTTCTTGGGAGGACAAATTTGCAAAGAATGAGTTCAAACTCCAGACTTAGAACTCACTTATTGTATGACTTTAAACTCCCAGTTTTAGTGTTCTTATCTTATGGGCATGATAGAGTTATGCCAAGTTTATGAGCTAGATTAGAAGTCTTATAGAAAATTATCTGGGAGGGTTTGGTGAATAGCAAGCAACATTAAATAGGCCTATTCTGGGAAATTTTGGGAACAGAGTCAGGGAAGTGTTTGACGAGTTAGTAAGAGCTGACTGGAAGTAACACCTGTAGGAAGTCTAACTGCGGGGAGGGAAGATCTCCCACTGTTTAGCAGTGAATGGCTCTGGAGATATGCCATTGTTGAGACTAGTAACCACAACATCTTCCTCTTTCAAGACCACCATCCATTGTAGAGGGCAGGGATTGAGGAAACCATGTTAATGACAAGGGAACAGTCCACAAAGGCAGTTTGAATGGTAAGAGGTAGGAGTGAGCAACCTTCTGTAACTGTGCAAAAGGCTGTCTGTGGAATGATGGAGGCCAAACAGGTGAGAGGCAACATGGAGGTGAGGAAAGATTTTTTGGGGTTGAGCTATATCTCAGTCACAAAGTGCTTGCCTAGCAAGTGTAATGCTAGTCCCAAAAGACAAATAAAAATACAGTTAAAGAAGAACAAAGAAATATTTTATGGTAAGCTTGTTGATTGGAAGATGGCAGGGATTTTCAGCCCCAAAATGCCATTTTGTTAAGAGCCCGATAATAAAGATTGTTTACATAGATCAGTGATTGTAGGCTGGTAGGTACCTCCTCAGAAGGTTGACACACATCTGATTTTAATCATCTAGCTATGGGATATTTCCAAGTTTTGCAGATCTCAATGATCATTATTTCTCCTTGGGCTGTCTTTGTCTCCGATTTGTTTGCCCATGTGGAGTTCCTGACATACTCCTCAGTGGGCAGCTTTCTTCATGCCTCTTGTTAAATCCCTGCCTATAAAACAAACAAACAAACAAACAGATCCCTCCTAAAACAACAACAACAACACTTCACCTGATTAATGTGAAAGACAGGATCATATGAAGTTGAACTTGAGATCTGGTTTTAGTGCTTTTCTTTACTTTGGGGAGATTCAGGGATAATATTTAGTCACTTATTTTTTGGTGTCAGTACTGGGACTTGAACTTAGGGTCTGGGCACGGTATCTGAGTTTTCTTCCCCCCCCCATCCCCCCAGGGCTAGCATGATACCACTTGAGACAGCTCTACTTCTGGCTTTTTTGATGCTTAATTGGAGATGAAGAGTCTCATGGACTTCCTTGTGTTGAGGCTTTGAGCCTTGATCTTCAGATCTCAGCCTCCTGAGTAGCTAGAATTACAAGTGTGAGCCACCATCACCCCACTGTTTAGGCAGTTATGAAGAGAAGTCTGGCATGCAGTACTAACTTCCCTGTATGGGCTACATGATGGATGCTCCTGTCCTTGGCAATAGACAGCATGCAAGCTCTTTGGCTTCCAAAACTCTCACCTCTCTGTCTCCCTGCTTCTACCTTCACTTCTATATTCTCATACCAGTAGCTCCACGTGTGTGTGTGTGTGTGTGTGTGTGTGTGTGTGGTGTTACTGGGGCTTGAACTTAGAACTTAGGGTGTGAGTGCTGTTTTGTTTTTGTTTTCCCCCTCAAGACTAGTGCTCTATCCCTGTGCCACAAATTCCATTTCTAGCTTTTTGGTGGTTAATGGGAAGTAAGAGTAGGCTGGGTTTGAAACACCATTATTGGACTCAGCATAGCTAGGATTAGTCTTAAGCCACTGAGCCAGACCAGCTCCACTGTTGTTCAGTACCTATCTGATTGGGTTTGTGTGGCTGCCCATGCTCCGTGCTGTTTCCTAGCACAAGGCTAGGTTCAGAAAGGGAACTCTGTGTGTGTGTGTGTTTCTAGCAACTATTCTCAACATCTGTTAAGACCCTTGAGATCTTCCTTCCAAGTAGCTGAGATTACAGGCAAGGACCACCATGCTTGACCAGACTAGAGGTTCTGATGAACGCTTCTGGGCAGAAATCTGTAGTTTACGGCATCAGGTAAATTACTGGGAGAGTTGGTCAGAGAGGGTAAAATAAAATCTTCAAGGCTGTAGGCTAGCAGCATCAGCATTATTTAAGAAATTGTAAGAAATGCAAATTCCTTGGAGGTGCAGACCTGTCCAAACAGAAACTCTGGGGCTGAGGCCTGGCAATTTGGCTTTCATCAGGTCAGGTGGTTCAGATGCTTACTAACATTTGACAATCACCACTGCTGGGGATTGTACCAGAAACTGGAGAAATGATTGAGCATCCACTTGAGCAAAGTCTGAATGTTCTTAAACTTGCTTTGTTTTCACGAGTTCAAGCCTATGAGTAAGAGCAATTCCAACAGACACCTGAAGCCAAAGGTGCAGATTTCCACAGGAAGATCTGGAGATGGTATTCAAGGTATTCGGAACTTTTGTGCTTGTGGCCACGGCATTTACTGACTTGGGAATCCCAGCAGCTTTCCGAAGTCGTTATCACGTCTTCCTTCTTTCTTCCAGTGGGAAACCCCTGGTCTTGGGCCTTTTGCGATAAAACCGCTGGGGGCTGGCCTACCTCACAGCCGGCCCTTGTGATATCATCGACACTGTAAGACACACCCTTCCAAGCCTTGCAGACGTCACAGAGGACCCGAGGTCTGGGGTCCAGCCGCTTTTGGGGGTCGACAGGCCGCTGTGGTGCATGGGTGCCACGGTAGAGGCAGGGCCATCGGCGTGCGGGGAGGTCGTCCGGGCTGGTGTTCTGTCCACGCTCCCTGCTGCTCATTTGCACAAGGCCTGCTTCAGAAAGGGAACCAGCAGCAGGACTTGGCAAAAGGGTCGTTCAGAGTTAGTTTGGGCAAATATTCACATCTGCTAAGACTCTTGAGACTCTTCCCCCATCCCGCGAGGTGGTCGAGGTCCTTGAGGAAGTAGCAGCACCGGATGCGCTAAGGTGACCTTGAGAGGATGGCTCCGAAGAAGAGAAAGTGTATCTGCGACCTGTGCTCCTGTGGGTAAGGTAGCGGCACTCCGGGCATGGCTGGGACACCTGGATTTTCAGCCTCCCTAGCCAGGAGGGGGGGCAGGGGTCACACCCCTGCTTAATCAGCACAGTGGATCCTTCTCCCGCCTTTAGCAAGCCCCAGGTGTTTCAAGCAGCATATAAAACGTCCATGTTGAACAGTCAGCTGATCAAGGCTGTGTTCAGGTTTTTTTTTTTTTTTTTTTTTTCTTCTTCTATTTTTCTTCACTGTAGAGCTGTAGGAAGCTTGAACGTTGGGTTCATTCCTGCCCAGTTTGGACTCTTTCAATCTCCAACCCAAAATTTGTCAGACAAGGATAGAAAAATTCCTGGCCAGGTTAGGACCAGTTTTGTGTTTCCTTTTTCTTTTTCCAGGAAAGGGATGGACTAGAAAGAACATTCTTTCTTGTGACTGAATTTCTCACTTAAAGGAATGGTTGTTACTTTGTCAGAGATCCCTAAGTTACTTGCTAACACTTGGCTCCATTTTGTGGAGGTGAATAAGAACAGTGAAAGAAAAAAATTCAGGGGTTGCTGAAAGGAATCCACCAGGAGGTTCAGGCAGAAGAGATGTTATTGGGAGAGGGGAAAAACCCCAAACTGCTAGCCTGCACCAGATGCAGTTGTGCAGAGCAAGAACTAATGGAGAGATTATATAGGGGAAGGCTGGGAGGTGTGACCAAAGTGGATGTGGAAGTGATCCCAGAGCCTGGGGAACCTCTCACTGTCCAGAGGAGGCATGATCTTGGGTGGTTGAGGAAGTAACCTCAGAGTCTGGGGTTCTTTGCAGACTCACAGTCAGGTGATTTCCAATCAGGTGACTGGCAGTGACAGGTGGTTACTGGTTTGGGGCAGTTGATTTTGGGTAAGGCTACTGTTCTGTCTTTCACTAAGAGGCGTAGGGAAAGGGCTATTCTCCCAAGCTGACTTAACAGAAAGCACTTGTGCAGTCTTTTGCCCTGGGAAGATCACATCACATCTCTCTATCTCTTTTGAGGACACTCAGGGTGAAGTCTGGCAAAGGAAGGGGACACCAAGGAGAAACCTAAGCCTTTAGTCAGTCCTGCAATTGATCAGCCTCTTATATGTCACACAAGCTCTGAGATAACTCTCCTTCCTGCTTCTCAGGACCATCCCAGGAAACATGGAAGATGTTGGGCTGGGCCAGGGGACATGTGAAAGAGCTCTGGGATTAGCTCTCTGGGCTGTCACTAACTCTGGAATTTTTGGACAGGTGACTTAATTTCTTCAGATCATAATGTCCTTATTTCTTCCCACAGTACTCACCTCACAAGACTATTGTATACATTAAATTAATACAGGAGTTACTGGTACGTGGATTGTGCTTATGGAATCTCCAGGGCCTTAGTTATGAAATCTCAAGGGGCTTACTAACTGTGATATGTTACATGAAAAAATATATAGCTATCAGTAATGGGGAGAATTAATTAAAGGGCACCATAAAAACTGGGTTGGAAACTTCATACATCTTGTCCTGGTTGCTCATTAGAATCACCTGGGGAGTTTCAAATAAGTATCATTTTGCCCAAGCTGTTAGTTTAATGATCCTCCAATGGGCTTAGCGGCAGATTCCAGGTAATTGTGACTTATTTGCTAGCATTGGGAATGCCTGAATTCTATCACATGCACACATGGAACTTTCTTACTGAGCTTTGTTGGGTAGGACCACAGCACTGTTTAGTCTAGGACTAATTTTTCACATGACTGAAAATTCATTTTTGTTTTAAGACTCACCTCCTACAATGATCTTTTTCTTTTTCAAAACACTATTTTCATTGTATTAGCTTAACATTAGCTATACAGAAGGGGATTTCATTGCTACTATATTCATTTACTCTCCTGCCTCCTCCTGCTCTTTTAGGTGGTGATACTGCAATTTGCAAGACATAATTTCAATCTCTGCACAGAATGCAATCTAGATAGAAGGCAGGATTACTCACTGAAGAGGTGTGAAGGGTACAGTGAGAAGCCTGTTGCCACTGTCCCACTTCCTAGCTGGATATTTTTTCTCTTATTCTGTTTCCCTTTTGTCTCTGCAAAGTAGCCATTTTCCATTAGATCCTTTCTCTTGCTCTCTTTCACTCCCTTCCACTGTGCTGTTCCTAATAAGAATGTCTGGTGTCCCTTTCTCTCTCAGGCTTCCAGTTTGAGTTTCATCTGGTCACAATGCTTATAGTTCCATCTGGCTGTTGTATGACCCTCTCAACTTTAAGAACCTTCAAACATTCACCATTTCTACAACTATCTGTCTCATTAATAAGACTATCAGTCTTCTGTTTATTTTGGTTTGTCATTTGAATAATCTCTTATGTGTGTGTGTGCACACGTGTGTTCGCATGCATGCTTGTGTGCCAATCTTGGGGCTTAAACTCAGGCCTGGGCACTGTCCTAGAATTTTTGTGCTCAAGGCTGGTTCTCTACCACTGTGAGCCACAGCTCCATTTCTGGCTTTCTGGTAGTTAATTAAAGATAAGCGTCTCATGGAATTTCCTGCCTGAGCTCGCTTTGAACTTCTCAAATTTCAGTCTCCTGAGTTCCTAGGGTTACAAGGTGTGAGCTATCAGTATCTAGCAGCTCTTATCTTTTGTTATCTGTAATATTTACTGATTTCCAATGTCATCTCATTTCCCTTTGCAATTTTTCTTTAATTATTATTTTGTTGTTGTTGTTGTGAAACCAGAACTTGAACTCCCAATGCTTTGCTCATTGATTAACTCCTGATACTGTGCTCATTGGCTAGTGCTCTACTAACTGAGCCACACCTCCAACCCCCACTTTCATTTTCATTGGGAAATTGGTCTTAATGAAATTCTAATAATCTCTCCTGTGATTCCCTTATATGAAGCCACTCTTGAACTGCATGGGGCTTCCTGGAATCCCGTGTGTACTTACTGATCTCCCCTCTCAGTTCCCTGTCCTGCCTCTCCACCTTTAAGGCCCTGTTTTGCAAATCTCCCACTAACCCATCCCTCAGAGAAGGGGAATCCCACTTCCTATGTTCTTGTGGTCTGGTTATATGCAGCAGGCTTCACATGCCTGTAGATGCTATGTTCTCTGGGAAAGTAGACACTTCATTTTCTTTGTGTGCTCTTTGTAATCCTACTATAATGTCTTTTGAAGCGGATTTTCTTTTGCCTGTCAATCTGGTAACATTCTGGAATGGATTAGGGACTCACTTCTGGAGTACTGCTATTTAGTATGGTAGCCATTGGTGGCAGTTTTATTTTAGTGAATTAAATTAAATGAACTGCAAGTCCTCAGTTACAGGGTCATATTTGAGATGTTCAAAAGCTGGGCTCCAGGCACCAGTGGCTCGTGCCTGTAATCCTAGTTACTCCTGAGGCTGAGATCTGAGGACTGCAGTTTGAAGGCAGCCTGGGCAGAAAAGTCCGTGAGATTCTTCAATAAACTACTGAGAACAAGCTAGAAGTGGCTCTGTGGCTGAAGTGGTAGAGTACTAGCTTTGAGCATAAAGAGTCCTTGAGTTCAAGCCCCAGGAGAGAAAAAATCCATGTGAGTCCTGTAGCGACCATGTAGAACATTCTCTTAGACATCACTAGAAGTCTGCATCTTCCTCACTCCAGTTAAACATGTGTGGATGGTTGGGATGGAATAAGGAATCTTGTAGGTGTTTTCTTGGCTCTAAGAAACTAGGATTAAAAAAAATGATTGTATAGGTGATGTACGGAGGTGTTACAGTTACATAAGGAAAGTAGTGATTACATTTTTTTTGTCTAACTTGTTACCTCTTCCCTCATTTTTCTCCCTTGTTCCCTCCCCTCCATCCCCCCTCAAGTTGCACAGGTCATTTCCAACATATTGTCTTGTGAGCTTCGCTGTTGCATAGATTCCCCCTTTGTTCTTTGTCTCCCCATTTTGTTGTTCCCCATCCCTTCCCTAGTTCAGATAAACATATATACAATATCCAGGATACCAAAATCAAATGCAGTGACAGAGAGGATAAAACATAGCAGGGGGAAAAACACCAAAGAAAAAAGAAAAACCTCTTGTGTCCAAATCTTAGAGTTCATTTTGCTTACATCATCTTATATGGTCATATGTACATAGATATTGAGCTATTTTGCTCATCTGCTAAGATTATCCTAGATGTATACTAATTATTAAAATAAGGGATATCAGGAGACCTATGTTTCTTTGGGTCTGGCTTACTTTACTCAGTATGATTTTTTCCAAGTCCTTCCATTTCCTTACAAGTCCTTCTATTTGGGGCAGTGTCATTCTTTTTGATGGAAGCATAGACTTCCATTATATAAGCATAGAATGCCATTGTGTGTGTGTGTGTGTGTGTGTGTGTGTGTGTGTGTGTGTGTCTGTATAAACATCACATTTACACATATATACACATCACATTTTCTTGATCTGTTCCTCTACTGAGGGGCATCTGGGTTGGTTCATATCTTAGTTATGGTAGATAATGCTGCGATAAACATAGTTGTGCTGTTAGCTTTAGTGTGGCCTTGTTTGGGGTCATTTGGCTAAATGTCTAGAAGTGGGATTGCTGGGTCATAGAGGAGCTCTATGTGTAGTCTTTTGAGGAACCTCCGTACTGCTTTCTAGCGAGGTTAACAATTTTATACTCCCACCAACAGTGTAGTAGGGTTTTCTTTTGGCCACATCCCCTTTAGCATCTGTTGTTATTAGATTTCTTGATTATAGCTGTTTTAACTGGGGTGAGGTGGAATCTCAGTGTTTTGATTTGCATTTCTTTTACTGCTAGAGAAGTTGAGCATTTCTTCATGTGTTTATTGACCATTCTTATTTCTTCTTCTGAGCAGTCTCTCTTTAAGTCTTTAGCCCACTTATTAATGGGGTGGTTGTTTCTTTGAGGATTTGTTGTTGAAGGATTTAGTTTTTTGAGTTCTAAGTATATTTATTCTTTTTTTTTTTTTTTTTTGGGTCCGGTCGTGGGGCCTGAACTCTGGGCCTGGGCGCTGTCTCTCAGCTCTTGAGCTCAAGACTAGCGCTCTACCACTTGAGCCACAGTGCCACTTCCGGCTTTTTTCTTTTTGCTTATGTGGTACTGGGGAATTGAACCCAGGGCCTCAGGCATGCAAGGCAAGTGCTCTACCACTGAGCCACCTTCCCAGCCCCGAGTTCTAAGTATATTTTAGATATGAGACCCTTGTCTGTTGTATGGCTAGTGAAGATCTTCTCCAAATCTATGGCCTTTCTACGGATCTTGCGATCTATGTCCTTTGCCTTGCAGAAGCTCTGCAGTTTAATGCAATTCAATTTGTCCAACTTTTCTTTGATTTGTTGTATTTCTGGGTCTTTATTAAGAAAATTTTGGCCTGTGCCAAGGAGCCCTAGAGTTTCTCCTATTCCTTAGCCTGAGGTTATAGGAAAAGGTGAGAAATCTGGAGGCAGGAATAGGTGAACTAATTTGGAAAGAGAGAGAGAAGAGGGCGAGGGAGAGAGTGAGCACTCAATGGGAATGAGGTGGCTAGGGTTTCCAAGCGAACCACTTGATCCTGTGAGCTTCAGTTCCTCCATTTGTTCCAAACCAGAAAAATTGAGACGAGATGAGGGAAGTCCATACTTACTCTCCTTCCCTTAGAGTTTGTTTGAGCTAAGACATCTTGTGCCCTTATTTCAACATTCCCCCCACTCCACCTCTTCCTCTTCTCTGCTGCTTCTTCCTCCTCCTTTGTGGGAAGAGAGAGACAGAGAAAGAGACAGGGAGACAGAAGAGACCGGGAGATAGAGACAGAGAGGAGAGAAACAGAAAGAGAGAGGGAGAGAGAAAATGCACACTTAGGCAGGATCTTATTATATAGCCCAGTCTGGCCTTGAATTACTATCTTCTTGCCTCAACATTTTGAGTAATGTGATTACAGGCTGTACTACTATGGCAGCTTCTTTTTTGGGGGGAGGGTTCATTTCACTTAACATCATTTTATTTATTTGTTTGTTTATTTTTATTGTGAGAATACCGTACAGAGGAGTTTACAATTACGTGGGCAAGATAATGAGTACATTTCTGATCAAGCATTGTAGCCTCCTCTTTTGTTTTCCCTTCCCATCCCTTCCCATCTCCCCCAGCCCCCCACCCAATCCTCTTCCCCCCGCCCCCCACCAAAGTTGTAAAATTTGTTTTCGACATAACAACTTGTACATCTCATTGTTGCAATGGGTCCACCTGTATCCCTATTTAAACGATTTGTTTTTTCCCTTCCCCTCCACAAATTATACCGACACCAAATACAGTGAAAGCAGGGGTTATACCGTGGGGGGGGGGGAGTATGGCAGCTTCTTTAATGTACATATTGTGCTTGTTCGTTGGGAGCTCTGGGAATGCTGGGAGGCCTGGATGAGGCAGCTTCCATCCATTGGACAAGCCTCCAATAGTCCGCTCTCTTACAGCAATTCTTCAATGTAGCCACAAGATGGCAGCCTTTTCTTGGCCAACCCTTATTGCTGAGTCAACCACACCAGTCTAAGTGGAAAGCAAAACTTTTGGGACTCTAGGTTTTTCTTGAGTTTTAAAAATTTTTTTGATAGATTTAAGTTTATAAAATGGGAATTTAGTCAGAGTTTAGAGCCTGAGCTCAGGAAACTGGTATTCCTTTAGGACTAGATCACAGATTACAAAGTGAGTTTGTTTTGAAAAGCTAAGCCTAAAGATTACAACCACCATAAAACTTATTAGTGAACTTACCAGGCATATTTTACTGTATCAAGCTCCAGGCTCTCCCTCCACAGCACTCTCCTTCGTTTTTCTTGATAATCAAAAGCTGGCAACTGGAAAACTACTGTACAATATATTATTTTCAGTATGATCAACTCCAAATAAACAAGTATATTCATAGGTTGTGGAAACATAGTAAAACCAGCAGTTTACTTATTTCTTTATTTAAAATAGCAACCAACTTGTTATTTATTTTGATAGCAGAGATATGCTTGGGGGATTATAGAATGGAGTGATCCCACTTTTGTATTGGAGAAGATCTTTCTAAGTATATCTAAATAATCCCTAGCATTTCCTGTTGTTAAAACAAACAAACAAAAAACCAGGGCTGGGAATGTGGCTCAGTGGTAGAATGCTTGTCTCACATGTATGAGGCCCTGGGTTCAATTCCTCAGCACCACTTAAGCAGAAAAAGCTGGAAGTGGCGCTGTGGCTCAAGTGGTTGAGCACTAGCCTTGAGCTGAAAAGCTGAGGGACAGTGCCTAGGCCCAGAGCTTTTTGGTGGTTAATTGGAGATAAGAGCCTTATGGACTTTCCTGTCTGGGCTGGCTTCAAACTGAGATCCTTAGATGGAAGCCTACTGAGTAGCTAGGATTACAGGTGTGAGTTACTGGTACCCAGAGTAATCAGTTTATTTTTATTTTTTAAAGCTATAAGAAAGCCAGTCTACTAAAAAGACTGAGATCTGAGGATTACAGTTCAAAGCCAGCCCAGGCAGGAAAGTCTGTGAGACTCCAAAAAACTACTCAGAAAAAGCCAGAAGTGGTGCTGTGGCTCAAGTGGTAGAGTGCTAGTCTTGAGCAAAAGGAGCTCAGGGATAGTTCAGACCCTGAGTTCAAGTCCCGGGATTGGCAAAAGAAAAAAAATCAAAAGCTATCAGAGATCTTTGTGATCTCTAGTTCTTCCATATTTTTGATGAAGAAATAAATGAAAGCATTCAGCTTAATTTTAATATGAAAGAACCTCTTTTGTTAGTTTTTTACACAATATAGGCCAATCAATTAAATTTGATTCATTTTTCACTGAGCATGGGACTCTGATAGATGTTACAATGGTGTATTTTCAAGATCCACTGAGCCTCTTTGCTTGGATATAAAGTTTCACTATGCAGCTCAGGCTGGCCTAGAACTTGCTATGTAGCCTATGGTGGACTTGAACTATTTCTGTCTCAGCCTCTCTAATGCTGTGGTTACAGCCTGTGCCATCATGCCAGGCTTAACCTTCCCGGCTTCCTCCTCCTCCTCCTCTGCCTCCTCCTCCTATTATTATTTTTCTCAGTGTTGAGGTTTGAACCCAGGTCCTGGTAGGCAAACGCTCTACCACTAAGCTACATTCCCAGCTTACTCCCACTGGGCCAATTTTTACTACAGATGATAATATGAAGGCTCTTGTGCAACGGAGAAATATTATCTGATGTAAAAAAAAACCCCAAACCACATGTAATTCTAAAAGCTTCTTAGTAAAGCAATATAAATAGCAAATCTCTGTCCTGAGATTAAAATGCAGTACCCTACATTTTCTAGAAAGCTATTAAAAAGTAGTTGTTAATGAAGGGATTGTCGGAGCTTACTTTTGTATCTGATTATTTTATGGCTTGCTGTGCACTATTTAAAAGATTTTGTGCAGTCGTGCAGGAAATTCCAGGACGGGGTAATGTATCATGAAGTATTTATGTAGTATTGGTAGTGTGTGCAGCATTTCATAAAGAAGGTAGTCCCACAGAGGACTCACGGATTGCCACAAAGGATGTGGATTTGGCTGTTTCTCAGAGTGTGGGGAGGAAGGTGATCTCTGGGGCAGCCATGTATCTGCAACTTAAATCAGTTATGTTAACCAGGGAGGAACTTGTTATTTTAATTTTGGAAAATATTTTCTTCACATTGATGGAAATTTCCTTAACCTTAGATTTTATTTTCTTAGAGTCTCTGTTACAAATTAAGAGGAAGGGGAAAAAATGGAGGGTTTGGGTTGATATTACATGTTTCAAGAAGAAGTCTTGTTTTTAATTTAAGTAAAATTAGCTTCATAAATTCTGATTAAGTAAAAAAAAAGACAAAGATACTTGCCTGTGATTTTTTATCTCTACATAATGATGCCAAGAAAAAAAATCTTTTACTATGACATTGATTTATTTTTTATTGTACATTTTATGTACTTTTAATGTTAGGCTGTATTTATATAGTCCTTTAAAACTGTGGCCTTTTTGGTATCAGAATTAATGTTTAATTGTCCATATATAACTTTCATCTTAAAAATGAAGTGTATATAATTTGTTACATTTTAGATGTTGAGATTATAAAGTATAACTTAGTAGTAATTCAAGTTACAGCAGTTAAAATGATCTATTTAACCATATAGTCTGCAAATGGATCAGATTAGAGTACCCTTGTTCTAATTCCATTTTGAGTGGGCAGTTTTAAGAACCATTCCCTCCATCACTGTTAAATGTGTTTCATCTGCAGATGACTTCTAGTTTCTTTGGGAAGATGACATATCTCATGGGGCAAAACAGCTAACCTTTAGATGAGTGAGACCAATAAAATAAGTGATGGAGGATTTCAGAGGTGAGACAGGCCACTCTGAGGCAAGGGAGCAGGGAAGGCTGTAGGGGGGAAGTGGCTTGCTAGGATGACTGAGAGAGTAGAGTCAGATTCCCTGGTCTCAGATCCTGGCTGTGCTCAACTCCAAGTCCTGGCCCATCATTTTATTATTTCTGTGTAACAGGTATGTACCAACAATGTTTTATTCTTTTTTTTTTTCTTTGCCAGTCCTGGGCCTTGAACTCAGGGCCTGAGTACTTTCCCTGAGCTGCTTTTGCTCAAGGCTAGTACTTTATCACTTGAGCCATAGTGTCACTTCTGGGTTTTTCTGTTTATGTGATACTGAGGTATCAAACCCAGAGCTTCATGCATGCTAGGCCAGCACTCCAGCACTAAGCCACATTCTTAGCCAGCAATGCTTTATTCTGAGGGTAGGTAAGAGTGAGGATTAGGTGGGAGGGGAACATAGACCCTGAAGGAAAAGGCTGTGTTGAGTGGCTGTCAACAACAACAAATGGACATACTGGTTCCAGAGAGGCAGAAGCTGTCATGTTCAGATGAGCAGCTGGAGATGGTGCCAGAAGCTCTAGAGAGGCAAATCACAGAGGGGGGCCCTTCATGCCTCCGTTGGACTTCAGACAGCAAAGAGCCATTGGTGGGTCCTGAGTGGGGAATATCGTACACAAAGTAACCTTCCTGAAAGAACACTTCAAAATGAGCAGAGCTTTTCTTTCATTAACCCTGTTTCCTTTCTTGTCGAATTAAATACCCAATATCTCATAGTCTAATTTTATATTTGCTCTCCTTTAGATCCTCTGAGTGGTTTGGAGTTTGCTGTTATTTCCTTAAATGCTTTGCCTGCATTCCAGTCTTAACATTTTTTCCTACTTTCTTCGCTGATGGAATGATGATTTACTCTGAGGGCAGCAGGGCAAAGAATGTAGATTTGAGGAGTATAGATGCTAGGCCTAACCATCTGGGTTCAAATCCAGCCTTTCTACAGTCCATCTGTGCCATGGTGAACCACCTTCTAATGAAGTCCTCATTTCTATGTCTCTTGGCATCCTCATCTATAAAGTGGACATAACAGTAGAGACTGCTAGGCACTGGTGGCTCAGGCCTGTAATCCTAGCTACAAAGGAGGCTGAGTTCTGAGGATCTGGGCTTGAAGTTAGTCCAGGCAGGAACGTTTGTAAAACTCTTACCACCAATTAAAGCTGGAAGTGAGCTATGGCTCAGGTAGTAGAGTGCTAGTTTTAAGTGAAAAAGCAAAGGGACAGTGCCTAGGTCCTGAATTCAAGCCTCACTACTGGCAAATACATTTACACATATACACACAAATATAGTAGAGCCAACCTCACAGGGCTGTTGGGAGGAGTAAGCAAATACAACAATGTATGGCATATATAGTAAGGCACAGTCAAATGTTATCAAATAAATATAAATAAATGTCCATCTGTATTCTAGGCAATGCGTAAGTAAGGTCTTTGTTTTCTGGAGAACTTGCATTCTAGAAAAGATTTTTTTATTGTTATTATAAAGGTTTTTTGTTATTATTATAAAGGTGATGTACATAGGGATTACAGTTATATAAGTAAAGAGTATATTTCTTTTTGGACAGTGTCATCCCTTCCCTCTCTCCCAGTTTTTCCCTCCCATACCCACCACAAGTTTTTTTAAATTTAATATATTGTTATTATAAAGGTGATATACAAAGGGATTACAGTTCCATCAGTCAGGTACAGTGTTTCTGGACAATGTCACCCCTTCTCTGGCTCTCTCCCTGTCTTTGCCTCCCACTCCCATTCACAAAGTGTACAGTTCATTTTCAACATAGTGTCTAGTGAGTACCACTGCTGCATTTTCTCACTTTTGCTCCCTCCACTTCTATGTTCCCCTTTGCTACCCCAAAGACGAACAGACAAATAGAAAAGAAAACAAACAGCAACAAAGAGAAAATCTTTTGTTTCCATTTCCTAGAATTCATTTTGATATATTATTATTATTATTATTGTTGTTGTTGTTGTTTTGGCGGTCATGGGGCTTGAACTCTGGGCCTGGGTGCTGTCCCTGAGCTCTTCAGCTCAAGGTGAGCGCTCTGCTACTTGAGCCACAGCACACCATTTCCAGTTTTCTGGTGGTTAATTGGAGATAAGGGTCTGACAGACTTTCCTGCTCAGGCTGGTTTTGAACTGTGATCCTCATATCTCAGCCTCCTGAGTGGATTATAGGTGTGAGCCACTGGTGCCCAGTGATAAATATATATATATATATATATATATATTTTTTTTTTTGGGTCCGGTCGTGGGGCCTGAACTCTGGGCATGGGCGCTGTCCCTCAGCTCTTCAGCTCAAGGCTAGCACTCTACCACTTGAGCCACAGCACCACTTCCGGCTTTTTTCTTATGTGGTGCTGAGGAATCGAACCCAGGGCCTCAAGCATGCAAGGCAAGGCTCTACCACTGAGCCACCTTCCCAGCCCCCAGTGATAAATATTAAATAAATAGGCATTGTGCCTTTGGGTTCTTCTCTTAATATCCTCCTTTGGTCTCACTGTGTGTGGAGAGTTTGTTTATTGACTTGCAGGAAAGAATCAGCATTTTGCTGAGAATTAAATTAGGGATATACTTAAATAAGTGGTGGTGGGGCTGGATTAAATTTGAAGAATAGGGATGGTTTTACAAAGATATAAATCTGCTGTTTGTACACTGCATGACCTTCTCTGAGACAGCTATACTTGGGTCCAACAACTAGTACACTTAACAAGTTCAGATTGACATGAACAATATTAAATGAAGTAGAGATTTTTCAAGTTCTAAGAACAACGACTCTAGGGAATAAAAATACCCTTACTGCATTTAACAATCTAACATTGTGTTTTATTGGCTTGTTCAAACTAACTTTAAATTTTCTTGATTCTTTCTCTAAAGGAAAGGATAGTGTTTCTAAGCGACTGGCAAATTAACCACTTAGCCAAATACATCTATGTATTTTGAGTAAGGCCTCTCACTCTAATGTTAACAAATTGAGTTTGTAATATGAGAAATCAGTTGTTTCTGCTTGGATTGGCCAATTAATTTTAGAAACTATCCTTTATATGATGATGATTTTTAAAAATAATGATCTTTTCCCATACTTAGTTATTCAAGTATGATGCATTTCAACTGTTGTCCAAATAAAGAAAATCTACATAATATCTGTGAACAAGAGTTCAAAATGCAAAGCAAGGAATTAATTGATTTTTTTTTTTTTTGCTGGTCCTGGGGCTTGAACTCTGGACCCAAGAGCTGTCTCTGAGATTTTTCTGTGCTCAAGGCAGCATTCTACCACTGGAGCTACTGCTCCACTTCCAGGTTGTTTTTTATTTGCTTGTTTTTGTGATTAATTGGAGTTAAGAATCTCATGAACTTGTATTTTCACAATTAAAAAAAAGAATCTCATGGACTTTCCTACCTGGGCTGGCTTTGAACTATGCACTTTTTTTTTTTTTTGGTCGGTTCTGGGTCTTGAACTCTGGGCTTGGGTGCTGTCCCTGCACTCTTCAGCTCAAGGCGAGCGCTCTACTGCTTGAGCCACAGCACCACTTCCTGGCTTTGAACTATGAATCTCAAATCTCAGCCTAGGATAATAGGCATGAGCTTTTTTCATTCTTTTATCCTGCCTTCATTGGAAGGCAGTGGGAAAGCACCAGAGGTGGTAAGTTAGAACATTTTGGTTGCAATATTGGGTTTGATGACTTGGGACCCTGTTCAAATAAAGTTGGCTCTATTCTCTGTAGCTGTGATTTTCTAGGCTCAGAATTTCCATCTCAAGGCTCTGAGTGTGTCTTTAAGGGGATTCTAGAGGATGTATTGGTGACACTAGAGAAGTTAGGAAGAGGGAGATATGTCACAGAGCTGAAGATGGTCAGATATTTTCTTGATTTTTCTGAATATTCTCAAGGCAAGCTAGAATCTGCACCATTTTCGGCCTCATGAACTCTTCATGCATGTTTGCTCTGTTTTCACACTCTGACTTCCTCTGCCTACTAGCAGATGCCCAAGCCAAGCTTCACATCACTTTTCACATCAGGTAACTCAAGAGAATAATTAGATTTTTTTGTGTACTGTTTCCAGATTCCAAGGGGAAGAGGTCCTGGTGGTCAGGTTATGACCTAGTTCCTCTGGCATCCAAGACCCTCCTTTGGTCCATTTAGCTGAGCTTTTAGGAGATATGGCGTTATGTAATACAAACCAGGCTGATGGAACAAGGGGCTAAGTTTGTGTCACTTGGATATTAGGAAGAGGAAAATGACTAGAAGAGGAAACAATTGGCTTTATGAGGGCTCTTGCCAAGATATTCTTGTAGATAAAGTTAGTGAAAGATGGGTTGGAGGATAGTATAATTAGATACAAAGAGTGTTGACAGCTTTTTGCCTACTTGGAAAAATATCACTCGCTATATGCCATAGGACTCCATTAGCCTTGTCTTGTCCAATATTTTTTTAAAAATCAAAACTTGGATTAAGCATAGAAGTTATTATTAAATGTCCTGAAAACATCAAATGGGAAGAACATAGCAAATATGACTGATGACAGGCTCAAATTTCAGTATTAGCTTGACAAACTGGAATGCTAGGTTAAAACCATTCTGAAGCTTAAAAGAGTCAACATGAAGTTCTAAGTTTGGGATGAGATATCAATTATACATATTGTAATGGGGGATGTTTGTCTTGGCTATTCATTGTGAAATGGCCTTTGGGTTTTTACTTAGCCACATGTTTAATATGATCTGATGGTGTGATGTGGCTGTGAAAAAGCATTAATTCAGTTTCAGACTAAATGCAAATAGGGTGCTTTGATCAGCAGATGCAATTACTTCATTAGACTTAGGCCTGGTTAGATGTTTGCTTGCTAGCTTGCTAGCTTGCTTATTGATTGACTGATTGATATCAGCAAGGAGTCTGAATAGCCAAGTTATGAGCAATGCACTCTGGAAGTGACAGTCCTTGAGTACTAATTTGAAAATTGTATTCTGCAAAAGGAGCCTGTAGGTATTCTGAGATATTCCAAGGGTAGAAATATTATTATTGATCATTTCATGAAGACTGATTTGAGGGTCAATACTGGTGAAGGATTTTGTAGCAATTTGACCTAGACATCCTCTGACCCTTGAGTTGAGTGTGTGCCTAGTAGGATATTGCAAAAAGGATCTTGCATTGGATAGAGGTTTGACAAAATGATCTCTAGGGAGCCTTTCAACATTGCAAACCCAGATTTCTGGGAAGAGAGAAGAGCATTTATTTTAATATGATGATTGAATTTGAAAAAGTACTACAGAGAAGAGAACAGTGGGTGTGTGTGATGTGAAGAATAAGCTGAGATCCATATGTGTCTGAAACAGTAAGTGACATCAGAGGGTTCTTAAAGTCATCTATCTAACATATATAGCAAATGTTCAGACGATAGTCTCTTGTCTCAAGCTGATCTTGTGGAATTTGCCTTTTTGCTTGGTGTGTCTGCTTTCCTGAAAAACCATTAGATAATCTTTGGGTAGTGTATAAAACAGCTTCATCCATTGCTTCCACAACTCCCTGATTTCTTTGGCATGCTAGCCTGTGACTCTAACTACTATAGAAGCAATGGTTTGGTGGGGAAATGTATTTCAAGATTCCAGTAGCCAATGTATGGATGTTTGAAACATGTTCCACTGAAAAGCAGGAATGACCCATCTTTTTATCTTCCTTGATGATGTCCTACTTTACACCCACCTTATCAGAGCCTTTTATGAAACTGGGTTCCAGTCTTGGAAGCTTACCTTGCTCCCCTCTGTCAACAATGGCAACTTCTGAAACTCTGACCCCTCCATCAATCCAGCCTTCCCACTTCTTTTCCAATGATCATCTAGAAATGAATTATTAAGTTGCTTTCTTTCTCCCTTATGTGATTTTTCTTTTTTGTGCCAGTATCAGGTCCTGAACTCAGGGCCTCACCTTCCCTCTTGCCTTTCTTGCTCAGGGCTGGCACTCTACCACTTGAGTCATATCTCTGATCTAGCATCTTGCTAGATGGAGTTTTGCAGACTTTCATGCCTTGACTGGCTTCAAACCATTATACTCTAGGCGTCAGCCTCCTGAGTAGCTAGGATTACAGGTGTGAGCCACCAGTGCTTGGCTCCCAGTGGAAGTTTTGAAGCATGGTAACTAACTTTAAGTGATAAAATCACAATGTAGAAAAAAAAGATGCCACAGTTCTGTGACATTTTTTCTCTCCACTAAACATATATGAGCTATATATGTTTACATATATATGTATACATATAAAAATTTCTCTCCAGTGCTACATATAGAACTCAGGGCCTGGGTACTATCTATTACTGAGCCTTTTTTTTTTTTCAAGGTGATGTACAGAGGGGTTACAGTTGCATAAGTAAGGTAATGAGTAAATTTCTTGTCAAACTTGTTACCCTTTCCCTCAATTTTCTCCTCCTTCCCCTGCCAAGTTCAGATCTTTTTTTTTGTTGTTTTTTTTTGTTTTGGGTCCAGTCGTGGGGCCTGAACTCTGGGCCTGGGCGCTGTCCCTCAGCTCTTCAGCTCAAGGTTAGCACTCTACCACTTGAGCCACAGCATCACTTCCGGCTTTTTTCTTTTTTGCTTATGTGGTACTGAGAAATCAAACCCATGGCCTCATGCATGCAAGGCAAGCACTCTACCACTGAGCCACTTTCCCAGCCCTTTTTTTTTTTTTTTTGGTCGGCCGTGGGTCTTGAACTCTGGGCCTGGGCGCTGTCCCTCAGGTCTTCAGCTCAAGACGAGCGCTCTACCACTTGAGCTACAGCGCCACTTCCGGTTTTCTGGTGGTTTATTGGAGATAGGAGTCTCACGGTCTCTCCTGCCCAGGCTGGCTTTGAACCGCGATCCTCAGATCTCAGCCTCCTGAGTAGCTAGGATTACAGGCGTGAGCCACCAGCGCCCGGCTCCTTTTTTTTTTTTTTTTTTTTTTTTTTTTTTTTTTTAAATCGGTCGTGGGGCCTGAACTCTGGGCCTGGGCACTGTCCCTCAGCTCTTCAACTCAAGGCTAGCGCTCTACCGCTTGAACTACAGTGTCACTTCTGGTTTTCTAGTTGTTTATTGGAGATAAGAGTCTCATGGACTTTCCTGCCTGGGCTGGCTTTGAACTGTGATTCTCAGATCTCAGCCTTCTGAGTAGCTAGGATTAGAGGTGTGAGCCCCCAGCCCCCGGCGTTCAGATCATTTTTAACATATTGTCTTTTGAACATTGCTGTTGCATTGGTTCCCCCCTTGTCCGTTGTCTCACTGTTCTGTTGTTTCCCTTCCTTAATACAGATAAACGTATATACAATACCAGGGCACCAACATCAAATACATTGACAGCAGGGGATATACCATAGAGGGAAGAAGATACAAAAGAAACAAAAAATCATTGCACATTAAAAACAACAACAAGAAAGAAAAACCTCTGTGGCCAGAGGCTGGGAAGGTGGCTCAGTGGTAGAGCGCTTGCCTTGCATGCCTGAGGGCCTGGGTTCGATTCCTCAACACCACATAAGCAAAAAGAAAAAAGCCGAAAGTGGCTTTGTGGCTCAAATGGTAGAGTGCTAGCCTTGAGCTGAAGAGCTGAGGGACAGTGTCCAGGCCCAGAGTTCAGGCCCCATGACCAGACCCCCAAAAAACAAAAAAATCTCTGTGTCCATGTCTTGGAGTTCATTTTGCTTAGTATCATCTTATATGATCATATGTACATAGCTATTGAGCTATTCTGCTCATCTGCTAAGATTATCCTAGATGTATTCTAATTATTGCAAGTAAGGGAAACCATGGGATCTATATGTTTCTTTGGGTCTGGCTTACTTAATATATTACTGAGCTTTTTTGCCCAAGGCCAGTACTCTATCACTTGAGTAACAGTACCGTTTCCTTTTTTTTTTTTCTTTTGGTAGTTTTTTTTCTCTTGGAGATAAGAGTCTCGCAGACTTTCCTGCGCAGGCTGGCTTGGAACTGTGATCCTTAGATCTCAGCCTCTGAGTAATTAGGATTATAGGAGTGAGCCACTGGCACCTAACCTTAGATATGGATATTATTGAGCAATGATGCTGGTCTTAAAGAAAGTTCCTAGAGCAGCAGTTACATTATTCAAGATTCTTAGAGCAATTGAAATGGGTATTGGCTGGTTGAAGAAAGTTTCAACAAAGAAAAGGCTATAGGGAAAGTTTTTTTCTTCTTTTTTTTCTTTTTGTTTGTTTTTGTTTTCTTTTTTTTTGGTCGGTTGTGGGGCCTGAACTTTCGGCCTGGGTGCTGTCCCTCAGCTCTTCAACTGAAGGCTAGTACTCTACCACTTGAGCATCAGCCCCACTTCCGGCTTTTTCTGCTTATGTGGTGCTGAGGAATCGAACCCAGGGCCTCATGCATGCAAGGCAAGCACTTTACCACTGAGCCACCTTCCCAGCCCTAGGGAAAGTTTTTTTTAAATACATTTTTATTGTGAAAATAGTGTGCAGAGAGGTTACAGTTACACGAGTAAGGTAAGGAGTATATTTCCTATCAAGCATTGTTACCTCCTCCATTTTTCCCTTACCATCTCTTCCTTCCCCACCTCCCCACCTCCTCCCTCCCACCCCCTCCCACAAGTTATAAAGTTTGTTTTCAACACAGTGTTTTGTACATCTCATTGTTACAATGGCTCAATCTGTATCCCTATTTAAGCATTTTGTTTTTTCCCTTCCCCTCCCCAAATTAGAAAAGTGTATATATAAGATGCAGGGCGTGGGAATCAAGTACAGTGAAAATAGGGATTATACCATGGGGGAAGAACATATAAAAGAAACAAAAAAATCACATAGTGCATTGTAAGTACATTCAAAATAATAGCAAGAACTATAGGGAAAGTTTGTGGATTAGTTGGAAAGTCTAGACAAGTACCGTGGGAAGCTGGACAGGCATAGGAGAGGCCAGGTGAGCACACCGTCATTGCTGGCTCTGAACTCAGCTCTCTGTAGCTCAGGTCACCACTAGACACAGCTCTTATACTGCCCGTGTCCTGCCAGATGGATGCTGCTCTGTCATTCCTGTTATTTCATATTTCATGCTTCCCTGTTATTTCATATTTTTGGGATGTAATTACTTTACATTAAACTTTTGAGAAGGGGCGTTCTAATTGGTACAAGACCTGGACTGGTCATAAGCTCAGGCCTTATTTCAGAAATGGTGTGAGAGCTGTGCCTCATTTTTATTCTCTCTGTGGGAGGTGGACTCTTTTTCCCTCAAGATAGAAGGAATTACTTCCCATGTGAGACAGATAAAATATAGCTAGGTAAAGATTAGCAATTTAAATTTGACTTCTACATGCATTTGTGCTCACATGGACATTTTTTTTTTTTTTTTTTTTTTTTGTCGGTCGTGGGGCTTGAACTCTGGGCCTGAGCGCTGTCCCTCAGCTCTTCAGCTCAAGGCGAGCGCTCTACCACTTGAGCTACAGTGCCACTTCCGGTTTTCTGGTGGTTTATTGGAGATAGGAGTCTCACGGTCTCTCCTGCCCGGGCTGGCTTTGAACCATGATCCTCAGATCTCAGCCTCCTGAGTAGCTAGGATTACAGGCGTGAGCCACCAGCGCCCGGCTCACATGGACATTTTTGCCGTGTGTGCTTTGATGCCAGATGCATCAATCCAGACTAACAACTAAAAATATTTATTGCACCATCCTGAGCTATAGGCATTCCATGCCACAGGTTATTAGATAGTTTTGCAATAATGGCTTTATCATAAGGATGGATCTTAGACTGTTGTCCTCAAGGAAAGCTAAAGCTTTTCTCATACTGGCACCTACATCTGCAAAGGAATGTATGCAAATCTAGTGTTCTTAACCTGGAGATCTTCCAGTCTGAACCTGGGTGATTCTGAAGCTAGTGGGCAGGGGACCACACCTTTAGAAGTGCAAGTAACAAAGTAATCTCAAAGACAAACATAGTCATATGCTTTAGTAGCTCATGATACTAAGGAGGCTGAGATTCGAGGATCATGGTTCAAAGCCAGCCTGGGCAGGAAAATCCATGAGACTCTATTTTCAATTAACCACCAGAAAACCAGAAGTGGTGCTCAAATAGTAGAGTGTTAGCCTTGAGCTGAAGAGCTCAGGGACAGTGCCCAGGCCCAGAGTTCAAGCCCCATGACCGACCAAAAAAAGAAAAAAAAAGACAAACTATATTTGTTGACAGAAAAGAGCTACATTAGTATTGATTGAGACTTTCAAATCCTCCCAGCCTCTGATTAACAAGAAAAAAAGATGAAGATACTATCTGTTTAAATGAGTGTTTTAGCAAAGGCTGAGACCAGCTTTGACAAGGAATGCCAACATTCATCACTGTCCGTCACCACCAGCAGGAAGTGTTTGCTCTTGTTTCCACCTCTGACTTGCTTGTCAATCTTTGGGAAAGAAGCTTTTTCTTCCCTAGGCTCCTCTCCCCATAAGTATTACCCAACTTCTCAGTGGTTTTATTGCTTCTGGATCTCAGTGGCCTTGTTTGTGGTTTGTTCACTGACTTTCTTACCCCCAGAGGAGTGGAGTATTGACTCTCACCATCACTGACTTACTTTCTCCTCTGGATTCTCCACGTGGGAGGTCTCACATTCTAGCTGTGCGTGGTCTGATAGTACCTGTGACAAAGCCATGGCTGTCTTAGCCTCTAAGCCTCTTTCCCTGGGAGCCTTCTATCTAAGCAAAAAAGAGTCCATCCACTAATAACAGCATGTAATTTTAAATATGCCTGCAGTCTTACTTGAGCTTGCTTGGCTTCATATTCAACCTTCCTGTTCTGGCCAGAACTTGTCAGAGTACTTTTATGACAGCTCTAATCAAGCCAGTTTTAAGTAGTTCCTTGCCTTTGATTGCTCTTTATTGATCGCAGGATAGACAACACTTATGTAAGTCCCTACGCTACCTTTCTATCCATTCTAAACCTGGTACTCTAGATCTAAGGTTCACTAAAATAGGCTGTGCACACTAACACCCTGTCTACTACCTGTACTAATGCAACCTTCTGTTACTAACAACCTGGATTACAGAATCACCAAGTTACAACTAACATCCTCAGTTTAGCAACTAAGTGCCTGCCCAATATTGGAATTGGTTGCTGACATTATATGAAATCTCCCAAAATGTGTGGCAGCACCCTGATTGTGTTCCTTAATGGTAGTGACCAGTTCTTCTGAGAAATGGGGCAAGAACTGTCCAAAGTGTGCTGGAAGATAAAGAAAATAACCAGGACATGTTATCCTCATAGTCGCCACAAGAGGGCAAGCTAATCTCTTTAAAGATGTAAACAAAACTGGAATTGCAAAAGCCAATAGCTTGGCTCTGCTAATTTCTGTGGTGCAAGAGTTTGTTTGGGTGCCCACCTGCATTTTGTGTGCTGAGTAACATGGAATGCTGTGTGTTTTTTCACCTATATTTTCACAAACTCTTGTTCTTTTTGTTGGTTCCCCTACAAGATTTTTTTTTTTTTTGATGGGAATGCATGCATAAAGAGGATGTTGGTTGTTTAGTTTTCGGTGCCATGTTTAGCTGAAGAAGTTTTTGTAGCTGTTTGACAAAGGCACCAGGAAGTAAAGTTCTTTCTAAGGAACAGCCTGGTCCGCAGAAACAATCTCACAGTCTAGCATTAATTCAAAACGCATTTGTTGGTGTGGAATATTTTATGTCTTTATTTTTATATTTCTTGATACTGCTACTGGGGTTTGAACTCTGGGTCTTATGCTCCTGCATAGCTTTTTTATTCAAGGCTGGTGTTGTACTGGTTGAGCCAATATTCACTTCCTTGTTGGTGTAGAATCTCTATTTCTTTATCTTTTCTTCTTTAGAAAAATGCGATAGGGGGCTGGGAAGGTGGCTCAGTGGTTGAGTGCTTGCCTTGCATGCCTGAGGCCCTGGGTTCAATTACTCAGCACCACATAAGCAAAATGAAAAAAGCCGGAAGTGGTACTGTGGCTCAAGTGGTAGAATGCTAGCCTTGAGCTGAAGAGCTGAGACAGTGTCCAGGCCCAGAGTTCAGGCCCCACAACCGGACCCCCCCAAAAAAATCCAAAGAAAAATGCGATAATTTTTAATAGCTTACATTAGATATGAAAGGGGAGGGGCTGGGAGGTGACTCAGTGGTAGAGTGCTTGCCTTGCATGCATGAGGCCCTCAGCACCACATAAACAGAAAAAGCTGGAAGTGGCGCTATAGTTCAAGCGGTAGAGCGCTAGCCTTGAGCTGAAGAGCTGAGGGACAGTACCCAGGCCCAGAGTTCAGGTCCACAACTGGCCAAAAAAAAAAAAAAAATGTATATATATGTGCAAGGGGAATTTTATTGTGATATTTCCATACATTCATTGTATCCTGATCAAACCCATCACTTTCTCTTATTTCCCTCCCTACTTCTTAAAAAGGCTTAATCAATTTAATTATTCTATTAAAATCTTTTTAAATTGCTGTTATAAAGGTTATAAAGAGGGGTTACAGTTACATAAGTCAGGCAACATTGTTCTATTTTTATATGTGCACATAAACTGCTTCAACCATATTCATCCTCATAGCATCTTGATTTCTGTCAGCACCCTGATACAGAGCAGACACCTCCAGGCATGCCTTAATACTAACCAGGCCTTCACAGGCTGCTGTGTAAACCCAAATGTCTATTTGTTAACTTAGAGGAGGAGGCCCAGAAACTCATTTTTGCTAACAAATGTACTTTTCTCTTAGAAAAATTAACAAACCAAGTAAAAAATATGATTAGGGTTTGCTTGTAGGAGCCTTATACCAGGGGAATGCTACAATACAATGCTGGGTCCTTATATAATGGTCTGAATTCCTCCAGCACTATGGACTGGGAGTGGTTCTGCCAGGTCTCCTTATCCTGGCAATGCTGTGGTTATCTGGCTGTAGTTGTCTCTCTACTCCTCTCCTACTCAGTCCCATTTACATTTACCTTTTTTTTTTTGTCAGACGTGGGGCTTGAACTCTGGGCCTGGGCGCTGTCCCTCAGCTCTTCAGCTCAAGGTGAACACTCTACCACTTGAGCCACAGTGCCACTTCTGGGTTTTCTGGTGATTAATTGGAGTTAGAGTCTCATGGATTTTCCTGCCTGGGTTGGCTTTGAACCGCAATTCTCAGATCTCAGGCTCCTGAGTAGCTAGGATTACATGCGTGAGCCACTGGCGCCTGGCTAACATTTACCTATCTTTACACCATACCAAAACTTAGGTGAAATTCACTTAAAACATGCTCTTCTTTAGGTTGTGTGTCCAATATATGATAAATGATTTTTAATATTTTAGGTCTAAGGATTTGAGGAGGTTTAGAGGTGAAGTCCATTTGCAATTTTACATATGTATAAAAGAAAAATCTCAAGGGTTTAAGAAAATAAAACTATTCTTAACCCTTCAATGGTAACATTAAATGAGTGAAAATAAAAATCTCCAAATCTTACAAGTGCTGGACATCTTCCATTTGCTTGCCTTTGGCCAAAACAATGCATCTTCTCTTTGCCTCATTTTTCCCTTCCTTGTTATTAAAAAAAAAATTGCATCCTCTACAAGTTCCAGGCCAGCTTGGACTACTAACCAGACCTAGTCTCAAAACAAAACAAAAAATCTGTTCTTAATGCTGGTATGAATGTGAAACTATGGGAAAGAAGTAAGAGGAAGAAGAAAAAGAGCTGGAATGGTTCCTAATCATAGAAATTGGATCTTGGGTTATTTAAAAGCTGGCTTCAGTTGAAAAAAACCCCAAATTGGTTGCATTTTTTCCCCTGTACTCACTGCATTGAGTAACCTGTCCATATTCCATTACATAAGGCCTGAATTTGAGATATGTTTTATATATAGATACATATGTGCATGCATATATAGGTACATATTGTATATGTATCATAATTGGATACATATCCCCATGTGTCCCTATGTGTATATGTTCATGTGTTGGTCTATATATTTATTTATACCTAGGAATCCTATTTTGACCTTGGTTTCTACTAATTTGCCTGTTTCCAGAAAGGATATTGGCTTGGGTCTTATAATTTGAGACTTTGCTCTGGATACCCAGGTATTTGGGTGCTTATTAAGGCTTTTTTGGTCGTTTTATTCATTTATTCAGTTTGATTTGGTAGGAATCGCCATGATGGCTTTCCAGTCATATTTGGCTAAAGCCACTCATGGCCCTGCTCTCTTGAGGCAAGAGCTGAAGGGCTGGGTGACATTGTAGCTGTGTCCATCCATTCCCCATCACAAGGATGAGCAGCAGCTCAGATGCCTGGTCAAGGACTTTGATAGGATTTGGACAAATAATAGGGCAGTTGGAAACGAGTTATTTGGTATTAAAGTACAGTCAAGTGTGTATTTAAGTGCTGTGTCAGTGTTCCCAATCTGCTTTAGTTCATTGTACTATTAGGATGAGTAGAAGATCTAGTTCTTATTTTAAGGGAGCAAAAAATAGTGCAAATTAATTTCTACATTAAAACAATTAGAGAATAATGTGGGATACCATAGTGTTGTGAAGAGGTTAGAGACTTGGGTTAGACAAACCTGAAATACATTAACCTTTTAGAGTCCTAATTCCTCAAAATTTTTTTTTGTCTGTTGTGGGACTTGAACTCAGGAAGCCATCCTTGAGCTTTTCTGCTCAAGGCTAGCACTCTATCACTTTGAGCTATAGCTCCAGTTTCTGTTTTCTGGTGGTTAATAGAGTCTCACAGATTTTCCTGCCTAGGCTGGCTTTGAACTGGGATCCTCAGATCTCAGCCTCCTGAGTAGCTAGGATTACAGGTAAGAGTCACCAGTGCCAGGCTTCCTCAATATTTAAAAGAGAAATATGTGAAGAATTTTATGAGGTTGAGTGTGGTATGTATTTGAATGTCTGGTATTTGGTAGCAATCAAAGTAATTGTTGAATACAGGTTTCTTTCTTCAGTTTCACTGAGAAAGGCCTGTTTCCATGCTCATTGCTACTG
The DNA here is from genome assembly GCF_024711535.1 of Dipodomys merriami. Lineage (NCBI taxonomy): Eukaryota > Metazoa > Chordata > Mammalia > Rodentia > Heteromyidae > Dipodomys > Dipodomys merriami. The sequence goes on along the minus strand of NW_027202382.1, from coordinate 2,921,455 downwards.
TCCATATCTGAAAATGTTTTTGTAAATTTATTTTGTGTGTGACAGTCCTGGGGCTTTAACTCATGGTCTGGGCACTGTCCCTGAGCCTCTCTGTGCTCAAGGCTAACTCTCTACCACCTGAGCCACAGCGTTGTTTCTGGCTTTTTCTGTTTATGTGGTACTGAGGAATGGAGCCCTGGGCTTCATGCATGCTAGGCAAGCACTCTACCACTAAGCACATTCCCAGCTCATCGTAAATATTTTCAACTGGTGTCTTTGATAATATTTATTTTCTGAAAAAAGACTCATGGACCTATTGATGTTCTGTTTTCTCCTCCACTTCTTCCTCCTCCTCCTCCTCTTCCTCCTCTGTTGTTGTCTTATAAATCGCCTTATAAAGTCCTGGGACTTGAATTCTGGGTCTGGGCACTATCACTGAGCATCCCTCTTACTGTGTCTACTTAAAAAGTGTTTTTTTTCCAAACCAGTTGCTGGTGGCTCACACTGGTAATCCTAGTATTTAGGAGGCTGAGATCAGAAAATCACAGTTCAAAGCCAGCCCAGACAGGAAAGTCTGTGAAACGCTAATGTCCAATTAATCACCAAAAAGCCAGAAATGCAGCTGTGGCTTGAGTGGTAGAGTACTAGCCTTGAGCATAAAAGCTCAGAGACAGTGCCCAGGCCCTGAGTTTAAGCCCTAGGATGGGCATAAAAAAGTATTTTTCTTAGCCAGAAGCTTGTGGCTCATGCTTGTAATCCTACCTCCTTAGGAGGCTAAGATCTGAGGACTGAGATTTGAAGCTGGCCTGTGCAGGAAAGTCCATGAGACTCTTATCTCCAGTTAACCAGCAAAAAGCTGTCAGCAAAAAGCCCAGGTAGGAAAGTCTGTGAGACTTTAATATCCAGTTAACCTCCAAAAAGCCAGAAGTGGAACTGTAGCTTAAGTGTTAAAGAGTGCCAGGCTTGAGTAAAAAAGCGAAGAGACAGTGGCCATGTTTAAGCCCTAGTAATAGTGCATGCATGTGCACACACACATACACACACAGACACATACATGTCATCATCAGTTTGCCTGTAATGGAATTGCTTTCCCTTTCCTTTTCCTACTTATCTTCACTACTTCTTTTTTTTCCATGTTAGAAATGATTATATTATAAAAAATATTTTGCTATCTTCAGCTGGATGCAGTGACTCAGAACTGTAAATATAACTAATTTGGAGGCAGAGACTGGGAGGTTCATTGTTCAAGTCCAGCTCAGTCATAAAAGTGAAGTTCAAGGCCAGCTTGGTCATCATAGAAATTCAGGAGATTCTATTGCAACCAATGACTGGGCATGGGAGCCTGTTATCTCCAGAGACCTGGGGAAGCACAAATAGGATCACAGCCTAGGCATAAAGCAAAACCCTACTTCAGAAACAACCAAGGCATAGGGCTGGGAAGGTGGCTCAGAGGTAGAGCGTTTGCCTTGCATGCAGGAGGCCCTGGGTTTGATTTCTCAGCACCACATAAGCAAAAAGAAAAAAAGCCGGAAGTGGCGCTGTGGCTCAAGTGGTAGAGCGCTAGCCTTGAGCTGAAGAGCTGAGGGACAGCGCCCAGGCCCAGAGTTCAGGCCCCACGACCGGACCCAAAAAACAAAAAACAAAACAAAAACAACCAAGGCAGAAAGGAGCTTGATACCCAGATGTCTTTTTTTTTTTTTTATTGTGAAAAAACTGTACAGAGGGGTTACAATTACATGGACAAGATAATGAGTACATTTCTTATCAAGCATTGTAGCCTCCTCCTTTGTTTCCCCTTCCCATCCCTTCCAAGCCTCCCCCCGTCCCCCCACCCAATCCTCCCCCTACCTCCCCACCAAAGTTGTAAAGTTCGTTTTCGACATAACTTGTACTTCTCATTGTTGCAACAGGTCTACCTGTATCCTTATTTAAACGACTTGTTTTTCCCTTCCCCTCCACAAATTATACGGACATCAAATACAGTGAAAGCAGGGGTTATACCATGGGGGAGGGACATACAAAGCAACAAAGAAATAATCTTATAAATGTGTTAGAAACAATCGCATGAAAGAAAAAAAACATTTAAATACATATCTTAAGATACCCAGATGTCTTGACAGTCTTACTGTATAGCCCAAGCTGGCCTCAAACTCACAATCTTTCTGCATCAGGAGGCCGAAGAGTGCCAGGATTATCATGTAAACTATGTCTGGCTTATAATTTCTAAAAATAACCCTGTCCCTTAATGCTAGGCATCCTATGAGATATATTTTGAATCGTAAAAAAAAGTGTTAATATAAGGTACTTTTATTCTGGAACACCAACTAAGCAGGTAATATATTTCTCCATAAAGGAGTAAAGTGTCCAAAAGGACTAGGCCTAAAATAGATCATCAGAGTTTGGGAAGACATCATTTTTTTTTTCTTTTGTCGGTTGTGGGGCTTGAACTCTGGGCTTTGGCGCTGTCCCTGAGCTCTTCAGCTCAAGGCTAGCGCTTTATCGCTTAAGCCACAGTGCCACTTCCAGTTTTCTAGTGGTTTATTGGAGATATGAGTCTCATGGACTTTCCTGCTTGGGCTGGCTTTGAACTGCAATCCTCAGATTTCAGCCTCCTGAGTAGCTAGGATTACAGGTGTGAGCCACCGGCGCCCGGCTGACATCATTCTTTTAGGTGCTTACAATTCTTTCCTTTTGAACTGTCTGGCCATTCTTTAACAGGCTGGGGAGTTCTAGAAGCGTGGTCTTGGCTTAGAGGAGAGTTTGTTTGGATACACGAATGCTGTATGGACAAAGTGAGTGGCCCTAGGACCCTTTCAATTTTCCATCAGAAGTGAGTCTGATGGAAAGACGTGATAGAGAGGCAGGAAGGAAGTATGGGTTCCAGCCACAGGATTCCAGTGTGACCCTGTGCCAGGGCTGACCCGCCACACCAGGTGACATTGGCTTCTCTGAGGAAGTTTTTCAGTCTTTTCTGGGAAGAGTAAGTTCAGAGAGAGTGAAAATCAACTTACTAGGTCTTAACTTGATAGAATTTTTATTTTTAGGTTAAAAATGTTTATTTGTAAAAGAATAAAAAAAGCCCAACAAAACTTAATAGACTTGGCCTCTTTAGAGAGAGTGCATATTTTCTTTGAAGTGATGGGAATCGCAGGTCTGAGGAAAGTGGCTGGCACCGGCTGGGAAGGAGGGTAAGAATGTCAGGATTCTTCACAGCTGTTTTAGTAGGCAGCGCGCGTCCACTTAGGGACTAGCACCGCAAAAAAAAAATCTCAATTTTCCCTTGATTTTTGTTCCATTCCCTTCTGTGGACTCCTCTCCTTTAGATTTAAATACCAAATTGTTTCTATTACTTCACAGTTTCCACCTGGGGTCTCAAGAGTTTGCCCAGAGCCAAAACGTATGTGCCTTCCCCTCCTCCCCCCTTGCCACATCTAAACTTGGGGCTGCGTTGTGTGCTGTTTATGTCATCATCACTTTATCTCTGGGTATTCCTAGCTGAGGTTTCACTTTCAGCCGTCATCTCAGAGTGGAGGACTCCCCATGCTTAAACTCCAACGTCATCTTGGCCAGTTTTTCTCCTGTGCTGGTTGAGGTGACTTAAATCCCTCCTCCCTTTTATAGCTTTGCTGGGTTTCTTTTAATTGTAAAATCTGACAGATTTAATAATATATGTAAGGATATTTTTTCTATAGATACAGAAGACAGCTTTGGCACTATTCTTATGTCAGTATTACTTTTATTCTCTGACCATGGATAGAAAATTATAGTCAGTAAAAGATTCAGGAACTGGTGGTATGGCTCAAGTGGTAGTGTCTGCCTAAAAAATGTAAGGTGCTGATTTCAACCCCAGTTGTACACACATAAGCACATATACACATAGACTCATACACACACACAGACACACAGACACACATAGAGTTAGTTGGTTGTGTTGGTATAGTCCTGTAATCCCAGCTATATAAGAAGCATAGGTAGGAGGGTCTTTGTTCAAGGCCAGCTATAGAGGAGAAAAATTCAAGACCCTATTTGAAAAATAACACTAAAAAGGGGTTGTGGTGAGGCATGGCTCAAGGGGCCGTGACCATGAGGCCTTGTACTTGCATGCTGACAGGTCTCGAAGCATCTCTCCCAGTTCTCTAAGCTTCTTGTATCTCCATTGCTTCCTGGCTCTTGACTTTGCAATCCCTTAGGAGTTTAGGGACCTGTGGCTGGCTAAAAACCCTTACTAGACTCACTCCTGTCTGGCCTTTGTGTGACATGCTTAACAGCTGCTACTTAATTTAAAACTCTTTATTTTTTGTTTCTTTTTGTCAGGGGTGGGGCTTGAACACAGGGCCAGGGCCCTATTTCTGTGTCTTGTGCTCAAGGCTAGCACTCTACCACTTGAGCCACAGTATCACTTCTGGCTTTTCCTGAGTAATTTGTTGGAGATAAGAATCTCATGGACTTTCTTGCCCTGGCTGGCTTTGAACCTAGATCTTTAGATCTCAGCCTGGTGAGTAACTAGGATTACAGGTATGAGCCACTGACACCCAACATTAATTTTCATTTCATCAAGAAAAGACTCAAAGGAAATAAAAAGTCATGGTTCAAAAATATCCTTAATCATCTTTGTTTTCTTATGTATCTTTGCTGAAATATACACATGTCTATATGCTGAAGCCTACTTTTGTGTGTGTGTGTGTAGGGGTGAAGTTTGAACTCAGGGACCAGTGCTTGCTAGGTAGGTGCTCTACCATTTAAGCCACAACTTTTAGCCACTTTATGGGAGTAAAAATGTAATGAGACTTAATTAAAAAGTTTGGAGGTGGGCTCTGGTGGCTCATGCCTGTAATCCTAGCTACTTAGGAAGCTCAGTTCTGAGGATTGTGGTTCAAACTAGTCAGGACAGGAAAGTTTATGAGACTATTATCTTTAATTAAGCACCAAGAACCTAGAAGTAGCAATGTGGCTTTTTTTTTTTTTTTTTTTGGTCGGTCATGGGCCTTGAACTCTGGGCCTGGGCACTGTCCCTCAGCTATTCAGCTCAAGGCTAGCATTCTACCACTTTGAGCCACAGCGCTACTTCCAGTTTTCTGGTGGTTAATTGGAGATAAGAATCTCATAGACTTTCCTTCCAGGGCTGGCTTTGAACTGTGATTCTCAAATCTCAGCCTCCTGAGTAGCTAGGATTACAGGTGTGAGCCACAGGCATGTCCAGCTGAGCAATATGGCTTAAAGTGGTATAGTACTAGCCTTGAACAAAAGAGCGCAGGGACAGTGCCCAGGCCCTAAGTTCAAACTCCACAACCATCACTACCACCAACCAAAAGTTTGGAAAGGAAAAAAATTATACTAAAGTTTTCTTGTTTACATGTTCTTATTTGTTACTAAAGTATCTTTTAGCTGGGTGCCAGTCACTCATGCCTATAGTCCTAGTTACCCAGGAGGCTGAGAGCTGAGGATCTCAGTTTGAAGTCAGCCTACACAGGCTTATGAGACTCTTATCTCCAATTAACCACAAAAAGCCAGAAGTGGAGCTGTGGCTTAAGTGGTACAGCACTAGCTTTGACAAAAGAGCTCAAGCACAGAGGCCCTGAGTGCAGCTTCCAGGGCCAGCACACACACAAATTGTTTGAATTTAATTAAATTAAATTAATTAATTAATTTATTTTTTGGGTCCGGTTGTGGGGCCTGAACTCTGGGCCTGGGCGCTGTCCCTCAGCTCTTCAGCTCAAGGTTAGTGCTCTACCGCTTGAGCCACAGCACCACTTCCGGCTTTTTTCTTTTTGCTTATGTGGTGCTGAAGAATCGAAGCCAGGGCCTCAGGCATGCAAGGCAAGCGCTCTACCACTGAGCCACCTTCCCAGCCCCTGTTTGAATTTTAAAATAATTGTTTTGGCTAATTTATTTCCCCTTGTTTTAGAGAATATAGTGAATGTTTGTAATATCTAACCATGCTATATATATTTCTAAGATAGAAAAAAAATCATTTAGGTTCTTTGTGTTTCACTTTTTTTGGGGGGTGGGGGGTTGTCATGGGCTTGAACTCAGGGCCGGTGCAGTCCCTGAGCTCTCTCATTCAAGGCTAGAGCTCTACCACTTGAGCCACAGTTCCACTTCTGGTTTTTTTCTGTTTATGTGGCACTGAGGAATCAAACCCAGGGCTTCATGCATGTTAGGCAAGCATTGTACAGCTAAGCCACATTCCCAGCCCTGTTTCATTCTTCTTTAATGTGCTCTTCTTCCCTCCAGAATTGGATGGTGCGAGTTCTTGGTGTTTAGTGATACTAAACACAAAACCTGAATTATTTCTAGGGCTTTGAAAAAGCAGCATGTCTTGTGTGCAGATTCATCAGGATTAGGGTAGGACTTGGTCCTTGGTAGTGGCTGGGATGTAGCCAGGATAAGGCTTAGGAATAGAAATGGGAGTAACAGCCCTTTGTACTTTTCTTCTAGACAGGATAATGTCTTGCTTTAGTGGGAGGATAGTAAGACTTGGAATTAAAAGTTCTAATCAAGTTGTTAGGCATTGATGGCTTTGGCCGGCTAGGTTAACTGGACCTCTTGGGCCCATTTCACACTAAGAAAACTAAGGAGAGTGAACTAAGATGACTAGTTAGTTCCCTGACTTAGTTATTCTACAAACGAGACTTTGGAAGGTGGCATGTTTTATCCAGGGGGGGGGGGGAAGGGAGAGACAGAGAGGAAAGGGAGAGAGAGGAGATAGAGATATTTTGGTCACTAGAAGTGATTAGATTAATGTGAATCCTGTATACTGAGGAACATAGTTATGTGTCTATATGATTAAGTTTTTTAGGCAAATTGATCAAAGGAAATAATGACACATTCTCAAAAGTATGTTATTATTATTGTTGCTGTTGATAGTATTATTATTGTGGCAGAGGAGAATTTTGACTTTATTTTTTGAGTTTCTTTAAAGCAGCATAAGTAGTGGAAATGTGGCATTCTGTACTTTCTACATTTCAAAAAGGAAAACTCAATCTCTTCTTGGATGGTCTGGTGGAACCACAACCTTGACATATTTAATACAATTAAGCATGGTACAATGAGCTTTTCTTTTGAGGCCTTCAGGAATGTTCAAACATGCCTTGTTAGATCACTAACAAGTCAAAGTGGGAGGCAGAGGAGATTCTGGCTGCTTGTCAGACCCTGAGACCCCCAGACACTGAGATCAGCCCCAATCACACCCCAGGGTTAGTGTGGAGTGGCTAACAGGTTCCAGTCTTTAAAAAAATCCAGGATTCAGAAAGAGAGGGACCTAAGAAGCTTTTGGAACAGCCCCTCCTTTTATGTGTGACAGAACAGAGGGCCCTGAAGGAGGACTAGTTACCCAGAGCAGCGATCTCCTGCAGTGCCTGGCAGTTCCGTTTCCCTGGCCTCTGTTAGTTCTGCAGCACCTTCAAAACATATAACATACTTCCCTGCCGGAAGCCACATCCTTCAGTGGTGACACCCAAAGGCGGCCCCCTTGGTCTTTTGCTTGTTTTGGAGAGATGCAGCGTGACTACTTTTATTGTTACACCACTGGGTGGTCTGCCAGTGAGCACGCAGTATAAATAACAACTAATAAATAATTTTACAGCAAAAGTCCTAAATCTTTCCAGATAGTTCACTAGTGTGTGCCTGTCAAATACCAGACAGATCTTAAGAAAACAGTAATTTTAACCCATCCATCTCTTACATACATGGCACATTGTTGTCATAAAGTTTTCCTAAGGTTTTAATGACTTAAGGGAAAAATATACAATGTAAAAACCCACGTGTATACACACACACACACACACACACACACACACACATGCATGATAACCTCTGTTTTTAAACATGACCAATTGTGTATCTTTCTGAATTTTTCTGCTTTGGTTATAGTAATGTTTTCTTTCACTGCCATGAATTTGGGTAGATTTGATAGTTTTCGAATACAATTCCTCTGATTTTTACTTTCTTTTTTTTTTTTTTTTTTTTTTTTTTTTGTTGGTCGTGGGGCTTGAACTCTGGGCCTGGGAGCTGTCCCTCAGCTCTTCAGCTCAAGGCGAGCGCTCTACCACTTGAGCTACAGCGCCACTTCCGGTTTTCTGGTGGTTTATTGGAGATAGGAGTCTCACGGTCTCTCCTGCCCGGGCTGGCTTTGAACCGCGATCCTCAGATCTCAGCCTCCTGAGTAGCTAGGATTACAGGCGTGAGCCACCAGCGCCCGGCTGATTTTTACTTTCTAAAGCATAGTTTTACATTTGTATTAGTGTTAGAAATGATACGTTCCCCTCTCCTCGAATTAGATAGGTGTGCCTATCTTTTTAATCTCTTGTGAGCCAGTGACCTGTGTTGGGTATGAATAAAGACCTTTGGTTTTCTAGCCAAGTTGTGACTAAGATTCATCTGGTCCAATGGCAGCTCAAGAAGCAGGCAAATTTGTGTGTATTTTTCCATTTTTTCCTTATAAGATGGGAGGACATTATGATCTTACAAGTCGATAGGATTCTTCTTGTAGATTTAATAGTACCTGATATTTTTGGAAGTATTTTATAAATGAGGTCTCTTTCCACTGTTATTCCATAGGCTTTCTGCCTTCCTTGCTTCTAGTTCACTTTCCAATTTTACAAACTCTTGTAGAATTTTTCCAGAAAGGCAAATTGCATTTTCTATATAGGAATCTAGTTCTTGCTTTTGTGTTAGTCTTGATAACTTTTTGCCTAGGTTGGCCTTAAAGTGTGAACCCCCCAATAACTAGGGATTATAGGAGTGATTAGTGTGTCTGGCTAGGAAACTAGTTCTAATTGGGAGTCTCATTGCTGACAAAGCATCTAATAATAATAAAATCATCTGCAGAGCTATTCCATGCCAGAAGGTGAGTGTGCGAGGGCAAGATATATCCTCATCTGTAGCAGAACACCTTTTAATTAAGGTGTCTTTTTCGTATATAATCTATGAAATCTTTTGAGTATGTGCTGCTTTCCTTCAGTTTAAATGTCTGTAAGTGATAGGAAGCAGAATTGGAGTTATTCTGTAGGAAGAAGGAAAATGATAATTTATGTTCTCTGGTGTGTGGGAGGTGTGGGTATCACTCAGACACAGGTGAAGGCATCAGTATGACACTGTATGACGGAGGACCAGGTCTCCCTTCACCGTTTATCTGTCTTCTCTGCTACAAGAAGGTGATGACAGCCATTCAAGTGACTATTTTAAGGTTCAAGTAGGGTAATGCAGGTCAACTTTGTAGGTAGTATACACTCAGCAGAAGTTATTTCTTTTTTTCACATCTCCCCCATTCCTTACTCGTTACAGTCTAGAAGATCAATGGCTCAGAGTTGACCTCTTTAGGCATGAGATGGGGACGATCTTATTATATCCCCCAAATTGTAGAACACAGTAGCCCACCACCTACATGCTAAAGACCTATAGGGGACAGCATTCACATTAAACAATTTTATTCCAGCATGTTATACATTGAGTTTGCTGCTCTACTTTTTAACTTTTTTTGTATGACTTTCAGCTTGTTTATTAAAAGAAAAGCCCAACAGTAGGAAATATTCGAAGAGTGAAGTATCATGAGATGGACGTATGAATGTTCATATGGCTAAAAGGATAAGTTTTCCTATAGTTTGTGTTCTTTAACAATGAGTCGGTCTTCTCTATAAGTTAAATGTATATTTTTTGAATTTCTCTATGATAAACTTACACTAATAACTATGTCTATTTGAAAGCTTAGTGTTGAGATAACATCAGTAACTTAAAAATCTTAGAACTCTCTGTAAACATCAATGCAGACTGGATTAATACCCAGATATAACAGGACTGCAGCTTGAGCTTAATTGAATTAGGCTTTTGGTATCAGATGGGGAGCCTGCACTCCTGTTTCACTGGGGGAGGAAAGGAAAAATGAGATAGAATGTTAAGTTTTGGCATCATTTTATTTGTTTTGATTAATTTCTAGTCTCAAAGCCATTCTCAGATGATTCATTGAAAGGAGGTGGGACTTTTGCCATTTTCCATGAAAATAATGATAGAACACTTGTACTTCATTAGAACTAATATAACTCATTCTGAAATGGTTTTTTGTGCCCTTAAAGTCAAGTGGTGTTATTTCCTACTAAACTCAGAAAGGTCTACATTTCAAAGGGGAAAATTCAAAACATCAAGGAAATTTCCAAAGGTTCTTATAACTCCCTCTGATTAATAGTATCACAAACTTTGTTCAGGTACACCGTGGTATGAGTTGCTACATGTTCTGGATCATATATTCCCATCAGAGTCTAGCTTTAATTATGGCTTTTATTCCTGGCTAGGTTCGGTATCATGTAGATCATAAATGTGGCCACTAAAAAGCGAAGATATAAAAGTGAAGATAGATACAGTAATGTACGTCAGCACAATAATTTAAAATAATAAAACACTCATAGTTACACACAATAGCATCTATATAGTCCATGCATTGATTATTCAGAGGGCCTTAATGCTTTATAAACTATACATTCAGCATGTAAAATGTACAGCTTTGCCATGATTTAATGTATGTAAAAGAACCTAATCAACTGTAGAATGCTGCACAGATGTAAACGGAAATTTTATTAGCTTTGTGCATATAGTCTAACAATACATTTACAGTATGACATTCCCAGATGTCTAAATTAGGAATAGATTTGCTTTCTTTAGAATTTGGAAGGACTTATGTTAGGTTGTCTTGTGACAGGATACACTGGAATATTAGAATGGATGCTTTTTTTGCTTTTGTTAGTATTTGTTATAATTATTTCATTTTTGAATAAGCATACATTTGTAGTATGAGGAGGTTCCAGTGTGGTATTTCTGTACATGCACACAGGGTACTTTGAACAAACTAATCCTCCACCATATTTGTTAATATTTCTTTCCGCTTATATGCTTTGTTTCAGAAAGCTTTCCTAGGTGTTTCATAGTATAACTTGTTGTAGCCTTTGAAGATTATTTATTTACTTGACTTTTTGAAATAAGATGTCTATACAGCCCAGGCTGGCTTCAAACTTGCTACCCTCCTACCTTGACTTCCTATGTGCTGGGATTACAGGTGTGTGCCACCCACTCCCTTCCCTATTCTCTAATTCAAGATAGTCTGTTAACTCCCCTTTAAAGGAAGTACACAGAGATAAGTGCCTTCCATCACCTTTTCTCTTACCAATGATGGATGTTTTTCATGATTGGCTCAATTTGCTACAGGAAGTTATAAAACTCAAAGCAAACTCTTTTTTTTCTTCTGTTCTTTCATGTTGTAAACTGCTGTTAAAATTACATATGGGGGCCAGGCACTGGTGGCTTATGCCTGTTATTTAACCAATCGGGAGGCTGAGATCTGAGGATCATGATTCAAAGCTAGTAGGTAGACAGCCTGAGTAGAGAGCACATGGAAAGGGAAAGTAGAGAGTCACATTTCCTTGTTTCAGGGTATTAGTCAAGTAAGATTAGTCTGTGTTGCAGTAAGAAATAAACCGTGGATTCTCACTAGTTCTAACAAAGGGCTGTTTGTCAATCTTAGAAAATTAGAGGCTTGGAAGTGGCACTGTGGCTCAAATGGTAGAGCGCTCGCCTTGAGCTGAAGAACTCAGGGACAGCGCCTAAGCCCAGAGTTCAAGCCCCATGACAAAAAAAAAAAAAAAGAAAAAAGAAAAGAAAATTAGAGGCTCTTTTTTTGCTGTCTAAAGGATCAAGGCTTCTGCCACCCCAAATCAGCTTTCTTGGTATTCATTTCTTTCCATGTATAAGAAAGGGGGAGAAAAATATGTGGTAGTTGCTGAGTTAAGGTGTGTGGTCTGAGGTGTCTCATGCTAGGCAATCATCTTCTACAGCCTTGAAGTCAAGACAGTCTTCAATAATGAACCTGGATAATCCCTTCAGCTGTTGATGTCTGACAAAAGCACCTTGGTAGCTTTATGTTTATTTAACCAGAGTGCTTGTGTGTGCAAGGCATTGGGTTGAAAAGTTGATTCAAAGCAGTGAGTCAACCCAAGGAATCAGTGGAATTGTGTTTCACCCAGCAATCATAATTTCTCCATCAGGGCCACTGCTAGTCTACATGAAACCTCTGTGCAAATTAGAAACAGGCACCCCTTCTTCAACATATTTTACTTCTGTGTGTCAGAAATTGTCATGCTGATTTTATTAGAATAATGCCTTTCTCCATCATCCCCTGAGAAAGTGTCAAAATAAACAGGCAAATCGACAATGTCTTTGAAATGAACAGAGCTTCCCTCTTGGCTATGTTGCCTTGCGTGGCATGCAACCTGTACCAGTGTATGAGACAGACTTTCTCCTCTTGCTTCCTATGAATATAGATCTCTAAGGTAAAAGTCTTTCTACTCTCTGTAAATGCAATGACATATTTCTTTTTGGAGAATGTGATTTCAGTTTGGTTGTAGGAAGAGAGTGTCTTTTATTTTTTTGATGCTGATTCTGGGGCTTGAACTCAGGGCCTGGGTGCTGTCTCCAAGCTTTTTGGCTCAAGGCTAGTGCTTTTTACCACTTGAACCCCAGCTTCACTGGTATTTTGGTGGTTAATTGAAGATAAGAGTCTCATGGACTTTCCTTCTCGGGCTGGCTTTGAACCACAATCTCCTGATCTTAGCCTCTTGAGTTGCTAGCATTCTAGGCACAAGCATCTGTGTTCATGAGAGTGTCATTTTTCAGAGTCAGGTTTTTTTTTTTTTTTGGCCAGTTGTGGACACTGTCCCTCAGCTCTTCAGCTCAAGGCTAGCGCTCTACCACTTCAGCCACAGTGCCACTTCCAGCTTTTTCTGCTTATGTGGTGCTGAGGAATTGAACCCAGGGCCTCATGCATGCAAGGCAAGCGCTCTACCACTGAGCCACCTTCCCAGCCCAGTCAGGTTTTTTTTTTTTATACCTTTTTCTGAGGCAGAGATGATGTTGGTCATCCATCTTTAGTCTAGTTTCTTTTAAAAGTTCATCTGCCTTTCTCTTTTTGCTTTTTCTTTTCTTTGACCACTTGTTGCCTTTTGGAAATGGAGAGTTACTCTGTTACAATGGTTTCTTTTTATTTGAGAAAACTTTTACTCAAATAGAATTTGGTGGAATATCTTCTCAGTGATAAATTCCTGCCCAGGGGTTAAAAATTATTGCCATTATTAGAAAAAAAAAAAGACTTTGTTTGCTGGTATTTGAAATAGACCAACCCAACAGGCAGTGCTATTATTGGTCAGAGCGACAAATGAATAGGTATATTGTGAAGGACATTTAATCTTGACTGTAAACCAATAGTTTTTTTTTAAACATCTGTTTTATGATTACATGTTATCACAGAAAGACCTAAACCTAGGAAAACCATTACTATTTCTTTGAGTTAAGGATCTGTGCTATAAATGAAAGAGCAATCATGTGTGAAGACAGGATAGTATGTTTAAAAAAATTCCAGGACTGGTCTAATTGCACTTTGATTGCCCTCTCTAGGGAGTAATTCTTACTTCTTGGTAGGAAACCATGAGCAAGTCTGACCATTTGGTTTTGTGAAAATAAACTTAGTTTAATTTATTGACACGTTAGACATACCTGCCAAATTTTCTCATGCTTTTTTCTTGACATGTGTCTTGCCTGACAGTCACTGCCATGCAGTCTATGTGTTTTTAAAGAAATTATGTTTTGCTAAGGAATGTATTGAAATTGTGAAACCATGTTACACCTTGTTCTCATTAGGCTCTGGAATGCAGCTGCCGGAACAGGCAGGGGACGAAATGGTGGCTCAGAACAATCTCACCTCCCTATCCCATGAGGGGCCCTCAGACCTCTGAGCTTCATTCTGGGTTGTGTGGCTGGGCCTGTGGGCAGCTAAGACAGGAGGGGGAGGGTACTTGCCTTGTAACCTGAGCCCAGTAGTGCTCTGTTCAGCTGAAAAAGCCAGACAACAAAATGCCACCCACCTCCATGGACAGTTCAACTACAGATGGCACATTATCTCCAATTACATCCCTAACATCCTTTTTTTGCCTGGCAAAAAACTTCATTAATGGCAGTGGATGCTGAACTGGATCTCAGAGTTCCCTGACTGATAATTCTACTTCATAGCTCTTCTTTCATTTTTTTCTTTTTTATTTAAAACTTTTTACTTATTGTTATAAAGGTGATTAAGGCTGATGAACAGAAAGGTTAAAGTTACAGGGTTTTTTTTTTTTTTAATTTTTATTGGTGCTAGTCCCGGGGCTTGAATTTAGGGCCTGAGCATTGTCCCCTTGAGTTTTTGTGTCATGGCAAGCACCCTACCACTTGAACTGCAGCTCCATTTCCAGCCTTTTTAGTACTTAATTGAAAATAAACCTCACAGACTTCCCTGCCTAGGCTGGTTTCAAATGGTGAACCTCAGATCTCATTCTCCTGAGTAACTAGAATTATGAGGTATGAGCCCCCAGTGCCCAACTTGGATATCTCCTTAGCCCTGCTTCCTACCCTGATAACCCCACCTGCTTCAGCATCTCTCATGTTAACTGGTACAATTGCTTTCTAACAGCATTCCTGCTCTCTTGCAGAGAGACCTTCACATTACAGCCTGTGGTACCTTTTGAAATACATTGGCCTTTTCTTTCCTTCCATATTAGAGTTCATTGGGGTTCCTGATCACCCCTCAGTGTAAAATGAAAGCCCCTTTGTGTGTTATTCAAGACCCTCCCCTTTAAGATCTGGCCTCTGCCTTTTTGTCTACGCTACTCTCCCAAAATGTTTCACCTTTTGCTTTTTTCCCCTGAAGTATAAGGTAATTTTGAAACTATGCATTGCTCTTTCACATCTCTGTGCCTTTGTGCTTTTATTTCTTCTTTGAGTATCTTCCCTGCTAGTGATCTGTCTGGCTTACCACTGCCTCCTTGTCTTTGAGGCCCTCCCTGATTTCCTGTATGAGTCAAGTGCTCAGCATCCTGGTGACAATGTTATATAAACACTGTTGTCAAAACTAGTACCTTGTAGCGTAACTATTTGTTTCTCCTAGTTGGACTGAAGTCTAAGATTGTAACTTTTAATGTGCATCTCTGTAACTATCATAAGCTTGGTATATAGATGTTTAGAGAATGAAATAAAGAGAAAATACCAATGTATTCTAAAGAAATCATCAAAAGTAGTTCTTTTAAGAGGCAGACATCTCTAAATCCAGCCAGTTAATGTAAGCAAATGGAATGGCTTTGAGGATCTTTAGATCTCCTAGTGAAAAAATAGCAACTGATTGGCCATCTGTAGCTGCATATTGCTTTTGCGTGTGTGTTGATGTTAAATATAATGTCAGTTTGGGGTTGCCCCATCTGCATGATGACTGTTAAAGTCAATTAATGGCAAGGAACTATGCAGGTAGTAGTCCTTGTCCTAGGGCCTTTCATCTTGAGAGTCTCCCTGTACTTTAGGAAATTTCTCCCAGAAGACTGACTGGCTGACTACCTGGGGTGTCAGATCTACAGTCCCCAAATTCACTTTCCTTTCTGACCCTCCCTGAGGACTCTGCAAATTATTATGGAAGTCTAAGAAGCATGGCATCTAAATCCATCAGGGTGTTTTGTCATGAGGGGTTTATTTATATTTCTTATTTTTTGGTCTTGTTCTCAACAATTGGTTGGTTGAAGTAAAAAAGACCCCAAACTCCCATGCTATTCCAGAGCTGTGAAATGATATTCCTTTGCAGCTACTTAAGATGCCGGGGGGCTGGACGTTGTTCCTATTTTCCAAGCCAGTTAGACTTTCTTTGAAAATAATGACTTCATTCCATGAGAAAGTGGGAACAGAGAGAAGTGAAGGTGGGGAAAAGTTTTGTCTTGATTTAGTATAAGATCATATCTCCAGCCCTAGTCAAATTATTTAACCTCTTTGAGAGGACTCTCCTTATGGATGGTACCTGCTTCAAGTTCCTTCAGTTGTAGATGGCGGTTGTAAGCCTCTAACACAGTGCCTGGCACGTGTACACGTGCCAAAAATGCAATAATGGGCATTTTTATGGCTGTTATTCAGAGTTTAGGAAAAAACTAGGACGTCTGCATGTACAGCTGCAAGCGGAAAGCCAACCTGATCTCAGAAACTTGCCTTGTACACTGGTGCTTATGAAAACGTGAGCTTGTTTAGAAGGCAAATCAGCTTGACAGCTGATTCTGAAAACAGGGCCTGAGCTCCAGTAGGAAGGACCAGATGTTCTGGACTATTCCACACAGTGCCTCCTCCTCAGCAGGTGAGCTCTTCAGGCAGAAGAAGCAGCTGTTTGGTTTTCTGGAGTGAGCAGGCAGGATGGGTCCTGTTTGAGTGGCTGCAACAGGCTGGGCTCTAAATCATGCTAATAGCGTTCTCACAGGTGCATAGATTCAAAACAGAACTTTTCAAGTATTATTCCATTCACTGCATCTCCACGGTGGGGTAGCAGGGCAGCTAGAAGAAGGGACAAGGGAAGAGAGTTGGTCAGTTGGCTTGATGGAAGTGGGACACCTACATGTAGCAGGCACTGTTTTTGAGTGCTAGGGCAATGATGGAAATGATGGTACAGAATATAAAGATGTAAGATCTAGCTCCATTGACTCCTTTGAAAATATGGTTTCAGAGTTAAAACTTTCTTCTAGGAAAATGTGTACATGCATGCATACATACATAATGCTGTTTTATGTACAATTATAAGGGCTCATGTGTTCCTAAAGTTCTTTTAAAAAATGTTTAGATACAATGCCTGTTTATTTAGTCAGTATTTAAATGCATGCTTTTGAAATAGCTTATTAAATATGACCTTTTCAAAATTGAATTTTCACAATATTTACAGCGATCTCTGTGCAAACTTACTTTGTGAGTTTCCCCTTCTCTCTTTTCAGTTACAAATGTATAAACTCCCAGCACAACAAACTCCAGCTAGTTCACTTATTGCATCTAAGATTCTGGCTTTCTGTTTGACAGGTATTGAATCTAGGATAAGGGGGTCCAAAAAAAGAGTTAATTCAAGCCCAGAAGAGAGCAAGTGTCTTATTTATCTAAAAAAAATCTTAGAACAAGGCAGTGCTTTCCAACTGAAAACATGTACCCACACTGTTGTGGAACACTATCATATCCCATTTCCATCCATCACTATAATTAAATAAGCAAACTATAAAGAAATATTTTAATCTGAACTCAATGATTAAAGAATGCAGGTTATCAGATTCTCTGAACTTTATCAAAGGGGCCCCAAGTTAAGAAATATCTGGTAGTTGCAATCTAATAGACAACCAAAACATGCACACAAGATTCAGAAGAACCCGGATCAAGTTTGTGTTTCACTCCTTCCACTGACTGATGACTGAATGACCTAGGATAAACTAACCCCTCTAAGCCTTACATACTTCATATGTGGGTAAGAATAATAGCTTCTCATGGGTTTAAGGTGAAACAAGCTAATAAGCAAAGAATCATTAGCATGATGCTTGGCATGTGGTAGATGAACAATAAATGGGAACACAATCTTTGCTAGTGTGCATGGCTTAGGGGAGTGCACTAAAAAGTATAGCTGAGGAAGAATTCTTAGGGGCATCTGAAAGGAATGTATAGACCGTTTTGATTTCTCTCTGCTGTTATAGACAACAAATTTATGGTGATCATGTCTCAAGCTAGTGTATAAAGGGAAACCACAGCAGCATTCTGTAGGAGGTTGTGGTTATGATATTGTCCACTAAGATGCTTACTAGAGGGAATAAACTCTTCCACAGGACACCTAAATACTGACAGTTGTGATCCATCAGTAATAAGAAGACTAAAGATAAGATGATGATAACAGTCCTCAGAAATGGGGAGGTCCCTATCTTGGGACTCATTTTGCCTTAGCATCATCTTAGGGACACAAGTGGTTTTATCTTTCTTGCTGTTGTTTTTAATGTATTTATAATGTACAATGTGATTTTTGTTCCTTTTTCTTTTTCTTTTTCTTTTTTGTTGGTCATGGGCCTGAATTCTGGGCCTGGGTTCTGTCCCTCAGCTCTTCAGCTCAAAGCTAGCACTCTACCACTTGAGCCACAGCACCACTTCCAGCTTTTTTCTGCTTATGTGGTGCTGAGGAATCAAACCCAGGGCCTCAGGCATGCAAGGCAAGCACTCTACCACTGAGCCACCTTCCCAGCCCCTTTTTGTTTCTTTTGTATGTTCGTCCCCCATGGTATAACCCCTGTTTTAACTGTATTTGATTCTAGTGCCCTGAATCTTGTATATACATTTTTCTAATTGGGGGAGGAGAAAGGAAATAAAATGTTGAAACAGGGATACAGGTTGACCCATTGTAACAGTGAGATGTACAAGACACTATGTTGAAAATGAACTTTACAGCTTGGGTGGGGGGAAAGTCAGGGGGGCAGGGAGGGAAGAGATTGTAGGGGAAAAAAAACAAAGGAGGAGGTAACAATGCTCGATAGGAAATGTACGCATTGCCTTACGCATGTACAGTATTTTTACAATGGAAAATATATACAAAAAATTATATTAAAAAAATCCGGGCGCTGGTGGCTCATGCCACCAGTAATCTTAGCTACTCAGGAGACTGAGATCTGAGAATCACGGTTCAAAGCCAGCCAGGGCAGGATTTATCTTCAATAAATCACCAGAAAAAAAAAAAACTGGAAGTGGTGCTGTGGCTCAAGAGGTAGAGTGCTCGCCTTGAGCTGAAGAGTGCAGGGACAACGGCCAAACCCAGAGTTCAAGCCCCACGACCCACCAAAAAAAGAAAAAAAGAAATGGAGAATCCCAAGTGCCAGGCATTGTGCTACTTGGCTCCCACTTGCTTTGGATTGTGGGTTGGTTGGGATCTTGCAGGCAAAACTTAAGGACTTAGTATAGTTGATGGGTGCCATGCTGTGTGTGTGTGTGTGTGTGTGTGTGTGTGTGTGTGTGTGTTTGTGTGCAAAAGCTGTTTTCTTCTTATCAACTTTCACTCACTTGATTCTTTTCAGAGCCACAAGTTTCAAAAGTTTGGAATGTGCCTGTTGAAAAAAGGAAAGTTTATCATGCAGAGTGTAAGATTACAACCACAAGATTTCAGAAGAGTGTTTCTGAGCTTGGGGGAGAGTTACAATTAACCTCGTAAAGAGTGCAGATGAAAGCCTTTCCCATCGTTACAATCAAAGACACTTTAGGCCACTCTTTTCCCAATGGAATAGTTGCGTTTTATGGCACGTTTTAAAGTTTTATTTCAAAAACAGTCAGCAGAATGCTGCACGCTCCCCAGGCCTTCATGTACAATGTGTTTTCAGTTTTCTCAATTGTATTACTGAGTTTCTGGATACGATGTGTCGCTACCCTCATGGACCCCCACACACGGAAGGATTTAGCGGGACTCTCCCGTGCTTGTTGCAAGACGTCTCCCCAAATCTTCCCTCTGTTTTCTTAGACTTCAGAAAGCAGTATTATGATGTTAGGAAATTACCTTTGTCAGCCCTCTGCTTTTTCATTCTGGGCAACTGAGACTAGGAAGAGATGAACTATCCACTAGTCAACCGCTGTTCAATCTCAAAAGACCAGGGCTTGCCTGTTCCTAGACTGGAGCCCTTTCTAATTTTGGGGTTGGGTCATGGGCGCACACAGGTGTATCAGTGTTTGGTTTAAGTTAAATACATTCCTTTACCTAAAACACAGAAACTGATGAGTTGCCTTTTATGGGTAGTTCTTCAAAGCAGCACCTGCATGTTTCAGGGCCTGACTGGCTTCCTGGAACTGCAGCCTTCAGCTGGAATTTTGGGACTAGTGAAACTTACTGTTCTGCTTGCTCCTTTCTCTTTTCTCCCATGCTGTCCTGTTCTCTTAGTGAAACATTCAGCTTGCTCTGGCCCCTGGGCTCTTTTATTTAAAGGGTGCTTTATGTACAGTCACCGCTGTGACCTCTGACAATGACAAGGTGAATGCTTTGGGTCTGACCCAGTCCTGACTAAAGTTGGGTGTGCAGCTCTCATTCCTGCAGGGCACTGGACATAGTGGACCAGGTCATTAGTCACTGTGCTTGCAGTTTATTCCATAGTCAAGCAGCAATGGAATAGGCTCCAGTCTTGTTACAGAGCAAATCGTACCAGCCACTATTAAAAACCCTCTAAAGCCCCCAGCGCTTTAAGTAGGGAGGCAAATTATTCCATTTCAGGTGCCAATTCCAGGTGAGTGGTAGCAGCTGTCTGCAGTGTAATAAAATACTATGATTAGTAATGTCTGACATGTGGAGGGAGGGGAGTGGCAGCAGGTGTGCCACATCATCTCTAGCCAACAGGGTGAGGTCTAAACTTCTAAGCAGGGTATTCCAGACTCCTGTTGGTCTGGCTTCTGTCTCCCTGTTTAGAATCATTTGCCACACCCCATACTGGTCCTTCATCGCTCCTGCTGTCTCATTAATATGGGTTTTGATCTGCCAAACTTTAGTCAGAAATGGTAAAGGCAAGGGTGCATTTGTCTCTCCATTGCTGGCCCATTCTCCTACATACAATGCATGTGTAACTTTTTCAAGTTGCAGCCATATCCCACATAATCACGTCCTTCTTTTTTGTTGCTCACTGTACACTGTATATAGGTAATACCATTAGTATATTATTTAATCATTGGTCTGCTCTCCTTAGACAATTTTGACCAGAAAATCAGTCTTGTGAGTGAGCTCCTTCAGCGTCCCAAACATACATGACCCATCAGGGAAGCCCAGAGGAGGAATTTTTCTTTTCTTTTCTTTTTTTTATGGTCATGAGGCTTGAACTCTGGGCCTGGGTGCTACCTCTGAGCTCTTTGCTCAAGGCTAGCACTCTACCACTTTGAGCTATAGTGCCACTTCTGGTTTTCTGTTTTTATTTTTATGTATGTATGTATGTATGTGTATATATATTTTTTATTGTAAAGCTGCTGTGATTTTCTGGTGTTTAATTGGTGATAAGAGTCTTAGGGATTTTCCTGCCCAGGCTGGCTTTGAAGTTAAATCCTCAGATCTCAGCCTCTTGAGTAGCTAAGATTATAGGCATGAGCCACCAGTGCTTGGCTTTCTGGTGTGAATTTTGAAGGAAACTCTCTGGTATAAGTCTGTTCTCCGTGAGGAAATATTTCTCTGTGTTTTAGACTATTCATATTGTAAGCTGGGAATTATAAGTTTATACTTCAGCCCATTAAATAGTTTAGAAATAGTAAAATTATAGTATATGGTAGTAAGTTCTCGAATGGTAATTTTATTATCAATTATACACTTTGTCTTGATTCCTTATTTTTATTTTTTTTAATTTAATTTTATTTTATTTGTGAACATACTGTACAGAGGGGTTACAATTACATGGGCAGGATAATGCGTACTTTTCTTACCAAGCATTGCAGCCTCCTCCTTTGGTTTACCCTTCACATCCCTTCCCAGCCTCCCCCCTCCCCCCCAATCCCAATCCTTCTCCTTCCCCCCCTTCCCCCCCCCCCCCCCCCCCGCACCAACGTTGTAAAGCTCGTTTTGGCCATGACAACTTGTACTTCTCATTGTTACAACAGGTCCACCTGTATCCTTAAACAACTGGTTTTTCCCCATCTCCTCCACAAGTTATACTGACATCAAATATAATGAAAGTAGGGGTTATACTGTGGGGGAGGGACATACAAAGCAACAAAGAGATAATCTTATAAATGCGTTAGAAACACATGCATGAAAGAAAAAAACATTAAAATACATATCTAAGGGTTCATTTTCCTGACATCACATTATCTGACCTTTTCTGCTTGACTCATACATATACTAGATATTGCAAATAAGGGAAACCATGGGACCTATGTTTCTTTGGGCCTGGCTTACTTCACTTAATATAATTTTTTCCAAGTTTTTCCATTTCCTAACAAATGGGGCAATGTCATTCTTTCTGATGGAGGCATAGAATTCCATTGTGTATATATACCACATTTTCTTTCTTTTTTTTTAATTTTATTTTATTTGTGAAAATACTGTACAGAGGGGTTACAATTACATGGGCAGGATAATGCGTACATTTCTTACCAAGCATTGCAGCCTCCTCCTTTTGTTTACCCTTCATGTCCCTTCCCAGCCTCCCCTATACCACATTTTCTTGATCCATTCATCTACTGAGGGGCATCTGGGTTGGTTCCATTTGATTCCTTATTAGTATACCTGATTTGTAAACAGACATTGCATTATGGTATTTAATAAGTACGTGCAATGTATTTGGATAAAATTTACCCCGTTACTACACTTTCTTATCCCCCTTCAGCTCCTCTCTCTTTTCTTAACAGTTTGAATGGGTTTCATTATTTTATTTTATTTTATTTTTTTACCAGTCCTGGGGCTTGAACTCAGGGCCTGGGCACTGTTCCTAAGGTTTTCTTGTTCAAGGCTAGTGCTCTACCACTTGAGCAACAGCTCCATTTCAGGCCCTTTTGGTGTTTGATTAGAGAAAAGGGTCACATGAGTTTTCCTGCTTGGATTGACTTCAAGCCACAATCCTCAGCTGGGATTACAGGTGTGAGTTACTGGTACCCAGCAATTTCATTCACTTTTTTTTTTCTGTTCTGTGGCTTGAACTCAGGGCCTGGGGACTATCCCTGAGTTTCTTTGGCTCAAGGCTACTGCTCTACCTCTTGAGCCACAGTGCCACTTCTGGCTTTTTCTGTGTGTTTGGTACTGAGGAATCGAACCCAGGGCTTGATGCATGCTAGGCGAGCACTCTACCACTAAGCCCAGCAATTTCCTTCTTTATGGCTGACTAATACTATATTACATGTTCACACAAACACACGTGCACACACACATGCATTTTTTTTTGCATTTTATTTTTTATATCAAGTGCTGTACTAAGCACTTTACATTTATTATTTCATTGTCCATGAAGAATAAGGGATAGCATTTTATCTTTATTTTACAAGTGAAGGAACAGAATAAAATGATGAAGTAACTTTCCCATATTCACTGTCTTGGTTGTATATATCACATTTTTTTTACCTATTAGTTGATTGATGAACAACTAGATTGATTCCATAGTTTGGCTATTACTGCAGTAAACATGGGTGGGCAGGCATCTATAGTCTACTGACTTAACACTCTTTCAGATATATACTCGAGTGGTTTAACAGGATTGTATGGTAGTTGTATTATGTAGTTCTTTGTAGTTTATACTATGTACAAAGTGTGTGTGTGTGTGTGTGTGTGTGTGTGTGTGTGTGTGTGTGTGTGTGTGTGTGTGTGCATGATGCTGAGGTTTGAACTCAGGGCCTAGTGCTGGTTAAGCAGGTTCTCTACCACTTGAGTTATTACACTATAGCTCCTACTTTAGCTTTTTGAGGAAACTTCATATTGTTTTCCATACTGATTTTACTTTCCCAGCAACAGTATATAAGTGTTCCTTTTTCTCTACATCCTCACAAACATTTGTTGTTGCTTATCATCTTGATAACCATTCTCACTGAGGTGAAATAGAATACCAGTGTTGTTGTTCTTTTGTCTTTTTGTTTCTTTTCTTTATATTTTGTGCCAGTGTTGGTGCTTAGGCACCCTGTTCCTTAGCTTTTTCACTCAAGGATGGTATTCTACCCACTTGAGCCACAGCTCCATTGGTTAATTTTGGAGATGAGAGTCTCATGGACTTTTCTGCCAAGGGTTAACTTCAAACTGCCATGCTTATCTAAGCCTCCTGACTGGGATTACAAGGTATGAGCCATTGTATCTGAAAGAATGTTAAGTCACCATTGACTAGAGATGCCCGTCCACCCATGTTTACTGCAGTAATAGCCAATGACAGGTGTGAGCCACGAGCACCTGGCTTCCAGAATTGTTTTGCTTTGGATTTATTTATGACTATTGATATTGAGCTTTCCTTTGTGGACTTATTTGCTTTTTATTATTTCAAGACTATCTGTTCAATACATTTGCCCATTTATATAACTTAAATTAATTTATCTATATTGTCAATTTTTTGAGCTCTTCATATATTCTGTACACTAATCCGTTGACAAATAGCTGAGAAAGATTTTCTCTCATTCTATAAGTTGTTTCAAGAGACAACTTCTGGTAGTTGTTTCCTATGACATTCAGATTAGAAGTTCTTATTTTTTTTTCTGTTGTGGGGCTTGAACTCTAGGCTTGGGCACTGTCCCTCAGCTCTTCAGCTCTAGGTGAGCACTCTACCACTTGGGATTTTGTCTATTTTACTACCATTAGTGTCTGCTTTGGGCAGTGTTATCTTGTTTTTTGCATTTGTTGTGTCTATACATGGGATTTCTGCACCTCAGGACAAATTGTTTGTTGAAAGTTTTATGTAGTCTTCAGTTGAGTTATTTTGAATGTGTAAGCAGCATTGTATAATTCAGTATAGAGGTGAATTTCTGGACTCTGGGTATAGTTCAGATACTAGTTTGATACCCAGTGCTGTTCAAAGAGAAGAAAATGAGCTGTAGAATCTAGTGTACAAATTGGTGCTATTTGTGGGCCAAACACTAACTGGACAAGGGTCTGTTGTTCACTCTGGACTCTTACTTTATAATCATCTCTTCGTTGTATCTCAGGATCTTCTGTGAGTACAAGGAACTTTGCAGCTTATGGGATGAGTAGGTCCCTACTGATAGGGAAGAACTGAAGGATACAAGTACTCTGCCTTCTATCTTCAGTGTTTTCAAACAACGCCCAGCAATTTACCACCGTGTGGGAGGGAGGAGGCTGAGGAAATTGCATGATCTACAGGACCTGGGACTCAGAGCTCTCAGTCATGCCTGACAGCAAACATACATATCAGAGAAGCATTTGCAGAGGCTGAGTACTTCTCTTTCCTATTTTCTGTCAGTGACCAAAGAGCCAGACTCTGGATATGTTCGTCAGAAAAAGACCTAATGTAAATGATTTCAGAGAGGGAGGAGTTACTTTGACTCATGGTTTTAGAGGTTTCAAGCCATGGTTCTTGGCTCCATTGATTCACGGCCCAAGGTGATGTAGAACATCATGACAGAAGGATGTGGCAGAGCTGCTTTCTGTGGGCAGGAAGCAGGGAGGAAGAGAGAAAGAGGAGAAAAAGGCAGAGTGAGCATGAAAGAGAATGGAAGACAGAGGACAAAAAAAAAAAAAAAAGAGGAGGAGCCGGGTGCTGGTGGCTCACGCCTGTAATCCTAGCCACTCAGGAGGCTGAGATCTGAGGATCGAGGTTCAAAGCCAGCCCGGGCAAGAAAAGTCCCTGAAATTCTTATCTCCAATAAACCACCAGAAAATGGGAAGTGGCGCTATAGCTCAAGTGGTAGAGCGCTAGCCTTGAGCTGAAGAGCTGAGGGACAGCGCCCAGGCCCAGAGTTCAAGCCCCAAGACCAACAAAATAAAAAAAAAAAAAAAGAAAAGAAAAAAGGAGAGTCACATACAGACATACAGACAGACAAGAGATAGACAGGAACAGAGAAGGGATAGGTTTGTGAGTGGTTGGGCCTGTGTGTGAACTCAGAATTCAGGGTGCTAAAGCGAAAGATTGTAATATTGAGGTCTACCTGGGCTATATAGTAAGAACCTTTTGAAAACAACTAACCAACCAATCAAACAAATGGATCCAGGATAAGATATATATATATATATATATATATATATATATATATGTATATATATATATATAGCCCCTTAATAGTTCCTAAGGACATACTTCGATGACATACTTCCTCTAGCTAGACCCCACTTTCTTCGTTTCCCAAATCTCCCAAAACGCAGTTGGGGAACAAACCCAAACATGAGGGGGACACATCAAACAATAACATTTGATTTCCCAGCTCTCCTTGATGCTGAGGGTGGCTTTGTGCCATCATTTCAGACACATTTCCTTTACCTCGTTGGAGTGTTTTTTTTTTTTAAAACCAAGGGTCAAGGATTCCATCCTCCACTAGGGATAGAATTCCCAAGTACCTGGGCTGCTGACACAATCCTCTAAATTGGCTTTGCCTTCTGTGTGCTAGATGGGTTGGCAATGGTCATGGCCCTCATTCAGACTTGAAAGAACGAAGGCTTAGTGCCTGTTAGCACAAAGAAGAGGAAAGGAGGGAGACATAGGCTAGGGGGCAAACATTATGAACAGTGAAGATTTTGTAGAAGATGATTGAGAGCCTGGACTGATTAGAGGCTTAGAGCGTGCCTTTGTAGCTGGGCTGGTTCTGGATAGTCTTTTGCAGGCCCATACTGCTTGTGTAGCATGACTCCCAATTTCAAGTATTGAACCTTCTGGTCTAAGTATGGTTTATTGTGAAGATCAAGACAATAAAGATTAAAAAGTAAAGAACTGTGCCTCTAATACAGTTACTGCACAATAAACTATTGTCATCCTTGAAGATATATAAATCTACTGGTGTACAGGTGTAAAGGGGATTGTCACAGAGAACAGTTTTCAGTAAGTCTAATAAAAATGTGTGGGATTGTCTCTACAATGATTTGAGGTGAGGCAAAGATTCTGAATTACTGAGAATTTATTTTTGTCTTTTTTTTGTAAAGAAGGATTATCTTACAACCAGAAATAAAGAGTAGAACAAAAACAGGACTAATGCCTATTGTGTGTCTTATCATCTTTTTTTTTTTAACACCTCTGCATTTCCTAGAGCTTGGTCGACATTGGTAGGTCAAGAACAGATGTAAGTCCTTGGAATTTCCCCCAAACGTTGAGACTTTTAGCAAGCTCTGATTTTAGCTAAAACAAGCATAAAAAACAAAACAAAAAAGGGCATATTTCGACAACTTTCTTTATGCCATAAATCTTTGTCAAGTAATTAAAAAAAGCAAAACAAGGCTAGGAATGTGGCTTAGTGGTAGAGTGCTTGCCTAGAATGCATGAAGTCCTGGGTTCGATTCCTGAGTACCACATAAACAGAAGAAGCTGGAAGTGGTGCTGTGGCTCAGTGGTAGAGTGCTATCCTTGAGCAAAAGAAGCTCAGGGACAGTGCCCAGGCCCTGATTTCAAGCTCCAGAACTGGCAAAAACAACAACAAAAAAAGCAAAACCTGAATCTTTTGTTATTGGTTAGTGAATACAAAATAAGATGTTGATTAGGAGGTAAGAGGGCAGGTTGCAAACATTTTATAATGTGTTTAAAAATGGAGTTTATACCTTTAGTATACTTTATTTATTTATTTACATTTAAAAAATCTTTATTATAAAATTTTAGAAAGGGTGAACACACAGTATTTCAAGAGTGTACAATTATAAAAAGGAGTAGTTACAGTAATTTCTAGTAACATTCAGTAGTAATAGAGAAATCAGGATTTGTTCATTGTTTATGTGTGTGTGTATGTGTGTATGTATGAGACAGAGAGAGAGAGAAAGAGAGAGGAGAGACAGGGAGGGAGAGAGAGAAACAGAGAGAGATGAGAGCATGTGCACATGCCAATTTTCAGGCTTGAACTCAGGGCCTGAGCACTGTCCCTGACCTTTTGTGCTCACAGCTAGTGCCCTACCACTTGAGTCACAGCACCATTTCTGGCTTTTTCTGAGTAGTTTATTGGAGATAAGAGTCTCACAGATTCCTGTCTGGGCTGGCTTTGAACCATGACACAGTCATGGATTACAGTCATGAGCCACTAGTGCCAACCCTCTTCCTTTCCTTTCGTTTCCTTTTCCTTTCCTTTCCTTTTTTCTTTTCTATTTTTTGAGGGGGGACTTTACTGAGATTTGAAATCATGGTTAAGACTTACTTCTTTGCTTCAGCTGTATTTTTTAGTGTCTTACACTTTTACCTGGGGCCAGTCATTTACCTCAGGCCTCCAATCCATCTGCATAAGTGGGACCATAGGCATGCAGCACCCTGCTTGGCTTATTTTTCTTTTTCTCTTTTAATTGTGAAAAAACCATACAGAGGGGTTTTAATTTCCACAGATATTGAGAAAGTACAATTAGAAAAAGATAATTTCAAAATTTTCCTCTTGAGCTATATATCTGAGAAGAAATAGGGAAAAAATCATTAATGAAATCAGAAACTACTTTGACACACTGAATTATTGATGCACAGTACAGGGAAGTAATTTCATTCCAGCTGCTCAGCTGTGGTAATAATTAATCTTGAAGCCCAGATTTCTACTTTTTTTTTTTGTGAGGTGAGGTGGGGTGTCTTATAACAATGACTTCAGTTTCTAAGAATCAAATTCTTGTTGAAAAAATTTATTGTACTCAAAGGAATAAATTTTAGTGAAATCGTTCTGTTTTTCTAAAATCATTTTACTCATTGTTTAAATTATTTTTCTTTTAATTTTGATGACATTATAAGAGATTTGGCTCAAATTTTGAAAAGCTCTAGAGAGGGGAAGAGAGAAACAAGTGTAGATTAACACTGGTAGGTCTTTTTTTGATGAAGGATCCAATAATTGTTGAAATTTTGGCTATCAATTGATGTTCAGAAGGTTTTAAGAATTGAAACAAACAGGGCTGGGAAGGTGGCTCAGTGGTAGAGTGCTTATCTTGCATGCATGAGGCCCTGGGTTCGATTCCTCAGCACCACATAAGCAAAAAGAAAAAAGCCGGAAGTGGCACTGTGGCTCAAGTGGTAGAGTGCTAGCCTTGAGCTGAAGAGCTGAGGGACAGCGCCCAGGCCCAGAGTTCAGGCCCCATGACTGGACCCAAAAAAAAAAAAAAAAAGAATTGAAACAAACAGCATTTGGAGTATGGAGAATATTCTTTTTTTTAATGACTTACTTTTTTTTTTTAATTGTGAAAAATACTGTACAGAGGGGTTACAATTACATGGGCAAGATAATGCGTACATTTCTTATCAAGCATTGTAGCCTCCTCCTTTGTTTCCCCTTCCCATCCCATCCTCCTCCAACCCACCACCCAACCCCCCCACCCCAAAGCTGTGAAGTTCGTTTTCGACATAACGACTTGTACGTCTCATTGTTGCAATGGGTCCACCTGTATCCCTATTTAAACGATTTGTTTTCTCCCTTCCCCTCCACAAATTATAACAACATCAAATACAGTGAAAGCAGGGGTTATACCGTGGGGGAGGGACATACAAAGCAACAAAGAAATCATCTTAAAAATGTGTTAGAAACAATCACATGAAAGAAAAAAACATTTGAATACATATCTTAGGGTTCATTTACCTAACACCAACTTAACTGACCTTTTCTGCTTGACTCAGACATATACTAGTTATTGCAAATAAGGGAAACCATGGGACCTATGTTTCTTTGGGCCTGGCTTACTTCACTTAATATAATTTTTTCCAAGCCTTTCCATTTCCTAACAAATGGGGCAATGTCATTCTTTCTGATGGAGGCATAGAATTCCATTGTGTATATATACCACATTTTCTTGATCTATACATCTACTGAGGGGCATCTGGGTTGGTTCCATATCTTAGCTATGGTAAATAAGGCTGCAATAAACATAGTCGTGCTAGTAGCTTTAGTGTGGTCTTGTTTGTGAACATTTGGGTAAATGCCTAAGAGTGGGATTGCTGGGTTATAGGGGAGCTCTATGTGGAGTCTTTTGAGGAACCTCCATACTACTTTCCAAAGTGGTTGAACAAGTTTACACTCCCACCAATGCAGTAGGGTTCCCTTTTGGCCACATCCCCTCCAGCATCTGTTGTTATTAGAGTTCTTGATTGTAGCCATTCTAACTGGGGTGAGGTGGTATCTCAATGTTGTTTTGATTTGCATTTCTCTTATGGCTAGAGAGGTTGAGCATTTCTTCATGTGTCTATTGGCCATCCTTCTTTCCTCTTCAGAGAAGTTTCTCTTTAAGTCTTTATTTATTGGGCAGTTATTTCTTTGAAGATTTGTTGTAGGGGGATTTAATTTTTTGAGTTCCAGGTATGTTTTAGATATGAGACCCTTGTCTGTTGTATGGCTAGTGAAAATCTTCTCCCAATTCGTGGGCTTTCTATTGATCTTGCTAGCTATGTCCTTTGCCATGCAGAAGCTCTGCCATTTCATGCAATCCCATTTGTCCAACCTTTCTTTGATTTGTTGTGTTTCTGGGTCTCTATTAAGAAAATTTTGGCCTGTGCTAAGGAGACCTAGGGTTTCTCCTATTCCATCCTGTAATGTTTTCAGAGTGTCTGCTTTGACTCCTGAGTCTTTGATCCATTTGGAGTTGATTCTGGTGCGAGAATATTCTTTTTTTAAAATTTTTATTTTTTTATTTGAAAATACTGTACAGAGGGGTTACAATTACATGGGCAAGATAATGAGTACATTTCTTATCAAGCAGTGTAGCCTCCTCCTTTGTTTCCCCTTCCCATCCCTTCCCATCCTCCCCCCACCCTCCCAATCCTCCCCAACCCCCCCTACCCCTCGAGAATATTCTTTTGTGATAGTAAAATTGGTAGCTTAAAAACTGTAGAGAAGCCAGGCCTAGTAGCTCACGCCTGTAATCCTAGCTACTCAAGAGGCTGAAATCTGAGGATTGTGGTTCAAAGCCAGCTGTGGGCAAGAAAATCCATAAGAGTCTTGTTTTTTCTTTTCTTTCTTTCTTTCTTTCGTGTGTGTGTGTGTTGTTGGGCTTGAATGGGGCCTGGGTGCTGTCCCTGAGCTCTTCAGCTCAAGGGAAGCACTCTACTACTAGAGCCACATCGCCACTTCTGGTCTTCTGGTGGTTTATTGGAGATAAGAATCCCATGGGCTTTCCTGCCTGGGCTAAGATATGGGTTTAGAACCTCAATCCTCAGATCTCTGTCTTCTGAGTAGCTAGGATTACAGGTGTGAGCCACTGGTGCCCAACTCCATGAGATTCTTATCTCTAATAAACCACCAGAAAACTGGAAGTGGCGCTGTGGCTAAAGTGATAGAGTGCTCTCCTTAAGATGAAGAGCCCAGGGACAGTGCCCAGGCCCAGAGTTCAAGCCCCACGACCAACAAAAAATAAAACAAAAACAGTAGAGAAAAACTCCCACTGCTTGAATTAGGTATTGGATCCGAGATCTAGATCTTTCTCTCTGTCTTGCTTTCCCATTTGCTACTGAGAAAGTGCTCCTCTCTGTGGTGCAGGAGAAATTTTGTGTACTGAGTAGGAGAGCTGGGGCAGATCAAACAGGTGCATGAGCCCAATGAGCTATTTTTATATCCATTACTCACTAGATGAGACAAAGCCATGTTTAGAGGTATAAAGACTCCAGAAAGTGTGACATTGGCATTGAAAATCTGATATAGCTCCACGTTTGGGGGCTCAAGGCAATGGACACCATGAAGTGCCTGGTAAGTTTCTCAAAGCTAGCAATTCGGAAAACATCATAAGCATGAAAGCACTCCAGGGAAGGAGGCAGGGATGTTGTGCACCTTTCTTGAGAAGATGAGATGCAGTTATTTTGCAGTCCTTCCTTTGGACTTTTGGGCTCCACCTCTGTTGTTATTGGTCTACCTGCTGAAGCTTGAAGTAGAAACCAAAGTCCGCATCTCCTGTATGTCCAGATGGGTGTGGATGGGGTAGCAGCAATGGTGTTCATTGCAGCTGGTCATTGAAGCCTAGGGCTGGTGCTCATTTATCCAATCCTTTCTGCAAACTTGGAGCTAGTAGAGGAGTCATCTTTTATGAATTCCAGCTTGGGGGTTATCTGACCTCAAAGTTGACAGCTCATGGTGATCCTAGCCAGTCCCTGAGCATCCCAAAAGGGGTGGGAAAGTACAGCACATTTTTTTTGTTATTTATGCAAAATGAAAAAAGGGCCCTGTGTGAAGAAAGAAATTATGAAACAAATTAGTACATGTGGAGTGTTTGATGTCAGCTGCCTGGTGGAAATAAACATGGTGTCTAGCGTGACTTATCTTTTTACCTTAATTAATTATATGAGACATTTAACATGTTGACACATCAAGCCAAACATCTGGGGTTTTATGGATGATGGCATTTATCCAACTGTTTTCTCTCCCTCCTTTCCAAATAAGATCTGAGCTCACTGGGTCCCTTTCTTTTGTAACTTAGGGAGAAGCCACATATCCCTAACTCCAAGCTTAGTGCTTGTGGGTAGAGGAGGCTCTTATATTCTGAGTAATCAGCCTGTTTTCTACAGGGAGGAATTAGATGGGATGAAATGAACATCCCACTTGGAGTCAGTAAAGCAGGGACTGATCTGCTTTTGCTACTGATTGTTGTGTTGTACAAATTTCCAATCCCTGTGGCCTGGCTTCTTTATCTGGGATATAGTTTTTGTTTTCTTTTTGTGCTGATCCTAGGGCTTTGAACTCAGGGCTTAGGAGCTGTCCTTGAGGATTTTTGCTCAAGGCTAACTCTCTACCACTTGAGCCCTAGCTCCACTTCCAGCTTTTTGGAGTTTCCTGGAGATAGGAGTCTTATGGAACATCCAGCCCCAGCTGGCTTGGAACCATGATACTCATATCTCACCCTCCTGAATAGACAGGGTCATAGGCATGGACCACCAGTGCCCAGCTCATCTGAGATATTGGTGGTGGGGTTATAGTGGGGCAGGGATCATGCTTTCTACTCTGTATAGATCTGAGGATTATACCAGGAATAAAACAATATCACATGGCCAAGTTCTAAAAACAACATTTTTAAAAGTGTGTGGGTGTCCCAGGCATTGTGCCTAGTTGGTTATTTAATAACAAATCACCTTTCCCTAGGCAGTCCACAGAGCCTGACCAACAAAAGTCTTATTACAGGAATAATGATGTGATAAGAGTAATCACAATCAGCTTGGCAATCTTGGTAGGAAAGAAATGGTGGGTCGAAGAGAAACTTTGTTTTAAAGTAGGGATTAGAGAGGCTTTGGTTGTTCTTTGTTCTGCCTGGAAGATAGCCTTGGAAAGATTTGTTTAGCACAGCTGTTGGGTACTAGATTTCTTGAGCACAGAGTGAAACTCCAGTCAAGGATGTGAGCTTGCTGCGCTCTGGCTGGGACACTGCAGGGCCGTGTGGGAACAAGCCTGGTGCAGCTGACCCCAACCCCAGCGTGTGAGCAGGGAAACTCCTTGTGGTCAGAGGCTCTGCACTTATCATCAGCTTAAATCAAGAGCCTCTTTTGTCCCAGGTGGTTGGACTGAAGCCGTATTGGCCTCCAGGGAAGCTCTTGCTTAAGCAACTACATGCTTATATCATGGAGGCCCTGCCTCTTAGGGATTTGTTTTCATATTTCCTTAATGTAGGAAAATTTAAATCTCTGAAAAAAGAGAGACTAGAGTGACAAGGCCCCTGCACCCCCAAATCAGTGTGAATGCTGGAAGTGTCCAGCATCCAGCTGATGAAGGTTTTGTCATATTTGGGCTGTCAGGGCAATTACGCTTCTCTAGACGGAACCATGGTGCCACAATCACATTGGAATGAAATCACATTTAGGGATGAAAGGAAACTTATCTTTTTGTCTGTCCCAATATTTTATTATAAAACATTTCAAGCATATAATAAAGGCAAATTATTTATTTTTAAATTAAAAATTAGATTTAAGTAGTTGTACAAAGGGGTTTTAAGTCAACATATCACTTGATGAGTGTAATGCATCTTGATCAAAGGAATTTTGGTTATATACTTGTCACTTAGACTCTATTATTAACATTGACATAGTCTTCATTTATTTATTCCATTATTCATTCATCTACCTGTCCTGTGTGTGTGTGTGTGTGTGTGTGTGTGTGTGTGTGTGTGTGTGTGTGTGTGTGTCCATCCTGGGGTTTTAGCTCAGGGCCTGGGTGCTGTTCCTGAGCTCTTTTGCTCAAGGCTAGCACTCTGTTACTTAAGCTGCAGCTCCACTTCTTTATTTGATCTGTGAAATTTTCATTTTTTTATTAAAATTTTTTTTTTTATTTTTTTCCTTTTTTTTTTTTTTTACTTTTTATTGTGAAAATACTGTACAGAGGGGTGAAATTTTCTTTTTTTTTTTTTTTGGTCCGGTCGTAGGGCCTGAACTCTGGGCCTGGGCGCTGTCCCTCAGCCCTTCAGCTCAAGGCTAGCGCTCTACCACTTGAGCCACAGTGCCACTTCCGGCTTTTTTATGTGGTACTGAGGATTGGAACCCATGGCCTCATGCATGCAAGGCAAGCGCTCTACCACTGAGCCATCTTCCCAGCCCCGAAATTTTCATTTTTTTAAAATAATTTTTTCTTGGTGTTTTTTTTGTTGGTTGTTGGACTTGAACTCAGGGCCTGAGGGCTGTCCTTGAGCTCTTTCACTTAAGGCTAGCACTATACTACTTCGAGCCACAGTACCACTTATAATTTTTTTCTTTATTTTAAAATTTGTTTTCTTTTATTGTAAAGATGCTGTACAGAGGGGTTACAATTATCCACTTATATTTTTTTCTGATGGTTAATTGGAGATAAGAGTCTCATTGACTTTCCTATCCAGGCTGGTTTTGAACTAGGATCCTCAGATCTCAGCCTTCTGAGCAGCTATGAGTTACAGGCATGAGCCACCAGTGATTAGCTTTCTTGTTCTTTTTGTTAGCTTCTTTCCCATACCAAATTTCTTTTTCCTCCTTAAACATGATACTCTCTAACATACTTCAATTCATTTTTCTCTTCTTGGCAACTCATTTCTGGTTTTGTTGTCAATCCAGGTGTCTTTTAAACATGTGATTCGTACTAGTCATCATTTTCAACAGTAGACATTTCTGTAGACATTTCTGCTAGGACTTTCTTCCTTTTCTTTATCTGGTGCCCTTGGCAGACATGACTAATCAATCAAGGTATTTTTTTTTGTCGTAGAACAAGGTCTTGTCTTCAGAATCTTTTCAGTGGGCCACACCCCAGGCAGCCTTTGTTGGTTGGCATATGAGTGTCATCTACTTGTCATATTTGGACTGGATATTTTTTTAAGGGAACTTGCTCCTGACATGTATTAAAGGGTTTTATTCTGCTTTCTGTTCTTAGAGTCTGGTCCCCTGAAGGACTGGTCACCACAGGCTGTCAGTTTATGTATACTGCTCATTTTACCATGTACAATGTACACTGGGCTCATCTTTATTTCTCAGCCTGTTCTGTTCCCCTAGATCTGTAGATAAGGTGAAGGGAAAGACTGCCAGGCATTTTGTCTCAAGATTGTCATGAAGTGTATGTAGGTTCCTTATTGTGCAGTGTATAAAAGCATTGGTAGCTAGGTATAGTACAGATAGAAAATAACAAATTTTAGTTGATAAATTTAGAAGTATACAAACTACTGCAGATATATACATATGTGTTTCAGGGTAAGTGTTGGCTTTGCCCATTCTTGCCTCTACTATCTGCCACCCAGCCATTGTAGAATCATTCAAAACTATGAGTATGGATGATGAGTGATGACTTTTGTTTTGGTAGTACTGGGGTTTGAACTCAGGGCCTTGTGCTTTCCAGGAAGGCACTACCCTGTTGGCAGTACCTCCAATCCCAGATCCCATATTTTGGCCTGGGACTTGCCTGGGGCCATGAGCCTTCTACCTATGGCCTCTTGCATAGCTAAACTATCTTGAATAGGTTATTGGTTGAGATTGAGTCTTGATAATTTTTTTTTTTTTTTGCCTCGATTGGCCTTAAACCACAATCCTCCCAAATTCCACCTTCTAAGTAGCTGTGATTACAGATACATACTACCACACCCAGCCCTGAGTGATGATATTTATGGCTTGTGACTTGGTATACCTCTCCTCCCTGCCTCCATCCCCAGACTGGAAACACATTTTCTTGGGTGTTTTCCTCCCTCATCAGCAGCTGTGACAGTTCAAAGGCTTTCCTCTACTGGGAAAAAGAAAAAGCAGGCTGCAAATCCTTTAAGAGGCTCAACTTTGGGTTTTAAATTGGATTGTAAGTGGAAGTCAGTGATGTGGGAGGTAATATGGGCTGTGGGGTGAAAGCTGTGCTGGCCATCTGTGTGACCTTAGGCAGTAACTCCATATTTCTGGGTCTCAGCATCCACATCTGTGTGGTGAAGTCTAGGCTGGGGACTGGCTGGTCTCCAGGGCCCTCCTAGATCCAACATTGTATTCTTCACTTCCCTGGCTTTTGTTACTACTTTAAGGACAGTCTCTTGTTTATATGGTAAAGAACACTCAGGGAAAGACCAGAGTTTTCAAATACAGATGGAATTGTATCTATTTGTCAGTTTCTATTGGCATATTTTCAGGATTAGTAGGAAAGATAAGATGTCTGTCTTGGAATGCTAAAAGAGATTTGGATGAAGGAGGTCAAAATTCTGCCTCTTACCCCATTGCCTTTAGGTTTAGCTGAGTATAAATATCACACCAGCAGTGTATAAGGGTTTACTCCACCCTGGCATTCATATCAACATTGTTATGTTCTTGATGATGCTCATAAAATCTTGATTTTATTTTCATTTTCATTTCCTTTATGGCCAGGGATGTTGAATATTTCTTTTTGTTTTTCTTTTTTTGTCAGTCATGGGGCTTGAACTCAGGGCCTGGGTACTGTCTCTGAGATCTTTTGCTCAAGGCTAGCACTCTTTAAAACACAGCACTATTTTCTAGTTTTTCTGGTGGTCAATTGGAGATAAAATTTTCATGGGGACTTTTCAATTCCTTCTGGCTTCACACACACACACACACACACACACACACACACACACACACACACACACACACACACACACACACACACACACACACACACACACACACACACACACCCGAGTGTCTGTCTGTCTGTCTGTCTGTCTGTCTGTCTGTCTGTCTGTCTGTCTCTCTCTCTCTCTCTCTCTCTCTCTGTCAGTTTGTGGGGTTGGAACTCAGGGCCTGGGCACTGTCTCTGAACTTTTTTGTTCAAGGCTAGTGTTCTACCACTTTGATCCACAGCTTCACTTCTGGTTTTCTTGCTGGTTCATTGGAGTTAAGAATCACACAGACTTTTCTGTCTGTACTGGTTTGAACCGCAATCCTCAGATCTCAGCCTCATGAGAAGCTACAATTACAAACCTGAGCCACCGATGCCTGGTAAACAGGTATTTTTAAAAGCTGGCATCCTAGTAAGCCATACAGCATATTGTGTGATTGAGACTGAAGTCTTTGGAACCTTCTTATCTCCACCACCTTCTGGCCAGGTGACTTTAAATAATATCCCCTAAACCTCAGTTTCCACATTTATTAACTGGGCCACTCTCCTAGGATTGCTGTGGAGATTAGTTAGGACAATAGATAAGTTTCCCATGTGGTTTATAGCAATAGCTCCATAAATGTAGCCTATTAAATTAGAGTGCTTGTCTTGGCCCAGGCAAGGCCTTTCACTTCCAGTACCTGATTTAATCCACACAAACTTATTAACTAGTAAGAATCGCTATTCACATTATTACACAGAAGGAAGTTGGAGTTGAGAAGAGCTAAGTAATTTCTCACTATTGCACAATAGTCAGTGGCTGAGGGAGATCTTCCACCTGTGAAGTCCAGCTATGTTCTGCTCTCTGCCTCTTCCCTAGCCCTCTTCACTACATGTACCATGGTAGGCTCATTGTTTTGGAATGTGAATCCAAGAATGTTATTGCTGGATAATCTGGTAGTTTTATTTTTAGATTTTTTTTGTGTGTGTGTGTCACTCCTGGGGCGTAAACTCAGGGCCTGAACACTGTCCCTGAGCTTTTGTGCTTAAGACTTAGTTCTCTACCACTTGAGCCACAGCTTTACTTTTGACTTTTTGATAGTTAATTGTAGATAAGATTCTCATGGACTTTTCTGTCTGGGCTAGCTTCTAACTGCAAATTTTCAGATCTCAGACTTCTGAGTAGCTAGGATTACAGTCCAATTTTAGATTTTTGAGAAACTTTCACACTGATTTCAGTAGTGGTTGTACTGGTTTAGATCCTATCAACAGTGTATAAGGGTTTACCTTACCCTGGCATTCATGTCAGAATTGTTACGTTCTTGATGATGGTCAATAAAATCTTGATTTTATTTTGATTTGCATTTCCTTTATGGCCAGGGATCGATCTATCTATCTATCTATCTATCTATCTTTCTTTCTTTCTTTCTTTCTTTCTTTCTTTCTTTCTTTCTTTCTTTCTTTCTTTCTTTCTTTTCTTTCTTTCTTCCTTCCTTCCTTTCTTCCTTTCTTCCTTTCTTTCTTCCTTTCTTCCTTTCTTTCTTCCTTTCCCTTCCTTCCTTCCATCTGTCATGGGACTTGAACTCAGGGCCTGGGTACTGTCCCTGAGCTCTTTTGCTCTTTTGCTCAAAGATAGTACTCTTTGAACCATAGCACCACTTCTGGTTTTCTGGTGGTTAATTGGAGATAAGAATCTCACGGGGACTTGTCAGCCCTGGCTGGCTTTGAACCGTGATTCTCAGATCTTAGCTTCCTGAGTAGCTAGGATTATAAGTGTGAGCCATGGGTGCTCAGCTAAGCATTTCTTCTTCTTCTTCTTTTTTTTTTTTTTGTCGGTCGCAGGGCTTGAACTCTGGGCCTGGACTCTGTCCCTCAGCTCTTCAGCTCAAGGTGGGCGCTCTACCACTTGAGCCACAGTGCCAGTTCCGGTTTTCTAGTGGTTTATTGGAGATAGGAGTCTCATGGTCTTTCCAGGCTGGCTTTGAACCTCAAGCCTCAGAGCTCAGCCTCCTGAGTAGCTAAGATTACAGGCGTGAGTAACTGGTGCCCGGCTAAGCATTCTTTATGGACCATTTGTACTTCGAGAAGTCTCTGTTCAGTTCATTTGCCTATTTATTAATTGGGTTGTTGATTTTCTGGGAATTGGTTTTTTAAGCCCCCTGTAGATTCTGATGAAAATTTCTCCCATTCTGTAGACTATGGATTATCTTTTTAGCCTTGAGACTATTTCCTTTATTGTGCAGAAGTTTGCTAGCTTGATATAATCCCATTTGTCAATCCTTGCTATTTGCTGAGCTATTAGAGTTCTATTCAGGAAGTTACTGCCAATACCAGTAAGTCCTGTATTCTTTTCTACAGTAGTTTCAAGGACTTACATTAATGTCTTTGGTCCACTTTGAATGTATATTAGTGTAGGGTGAGATGTAGAGATCCAGTTTCAATTTTCTACATGTGGATATCCCGTTTTCCCAAAATCATTTGTTGAAGAGACTATATTTTATTCAACATGAATTTTGGGCTCCTTTGCCAAAATATCAGATGACGGTAGGTACATGGATTATTTTCTGGGTCTTCTAAGCTCTTCCATTGGCCTTCCTGTCTGTTTTTATGCCAGAACCACAGTATTGTTGTTGTTGTTTTTGTTATTATGGCTCTGTAGTATAATAATAATTTGATTCTTGAGGGTCTTTTGTGTTTCCATATAAATTTTAGGGTAATTTTCTGTTTTTGTGAAAAATGGCTATAGGATTTTGATGAGCATTGCACTGAATTCACCATGAATCAATAGTACTTTAATAATAAAAATAAAAAGGAAAATAGATAATTTCATGTCTCTTTCTCTATTTCTCTCTCTCTCTTTTTGCCAGTCCTGGGGCTTGATCTCAGGACCTGAGCCTCTCTATGCTCAAGGCTAGCAATCTACCACTTGAGCCACAGCACCACATCTGGCTTTTTCTGTTTATGACTGAGGAATCAAACCCAGGGCTTCATGCATGCTAGGCAAGTATTCTACTACTAAACCACATTCCCAGCTCAATTTCACATTTCTTAAGATTTTCCTATGCACACATTTACAGACAAGAAGAAAAATAAACAGGAATATCTCTAATTTTTTTGGGGTGTTGGCACTGGGGCTTGAACTCAGGGCTTCTTGCTCATACTTGGCTTTTCCCCTCAAGGCCAGAGGTCTACTTGAGTAATACTTTTTTTTTTTTGTTAGTCCTGGGGCTTCAACTCAGGGCCTAGGCACTGTACCTGAGCTTCATTTGCTCAAGGCTAGCACTCTACCACTTGAGCCACAGTGCCACTTCCAGCTTCTGTTTATGTGGTCTAAGGAATGGAACCCAGGGCTTCATGCATACTAGGCAAGCACTTTACCACTAAGCCACGATCCCAGCCCCTTGAGTAATACTTTTTGAGAACTACTTTAGTTTTGATTTTTTCATGGTTCATTGATGAGTTTCACAGATGTGTCTGCCTAGACTGACTTTGAACTGTGATTCTCAGATCTCAGCCTCCTGAGGCACTAGGATTATAGCGTGAGTCCTTGGTGCCTGGCCAAAGGTATTTGTTATTATGTGGTTGTATTCAGAAGTTGACTATGCACTGAAAGGTGAAGAGAGATTCACAGAGCAACTGTGTTGGCAGCATGTGTATGTGAAATGTTGGGTTTATTAGCAACAGGAGCAGTATTGCTTGGAAAGTAGTTTATATAAGCAGTGATGAGGTCTCAGTTACTCTCTCTCCTGTACTTTTCCTCTTCCTTGCATCTAGGTGCTTCCCTAGAGTACTATGTATTTTCATTTCTGTAAATAAGTTGTAAAAACAATTACATGTCACACTTTGATAGAACTACGCTGGAAATAACTACCATGAAATATTTGCTGGTGCTAGTTCTTTATGACTAAAGATGCCCCAGCTGATCTGTAAGAACTGTTTGTGGTATACAAATAAATCATGCATTGTGTGTTTAATTTTTGACAGTTCAACAGTTGCCTGTTGTTCAGCTATAAGTAGAATAAGTCTATTGCCATGCATGAAGAATGGAAAAACTCACTTTAAATTGGAAATTTAAGATATTATTTATCATTTGATCATTTGTATCTGTACCCATTGACCCAACGAATGTTTACTGAATACCAGGCAGGATTGGAGGGTGGTGGTAATGTAGCAGTGAATAAGTTAAGGATGCTGAGCCTGATGGGAGAAAGAATAAACAAACTCAAGGTGATTTGCGAGACTGTGCATACCAAGTGAGGAGGACAGAGAAGGTGGTGGTGGTTTGTATTCAGCTATAAGATAATCAGGAGAACGTTCATTTATTTATTTATT
This sequence comes from Dipodomys merriami, assembly GCF_024711535.1. Taxonomy (NCBI): domain Eukaryota; kingdom Metazoa; phylum Chordata; class Mammalia; order Rodentia; family Heteromyidae; genus Dipodomys; species Dipodomys merriami. The sequence goes on along the minus strand of NW_027202382.1, from coordinate 2,880,781 downwards.
TATTATCCTCACAGAGTTATACAATAGGATTTCAATTCCCCCTGTCAGCTTGTAAGTATAATGCGCTTTGATAAGCCGTCACCCTTTTCGTCATTCTCCCCCATCTATTTAAGGTTGTAGTATTGAAATGAGGGCTGGATTAATATGGTAAGATTTTCTATGTGAAATGGGGTCACATAGTCAATAATATTTAGTGGACTCAGAAGAGAAGTGATTTTCCTGTGCATAAATGATACCACTTGCTTGCAGTGGTGATATTTTGAATTGGCCCAGGAACTAACTAGCTCAAAAGACAACCAGCCTAGCTCTAGGGCAGGGCCTTGGTGCAGCTCGTTGAGTTAGTATTAAGCTCTTCATTGATGGCTTGTTGGGAGGCATCAATACAGGGAGGGCCATTGTGGCCATGATTGTGTATGATTTTATGATTTTGATTAACCAATTACAATGACAGATTCTTTATATTGTTGTTGTTGTTTATTTTTGGTGCAGGTCCTGGGGTTCTAACTCAGGCCTGGGCACTGTCCCTCAGCTTTTTTTGCTGAAGGCAGGTGCTCTCCTGAGCACCTGAGTCACTGCTCAACTCCTTGCTTTTTAGTGGTTTGGAGATGTGTTTTCATGGGCTTTCTTGCCTGGGTGGGTTTTGAACTGTGGTCCTCAGATCTCAACCTCCTGAGTAGCTAGGATTATATTAGTGTGCCACTGGTACCTGGCTAGATTGTCTTTTAAGTTCTGGCCCTTTCATATGGTTTGCTAGAGAAAAATAAGAGTTAAATTCTAATTTTTAAAATTTTTAATGCTAGGAGCCGGGCGCTGGTGGCTCACGCCTGTAATCCTAGCTACTCAGGAGGCTGAGATCTGAGGATCATGGTTCAAAGCCAGCCCGGGCAGGAGAGACCTTGAGACTCCTATCTCCAATAAACCACCAGAAAACCGGAAGTGGCGCTGTAGCTCAAGTGGTAGAGCGCTCGCCTTGAGCTGAAGAGCTGGACAGCGCCCAGGCCCAGAGTTCAAGCCCCATGACTGACAAAAAAAAAAAAAAAGAAATTTATAATGCTAGGAGTCATGTGGTGTATAATCTGGGTCTCATATGGAGGAAATAGCATGATCAAGCTGATTGTATTCCTCCAGAGAAAATAACCAAGCAATCTCAATGTGTCTTTTATAGGAGGCATCACTGTCCACATCTTGCTACTAAGATTTATGATAAAACAGAGCAACCATACTTTCTCTCTGAATACACGGAGAACTACCCTACCTATAACTCTTACCTGCCCAGAGATTCCTTCAAGCCCAAAGGGGAGTACAAGAAAGGACCTATACCAATGGAAGGCATGACTACATCCAGGTAAGGAAAAATAGTAGTAATGTACAATGTATAGCACTGAATCAATAACGTATGTACAAAACTGATGTATTGGGGGCTGGGAAGGTGGCTCAGTGGTAGAGTGCTTGCCTTGCATGCATGAGGCCCTGGGTTCCATTCCTCAGCACCACATAAGCAGAAAAAGGCCAGAAGTGGAACTGTGACTCACATGGTAGAGCGCTAGCCTTGAGCTGAAGAGCTCAGGGACAGCTCCCAGGTCTAGAGTTCAGGCCCCATGACCAACAAAAACAAAACAAAACAAAACTGATGTGTCATGTCCATGTAATAATGTGCACCATGAATGCACTCATATGCAGTATTGACATATGCCATTAATGCCTTCATATTTACTAAATCTATAAAAGAATATCTTACATTTATTAGCCTGCTCAGTTGTTCGCAAACCTCTCCTAAAGAGAAAGGGTGCTTCTTGCCTAGAAGGGTCCACAGAAAGGCAGAATTTGTCTATATAATAAAGGGAAGGAGATAAAACTATCATAAAGGGAAGAGAAGAGGGGGAGCTAAGGCTGAAAAAGGAGTTTCTGGGTTTTATAGGAGGCTCCATGTCAGCTTGGGTGATGGGGGTGGTGAACAAGTATTGATACTAGAGAATGGATAGCTACTTGGGCAATGATGCTTTATTTATTTATTTATTTTAGTTTTGTGCCAGTCCTGGGGCTTGAATTGAGTGCCTGGGCAGTGTCCTTGAACTTTTTTGCTCAAGGCTAGTGCTCTACCACTCGAGCAACTTTTCCACTTCCAGCTTTTTTTTTTTTTTTTTGCAATTAACTGGAAATAAAATTCTCACAGACTTTCCTGCCCAGCCTGGCTTCGAACTACAATCCTCAGATCTCAGTCTCTGGAGTAGCAAGGATGACAGGCGTGAGCCACCGGTGGTTGCTCTAAGTTTCTAGGCTGCCTTGAATGTTCAAGAAATATGAACAAATTATTATTCTGACATACTCTAGATGATTTGCAAACTCGATTTCTTTGGACTAGCTCTCTGCAGAAGCTGAATGGGATAGCAGAGTGTGTGCTTGTTGAAAGGAGCTGGGGGAAATGCTTTAGTCTGAAGGTTGTTGAATGGCTTTCAGAACTCTAGTGAATCCTCCATGGATTAGTTTAGTAACCCCTAGGTGGTGATGCCTATCCAGGAGAGTAGGGACATCTTTGAGCACAATTGGGCAGAGTCTCAGATAATCTGATTTAGTTTCCAGGTGACACCTGCAAGATGAATTGCTCTCTGTCTTTCCATTCTTCATCCCTAAAGGGCAGGATTGCTATGCACTGGATATTGATTGTTCCCACATAGCGCTTACACATCACAGGTGTTTAAAGGACCAGCTGACTTTCTTCCCTGTAGCTTGCCCTTTGTATCATAATTTTGTGCTGTTCTAGTAAAGATTCCAGATGGCCCAGGTGAAGCAGAACAGCTTTTTTTTTCAGGGTAGGACTAGAAACACCCTCTGAGTTAAAGATGATCATATCTACTAGCCTGTTATCTCCATCTACAGGAAGTTCATTTTTAGGTTAAGTATAGGTGGTCCCATAATGGGAGAAAAGAAGGCAAGGGCTTTCTGAACTTGGTGAGAACTATTGGGCAGGGGCAGCTTGAGGATGGGAGGTAGCTGAGGACCTGGTCTGATCCGTTTTGTTGTTGTTGTTGGTCTTGGGGCTTGAACTCTGGGCCTGGATGCTGTCCCTCAGCTCTTCAGCTCAAGGCTAGTGCTCTACCACTTGAGCCACAGTGCTACTTCTGGTTTTCTGGTGGTTAATTGGAGATAAGGGTCTCACAGACTTTCCAGCCTGGGCTGGCTTTGAACCACGATCCTCAGATCTCAGCCTTCTGAGTAGCTAGGATTACAGGCGTGAGCCACTGGTGCCAGGCCTGGTCTGATTCTTAATCTCAGTTAGGTCACTTTTTTGGTGCTAGTCCTGGGGCTTGAACTCAGGGCCTGGGTGCTGTTCCCGAGCTTTTTTTGTTCAAGGCAAACACTACTACTTGAACTACAGCTGCAGTTTCAGTTTTCTAGTGGTTAATTGAAAAATAAGCTTCTTAAAGACTTTCCTGCCTGAGCTAGCTTTGAACTGTGATCTCAGACTCCTCAGTAGCTAGGATTACAGGCAAGAGCCACTGGGGCCTGGTGAATTAGGCCACCTTTATCTTAAGCATTTACCATAAATGATTTGGTCTGAAGCTCCATGTTACTGGATACATTAGAAATTATATCACTGCTTTATAAACTTACCATGTATTATACTTTATGAATCTTAAGTTTGGGTGACATTTAGCTAAGAAAATAGCATCTCTAAGATTTGAAAAACCACAACAAAAGATGTTGGACATTCTGCAGCATTGCTTGCTTGTTTTCCTCCCTTCCTCCTTGCCTCCCTCCCTCCCTTCCTTCCTCTCTTTCTGCCTTCCTCCCTTCTAGTCCTCTCTTTCTTTCATGCCAGGCCTGGGTGCTGTCCCTGAGCGTTTGTACTCAAGGCTAGTGATCTTCCACTTGAGCTACAGCTCTACTTCCAGTCTTTTTTGGTGGTTAATTGCAGATAAGAGTCTGGGCTTTCGTGCCTTGGCTGGCTTTTGAACAATGATTTTCAGATCTCAATGATTTTCAGATCTCAGCTTTCTGAGTAGCTAAGATTACAGGTGTGAGCCACCGGTGCCAGGTCTGCTTTTTCTTTTATGTGCTCATGGACAACAGCAACCTGAGAGCCTCAGGTCTATATGTAGGAGATGTCTATCTGGCAGAAAATTCTAAGAGTAGTGTTGAGGGCTGACATACAAACTCCATCCAATTCTGGGTATTCTCTCCACTTTATAAGCAATTTTTAGGAAATCAACACTATTTTAGAAGTGAAGTGTTGATGTTGTTGTATTAGGACTATATTTACTATTATAGAGGTTCAGAAAAGAGTTCTCAGAGGGTTGGATGCTGGGGGATGCTTTTTGTTTCTTGTCCAAAGCTTAGGAGAACAAAGTCAGACCCTTTCACTGGTGGAGTATTCCTGCCCTATCACTGATCTCCTCCCCATTGCTAGCTCCAAGGCCTCCAGATGTAGCCCTTTATCAGCTCCCTCCTCCTGTCCTGCTTTGCAAAACAAAACTTATCATCTGACCTGTCCTAAATTACCCTTGCCTTGTGTCACAGACAACTATAAACATATCATTCAGAAGTCCCTCTGTCCTTTTAGAGCCACAGGAACAGTAGATGAAGTTCACATTTCAAAACAATCTATTAATGATTATAGGGCTTGAAAAAGAAAAAGAGGCAGTAGACAGGTTACCTATTTGGATGGAAATAAATCAGGTTTGATTCTCTCCTCTTCTTTATTTCCTATCCCAGAAAGAAAAGCCAGGAGCAAATGAGTAGAAGACATCCATTCTCTCCTATGTGCCTCAGTTTCATTGTTTCTCAACCCCAAGCCTGCCATGCTGAGAACAAAGTTATATCATTATTCAGGGGGTAGAGAAACACCCTCTATGTGTTCCTAGAGACTTCTGGGGGAAAGGATGGTCAGCACTAAGTCTTTATCTGTGATTGTCAACTTTGCTTTTGAGACCTTATCACCACATTGTTCCACACTTCCCTGTGTAAAGATTGACTCTGCAGAGTGTCTGAGATTGGCCATTGGGCTTTCACCTGCTGCAGGAAAAAGTCATGTGGCCCAGGGCTTGGCTGGGTTGGGTGATTAAGTCCAGACACAGAAAACACCTGGTTTCTGGAAAGGTTATCATCCCAGCATGGGACATGATTACAGCTGCACACAACTCTTAGTGACCATAAATCTTCAGGATTTACAGCAGGTGCCATAAGGAAAATATGTGAGAGTTCCAGCCCTGCTTAGTGTGAAACTAGTTATTGCAGCCCATGGCAATTCTCTTGCATACGATTTGCCTTTAGTTCAGGTGGATCTGAGATCAATTTATGAATAAGAGGTTTGTACGTCAGGCTCCATTTGGCCTTAGGCATGTCACTAGATAAAGCACTTGGGCCATTACTTCTGGGACATTACTTTTGTTAGCTAAGTCAGCTCCCTAAAGATGGCATATTTTTCCTAAAAGGAAGTGGGGCCATGGGTAGAGTGGACTGGAGGCACAGAGGGGCAATAGGGTTGAGGTCACACTGGATGGATCTGCAAGGCAGTGCGCAGGAAGCTGGTAGCATACACTTTTGTTTATTATAAGACTCTTTAGTAAATGGAGGAGAGCAAAGGAGGAAAGTGTTGAAAGAGAGCCTTTGATACCCTCTCTAAAAGCAAGAAAGGAAGTGAGAGAGTTGGTCATGGGCTCAAGGCTTGCTCTACCTATTGAACTTTATACAATTTCAGTTGAAATACATACATGATTTAAAGTTATACCTTTGGGGATATAATTACTTCCCTTGAAATTGTGCCCGATGAAGACAACTGGATAAAATTCTTAGCATTGACCTTGCCTGGGTAATTTCAGAGCTTTTGAATTGTCTAAACAATATGAGTCTTTGAGTTTGTGGATATTTAAAAGGAGACATTTTATCTAGTGCCTGATAAATCTGTTTCCTTTTTCCTCCCCTCCCCTCTCCTCTCCCTGTTTTTTTTTCTTCCTTCCTTCCCTCTCTCTATTCCTTTGAAGAAAATTTTTGTTTATCAAGCAGGTGATTTTATTGGCCTCAGCATGCAAAGTACCTGTCTTAGGTAATAGTATTGTAAGGCGAATCCAGCCATGAGAAACAGAGAAGCCATATTTTGAGAGGTCAATTGAGAGTCTTTATTGGAGAGCTGGTGTCTGCAGGTGGACTCCTGTCTCAAGGACCTGTAGCCCTGAACAAAGTCTGCACTAAGCTTTTAAAGACAAAAACCACATGCTTGGGGTGAAGATCAATCCTTAACAAAAGTATACCTTATATGGACAAACTCAGGTATAAGTTTAGGAACTTTTAGGTGCTTAGGTACAGCAGAACTTTTCCATCTAGGGAAGATATACCTCAGCCTTTCCATAGAGGGGAAATCTTAGATGCTCCTCAGAGGTGGCTGATTCAAGCCATTTAGAGAGGTAATCAAGGCAGAATCAGAGCATTCTCTATGAAAGTTTTCCTAAGGCTATGATATCTGCAGTTCTCTGAAGCAGGGCTCTTCTAGCTCACCTTGAGCTAGGCATCTGTATCTAATGAATGGCCTTTTACCTCTCTACTGGGTAGAAACCTCATTCTACCCAACAAGGCACCAGGTGGCTGTAAGAAGTTACATAGACTCAGCCTTCTCACTTCAATAGCTCCAACTTCCGTTCTGTTTTCTGTCTTTAGCAAGGTTGTTTAAAGTCTGCCCCAAGCTTGTGAGATCAAGCAGGGATTAAGGCCCAGTTATAAACAGAGCTTTGACTTTCCAACATCAGTTCTCTCCTTCCTGGGATTAGTTCTTAATTCCTAGCATCTGTAGTTACCTCTGATTTGGTCTTTTGGTTCTATGTCAAAAAAGATAACAAACAAAAAATTGCTTTTTAGCTACCTGGCCTGTCACAGGCTCTTTGCTTTCAGATGGGAAGTTGTGATTCTTAAGGAGTTAATGGAAACGCAAGCAGTGAAGACCCAGCCAGTGCTGATAGCTTCTATTGATTCTCCTCCAGAATCTGCTGAATTTGATCACTCTTTAGTGCTTTCTACAATATTTTTCCAGACTATATGAAATGGTGATAAGGCTACCTTCTGCCTTGGTAGGATTTGAGGAACTGAGTACAGGAGGGAGATAGTACTTGTTAGGTAAGTTAAATAGGTAGGTTTAATTAGGTAGCTGATGAAGAGAACACCACATGGTATTCAGGCAGGAGAGAGTTTTATTACCCAACTGCTGCCCTTCCATGCTTGGTGGAGTCACACCTGGCTGAAAGAAGAGTGTCCCACCTGGGTTTAAGTAGGGAAGGGGTGGGGGTTTAAGTAGGGAAGCGGTGGGGAGAGGATTCAGCCAGGTGTGGCCAGTAGGGGGGAGCTGTGGCCACACTGGATGCAGATGTGACCTCCCACAGGCATGGTGGGGCCTGGGAGGGAATTCCAGGATGTGACCTCAGTGAAGAGGGAGGTAACTAACTGTCTCCCTCTGCCAGTTTACCTAGGTAAATCAGGTACTGGGGGAGACTTGACCAAGAGGAGGGAGGCGCCTTCCTAGTGGGCCTTACAGTATTGTGTAGCTTAGATGCTGGTAGGAGCACCTGTTCCAGTATGATGAGGAAGGGCTGTGTCACATCAGGATCAGGGCAGTTTACCCAAGCTATCTTTCTCAATACTTTGTGTTGGGCTCCCCTACTTGCCTGGGATGACATAATGGCTTCCTTAGAATGTGTCCTTTGACCTAGGGAAGTGTGAAAATCACACGTGGCACTAATAAAATAAATCAACTGCAAAATAGCATCCCCCCTCCCCAACCCAGGGCAGACTATGATAAAAAAGGGAGAAATCACAGGGAGTGGGATCACAGAAGTCAAGGAAGGGAGCCTGAAAAAATGTGTGAGAGAATGGATGCTGTGAAGAGGACTTGGCGAGACCTGGATTAGAAGCAGAGATTGGCTCTGGAAACAACATGGTACTTGGAAGTCTTACAAGAACTAAGAAGTAGAATGGGATTTGATGGCTGGGGCCTAGGCAGGAGATGAAGATGGCAAGTAGACCACCCATGGACATTGATTTCTAAGAGAGAGAGTAGGAGAAGAGACTGGAAGGGAATGAAGTCCAGTGAAGGACTATGTCTTATTTTAGTTATTTTGCATTCAAGATGGGAGAGTCTGAAAGAGATTTAAATTTTGACAGATAGGAAACAGAATAGAAGCTGGTCCTCCATGGACTATTTCCTCTCAAGAGAAGGGAGAGATTCAGGGTAAGGGTGAAAGATGTTTTTTTTTTTGGCAAGATGAAGGATTCTTTTAAAAATAGATTCTATTGCTGGGTGGCTCACACCTGCAATCCTAGCTTTTCAGGAGGCTGAGATCTTAGGATCCAGTTCAAAGCCAGCCTGGGCAAGAAAGTCCATGAGACTCTTATCTCCAATAAACCACCAGAAAACCAAAAGTAGAGCTGTGGCGCAAAGTGGTAGAGCACTAGCCCTGAGTAGAAGAGCTCAGGGACAGTACCCAGACCCAGAGTTCAAGCTTCAGGACTGAGTAAAAAACGTCTGTTTTTAATATAATTGATTCCTTGGACATAATAACAAATTCTGAAATTTGTATAATTCTTTAAAAAGACTAGGTCAAAGTTCAATGAAGTACTAGGAAATGGGTGCTTGCAAGAGGAGAGAGGTGGGTCAAGGGAATAGGGGTAGAAGAATGAAGGTGGGGAGGGGGGAGAACACAGGCAAGAATTTGTTGTTTATACCACAGAAATATAAGAAATATAAGAGAAGGGGTGAGTTGAAGCGCGGTGATGACAAAGATCAAGATGAATTGTACACATAAACTGCTTCAATTGCAAAAATTCAATATATAACCTAAAATTAAGATTAGTAAGGAAAGAGGGAGGTGGGTTGGGAGGGTTGGGTGAGAATGTTGAAAGGGGTGACATTGATCAGGATGTACTGTATTCATAAACTGCTTGAGTGAATGGCAACTCCTATGTACAACTGCTTAGAGATCATAAAATATTAAAAATATGTATTTTTTTATTGTGAGAATACCGTACAGAGGAGTTACAATTACATGGGCAAGATAACAAGTACATTTCTTATCAAGCATTGTTGCCTCCTCTTTGTTTCCCTTTCCTATCCCTTCCCATACTCCCCCCTCCCCCACCCGATCCTCCCCCACCAAAGTTGTAAAGTTCATTTTTTGACATAACGACTTGTACATCTCATTGTTGCAATGGGTCCACCTGTATCCCTAGTTAAACGATTTGTTTTTGCCCTTCCCCTCCACAAATTATACCAACATCAAATACAGTGAAAGTAGGGGTTATACCGTGGGGGAGGGACATACAAAGCAACAAGGAAATCATTTTATAAATATGTTAGAAACAATTGCATGGAAGAAATAAAACCATTTAAATACTTACCTTGGGGTTCATTCCCCTAACATCAACTTATCTGATCTAAATATGTATATATTAAACTGGAAGCATGACTCTTTTGTCATGGTGAAAATCTCCATTTCCCAGTCTAGGTTCATGTCTGTAGTTAGCTATTATGGTATTTCCTCTGTTTTTTTGTCAGAGATTTTGTTTAACTCCTTCTCTAGCTTTGTGAAATGATTTGGGGTCAAGTTGTTATGACTTTCTCAGCAGGGCCACTTTAGCCTGTACTTAACTCTGAGTTTAACTCTTGGCCTTCTGTACTATATAACTTTTATAGCAGTTTACCTAAAAGAAACTTAGATGCTTGACAAATTTTTTCTTTGTTCATAGCCATGGTGGACACAGGCCTTAGGCAATGGACACAGGAAAAGAGGAAGGGACCAGGGGTCTCCAGTAAATGAGCAGTTTCTAAAAAGAATACAGACTTTTCTTTTCATAAACTTTAAGGCTGTAAGATTGTCTGATTGGGACATGTAATTATGATGTGGTTAATATCAGGTTTCAATGAATGTTCTCAACATAAAAACCTGAGGGGGCCTGGGAAGGTGGCTCAGTGGTAGAGCACTCGCCTTGCATGGGTGAGGCCCTGGGTTCGGTTCCCCAGCACCCCATAAGCAAAAAGAAAAAAGCCGGAAGTGGTGCTATGGCTCAAGTGGTAGAGCGCTAGCCCTGAGCTGAAGAGCTGAGGGACAGCACCCAGGCCCAGAGTTCAGGCCCCACGACCGGACCCCCCCCACCAAAAAAAAAAAAACCTAATGAGGGAAATAATTCACTCTAAAGCCACAGTAATTATTTTTGCGTAGTGTATAAATGAGTCAAACTTCAAATTTAAGAGATTTCCTCCCTTTAAATGTAGATAACTTCTCCCCTATAAATCATCTTCCATGGTTAGAGATAATGCGTAAATTCAATAATACACAATTGAATGGAACTTGAATTTGTACTACAGGAGATTAAGGAAAGATTTCATTCCTTGAATGTGGTGAGCAAGAATGTTAATGTTTCTTATTTTGAAACTGACTGGGATAGTTTGTGATTTGGCTTTTTTTCCTGTGAAGAAAGCAATAGTGTATTAATCTTGCTCCAGTGGTCACAAGGCCCAGAGGCTAAAAAATAAGGTTCATGCAGCATCTTTGAGAGAAAACTTTCTCAGTAGAAGTCATAGCAGAAGCAGATTCAGTGGCCTCCCCGAGCACAGTCTGGGCATGGCAGGCCCAAGTCCAGGAAGCATTCCTTTGGTGTTCTAGGGGTAGAAGGCTCAGTATGGCAGCTCAGGTGTCCCTCTGAAGGTGTCCCTCCTGCTGAGTTTTGGTGTCCCTGATAGTCCTTAGAAGTGAAGAGGGCAGAGAGACAAATAGTGCATGTTTTCTATCATCTGTGGAAGCTGGATCTAAAATATAACTGGACTTGAGTCCTATACAGGACTCTAGGCATTCACATACAGTCAGACTGAAAGAAGATATCCTTAGGGGAGGAACGTAAAGGTGTAACTTCTCTGAACATTTAAAATTTCTTTATGAAAAATAATATTTTGTTTTGTGATTGTTTTTGTTATTGCTACTGTTATTAGTGAGGATTTTTTGTTATTGTTGTTGTGGGTGGTGTTTTTGCTTTGTGTATTCCTTCTTTTGGGGAGGTAAATGGGGACACAGAACCAGGCATTAGTGGCTCACACCATAATCTACTCAGGAGGCTGAGATCTAAAGATTAATGTTTGAAAGTCTGTGAGACTCTTTTTAAATTTTTTTAAATAAAAGTTCTTTTTTTTATTGTGAAAATACCATACAGAGGGATTACAATCACATGGGCAAGATAATGAGTACATTTCTGTGAGACTCTTATCCCTAATTAACCACTCAAAACCTGGAAGTGGCAGTGTTGCTCAAGTGGTAGAGCAGAAGAGCTCAAGGACAGTGTCCTCACCCTGAGTTCAATCACCATGGACCGACATAGAAAAATGGGGGCTGCAGAAAAGAAGGGAGAAAGATGTGCAAAGGCTATCATGCTATTCAGTACATACTATGTGGAAAATGACCCATGTAACTTGTGGGCAAGATAGGAAGGAGAAACTGGGGAAAGTAAAGGAAAAGGTGACATTGTTTAAAAAAAGAAATTTACTCAGTACCTGACTTATGAAATGGTAACCATTTTACAACACCTTAATAATGATAATAGTATTAGTAAAAAATAGCAAAGAAGTCTAAAAGCCTGAGTAGTCATCATAGGTTTATGAGTGCTTATGACTATGTGGTTTCCTGTTGCCTCAAAACCCATTTTTCTTTTTCTGGGAGTGAGAAGAAGTTAACTTCCCTTATCCTTACAGAACAAAAACTTTTAGACAAAATTTATTTTCCAGGTAAATATTTTTCAGACACCAGACATTTCCATTTATCTCCCTGCCACAATTGATTCCATACTGAAGAGTCACCACAGTGAAGTGTTTGTTCATTAAGAAGGTCTAAGTGTGGGGGTAACCCTCCATAAGCTTCAGTATACACTGTCTGTCATCTGCCAACTACTTTAGGTCATTTCATTTCTCTTTTTCTGATTGTCTACAAAGACAGCTCTGGGATGGGCTGCAGGCCCTATGCCTGCCACTAAGATATATTTTAAGAGCTTTCCTAGGGGTGTTGTGGGAGTTCAACTGAAGCAACTCGCATTTCCCCTTTGGGCCCTGGAGAGACTAATTCTCCTGCTTCCTAACTCCCTCCTTTCATTCCACCAAGCATTTTCAGGACCCGGTTAGGGTTTATTGACAACCTGGTGTATAATTCATGCAAGACAGGTTACAGCAGAGTGTGTGTTACCTTTGCTAGTCAAGCATGGCTTGGTAATGCTGCTCCAGATTTTGACCGGGAAGTAGGTTTTATTGGTGTTTGGGCCTAATGTTTTCCTGTCCGGAAACCTTCCCCTTGACTTGGTGAGTCTGTCTGGCGAGCACTATTTAGGGAAAATCTACTTTCCCCAGTTGGATAAATGGGTTCCAGGCTAAAACCCCATCCCCCCAAACCTGTTGTGTAAAGTAGAAGCTCTTGTCGGGGAACTGTTAGCATGAAGTGGGCAGCTGAGATTGTCTCCATGGCCAGCACAGCACAACTCAGCTGGTATGGCCAGGGTGGCTCCTGTTGATGGGCAGGTAGCACCTGGGCCTTTTATAGCTGCACTGCTTTGGTAAAAGACTGCTTGCCATTCAGAAGGCATTTTGTTTTATTTATTTATTTCTTTTCTTTTCTATTCTTCTGCTTTCATACTCCCTGAAATAATGGGATCACTTATACTAGATAGCAAAGAGATGTCTTGGGGTCTATGACTTCGCTTTTATCCCTCTTCTGAGTTTTCCTTTTTTATTTTTTAGTAGTATTAAATATTTTTCCTTATTAAGTAGTTTTACAAAGGAAATCCAATTATAAGTACAATGCGTCTTGCTTCTTCTAGGTTTTCTGTAGGTCAAGTAGATGAAAGAAGTAAACATTAGCAGAAGCTTTTGTGAGTACAGAAAGGTGGGAGTACTTGAAAAATAGACAACAGCTCCCTAGCAAGGGGTTTAGCCAGGAGGCAGGCAGGGAGAGCGGGCACAGAAGAGGCCCCATTTCTGTCATGCCTTATAGCTGGTGCTCAGTGTGGGAAGGCAAGGTGTGGTGCTGGGAGATGAAGATTTAGAAGTAAGGCATGCACTAGATCCACAACAGCTTGTAAATCAGCACAGGGAGGCTTTATCTGAGATTTTTTTTCTGACCTTGGGTATAAAAATGACCTGAATTTAATTTACAGACTTTAATCGCTATACTATGGAAATTGAAGTAGAAGGGGCCCGAATGAAGCAGGAAGCTCAGGTAGTAGCCTGTCACGTGATCCAAGTAAGAAATGGTCAGGCTGAGCCAACAAGGAAAGAAAAACACAGGAGCTGGTGGAGAGTGGGGGGAAAGAGGTACAGTGCCTAATAAATAATAGACTCTGGGGTTATAGGGCTCTGGGTCAAGGATGGCATCTGGGTGTCTGATGTGGGGAAGAAGGGAATGGTGATGGTTTTCTTCAAAATGAGGAATAGAGAAGAAGAGCAGTTGGGAGAAGAGAGTAGCAGAAAACTTAGCAAATGCTCATAGAATTAGGTTGAATGGCAAATGACCTTGTTCTAAGAACAGAATCCCAATAGCACATACTTACTTTCCTTGCAGGAGAGATTTTGGGCTTCACAAATTAGTGCCAGTGAAACTCCATCAGCCCGATCCCTTTGTTCCAAGCGAAGGAAATATGGACATGCTCACGACGTATAAACAGGACTTCAACTCCTACACTGTATCCAGGGTGGATGCCATCAAACCTCGGGACAGTAAATATCCATGTGCTGAAAAAATGGAGTCTCTGCCTACTTATAAAGGTAGGAGAACAGGGTGAGGTAAAAAAGTCTTTTTAGGCAAACCAGAAAATGTATTTTATATGCACATTCCCTTAGCGCAAGGGACAGCAAACCACTTCCTGCAAATTGAATCTGGCCAGAAGTCTATTTTTGTATGGCTGAAGAGCTAAGAATGGTTTTAAAGTTTTAAAATGTTTGAAAAAAATCAAAATCTTATTATTTCAGGATGTGTGAAAATTACATGACACTCAAAGTTCAATGTTCATGAATGCCTTTATTGGCATAGCCATATATTCATTCATTATTATGTCAGGATGGAGACTCTTATGGCCAGCAGGGCATAGGATATGTAATATCTTGCCATTTGTAGAAATATTTACTGAGCTCTTCCTTAGCTTGCTGCTCGAATCCTACAATGGAGAAGCACTTCAAATTTAATGTTAAATTCTACCACTGGTGATTGTTTCATCTATTCATTAAAAGAGCACTGAAATGTAATATATACATGTATATGTGTGTGCATGTATGTATATATATGTATGTGTGTATATTCAAACAGAAAAGCATATGCCTCATAATTACTAAATGAATGAATTTTGACTGGACCCACATATATCAATGTCACCCAGATCAAGAAATACATTCTTACCAATTTCATTCACCCTTCCCAACCAGACTGAAATCTCTGTGCTGACTTTTTGTTTTTGTACAGTACTGGTGCTAGAACCCAGGGCCTCATGTATATTAGGAAAATGCTCTACCACTGAGCTGTGTTTCCAACCCCATTTATGTAGACTCTTAACACTTTGAATTAGTTTTTTTTTCCAGTTTTGAACTTGATGCAAAATGGATTAATCTTAAAAAATATGTAGTTAGCTTGGCATTTGTGGTGCTTACCTGTAATTCTGTCTATTCAGGATCCATGGATCACAGTTTGAAGCCAGTCCTGGCAGAAAAGTCTGGGAGACTCTTACCTTCCATTAGTCAGCCCAGATAAATGTCTATGGAGATGTGACTCAAATGGTAGAGTGCCAGCCTTGAACTAAAAAGCCAGGAAAAAGCATGAGGCTCTGAATTCAAGCCTCAGCACCAGCATACAAAAAAAGTATTTAATTCACATAAAACAATTGTACAAACTTATAGAGTGTGATGTGATGTTTCAATAAATGTATATGTTAGTATAATGTTTGAATCAGGTTATTATATCTACCAAATATTTATCTTTTTGTGTGGAGAAAACATTCAAAATCTTTTCTTCTATTTTTTTGGAAATATACAATGCATATTTTACTGTGTATATGTTACATACCAGGCATGGGCCTAGGAACTGGGAAGGAAGAAAACAGACCTGCCACTGACCCTGTAGTCTAGTATATTGCTAGTCCTGTGGGTTGGGCAAACAGTAGTAGTTACTCAGTAGGGCACAGCTACCAGGGAAGAGAGGATCAGGTTCGTAAGGAGTATTTTCCTGCTTATAATGCACAGTCACCTTAGGAAGATCAGCTCAAGAGTTCATACAAAATGTTGTGACTGCTAAAGGACTGTGGTAAGGGTTGCCTTCATTGAGCAAGCTACACCTTTAGACTGCATGTGGTAGTGAAGATGGAGGCTGGAGTGAAGGGAGAGTTTCCTAAAGGGGCTCTGTACCTGTCATTCTAGAGGACCCCTCATGTACTTGAACTTATCTGGTTTTTCCTAGGAATTGACTTAGGGCAGGGGTGGCCTGGGCCTCTTGAGCAGCTTGGCCTCATCTTTGGGATCTCCTTTCAGTTCTCTATGAAAGTCACATTCTAACATCCCTTTCCTGTGAAGTCTTCAGCCTCCTGTCCTGGCTCATTCTCTTGTTTATTCCCACCATGAAGTCCTTGGTTTTGCTGGACCTCTGGTCCATCAATGCCTTTCCCTTCTTTCCCATTATCAGCTCATGTGGCTGTTCTTCCCCAAGCAGCCTGTTCCCTGTTTTGTCATTGCTGTCCATCTCTTACCAGTATGGAAGCATACTACTTTCTGTCCTTCTGTTCCTTTCCATGTTTGTGACCTAGAGTATGCTTTAATCTGAACATCTCTTGCCCATTTCTGAAAAAGGCACAGGGAGTTTTTTTTTTAAAGGGTACCTACCTAATTTGATGTCTTTTCTACTTAAGACTGGTCAAATAATCAACTTGATTCTTAGAATAAAATCTCACGTGGCTTTGTAGGTGTGGCTCTTGTTTCCTGAGCCTTCTGCACTAGCCTCAGGACCTTCTTTTGGCCTCCTTTTCCACAAGGCATGTAGAATGCATGATTTCTTCTGTACAGAAACCTCCAGTTTTCTCTGTGCTGTGCTTATCCTTCCCAGACCTTCTCCCATGCCACATGGGAAGGGCTGAGGCCCCCTTTCCTTCCCTTGGTTACTAACTCTCCATGTAGTTGTCTAGTTAATATTTGTCTCTTTGGCCAGGCTATAAACTCTAAGGAAAGCAGGGATCTATTATTTTCTTGTCAATACTATTCCTCACCCCATCCCAGGAAGCCACTGTGGTAGTGCTTTACAAAAAGAGTAAATAGAAGTGCAGGGTGGGATGTCATTTTCTTCTATAGAACCAGCTCTTCTTTTATTTTAATCCAGTGTTTACAGGAAGACAGAAATGGGGTACCATAGATACTAAGAAGGTGAGCCAGGGGAGTGAAACTGGAGCAAGTGCTTACTTCGAAGGGGGAGGACAAGGAGGACATGTCTAGCTTCAAGCTCTCATTTTGTCTGTACCATCTGTGTGTGCCCACCTCCCTGGTGTAGAAGGTTTGCAGTTAGAGGCTCTTCAGAGCAGCTCCCTGCTCAGCTCAGCTCCCTCTTCCCTACCTTTATGGTAGATACAGGGAGAGATCTGGGAATGAAAATGGATCCTTGCTTGCTTTAAGAGTTAGTAAAGAGCCTGGCGCTGGTGGTTGGTGCCTGTAATCCTAGCTATTCAGGAGGCTGAGTATCATGGTTCAAAGCCAACCTGGGCAGGAAAGTCCGTGAGACTCTTATCTCCAATTAACCACCAGAAAACTGGAAGTGGTGCTGTGGCTCAAGTGGTAGAGCACTAGCCTTGAGCTGAAGAGCTGAGGGACAGCGCACAGACCCAGAGTTCAATTACCACGACCACCACCACCAACAAAAGAGTTAGCAAAGATGGAGTAAATATAATGGAGTGATTTCTAAAAAAAGCCTTTACTACTCTACAGCAAACTATTCATCCTCAAAAAACAAAACAAAACAAACAAAACAAAAGAACCTGATCCATGGCTCAGGCTTTTTCATCTTGTCTGTCTCTAGCTTTCATATTCCTTCCTTGTATCCATCCACTTACATCTCAAATTGCTCTCTGCAAATGACAGAGTAATATTTTATGGCTAAAATTAAACCATGGCTGATAGATCTGTAGTGTTCAAGTTAAAGAAAATCTGGTCTTATCCACCTTTTACTTAAGCTTCATATACCTATGAACCGTTTACCTTTGAATGGAATAAATATGAAACATCACCTGGACTGCTTATGACCAGGCATGTGTAGATGAAGAGGGTTTGGTTCTCTGTACATTCATGAGGACAAAACTAGGGGATTTTCATCTTGTGAAGTTTCGAGGTCTTTTAGATGAGAGCAGTTTGTTCCTTGCTTGCCAATAATATCATTGCTTCTAAAACTTAGCTTTAACTACCAAGTATTTGTCTTCTCAGTATGTATAGCGCAGGGAAAGGAACAGTAAAGGTGTCAAGTAAAGAAAGAAATGAACTATTGTTTAGAAGGTCCCTGGGTGACTGAATTTGGGAATAGATATACAGAAATCCTTACCAGTGCTACATGATCTGTAGCAGGAGTGAGGTTTGGGGAAAGTCTGTGACCTTCGCTCTTCCCTTTGGTCAGTCCTGAACCACTTCATGCATGCATGAAGGGCATATACCCTTGCCTAACCTGCCTGATCTTTTCTTATATCACCTGTTGGATGTCTTAACTCTTGCAAAAACTTGCTGCTTGAGTAAGTTTTCCATAGCAATCTTCACATATTATAGTTATACTTTGATTCTCTTTACAAAGAAAAAAAGAAATCAAAGGCCAAGATAATTAAATATATATATTGCAAGGAGTGCTATCTATCTATCTATCTATCTATCTATCTATCTATCTATCTATCTATCTATCTATCTATCTATCTATCTATCTATCTATCTATCTATCTATCTACCTATCTACCTATCTACCTATCTATCTATCTATCTATCTATCTATCTATCTATCTATCTATCTATCTATCTATCTATCTATCTATCTATCTATCTATCTATCTATCTATCTATCTATCTATCTATCTATCTATGTTCTGTTTCCATTATAAGTTCTGTGAGAAAAAATATTTAAATGTTTCCCTTTCTACTCATGGTCAGCACCTTTACTGGGGTCCCTAAAACCACCAATAAAGTATGTTTCAGCAGCATTTGGTTGTAATTTGTGACATTTCCCAAACACTGTGCAATTGGAAAAATTGAGAGTGTAATTACTTGATGCTCAGCTTTAGGTTTAGCTAAGTTTTTTTTAAAAGACCCATTATTGAATGGAATCCCTTTTAAAGAGGTTCTTGCCAATTACCCACATGACACTGTGGCCCTGAAGGGCTTTACTGGTGTGTGAATAGTTTGTCATGTGGAATTCTGAGGTTTTTCTAGGCCTTGTGGAGGTTTTCTTGTAATAAATGCTGGGTGGAGGAAGTCAGGAGGTTGAATAATAATGTGGTTTCAACTATATTGTTGGGTAGCAGAAATCACATGAGGCAACTTTGAGCTTAGGACCCTGTTTTCTTAACACTTCATCCATCACAGAAGAGGGCCAGAAAAGCCCTATTCTGCCCACCCTTAAGTATCTTGAGGCAGTATGTAGGTACCTACAGGTAGATGCCCTGATTTCAGGCAGGCCTGAAGTTTTGGGGTGTGAGACATATGGTTTATATTCAGTAAGATGGTTCCTTCTAAGGCCCTTAATGTTTTCAAGATGTTGACAGACTCATTAATGACCCTTGGAGAAAGATTAGATTTTCTTCTCTTCTTTTCTTTCTTTTGCTTTCCTTTCAATTTTCTCTGTATCTTTTTTTTTCTTTTGAGAGAAAGCCTTAATACATTTCCCAGGCATGCTTTAAAGTTGTGATATGCCTGCCTCAGCCTCCCAAGTGTTGGAATTATAGGCATTCGCCACCACACCCTGGAGGATTTAGACTTTCTTTGAAATATAGCCTATTTAAAATAAATAGTTGGTGGTATTACTAGCCTAAAACAAATTTGAGAGTGTGTGTAGGGATGGGAATGTCAAGGGTTCTGAAATGGCAGAAGCTTAGAAAATCCCACCCCTCCAAAAATAACAGTAAGATTAGATAATATGGTAAAACCCAACCATTGCACAGCTCTGGAAATCAAACAGTGGTATATTACAAATTGAGAGTATGAACACAAGATACAGAAATGGAATCTTAGTTATGAATAGTGGTGATTTGTCATGGAGCTGCTTCCATCATCCCATTCTCCTCCCATTCTTTGTGGCAGTTCTGCTCAGTAAGTCTAGACTGTGAAGGAAAGAAGCTCTTATGCTAGTGGAGTCTTAATTGATTTTAAATAAAGTGCATTACAAAGGATTTTGATTAAAAAATAACCAGCAATGATCCCAGTGAGAAAAAAATCAAAGAAGTTAACTTCAACAACTAGTTTGATGTTTGCAATACTAATTGAGGCAAGACATAGGTCATTAGAGATGCTAGACCTTTAGCAGGGAGATCCAGAGAATGAGATAGAGAGAGTAGGCCTTGATAAATTCATACATCTCTTGATGGTTCTGTAAAGGCTGTGCACCTGGGCAATGCTGCGCATGAGCTCAAGAGATCAGAGGATCCTATCTATGTCACCTCCCTGGTAAAAATAGGAGACCTAGTACCTATGTAGAGGAGGCATGAAATTTCAGCAAAGACCTTTTGGTCTTTGACTATGTTTCCTAACTTACATACAAATTCATTAGCAATTCAAATGACCACTAGGCTACATTTACACAGGGGGAAGCCTAACTTGGAAGCCTAATTAGGAAGAGAAAAATGAGCAAAACTATCAGTGTCTTAAGCTAAGCACCCGTGGCTCATGACTACTCAGGAAGCTGAGGTCTGGGGATTGTGGTCTGAAGCCATCCAGGGTAGAAAAGTTCTTGAAACACTTAGCTCTAACCTCTAAAAAAGCTGGATTTGGAGCTGTGGCTCAAGTGATAGAGTGCTAGTCACGAGCAAAAAGCTAAGGGACAGTACCCAGGCCTCAAGTTCAAGCTCTAGGATTGGCATATATGTGCACACGTGCGCATGTGTGCACATACACACAATATCAGTGATAAGATTATAGAATTAGTTCAAGTATTTCACTAAACAGCAAAAATAAGAACTCCCAATGGAAGGGTTAGAATTCAGAGTTGTTGAGCATATTATCTAACATATCTGTCTTTAAAAAAATATGCAGCAGAAATAGAAAAGAGGAAAGTGTGGTACCTGTGTATGTGCTACATACTGTGTCTCTCAGAACATCCAGATATTGGACCTATCAGACAAGTTGCAATTACAAAGATATTAAAAAGTAGCAGTAAATCATATTTAAAGCATTGAAGGAAAATATCTCAATAACTGCTCATTAAACAGAGAATATTAATAAAGCAATATCATAAAAAACCAAATGGAAACTTTGGAATTAATGTAAAACTTAATGCAAAAAAATTTAATGCATAGAAAGCACCTAAGTAAAATCTACATAAATTTAGTTTCTGTTTATGGATTAGAAGTTTCAATGCTTAAGGAAGAATTACTGAAATGATCTATAGATCATTGTAGTCTTTTTTTTTTTGTCGTACATGTACCAATACTGGGGCTTGAACTCAGAGCTTTTTTAGTTCAGGGCTGTCTCTCTACCACTTGAGGCATAGCTTTACTTCTGGCTTTTTGATGCTTAATTGAACATGAGTCTCATAGTCTTTCCTGCATGGGCTGGCTTCAAACTGTGATCCTCAGATCTCAAACTCTTGAGCAGCTAGAATTATAGTGCCTAGAAATCATTGCATTCTATATATGAAATTCTTATAAAAAGATCAGGAGTATTTTCTAATAAAAAAAGAAAAACTTTAAAGCAATATCAAATTTTATGCATGAAATTCAAATAAACCAGAATAAATATTCTTAGAAACATAAAAGCAAACTGGAAGAGTACTTTCTGATGTTAAAACTGTACTATAAAAGTTATGCTAAAGTCCATTAGACTCTTAGCTCCAATAAACTACTAAGAAAAAGCTGGAAGTGGTGCTGTGGTTCAAGTAGCAGAGCACTAGTCTGAGCAAAGGAAGATCAAGGACAGCACTCAAGCTCTGAGGTCAAGCTCTAGGACCAGCAAAAAAAAAAAAAATGCAGATAATAAAGAATTACCATAGATAAATGCCCTATACTATCCTGAAATGCTCTATCTTACCTTCTCTTGCCCTGATTTCTATAATTTCTGAACCATAAGGCTTTATAGATTTCCCATTGATCCACTTGTATTACTACTTATCTGCTACATTTTTTGAAGTAGAATTCATCACACTGATGATTATATTTTGGACTCAGTCTCAAAATCATACTATATGAACACTCTTCTTTTTTTTTTTTTTTTTTTGTTTTTGGGTCTGGTAGTGGGGCTTGAACTCAGGGCCTGGGCGCTGTCCCTCAGCTCTTCAGCTCAAGGCTAGCGCTCTACCACTTGAGCCACAGCGCCACTCCAGCTTTTTTTCTTTTTTTTTGCTTATGTGGTGCTGGGAATCGAACCCAGGGCCTTATGCATGCAAGGCAAGCACTCTACCACTGAGCTACCTTCCCACCTCTAAACCCTATGTTTTATAATTATAGACTAAACAATATTATCAAGAGCTTTGAGGAGTTGGGCATTTATAGCTAATCACTATAAAATTTATAGCTATCCATCTAAAAATAAGGTAATGACTTATTAGTGTATAGTCAAACTCCAAAGTGAAGGGTGAGCCCAAATTGCTAGAAATATAATAAATATAACCTGATATTAATTATTGTGGGAAGAAAATGCTCCTTCATTATATTCATATCTTTTTTTTTTGGGTCCGGTCGTGGGGCCTGAACTCTGGGTCTGGGCACTGTCCCTCAGCTCTTCAGCTCAAGGCTAGTGCTCTACCACTTAAGCCACAGCACCACTTCTGGCTTTTTTCTTTTTGCTCATGTGGTGCTGAGGAATCGAAACCAGGGCCTCATGCATGCAAGGCATGCAAGGGCCACCTTCCCAGCCCTATTCATATCTTTTAAAGCAAACAATTTATGAATCATTTATTGATATATAAAATATTGCCATTAAGGAAAAATCCATATTATTAAGCGGTTCATATTATTTATACTATAAATCATTTTATAGTATAGTAGTATAGTTTTAAGACAGTGTGGTGCTGATACCAAAATGGTGCAACAATAATCCAGAAAATTATGACTACAGGGATTAAACCTCAGGTTTATTTATTGCCAACTAATTGTTTAAAAAGTTCCTAGGCATTTCAGTGTGAGAGAAGTTATCTTGTTGAGACTTGGTTCTGGGACAATTGGATATCTGTTTGCAAAATGAGGTTCAACCATTACACCATATGAAAAAAAAATGGTGAAGGGCTATGGCTATGGCTCTGGTACAGTGCTTACCCAGCATGCAAGGAACTTGGGGTTTGATGTCTAGTACTGCAAAAGTAAAGTAAAAGTATTTAAAATAAAGCATTTAAAAGGATCATAGACCTAGATATAATATCTAAAAATAAAAATATGATATAAAGGAATAGGTAAGTCCCAATAAAATAACATTTGGTGGTTTCAATACCCCACTTTCACCAAAAGATAGGTTATACAGGCCAAACAGAGATAAAGAAACTTCAGAGTTAAACTATCCCACAGATCAAATGGATTTAACAGAAATCTACAGAGTATTCCAACAGCTGCAGAATATATATTCTTTTCAGAAGCTTATGTAACTCTCAAAAATAGATCATTTTGAGTCATAAAGCAAGTCTTAACAAATACAAAACAATGAAATAGATTTTTTCATCTTACAGATCATAATGGAAGGAAACCAACAGCAAGAAATATAGAAAATATACAAAGATGGAGACTGAATAATACATTTGTATATTTTTAAATTTATTTATTTTCTTTAAATAGTCATACAAAGGGATTTCAATTCAACATGTCAACTCATGAGTTTTAAACATCTTGAAAAATGTCACTCATCCCATCATTCTCCTCCCCCACCTCCATTTATCCCAATCCTGCTCATCATCTCATTTCCTAGCTCCATTTTCACATAGTACATTGAGTACCATTCATTTCTCTCTCCATTTATTCATCCCTACCTGGAACCACCCCCCACTCCCACACCTTGCAGCTTCCTGACACTGTTTTGTTAAACTATAAGTTAATTATTTAAAGGGATTACGGAATAGAAATCCACCCCTGCATATACATAGTTTAGTCAGTTCGATCATTTACATATGCATATGGCTCTGTATGTGTTTTCATATAAGTATATATTTTAGATCTAACTTCCACATATGAGAAAAATATGCACCCTTTGTCTCTCTGAGTTTATCTTACTCCACTCAATATAATTTTTCCAGGACTATGTTTCTGTAAATGACATAGTATTGTTCTTAATGGATAAATAAAATTCCATTCTCCTCCTTTCTATCTCTCTCTTATACACACATTTTCCTTTTTTAACTTCGTAGTTCTCTTTTTGAAAGTCATTCTGTATATATTTTTCCCACTGTTTTATTTTCCCCATTATTTTACTTTATTTTTTCTATTTAACAAAGCAGTTTGTGAATACAGTGTATCACATTATCACATGATCAATGTTAGCCCCTTTCAACATTTTCACCAATCCTTCCCAACTCACCCCTTCCCTTACTTTTCTTTTTTTTGCCAGCCCTGGGGTTTAAACTTTGGGCCTGAGCACTCTTTCTGAGCTCCTTTTGCTCAAGACTAGCACACTTGAGTCACAGTGTCACTTCTGGCTTTTTATGTGATTAATTGAAGATAAGAGTCTCACAGACTTTCCTGCGTCAGCTGGCTTGAAACCACAATCCTCAGATCCCAGCATTCTGAGTAGCGAGGTGTGAGCCACCAGTCTTGGCTTCCCTTACTTTTCTTACTTTTGTAGTATATACATTGGATTCTTGGCTTGCATTCTCTCTCCTTCTCTCTATTCATCTCCCCCTCTTCTTAGCCTGCTCCATCCCTTGCAAGTACTGGTTTCTAAGTGCTTATTTCGTTGGGCTTTGAACTTTGTCTTTTTAAGGAATTACACTATTGGAGTTCTCCTTTTGTAAATACTTGGATTATCATTATTATCATGATCTCTTCTGCTTTAATTTCAGCTGATTATTTATCTTGGAACCAACCAAAACGAGAGCTACTTCGTCCACCACACAGCTACCGGCCAGCATCCACCAAGTTTGATAATAGAACCACTCACCAAGATGACTACCTCACCAAGGGCTTTGTGAGTACCAAGAGCTGTAAACCTCCCCCTATACCAAATCTCTGTAACATCCCATTGGAGGATCTGACTAACTACAAGATGAACTATGTGCCCCACCCTATGGAGAAGCGCTTTGTTTATGAGCCTAAAAGATTTAAACCCTGCGACATCCCCTTTGAGAGCCTCACTACCCACAAAGAGTATTTCCGGGGCCTGGTAGGGAAGCCTGCCAAGAGCCTGAAACCACCAGGCAGGACCGCTGGGCCAGACACACCTTTTGCTAACACCACTGAATTCCAAGACAAGTACCAAGCTTGGCCAACGCCTCAAGTATTCTCCAAATCTCCCGCCAACTATGTCCCTCCTGAAGAGAAGATGGATTTTCTGACAACTGTGCAAGCCCATTACACATACCCTAAGGGTGCCCCTGCCCAGCCCTGCCGACCAGCAGCCCCGATTAAGAAGAGCTGCCGCTTCGAGGGCTCCACCACCACTAAGGATGACTACAAGCAGTGGACCAATGTTCGGGCAGAGTCAATCAGGCCCACTCACCATCTGGCCCTTCCTGCTGAACCTTTGGACTGCCTGACCACCGCACGGGCCCACTATGTACCTCACCCACCTACGAATACCAAAAGCTTTAAGCCTGCCTCGTCTGGACCTCAAGTAAATATCCCTGTGGAGGGCCAGACCACCTACTCTATCAGCTTTACTCCCAAGGAAATGGGCAGGTGCCTGGCTTCCTACCCTAACCCCCCTGGCTATGTCTTTGAGGAAGTGGATGCTGCGGGGCACAAGATATATAGACCATCTTCCGTAACAGGATCTCCAAGGAACAGCCAGCTCTCCATGAGTGAGATGGAAAAACCTAAGGAGAGGGAGTTGGCAGTGTCAGCCTGACTTTGAAAAAGTATTTTAAAATTACACAATACTTTAAAAAAGATCGAAAGTTATTCATTGGACAAAAAAGAATTCCCCAAAATGAAAAAAAAAAAGTTAATCGCCAATTCCAGGATATTTGAATAAAAGGAGATTCATGTGACTCAAGGAAAATGGCATCCGATCATGGGCTGATTAACTTCCCTTAACTGCCCCTCTACTGTCTCCCCTTAGCTCCCTTCCCCCCAACCCCCCTCAGGTCCCTTACCTTACCTTGTGCTCATAGACTCAAAGCTGGTTTCAGTTTTCTTTTTTGTGATCCAGATGTATTTTATTAGTTTAATCATTGTATGAATTACATAATAACGACAAATGTGAAGTGTCAAAAAATAAATTTGATTTTGGGGGGATTGAATGTACAGCTCTATATGTTCACTGTCATGTGCTCTTTGCAATCTGTGTTGCTTAGGACCCTTGAAGAAATTTCATATTAAACTCTATGTACTAGTGGAGGTTTTGAGCTCGGGCCTAGAGTGTTGTTTCAGAGATGCTTCTTGCAGCGTATTTCTACTTCTTTACTGCATGACCTGTTAGTCAGAATAGCTCTTTCTGATGGGGCCCGGGTCTCTTCAGTCAGGGGTAAAAAGAGGAGAGGAAAGGGCTTTGTGGCATCTCAGAGATGCGTGGCTTGCCAGATCCCTGTACTTCTCCAAACGAGAGCAGGCTCCATTCCTGGGAGATTGGGTTGTGAGGCAGGGAGAAAGCCTTAACAACCAGGCAGTTGAGAACTGGCTCTACAGCTGTGGACAGAAGCTATAGGCTCTGGAACAAATTTTTTCAAGCTGTGCAGATTTCTGGGAATTTGGGCCTGCTTGGCCTACAATGACAGTAGTAACCAAATCTGTGACAAAACTTTCCATAGAGATGATCTAGCTCCTGTCCTGGAGATTTCTGTCTTGGGCCTACGGCTTACCAAATTTTATTCCAAGGTGATGTAATTTAGAGTCATTTAACTGGACAAAATTGAAGAAAGACATTTTGTTTAAGAGAGCATTTATGTGTGGGGGACGTCAGTTGAGCTTAGTGATTGATCTGGATAAGTTTCATATAGACAGAAAGAGACTGATAACCCAGCACACAGCTTAAAGGGCCACAGATTGAGACCTGGCACCTTAGCTTCTCTTTCAAGTTGCAGAATCTTTAAGCATGTGTATAGTCTTAGAGAACTTGGGGATAGGGTGGAGGAGATTTCAGATCAAGTCTAGAGATTTGGGCTTAGGACCAGGGTCTGGTTCTCTCTGTCTCTCTGTCTCTGTCTCTGTCTGTCTGTCTGTCTGTCTGTCTCTCTGGCCAGTTTTGGGGCCTGGGCACTGTACCTGAGCTTCTTTTGCTCTTTTGCTAGCACTTTACCACTTGAGCTACAGGGCCACTTCCAGCTTTTTCTGTTTATGTGGTGCTGAGGAATTGAACCCAGGGCTTCATGTATTCTAGGCAAGCACTGTACCACTACTACTCTACCACATTCCAAGTCCCCAGGGTCTGGTTCTCATGTGAGGAACTTGTGTCTTGTTTGCCTAGGGTTTAGCTTTTCCATGGCTCTCATACATGAACTAGACTGTGTAAGTCCCAATCCTTGTGTCTTTAGCATCATTCAGGCAGACTCTACATCATCCAGTCCTCTTGTTACTATGGGACCTGGGATATCTGCTGTTAAGGATAGAAAGGCCCAGAGCAGTTAAGCATATTACTCAAAGTCAAGGTCAGAACTGGAGTCCAGGTCTTCTGACTCTTGATCTATTTTTTCCACACTTTAGATGCTTTTCATCATTGTCCACACATTACATCCATAAATTGCATCAAATCATAAACTTTAGCTTACTGGAATCCACTAAGTGAATGGAGAAATACTATGGTTTGGACCTAAAATGGCTTCCAAAAGACCATGAAAGCAGGATTTGCAGTGCAGCAGTGGTCAGAGGTCACCTCTAGGAGGTGATTGGATAATGAAGGCTCTGCTTTTATCAATCTATTGAAGCATTCATGGCGAAATGGGATATTTGGAGGATGGAATTTGAGAAGGCTGGGCCTAGTTGGAGAAGGTAGGTCACTGGGACTGTGTCCTTGAAGGTATTTTTTTCCCCAGACTCTTCCTCTTTTTTTCTCTTGCTCTATTTCCTGGTGTTTTCCCCTATGTTTTACACTGTGCTCCCCACCATGATGACTCTCCTTCTTCCTTGGAGTTTTCCTCAGGTTTTTGTCAGTGGTGGGTAGCTTCTTTCATTTCATCATCTCTTTTTTTTTTTTTTTTTTTTTTTTTTAACAAATCAATGAAATAATAGACTTCGTTTGAAAAGCCAAATCATTCTAAAATGCTTACATAAATGTAGCAATCTGTTTCCATTCCTCCAACCTTCTTAGTATTACTTCCCCAGAGACATAATCAAATAAAACAGTTGTAAATGGTTTTATTTTAAATTGTTTTATTTTTGCTAATACTTGGGGTCTCCTTTTCAGCATAGTTACATGACTCTGATTTGTATTTTTTTTTTGTCAGTCTTGGGGCTTGAACTCAGGGCCTGGGTGCTGTCCCTGAGTTTTTTTGCTCAAGGCTGGTGCTTAATTGGACATGAGTCTCACTTTCCCAGGCTGGCTTTAAACTGTGATCCTCAGATCTCAGCCTCCTCAGTAGCTAAGATTATAGGTGTGAGCCACCAGCTCCTGGTGTGTTTTGTAAGACTAACAAACTTTTCTAGTGTTTCGGATTGTTAGAAGGAGACAAAACTAAAGAATATGATTGACTTGGATGATTAAAGAACACTGAGCTGTCTGATGAGCTTTGCTTTGTGATGAAGGGGAAGTCTGATCTCCATAGTACCTCAAGTAGCATGAACAGGTGGCTCAGCATCTCTGCTTTCCCTATTTTCTTTGGTCTTATGGAGCCAGTTCACCTTTTCCTATTTATTCTTTTTTTCCTTTGAAATTAAAACATCTGTACTATTATTAAAGTGTTAAATAGAAGTAAAAAGCTCACAAAATGTATGAAGAAAGTTACAAATTGCTATTACAGAGATTTGAGGAACTGAATTCTAAAAACATACATGGTCTTTGGAGTCCATCAGTTATGAGATTGCATGTTGGTCCTTGGCATCCACTAGCTATGAGATCTTCATCAAATTCTCTCTCTCTCTCTCTCTCTCTCTCTCTCTCTCTCTCTCTCTCTCTCTCAAGTAACAATACTGCAGAGAGAGGTTACAGTTACATGAGTAAGGTAATGAGTACATTTCCTATCGAACATTGTTACCTCCTCCTTTGTTTTTCCCCTACCATCCCTTCCCTCCCCACATTCCCAGCTCCTCCCTCCCCCCATCCTGAAGTTGTAAAGTTTGTTTCAACATAGTGTCTTGTACATCAAAATTTTTACATGTAAAAATGTGGACAAGAGCAGTACTGACCTCATATTATATTGTTTACATGGAGTGATACACTGTATATAAGTCACTTAACTGTGGCTCAAAGTTCCTGTCCATCGAATGTAGGTGGAAATGGTGATTGCTCAGTGCTGACTAGTAGAATTTTTGTACAATTTCTTTGTTCAGTATTCAAGTATGTAGGTTAGGATAATTGATTTTTTTGTATATTTTACAAAGTGAAATACTGACTTTGTCCATAAAGCTGAATTACTTTTTGTTTTTTGTTCACTAATTTTGGGATATTGATGAGTATTGCATTGAATTTGTAGATATTCTTTGGCAGTATTTCGATTTTCATTATGTTAATCCTCCCAATCCAGGAGCATGGGAGTTTTTTTTTCCATTTCCTTAGATCTGCTTTAATTTCCTTTTTTAAATTTGTAAAGTTTTCATCATAGAGGTTCTTCTTTGGTTAAGTTAATTCCTAGTTGTTTTTTTTTTTTGAGGCTATTACAGAAGGAGTTTCTTTCCTGATTTCAGCCTTGTACTTCTCATTATTGGTATACAGAAAAGCCACTGATTCTTTTTGTGTATTAATTTTATACCTTGCTACTTTGCCAAAGTATTGAATCAACTGGGGTAACTTGGGAATGGAGTCTATGGGGTTCTTTAAATACAGGATCGTGTCATCTGCAAAAAGAGAGTTTTACTACATCTTTCCCTATTTGGATCCCCTTTATGTTTGCATCTTGTCTTATTGCTCTAGCTAGGAATTCTAATACTATATTGAAGAGGACTGGAGAAAGTGGACATCCTTGTCTTGTTCCTGATTTTAGGATTTTTTAAAGGATTTTTTGCCATTAAGAATAATGCTAGCTATAGGTTTGTCATACACAGCCTTTATTATATTGAGGAATGCTTCATGGATTCCTAGTTTTTCCAGAGCTTTTTATCATAAAGAGGTGTTGGATCTTGTCAAATGCCTTTTCTTCATCTATTGAGATAATTATGTTGTTCTTGTCCTTGCTCCTACTGATATGATGAATTACATTTAGTGACTTGTGTATATTGAACCAGCTTTACTAAATGCATTTTACATTTTTCCTCGTGGCTCTAATGTCTGAATCTGGTATTAAAATTTTTGTTAAAAATAATATAATATCTGATGCCGGGCGCTGGTGGCTCACGCCTGTAATCCTAGCTACTCAGGAGGCTGAGATCTAAGGATCGCGGTTCAAAGCCAGCCCGGGCAGGAGAGACCGTGAGACTCCTATCTCCAATAAACCACCAGAAAACCGGAAGTGGCACTGTAGCTCAAGTGGTAGAGCGCTCGCCTTGAGCTGAAGAGCTGAGGGACAGCGCTCAGGCCCAGAGTTCAAGCCCCATGACCGACAAAAACAAAAACAAAAACAAAAAAAAATAATATAATATCTGGGTCTTCTCGTCTAGCTATCTCTCTTGCTTCATTTTTCCCCTTAAAAATTTGGTACTTTTTAATCTTAAAAGGTGTTTAGAGGGTCAATGGTCTGTCTTTATTAGCTGCTTCTGAGCTGCAAGTGAGGTGCTGGCTTTACCCTCGAAATGAAACCAACAAGTTGTTTCCCTACCTGATTTAGGAGATGACACATGTTCAATTGGCAGAAAATGTAGTTGACCGGCTGTCACAATCAGGGTCAGAAGACATCAGAAGACATCTTCCTTTACTGACAGCTGGGTGCTGGTGGTGCTACTCAGGAGGCTCAGCCAAAATCACTGCTGAAAGTCAGCCTAGGCAAAGAAGTCCATGAGACTCCATTTCCTAACCAGCAAATAGCTAGATGAAGCGGTAGAGTGTTAGGCATGAAGGTGTGAGATTGTGAAGCTTTGAGTTCAACTTCTATGAATGGCAAAAAAAGAAAAATATCAAAGAGAAATTAGTGAAACCCAAGTAAAAAATGACCTTTACAACTTGGGGGGAGGGGAGAAGGGGAGGAGGGAAGATGGGAGAAAATGAGGGATGGTAACACTGTTAAAAGAAATGTACTCATTACCTTACTTATGTAAGATACTTATGTAAGGTACTTACTTATGTACCTATAACCCCTCTGTACATCACCTGTGCAATAAGAAAGACAAAAAGGTAAAAGTTTCCAATATGTGGATAAGGTGTGGGCTACTTCAGAATTCATAACACATTAAAGAAGTGTCAAGTCTATAGCATTAACATTGAATACATCTGCCATCCATGGTTAAAGATGCTAACCTAGATTTGTATGTTCTCTATTTGAGATGGTAATGGTCATGTCACAGTAACCCTTTATTGACATGTTTTAGTTAAATACTGAGTGTATTCTACAGGAAGGAGGTTGATTTTTAAATCATTTACTAACATAAGGAATACATTTCTTTGCTTCTATTGTAGAAGATGAACTTTCTTTTGTGTGTGTGTGTGTGTGTGTGTGTGTGTGTGTGTGTGTGTGTGTGCATGTGTGCGTACGCGCGCGTGTACCAATTCTGGGGCTTGAACTCAGGGTCTGGGCATGTCTCTGAGTTTTCTTGTTCAAGGACAATGCTTTACCAATTGAACTGAAACTCCAATTCTGGCTTTTTTGGTAGTTAATTGGGGTTAAGAGTCTCATAGACTTTCCTTCCTGGGCTGGCTTCTAACTGAAATCCTCAGCTCTCAGTCTCCTGACTAGCTAGGACTACAAGCATGAACCACCAGCACCTGGCTCTGAGCTTTCTTTTCTAACCAGGATCCATGCTCTTGAGCCATGCAAAGGAGGTGGGAAAGGATGTGTCCTCCATATTTAGTACCATTTTCACCCTGTATATATTTTACCTGCTACCTCATTTAGCCCTGTTGGGTTCTGCCTGAAGCACCGCCTCCCCTCCGCTCCTGGTTCCCTTAGCACACACATTCTCAGCTGTGGCTTCTTTGCATGCCAGTCATCAATCCACTATCCTCCACCTGTCTTTTTAAAATTAGTCATTTGGCTATTGAGAACCCTCCTATGTTCTTCATTGTGATTTCAGTGTTCCTTTGGTGTGGTTTAACATGCTTGTGGGGGTGAGTGGTTAGTAGAGGTGGGTAGGCAGGCCCACTGCACCTGCATGGAGCCAGTTGAACAGATTTCACTAGACTTCCCAACTGCAAAGTGTACATGGAAGACAAAGATGACTCATCCTCTGGCGGGCAGACAGGCCATACGAACTGTAAGGAATAGGAAACTGGCCATTGACACTGGTTGGTAAGCAAGCTTCTCTGTGCTCAAGCTAGTGCTCTACCACTTAAGCCACAGTGCCACTTTTGGCCTTTTCTGAGTAGTTTATTGAAAATAAGTCTCATGTAGTTTCCTGCCCCATCTGGCTTCGAATCATGATCCTCAGATCTCAGCCTCCTGAGTAGCTAGGATTACAGGCATGAGCCACCAGTGCCTGGCTCAGTGTAATTCCTTGAAAAGACTTAAGTCACAGCCCAACAAAATCAGTACCAGGAAATGAATACTTGCAAGAGGGTGGGAGGGGGAGGGCAGTGGGAGAGAGGGGTAGAAGAATGAAGAAGGGGAAAGGATGAGAATGTGGGTAAGAATTCATTGTATATACCACAGAATTGAGAGATAAAAGGGAAGGGGTACATTGAAGGGGGGGTGAAGATATTGAGTGATGACATAGATCAAGATGCACTGAACACATAAACTGCTTTGTTACATGGCAAAAAATTCAATATATAACCTAAAGTAAGGAAGGGGATGGTTTGGAGAGGGGTGGGTGAGAATGTTGAAAGGGGTTAAATTGACCAAGATGCACTGGATTCATAAACTGCTTTGGCAAATGCCAACTTCTTTGTATAACTACTTAAAGATAATAATAAAAACCCGGGCCATTGAAAGTGTATAGGTGAAGGGAGCATCATTAACCTCCAACCCAAGGCCATTCCCCAGAGCTGTGCAGCCCAGTCCCCTCATCAATCCTGCCCTTCTCCTTGCCACTCTCATATATGACCCAGGGCCCACTCCTAGCTGGGGTCCCTGCTGGCGGTAACTGGGGGAGCAGGCAGTTGCTGCTTGGTCTTAGAAGTTTTGTTGTCATATAGTATCTTCTAAATGACTTTCCATTATAGCTTTTCCTTGCTCTGGAAGGAATTGTTTGAAATACACCCAGTAAAAACAACTTAGAAGCTTCTACATCTACAGCAACCATGATGCTAACGGGATGAGAGCAATGGTTTCCAAAGTGACCCACGGGGAAGAGGAACTGGAGCACTCCTTTTCTCTGACAGTGACTTTCAGCTGTGTATTTGTCAAGAGGAAGCAGGTGGGATAGGTGGGGGCATGCACACTCTTAACTGCAGATTAATGGCTCCCTATCCCATGGGCCATCAGCTAAGCCCACATCTGGTCAGCAGGCCTCCAAGTGGGAAGACAGAGGCCTTTCTCAGCATAGATGCTGGAGGTGAGGGGCAGAAAGGAGGTTTTTTGTTTTGTTTTGTTTTGTTTTGTTTTTTTTTTTGGCAGAGC
Organism: Dipodomys merriami; assembly: GCF_024711535.1. Lineage (NCBI taxonomy): Eukaryota > Metazoa > Chordata > Mammalia > Rodentia > Heteromyidae > Dipodomys > Dipodomys merriami. The sequence goes on along the minus strand of NW_027202382.1, from coordinate 2,847,695 downwards.
AGGCACTGACATTGCACATGGTTGTCTGAGCAGGTGTTTGATTCCTCCTTGCTTTGGGGATACAGTGGGAGCCCAGGAGCTTATGTATCTTCCAGAACATGTACTCTGGATTCTGGAAAAGGCATCAGGATTGTAGCACCAGGTTGCTAGACCAGGCTCCACTTTAAGTCATATATAGTACCACAGTTGCCTGTAGTTGTTGCCACTGCATTTTCAGCTGTGGACATGAGGCGTCTTGATGCCTTTTCCTAGCCAAGCCTCAAAGTATGACTGCCAATGCAGCTTTGATGCTAACCAAAAGATCCAGAAGATTTCCATTCCTCTGACTATAGAAAGCTCTGAGTTTTTTTTGAATCTTCACTGCCCCTAATAACTAATCTGCTTGCTTATAACCCTGCCTTCCCGCTCAGGGCCAAGGCTATGCATTCAACAACAAAGGGAAATAGTCATCAACTCACAGCCTCAAATCCCCATCCATTCCATTATAGAAGCACAAAGCAAGGGAGCCTCACAAGTACTCTTTAAACAGGCAAACAGCGACTTGAGTTATAGGCAGACAAAATACCTGAAAAATGACTAAAATTCGACATCTGTGCCAATAGATGACTTATAAACTAAGAAATGGATTTTTTTTGGCTATGGGTTCTCCTGGGTATAGAAAAATAAAAGCTTTTCATTTTACACTTTTGAAGTAGAGTTGGATGCTTTCTATCAGGTTGGAGTATTTTTTTCCTTGGCCTAAGTATTACAATACTTCCCATAGTCAAAGGTCATTTGAAATTGTTATCTGTTTAAGTGCAAGGCGGGAACCTGGAAAGAAACAGCCTTTTAGGTGCCAAAATTATCATTGCCTTGAATTTCATGTATAGAAACTGAAGTATTGGTGTATCCTTACTGTCCTGGCTCTTAAAAAAAAACCACACAATTAGCCAGGTACTGGTGGCTCATGCTTGCCATACTAGCCACTCAGGAGGCTGATAATCTGAGAATCATAGTTCAAAGCTAGCCCAGGCCAGAAAGTCTGTGAAATGCTTATCTCCAATTAACCCCTCAGAAAACCAAAAGTGGCACTGTAGCACTGTAGTGGCACACACACACACATACACACACACACACACACACACACACACACACACACACACACACACACACACACACACAGTTTCTCCTGTAATGTCCACAAATGAGTATGAGGGCTTACTGCTAAGAAAGTGATACTTGTAGCCAAAAATATCTTTAAAATGGAGAACTCAAAACTATTGAAGTTCAAGAATTATGACCCTGATATAATAAAGACAAGTCTGTATATCTGCACACACATTTTATTAAGTCTGGAAAAATATACCATGGTTTGTGCTTATGACCTCAATTTAGTAAAATGAATAAAAAAATCACACACATTTTTAAAGGCTGGAAAAATGCGTCAACAGTGTTGGATAAATGAATTCCCCTTTGTCTCATTTATCCAGAATAATAAGGGAATGGGGACTTGCAGGATTTTAATATTGGGTTAACCTATAGGTAATATGCACTAGGTTTTCCAAGGTGTTCTGTGGGTTACAAGCCCAATGATAATGGTCTTCAAAAGAAAAGTTCATTAGACATATAAGTTTCGTGAATGCTTCATACATATCCCCTTGATGCACATCCTTATAGCATGTTCATATTCTGAAGTCTCAAGTCCAAGTATCAACAAATTGTGACTTTGTGTCGCCTAGTGTAAGAGTTAGCATTCTTGCAATAACAAGTACTTAAGTAAAAAATGAAACCAAACAAAAAACCCCTATTGGCTTGAGTAGTTATGGGAAAGTCTAAGACTTTTGTATCTGTTGCCTAGTTGGATGCAATGAGATGAGATTTTGGTTTCTATGTTTGCACTCCGTCCCCCCCCCCCCCCCCGCCGCTGCCCCTGTATTTCCTTCCCAGGTGGGCCTTGTCCATATGCAGCGATTGATGGTGATTCTAAGATGACCTGCATCCTCTTCACTAGCAATTTCAGTGATTCTAGAGCTGACCACAGTGGCAATAGAAAATACTTATTGTCTAGGATGGAGCTCAGGTCCACCCCTGAACCAACGTATAGGACTGGGGTGAGCCATTGTAGACTACGTGAACAAGAGAGTTAATGGTCAGCTGGTCCCCAAAGGAAACTGAAATGTCATTTCCAGAAAAGGAAGGGATGAATGCTGAACAGGCAGAAACAACATTTTTAAACTCTGACAATAAGTCCTTTTTATTGTGTAAAATATATTGGAACACACATTGAAAAATACAGCCAAGTACTCATCATAAATTTTTTCAAGTTTGGAAGACAATAAAATACACATGCCACGCAAACATGTAGTTCAGTCTTTGATGAATCAGAAACCTCATTGGACCCTGCAGTGCCTCAGGGTTAATGCTAAGTGCTGAAATTCTCTGACCATTGACCATTGAGACTGCAAGGCTTCTTGATAAAAGGGAAGTTAGGTATAGCCAGAGTGCAGGACACAGGGGCATCTGGGAAAGTTCATTTGCGATGGACTACAGACTCACTTCTCTCCTGTATGGCACTCTTCAGAGTGTGGACGCTTCATTTCATTTCATCCATATGAGCTATCCCGCTCTGTTGGTATTTATCCAGTTCAGAAGATAGACAAGCAAATGAGGCTCAGAGAGATTAAGCAACCTGGCAATATCCTCCCAGGATTTCTCAGAATTAGAAGAAATGTGTTTGTAAAAAACAACTTTGTGAGGGGTAAAGAAGTTTTAAAATGGCACATGGAAGAAGGGGAGTGTTAAACTTAGGATGCAAAAGACTTATTCAGCCTGAAATTAAAGAATGAGCCTTGGGATGCTTTATTTTTTGGTTGGTCTTGGGGCTTGAACTCTGGGCCTGGGTACTGTTCCTCAGCTCTTCAGTTCAAGGCTAGCACTCTACCACTTGAGCCATAGTACCACTTCTGGTTTTCTGGTAGTTCATTAGAGATAAGAGTCTCATGGACTTTCCTGTCCAGGCTGGCTTTGAACTGTCATCCTCAGATCTCAGCCTCCTGAATAGCTAGAATTATAGGCATGAGCCACTGGTGTCCAGCTTTGGGAAGCTTTTTAAAGGATCAGAGTCTATAGGAATATGACTTACATAATTGAGTTGATAGAACAACTTTGGATATGGTAGCTCTGGATGGGTATGTATGTGTGAGAGAGACACATACAAACAGATCACATGAGTTTGTGTGAGAGAAAGAAGAGAATATGAAACATCCAGTAGAGGTTAGCATGTAAACTTAGTAATCCTTTATGAACACACACACACACACACACACACACACACACACACACACATTAGTTAGATTGCAATAGAATTTCTTCATATACCACCCATTTTCTTATATGAGAAGGAATAATTATATCAAAGAGTTGGAGATTTCTTGATGGGATCTTTTCTTTAGTAAGTTCTTGGTCTGAAAGCATTAATCACTTTAGACTGGATTCTCTTTACTCTGGAAAGTGTTTTCTTGGAATTTATGGAGAGGGGAGGTATATTTATTATTTTGTGGGGTCATGCACAGTCACATTTATTTTGCTGGTCTTATTATAAGACCCCAAATGATGATATTTAGGGAGTTTTATCTTCTTGACTCACAGGCTTGTGAAAATTCCATGACTCCTCCAACTTTGTTTGCCTCAGGCCCAGGAGGTCACCTGACTCAGGCTTGTCCCAATGCTCTTTTCTGGCTTGTGAAACCGTCTGCCACACTCCTGGGTCAGGTGTTGCCCTCCACACATTGTTCTCCTTAGAATTCCCTCTCCTCACCACCAGATGACCTCAGGTGCTTGGAAGTATGTTCCTGATATTGGTTTCTGCTGCCTGTCAGGTGAATGCCCTGTGTTATGGGTGATAACTGAGCCTTGTCTTTCATGTCTTCTCTGCCTCCTTCATATGCCTACATCCTAGTCCCCAGTCCTCCGTCCCATCTTAGCTGTTGCCATTGAGATGGATGGAAGGCTGCTTAACGTAGCACTGACTTACTATTGCCCCATCCTTTCTTTCTACTCATAACCCTCTGTGGGTACCCTCATTCATTCATGTATTTATTCATAAGATACACATTGGGTGCAGACTTGATTGTGGCTGCTTTGGACCATATTCAGATTCTGTCCTTGTGGAGATTGGGATTTAGTAGAAGAGAAAAACATTCATAATATGTTTAATAAGCAGTGAACAATTTTATAATTACGTATAACTTAATTAAAATAATGAACATAAGGGCTGGGAAGGTGTCTCAGTGGTAGAGTGCTTGCCTCACATGCATGAGGCCCTGGGTTTGATTCCACAGCACCACATGAGCAGAAAAAAGCTGGAAGTGGTGCTGTGGCTCAAGTGGTAGGGTGCTAGCCTTGAGCTGAAGAGCTGAGGGATAGTGCCCAGGCCCAGAGTTCAGCCTCCACGACCAACCAAAAAAAGTAATGAATATAAGCTTAATACATATATATGTCAGAAGACAATAAATGTATGAGAAAATCAAGATATAATGGCCTGTGAGCTCAGAGACTCACAGGTTGTAGCTACTGAAGTGACCAGGAAGGACCTCGGCGAGAAGGTGAGATTTGAGTTATTTGAAGGAGGAGGCCAAGTAGATATTGGGGAACAATTAGAGCGAAGCCCCGAGGTGGGCATATTTCTGTCTAGGAAGGAGGCCAGTCAAGGAGAGCTAAAGTCAAGTTGGAACTGGGAAGTACCAAGGCCTGGCTTGTGTGAAGGTCATTACTGTAGCCATCCTGCCTGCTTGAGTAGGCTGGAAGCCAGGCCTGGAGGGGAGTTTCCTGCACATTTTTCATATCCGTGTGATGCAGGCTCACCTTTGGTGGGTAGAAAAGGTCATGAGAAAAGTCATATTCTGGGTATATTTCTAAGACAGGCCAAATGGAGTTGTGAGGTGAAATCAACTATAATTCTAGAAGTTTTGGCCTGAACTACTGTTAGACAGAGCTGTCATCCATTGGGATTAGGGGTGAAAGGGGTAGGACACTTTTGATTCTGGATGGCCAACAGCCATCTTCTGTGGAGTAGCGCAAGATAGTTCTTCCTACTTCACTGGTTACTAATAAGCATGGATTTATGATTGGATATCTTGAATGTTAAATATATCTAGGGTGTAAATTTAGGTTACTTACATAAGCATGAGTTTATATCGAAATATTTATGGAGAATATAACAGTTGTAGTTGGTTCAAAGGAAGTAGATTGGAGGAGACCATAGTAGACTTAAAGGATAGAGTCAGAAGCTTCCAAAGGCCCCAGAGAGAGGATTAGGACTAATGGGAGTAAACACTGGGGACTCAGGAGGAGTCAAATGGAAACAAAATGAGCTGGAAATTGTCCAGAGCTGAGACTTTTCAGTTGGAGTAGGACATAGTGTCATTTGATGTGGGTTGTGGCCTATGGAGGTTCTTCTTAATGGTAAGGATTGAGCTCATACTACATGTCTTTTTGCCTAAAATTGATTCTTAGCAAGTGTAGGCTAAAGAGTAGGAAATGAAAAGAATATGGTGGAGGGGAAATAAACCTTAATGATAGAATGAAAAATCACTAGGATGCGATGAGAACTTTGGTCCTTTTCCATCCCAACTGGACCCAAATGTGAAGGCAAACTCTTAGTACGTGGGGTTGGACTATTCAGGAGCCTTGCTCTCAGGTGGTTATCTTGAATATCTTTACTCCAGAAAGCAGAGGCCTGTGCTGGCTGAAGAAATTGGGTGCCTGGATCCATGGAACTGGCATCTGTCCAACACCTGGTATTGTGATATGCTGGTCTCTAGTTATGGGATGGAATGATACGGGTGGATGGCTGAACAGCTTTGTCATCTTCCTTCGACATCAGCCAAGTCATTTCCTAACCCTTTCCTAAAAATGACTGTGGGAGGTCGAGGGGAAGAAAACCAAGGCCATGACATACTTCATCATTTTCTGACCTTGACCATTAAACATTTCCTAGAGTTGCTTGTCTAGCAACTAAGTTGTTTGCAGTCTGTCTATTCTCCTTCATGGGATTTGTAGGAAGGTCAACCCTGACCAGCCTGGGGGAGGCAGATTTCCCAGGCATGTCTTCTGGTCTGACTGCTGACTGTGCAATCTCTCAGGTCCCAAGCATTCTGCTAAAACAAATATTCTTTATGTTCAGCAGGAGAACCATTCCCCACTGTCTGATTTGTCCTCCTTCACATAAACTTGTACATTTAACTTCTGTTTACCTGTATATAAACCATATCTTTAGAGGAAAATGCTTCATCGAAGATGAATTTTGTCTTTTGAAAACACAGAGGTAAGTGACAGCTGTTTGTTGTTGTATCAGAGGCATGGTACATGTGCTTGATGGAGACCAGGTGGCTCACAGAAGCCATCAGAGTGAAGTTGTAAACTTCTACTTGACAAGTAAGGTGCTAGACTGGCTCTTGTTAGCAAAGGCTTGGTTCCCAATATCCTTTTTCCAGTTTAGGGATGGCAACAAAACAACTGAAAATCTTCTAGTGCCAGTCCTGAGGCTTGAACTCTGGGCCTGGGCATTGTCTCTGAGCTCCTTTTATGTAAGGCTACCACTTGAGCCACAGCACTACTTCTGGCTTTTTCTGGGATTTAATTGGAGATAAGAGCCTCAAAAGCTTTCCTGCCTGATCCCATGATCCTCAGTTCTCAGCCTCTTGAGTAGCTAGGATTGCAGGTGTGAGCCACCAGCATCAGACTGGCATGAGTATTTATAGTTCTACAATGAAATATTTTGTTAAAGCCACATGTTCAATTTCTTAGAATAGAATTAGAAAAAGAGCTTTCAATTGTATTTTCACACTGCTCAGCAGGAGTGTGGCATGCTGGGGTAAAGCCCTAGAAAACAGGCTAGGGTTTAGCTTTAGGCTGTGGGTGCTCTTATAACAGTTTCTATGTGGATATCATCCTGGGACATGCTGCTCTTTCCTGAATTGCTCTACAAATGAAATTTTGTAATTCTGCAGTAGCTATATTTGTACTAAGCTGTTTTAAAATAGAGAATGAGGAGCCTGATACATCAAGAGAGTTAATTTTAGGGCAGAAGAAAACAACTACTGCTGTAGAAGACTCCTTTGGCATCTACCAAGCTCCAAGCAGCAGGGAAGAATGGTGTCTCTGCCAAGATGGCCATATGCAAATAAGCTTAATCATAGGGCTGATGTGAAGATTAACTGAAGTGATTTATAAAGATCAGCCTCTAGGAATAGTGTTTATGAAATATTTTATCATATAGCTGTCTCATACTATATATCATGTATCTTTGTCGGCAGGAAGCCTGAGCTGGAGAAAGAGTATTTTCAATTTCCATCTGAATCTCTCCTATAACAACCCTTGCTTGCTTTCAGAAGCTGCTGTGATCTTGCCTTCCCACTACACAGGGTTGTAAATGAGGTGCCTGGTTGTCTCCTTTGGTAGCAGTCAGCCTGTGTCCATATCTATAAACACAGCTCCTCAGGGCTCATGTAGAAAGCTGGCCTTTCCAGGTGTAAGCCCTCAGCTTCCATGCACAGTGGAACACTGCAGGTACTGTCTTTCAGTCACACACACACACACACACACACACACACACACACACACACACACAACTGGTTGGGAGCCACTGAGCTGACAGGAACTTAACTCACCCCTCAGTACAAAACCCAATGGGAAAGACTTGGACAAAATTATATTAAGTGAAGTAAGCCAGGCCCAAAGAAACATAGGTCCCATGGTTTCCCTTATTTGCAATAACTAGTATATATCTGAGACAAGCAGAAAAGGCCAGATATGTTGATGTTAGGTGAAATGAACCCCAAGATAAGTATTCAAATGTTTTTGCTTTCATGCAATTGTTTCTAACATATTTATAAGATGATTTCTTTGTTGCTTTGTATGTCCCTCCCCCATGGTATGACCCCTGCTTTCACTGTATTTGATGTTGGTATAATTTGTGGAGGGGAAGGGAAAAAACAAATCGTTTAAATAGAGATACAGGTGGACCCATTGCAACAATGAGATGTACAAATTGTTATGTCGAAAAATGAACTTTACAACTTTGGCGGGGTAGTGGGGGTAGAGTGGCGGGGAGAGGGGGGAGATGGGAAGGTATGGGAAGGGGAAACAAAGGGGGAGGCAACAATGCTTGATAAGAAATGTACTCATTATCTTTCCCATGTAATTGTAACCCCTCTGTATGGTATTTTCACAATTAAAAAAAAAAAGAAAAAGAAGCCAAATGGGAAAGATGAGCTGAAGAGAGACTCTTGACGACCAGATTTAAATAAATAAGCTGTATTATCTGTACAAAAAAATATAAATACAGTTTTGTGTTTAGAGGAGGAAGTGCCTCCTTCCACATTTATCCAGCAGCCCTAATAATCTGTGGTACTGCTGAGTCACAATTCACAGAACAGACAGTAAATGTACATTCAACTCATGCAAAGAGCACACTGCTTTCCACCCCAAACCTAGGCTCTCCAATTCACTCTGAAACCCATTTCCAACTCTATACCCTGACACATGGCAGAGCTGGAAAATGCCTATTTTTTCCCCTAAGGAAATGTAAATATTGACCATCAATTTCCAATAGCTATTGAACAAGAAATAATTAACCACATTAATAGTATGGAACTTGTCTTCATCAATCCATGCATAACTATTATGTCACAAATGTCCTGTGTTAGCTTTTACAATGTATTCTGTACACAGTGAATAATGGATCCAGAGTTAAACACCAACTTCTAAAAATAGGAAGGATACAAATTATCACCATTAAGCTTATAAGAACACAGCTGCAGGAAGTTAATTTAAAGGGTTCCCCAATATTTTTTTTCTGGATGACAATGTACAATTATTATTAATATTGCACTTTTTTATACAAGACATCCTAATAAATATTCACAAAAGATATACATAGAAAACATTCTATTTTATTTTAAATAAACATTACACTGCATTTTAGCAACATGATTTCTTAGAACCCATCTTGTAATGAAGAAAAAGTGACCCCCTTTACTGTCCATAGCTTGCCTAGAGACAACATAATAATGTCTTCCTCATGAATTTTACTTCCAGGCTGGCTGGAAAATGCAGTCCTGATGATAGTGGCCCTGGGGTGAGTGGCATTTCAGGAGTATATATATATTCTCTGAGGGAAAATGGCTACAACTGCCCAGCTTACTAAAGGAGACTACTTGGGGAGGAATCACAAAGTACTTGCTAAGAAATCTGCTATGGAGAATGAACGATTTGCAAAGTAATTGCAAGGTTTTTGTTTTGAGCTTGACTTTGTTGTAACCATTTTTTTTTACCATAATGGATATATGCAGCTTTCCCTGCTGAGTGGTTGAATGTCCAATTCTGGCACAATAATTACTATAAGGCGTACACTATATCACTGTGTGGGAGGATAGGTTGAAAAGCCTTCCAGGACAGTCTTGGAGTCCTTAACTACTTTTTGGCTTCACCACAGCTCCTTATCACTCTTCTCAATTTGCTGTATAAACACCATGTATAGTAGTAGATCCAGTGCTACAGGAAGGGCCTGCAGATTCTAGGGGTAGTAGGGTAGGCAGGGCACACCATGGGCAAAACCCATTCTTTTATTCCACTCTCTGGTCAGCTGTGGCATGAAACCCGGTGGATGCTCTGGCAAATCATTACTGAATCAGTTTTGAGCAAAGGACCCCAGTCCCTGGCTCTAAGTGGAGCAGCAAAAGCCATTCAGGCAGAAAGCTCACTCAACGTCTGCTCAGAATGCCCCCTGGTGCACAGCAGTACTTTGTTCAGGGCTAGGGGACCTTTGATTTACATAAAGAGATGCCAGGGATGGCCGTGCTGCATAGCCAGATGCTGACTCTTGCTGACTTTGCTGACTCTGCACAGGCAGGAAGTTCATCCAGAGCAGGGAGTGGGGACTCTCCCTTCACCCTATAGGAGGTGCAATGTGGACACAGAGAAAGTTCTGAATGAACATCACCACACAGCTCCACTGAACCTACAGGGGTGCAGGCCTGTGCCACCACCTGTCAGGCGAGCCTCATGCAGCTGCCTGGAAGTCCCTCCTTGCCTTTGATGCCTCACTACTGAAGAGCACACACAAACTTCCTTTGATTCTGTTCTTTCCCTCCTTTCTTGATTTCCTGCATCTCTGTGCTAAAGCTTGCTATGTCTCCCTCTTTACTGCTACCTATCTATGGCGGTCTTCTCTTCCTGTTCCTCCTACCCTAGAAGCACTGAGTCCTGGGGTGCTTTCCTTTGATATCCCCATGGCCAAGGAATAGGAGGTGGTGTGAAAAGAGCAACAGTTCTGCCTAACTTCCAGGAAAGAAACAGCTGGTTGTCTACTGTTTGCATCAACCCCACCCCCACCTGGCTCTCCTAGTCTCTAGGGGCTATGGCTTCCTCTTCCTTGGTCACTTTGAGCCCTCTATTGGGAGAAAGTTGCCTTCACAAAAGGCTGCTGCTGCTGCGGTTGCTACTGGGTGCCTGGCAGGCTCTGTAACTTCCTGTACACATCTGTCCTTTCCCTTTCCCAACACTGTCCTCCAGCGAACTGACAGAGAAAACATGTTGAGGTCCTCAGGGGTGGGGTGTGGGGGTGGGAGGTGGGTGTGTGCAGGAGGGGCAAATAAATAAATAAAACCGAGAAAGCGTTAGTTCTGTCCCAGGTGGAGGCGTGAGTCCTGTGGGGTTGGCCAGGGTAGAGTTCTTCCCCATGCCCTGTCTTCACGCTTTGCCACAAGTTCCACAGCAGCGAGATTTGAACTGGTTGAGTTGGCAGAGTTTCAGCTGTTTCACCTTCTCGCAGTACCTGGTGGTGTCTCTGCACTCGGCTGGGAAAGCAGGAGGTGGGGGAGGGGACAGAAAGGAGATGTGAAACAGAGGCTAACTGATGGAGACCATTGCCGGGGTGCCTGGAGTACAGGATGCCTTTGCTGCTGCTCTGCAGCCCCTCTGGGCAGCCTTCGAGCTCAGCGATTTGCCACCCCAGGCTGCCAATAGCAGGATGGCATCTGCCTGCATCTATCTACTTCCTTCTGATAGCACATTCCTACTTTCTGATTGTGCTTCTTTCCTCTCCCCTTGCGATTACTTTACCTCCTTGCTTGCCTTTTCCCATGGGCTCTTGGTGTTTTAGAAGTGACTCTCGGCCTTGAGATGGTTCCCAGTGGGACTGGGCTCTGCTCCATGTTGAGAGAGCAGATGAGTAAAGTTCTAGTTGGAGGCCCTCACCTCTAGGTACTTGGACTTTGCTTATTCTGTGAAGCTTTTCTTATATCCTCTACTTAAATTTCTTTAATCCTTCCACCCATCAGGTCTTAAATATACCGTGGTGTTCCAGTTCAGCATTGGTTGACATTAGATGGTTCTTAAAATCAGGATAGGTTGAGCTGGTAAGTATCTTTTTCTTTAGGTCTGTGACTAGGATTCCAACTCAGTACCTGGTGCTTTCGGCTCACTGGCTGGCACTTTACCAACTGAGCCACGCCTCCAACCCCATCTGGTAAGTGTCCTAAGGGCTTGATTGCACTCTGGCCTGAACATGGGTCGGTATTTTACCAGAGTACAAAGCTCATCCATCCTACCAGTGTATGAAAAGGAATAGGCCAAGTGCCTACAGGGTACCTGCCTTAGTGTTGGGAAATCTATTGCTTAATGAAGATCAGTGTAAGGAAAAATACACTGCCATATTTCTTCTTTTATTTCCTGTTCTTTGTCTCAACATTTACTTTCTGCCTTATGGGGAAACACTTCTAACTTGGGTTTGGGGTTCCAAAGAAGAGAAAATGGATCCTACCCAACCAGAATATATATTTTTTTGTGTAGGGCTGTGGAGGCTCCAAAGTTGAGGGAAGAGGGAATAGAAAAAATAATGATATCCCAGGGCTGTGGCCTCCTGCCCAGTTCCAGTGGAGGCCCCTGGGCAGGGGAGGAGGGAGGTGATCAGCAGGTCCTTGGTCGGTGAGAAGCAGAACAGTGGTGAGTGCAAGGCCAGCTGAGCTTGAGGCTCTCTGCATGCTTCTTCAGTGTTAACAGCGCTCTCTCTTTAGTAGCTTGGTCCCTGTGGACCACTGTACGTCATCCCCTGTGGCAACCAACAGTCTGACTGCAGGTGGGCTGGAGGATGATTTCATCCAGCACTTGGCCAACAGCATTTGGTAATCTCAGGGCTAGGGTGGAGACTGTAGAAGCCCGTGGGGGGGGGCATACCGTGCCATCTCTTGTGGCCTAGACACGTCCACCCATGTACCTCACTGAAAACACTCAACTCTGGCCCCCGCTCACAATCCTTGGGGAACCTGATCCAGTGCCCCGGGGTTGAGGCTCAGTTTCAGGGACTGCCCTCTGCACCCGATGCCCCGTGGGGAACTTGCAGAATGTTCTTTGGGATTGGAACGTACTGTTTTCACATGGGGTGATGTTGCAGCGCTGCCAGTTGGCAGGCCGGGGCCCCCAGGAGCACAGGTGCTCAGGCACGGCCTTGTTGGTGCGGACATGCACACACTCTACGCGCCGGGACTGGAAGCCATAGTTGCCACAGGTCGCTGTGCACAGGGTCCACAGGCTGACCCTCCAGTGTACGCTGCAGGCCTCCGACCAGCAGTTCTGGGTGCTCACAGGCCTGCAGGAGAAAGGTGGCAGGCTTATGGTCTGTCTCTAAACATCAGATCAGGGGGACAAACGTGAGGATCATACTCTAAGCTTAGCAATGGTAGGTGACTCCTCAAGAACGTTCAGCATTCCCAGGCTGTGGTTTGGAGTTCTTGCTCTGTTACTGACTGTAAGATTTTAAGAGAACAACTTAAAACTGAATCTCCATCTGTCCTTCTCTACCACATTTGCATCTCTGCATGACCTGAGAATGCACTCTACTCAGTGTAGAAGCTGTGCAACTTGGGGCCTGGTCCTAGGTGGGGTTAATAAACTCCTCTTCAAGGGGGACAGATAAAGAGGAGAAGTTGTGGCAAGAATCCCCAGCCTAACTTCTACAGAGAGATCAGTAAGTATGAAGGTCCCTTAAGGTTTGCTGACTAGTGTGTATAATCTTGCCTCCTGCCCACCTCATTCAGGTTTCTTGGGGAATCAGGCCTCTCTCAGAGGGATAAAACACATGCCTGTCTTATTTTCAAGAGAGCAAAGTCCAGCCTGGCCCATCCGGCAAGTACCGAGCCATCTCAGTAGGCCAGTGGCCTGGGATGATGGAGGGGCATCTGATCCCTGGGGCGGTGGGTGTTTGCATGGGAAGTAGGGCAAGGATGTCTAGAGCATCCTATTACCTGGGAAGGGCGCTGCATTGTTCGGAGGGTAAGGCGATGCCATCCCGGGTCTGGCAGAAGACTTGTCTGTGCTGCACAGCCAGACGAGGCCCGATGCAAGGCCCATTGCACTGAGAAGCAGAAGAAGAGATGACTAACGTTTATCCATGTTGTAGCATGTATAACAATTCCTTTCTGGGGCTGGGAAGGTGGCTTAGTGGTACAGTGCTTGCCCAACATGCATGAAGCACTGGGTTCGATTCCTCAGTACCACATAAACAGAAAGAGCTGGAAGGGGCACTGTGGCTCAACTGGGAAAGTGCTAGCCTTGGGCAACAGAAGCTCTGGGACAGTGCCCGGGCTGTGAGTTCAAGCCCCAGGACTAGCAAAAAAAAAAAAAGAAAAAAAAAGAAAAAAATTATTTCTTTGTGTGGGCTCTGTCTCAGGTTTTTTTTGCTCAAGGTTAGTGTTCTACCACTTAAGCCACAGCTCTACTTCTAGAATTTTAGTTCTTTTATGGATGGATTTATTTCATCATAAGCACATGGTTATCTGATGCTTAATGATAGGGATACATTGTGAGAAATTTGGTGTTTGGTGATTCATCATAGTATTAATATCCCAAGAGTAATTAACATGGCTATAAAATCTCCAGGTGATATAATCTTGAGGGACCACTGAGATATACATGGTCTATCATTGGCCAAAACATCTCTAAGGAACAAATGACTATACTAGATTTTGTTTATCCAGTCATCTTTTGATGTTCTTTCTTCCTTTTTCTTGCTTGAATGCTCTGAACATCTAATATCCTGTTGAATAGAATGTTGACTGTGGGAATTTTTGTCTTGGGAACTGTTATGGGCCATAGGATGTCATAGGCCAATGATGTCATAATTTGCATTTGCAACAAGATCCACAGGTAATTCACTTTAAAGCTTGAGTTCTATTAGCCTCAGGTGTTTTAGAAGAAAGAATGGGTGAGAGATTTTTTTTTGAGGGAAATGGAAAATGCCCTTTCTATTCTTTCCCTCCATTATAAAAGTGAAAAGCTGAGTGCACTCACAGAGACACATGGTACATGACCATTCTCCCATGTACAGCTGGAGCCATTCCGAACCAATTTCAAAAAGTGCTGGCTGGCTTTGAGGACATGGGAGCAGGGCTATTGAGCTGAAGGAACGCTATCAGAAGCAGATTTTTCCAGTTAAGAGAAAGAGGATACCTGCCACTAGACGTGGGAGCAAGGGAGAGTGCATGTCTCTCGAAATGAGGGGCTGGCCGGGCATATTTGCCAGGTTGAGTATCAGCCCCTGACTCAGCTAAGATATAGTGTTCTGAGTTGCAGCTGAACTCTGTCGCCTTAATGAATTCACTAGTTATAATCAGTATTTGAACTTTATTAGAGAGATACATTTAATAGAAAGTTGCAAAGCTCATACCTGGGGCTGGGAGTAGAGGAATGTGAAAGCTGTAATGTATAGATAGCCAATTTCAACACATGTTAAGCTGCTAATTGCCCCAATACATTCAGTCACTTTGGCCATACAGTGAGTTACGAGCCTGGTGGCATAGCTCAAGTGCTAGAATGCCTACCTAGCGTTTAAGCCTTTTGAGGCTTTTGAGTTCAAACCCCAGTACTACCCTTTCCTCAAAAAAAGAAAGAAAAGCCTGTTATTTTGGGGTGTTTCCACTGACTAGAAAACTAGAAATTATGCCTTTCCAAGAATAGTCACTATGTCTGTTAGCACCAGTCCAGGACAACCCATGAGCAGAAGGGATCATGTAGCTGTTGGATACCACTTGAGCATCAGCTCTGGCAGGCAGCTCTCCCATGCCAGGCAGACCTCCAGTTGGTTCTGAACATAGACTTTGGGAGAAACAGCACAAATAATGATATTTCTTCCCACACGCACTTCCACCTGATTTTCTTCGGTGTCAACAATCTAAGATAATGGAGGGATGAGATGAATAAAATAGCTATTCTATGCAAAAAAAGAGGCCTTCATAGCCTGGGCTCAGGAAAATTTAGGCCTCTAATGACGAGAGATCCTGACTGCTGCTTAGTCCAACCTGAACCAGAAAGAATGAAAGATGGTAGGCGGCTGTTGTCTTGGCATGGTAGCTGACATTGTTCAGGTTGCTTTCTCCTGAACTGAATTTTCAGCTTGTATTGATCTTCTTTATAAATCACAGCTAAATCTAAACTTTTCCCCCCTCCAAATGGACAGAGTTAGCACGGTTCTTCCATGATGTTCTTTCACTGTATCCGTGAAGGCCCTGTCCCTAGGTTTCTGGGGCAAATGAGGCTGTCTGTGTAGCTTAAGTGGACCTCTTATGTTAATGTCAAACTAGAGAATGGGGAAAGGAGGTGGTGGTTTCAAAGTGATCAGCAAAGCATCCATTTTTCCTGGCTTGGAACAATGGTTCTCTACTCAGCTTTCTTATCAGGAGTTTCTGAAAATTACCCATGCTTGGATCCTACCTCAGAGAAAATGGACTGACAGTCCATGGGAGGAAAGCCTGGTTGCCTAAAAAGCTTTCCCCAGTTGTCTGAACTGAGTCCCCACAGGAGCCCTTCTGAGATTTAACATTGTCTCCTCTAGCATAGCCAGTGAGAAGGAGTTACCTGATAGAATGAGTCTGAAGGTCCAATCAGAGAACAGGAAGAGCTCAGAGAGGAGGGCAAAAGGAAAATCAAAATGAATGTGAGCAGTGTGTTAATGTCAGGGGAGAATATGCCAAACTCTGAGCCTTAAGAATGGTCCTGGGTGAATTAGTGACAGAAGTGTGAAAAGTCAGTTGTAATGGAGGAGGTGACTTCCTACTGTGGCAAGGTTTATATCTTTGGATTTATCTCTCAACTAAAAAGCTCTCTGGCTCCTTACCTGGCCCCAGCTGGAAAAGGTCCACTCCACACACAGCTGCTGGTTACAGGCCTGTGTATCCACGGGTCGTTTGGCAAGTTGGGAGCACAAATCATTGGATACAGGGGTGGAGATCCCAGAAGCTTTCAGCTTCTGACAGGTCACTCGGCGAGTCTGGACACCTCCACCACAACTCCGGGTACAGGCGGACCAGGAAGTCACCATCCACCTGGCGAGTGAAAGAAGCAGACTGAGAATACCAGAAGGTCAGGCGTAGATGAAAGGAGTCTCACACATCCCTTAAATGGATCTTTCAAAGTTCTCCAGTGTGTAGCTGGGTGTTGGTAGCTCATGCCTGTATCCTAGCTATTCAAGAGGCTGAGATCTGAGGATTGTGGCTCAAAGACAGCCAGGGAAGGGAAGTCTATGAGACTCTTATCTCCAATTCACCACCCAAAAGCTAGAAGTGGAGCTGTGGCTTATGTGGTAGAGTGCTAGCCTTGAGTGAAAAACCTCAAGGTCAGTGCCCATGCCATGAGTTTAAGCCCCAGGACCACACACACACACACACACACACACACACACACACACACACACACACACACACACACACCACACCCACAAGTTATCCAATGTGAAATCCCTGGAATCTGGAAAATCTTTTCAGACATAATTCAAGATTTTGAGATGAGCTTGGCCCTGTATATTATCACACATGGTCTTGTAAGAAAACGAGAGAGTATGTATGGGGAAGGGGAGGAGGCAAGGTGACCATGGAGCAGGAGTTGGGAGTTACGGAGCTACAAGTCAAGGAAAACTGAGAGAGAGACACTGGGAGATACAGGGGCAAGGAATGGATTCTTCCTTTATCTTACAAAGGCAGAATGGACTGTCGATATCTTTAACTTTTGACTTTCAAAATGTTGAATCACCTTCTGTTTTAGCTACTGTTACTGACAATATTTTAATGAAAGCCTTAAGAACCCAACATACCTAGGATTTGAAAGGTACTTTATCTATTTTTGGTTATTTAGGTTTGAGCTCAGGGCCTTTGCCCATGCTAGACAAACACTCTTCCATTTAATCTACTCTACCAGTCAGAGCAAGGTGCATCTTGTAGAGAGCTGCGTGCAGCCGCACCTGAAAGATGGTGCCGGCTTCCGCCCTCCTCCTTCCCGATGGCGAGTGCTCTCTGTGGTAAACAACTCCTTAGATGGCTAAGGCAAAGAATCTGGCTTGCTTCCGCGCACCTGAACCTATTGGTGGTTCCCACGTGGCGTATCAGGGTTGGCTACCCAGCGGGTACTTAAGGCTGTGGGGAATTCTTCCCGGGGTGGGGGTCAGAAGATTACTCAAAGGTCCTGAATAAACTGCAGAGAGAAGAGCTTGGTGTTGCGTCTTCCTTGCTGGTCGAGGTGGTCGTGACACATCTTAAAAGGAGATTTTGAAGATCATTTGCCTTAGCCACTTCCAAGGTGGGGAGATAGCAAATAGAATGCTCTGAGGGACAATCAGTAGTTAGGAATGCTGCACTGAGATTGTGGTACTTCCTAGTGTGAAACAGCAGTTTCCTAGGACAGTCAGTTCTAAGCATGTTACCACTTGACCTGGGAGGTATTTCTGGTGGTACTTTGATCAAGACTTTTCCTGGCAGTACTCTGAGCTTTCTATCTTACTCCAACCCTGGTCCCATTGATATGCTTCCTTTCTCAGAAACATATGAAGTCCTTTTAACCTACTGGGCCAATTTTCTACCTCCCTGTATCAGTCTAGAGGTTTATATTTCTTAGAAGGTTGTATATGTGGTAGAAATGTATGTTTTCAGAGTGTTACGTCCCAACTAAAACTTGAGCCCTCAGATGTGAGACTGACCAAGATTATACAAATGAGCTTTTCTTATAAACCTCAGCTGTAATTGGGGGACACCGAAAAGTCCTTGGGCCATCCAAACATGTAAAGGGGTTTTCTTTGTGTGTGTGTGTTAGGAGACATTCTCAGAGAGGAAGAGAATAGTTTGGGGAAAAGGAGAAGAAATATGGTGCTTTTCAGATATTTCATGCTCTGTAGGAAAGCAAAAACCAGTTGTTTTACTGCCCTCCTCCCTGTGTGTGTGTGTGTGTGTGTGTGTGTGTGTGTGTGTGTGTGTCACACATACATACACAGAGAGAGAAAGAGTGGGGGGGGGAGAGAGGGAATTTAGCATGATCCAACTATCTGCATGAAAGGATTTTCTGAGTTCTGTTTAGAAAGATGGTCAATGCTGTACTTCTGTGGGCAAAGATATATGCCACCATGTTCCCACAAGCCTGGCAGGAAACCAGGCAAAGAAGAGCTTGGTGGTGCCACATCTGGCTTAAGGAAAGTCAGGTAAAAAAGAGTGGATTGGAGAGCAAATTCCTCCTGCGCCAGGATCTGTGACTTATTTAGTTTTGGGGCCATTTCTCTACTCTTGGCCCAGAGAGGGGTGACTGCATGCTGGTTTCCAGCCCACAGGAGTGGGCCACTTAGGAAGGAGCCATGAGGTGTTTTAAAGCTCCCGGGGCTATTGAAACCAAAGAAGACACCGCCATTATTATTTCATTTGCAGAAGTAAATTAGGTTGATTAACTCTGACCATCACCAAATCAAATCAAAAAGTTGCTGGCATGTCAAGGATCTTTTCTTCATTTCACACAGCCTTGGCAAAGGGCAGCCTTCCAGCCCTTTTATATCCCTGGTGAATGTCAGGCCTGCATTTCAATCAACTTTTATTTCTAAATATACATCTCAGCAATTTTTTTTCAGGAGCTGGGGTGGGGGTTGAGAAGGGAGAGGTATGGGCTATGTTACTGTTCAGGAAGGGTCTAAAAGGACATTAATCATTCCTGTGGAAACCTTCCCGTCAGCAAGTCAAACTGCTGATATTAATGAGTGTGTTTCATATTTCATGGAGTCTCTCCTGGTTTCAGTTGATCCTTATGACTCAGCTGGCAAAACATAAAGCAGTTGCCTGAGAAGTATAGAAAAGTCCTATAGATAGGTCATAAAGGGGCATTTCAGGGCCCAGTTAGCTCCCCCTAGGCACAAAGCACCATGCAGGTACAAAGTCCAAGCCTACCAGTGCTTCCTTTAGCTGTGGGGTGGGTGTTCAGTGAGGAATATGGAGGAGACGGAGACTCTGGGTGTTATCCTAAGTGAAATAAGAGACTCAAGTGCCAAGGCTGTCCAAAGTTAAGGCAATCAGAAAAATGGAGGGTTAGTCCAAGTATTTACAGAAAAGAAGATGAAAGTAACCCCTCTGTCTGGTATTTTCACAATAATGAAAAAGAGAAGATGAAATATCCTCCAGTAGATTTGCATAGATAGTTAAAGGTAGACAGAAAAAAAAGCAAGAGGTTGTGGTAGAGCCCAGAACTCTTGGTCTCCTCAGCACTTCAAGAAGAAAATCCTTTTTTCTTTTGTAAACAACTTGGAGAGTCAGCTTATTGTAATGGCAGGATGGGTGAGAATCTCTGGTCACATCTGGAATGCACTTGGTGATGGAGCAGACTCTCTTAGGCTCTCATGAACTGGTAGCCCTTGGCTAGCAGAGAGCCAAGGGAATGAGCAGAGCTGAGCAAGGACGCTGGTTCTGAGGGTATTCACAACTCAGTGGAGAGACCTGACACAAACTCCCTGTATGGTATGAAACAAGGGCTGGCGGTCAACTTAACTTGAGGCCATACTCACCGAGATGGGCAGTCTCTACGGTTACAGGCAACAGGTTGTACGGCAGGGCGTGGCTTTCCTGTACAGTGCTCGGGGTCCACCTCAGTGTGGTTCAGCAGACACCTCAGGCGGGGCTGCTGAAACCCTCTGTTACCACAAGATGCAGAGCAGGTCGGCAGTCTGTCCACAGACCACCAGTAATCTGTCAGGAGGAGGAATAGAGGTATGAGTGCCCACACACTATTCCTTCTGGGCAGGGTAGGGATCAGGTGGATGGGTCTAGGGGGGTGGTGGATATGTGGGTGAAGGAGGAGGATGAATAAGTCTCTACCCCTGGGTGCTCAACCTGCTTGGGCAAGCCCTGTGTTCTCCACAAGCCTCAGCTGGCTCATCCACAAAGTGTGTGTAATAACCCTCATCTCATCCTTAGAGGACTGGGCAGAAGGAAAATGAAGAGCCTATCTTAGTGCCTGGCAGACACAAGAGTAGTTAACCACCAGCCATGATACTTTTACTCTTAAACATTTCTAGCTGAAGTACTTCTTTTCTTATTGGATCACCAGAAAGGGACCTTTATTTTTCCACTGAGAGATATAAATATATCAGAGATACGTAATCACATTTCAAAGTGCAGATTTCAGTTGGGTTTTGTAAAGGTTACAACCCCCCCCCCCCCCCACACACACACAACCCAGCCTATCCAGAGAATTCTCATTTACAGGAGACAATGACGTCAGTGAAAGCCAGCTTCTCTGGCTTTTCCGTGCGGGGGTCTGGCACTCACTGGAAGGAGAGCTGTTAAAAAAATGTGAGCTGGTGAATTTGGAGTGTGTATTTGCAATGCTTACAGATAGGCACTGGATTCTGGTTTTCAGCAGAGAATAGCTGGCTGGCAAGAAAATGGAAACTTTGTTTTCCTGTCTGGAAAGCCAAATGGCAGGGGAGAACATCTAAGAGGAAAAGTTAGATGCTGAGGAAAACCTCCCTCTTTTTGTGCCTTTCTTGGCACAAAATGCTGTCCTTGCTGAAAGAATCTTCCATTTTGGAATATATGCAGTGGAGTTTTGCTTGCCTTAAAAAGTATCACTCATAGGTCACAGGTAGAACTGGCTATGGAAAACTCAGGAAAAATTCAGCCCACAGGTGCTATAAAAAGGCCACTTGGAGCTTTCATCCCACTGTTTTGGGTTCATTCACAGCTCTGTCTGGATCAGTGACTGCCAGGCCCTGCTCATGGACTTTCTGACTTGCCAGTATTCCTAGAAGGCTAATGCATGAGCCATTCAGGCTTCTCCATCTGTCCTTTGCCAAAGCCAAAGGAAAGGTGCCTGGGCAGCTTACAGCATGTGATGGCAGCTGAAAGCTCTTTGGAATGTTCAGTCTCACAGTTCTATTTCTCCAGACAGAGGCATTGACCAAATGGGTCAGATGAAAAGATATTGCCCTCCCCCAGCCCCCTCATACAACTAAGGCTTGAGCACAGGGACTGGCTACACTCTCTTAGTTTTTTCTGCTCAAGGCTTGTACTCTACCTCTTGAACCATACCTCTACTTCTGGGGCTTTGGTGGTTAATTGGAAACAAGAGCCTCATGAACTTTTCTGCTTAGGCTGGCTTTGAACTGTGATCCTCAGATCTCAAGCTTCCAAGTGACTAAGCTTATAGGCATGAGCCACCACTGCCAGGCTTAAGACTTGTGTATTTTCTTTTTTGATTTTAATTTTTCATCATTATTATAAAGCTGGTATATAGACAGGGATTACAGTTTCACAAGTCAGGTAATGAGGACATTAAGACTTGTGCTTTTGAAATACTGTGTATGTTCTCTGGGGATCTTCTCTAGTTAAAACAGCATAAAGGAGACACATCTAACTTTGATAAATAGTGGCACTTAATTGCTCCTGAGAACAGCAACATTGTGAATCAAAGAGCCCATTTTTGAGGGCAGCACTAACTTTTCTAGCTTCAACTAAGCTGGGAATTAGTGGCTCTTCTGAAGGGACGTGTGAACAGAATTAGGGGCTTTGGTTCAGATATGGACATAGATATCAGATATAGACAGAGATATCAGAAATCATTTTATCACAGAATTTGATTTCTAGGTTTCTAGGGGGAACCTTCTCTTGTTCATAAAAAGAAATCTGACACCCAGAGACTATGAGGCTCCATACCTTGGATCACTAGGGTTGCCTTTTGTGTGAGCATCCCTGCTTCATTCTGAGCAAGGCAGGTGAATTCCCCTTGAGATCCTGCGCTGAGATTTGCAACCTGAAGTATCTGCCCAGCTGTCAAGATGTGATGTGTCAGCCCCGTGGCTGTGGCAATGGGCTGGCCATCGTGAAGCCAGGTGATATTGGGGGCGGGGTGTCCTGTGACAGGACATCCTACAAGAGAGAAGAAAAGCAAGTCATTGGTAAAGCCCCAGATGATGTATGCATGGAGAGTTGATTTGCATTTCCATGCATAGCCTTACCTATGGCATTTAAAAAATTAAGGTTGCCATTCCCAAGCCAACAGGAGATATTTTTATTCTCTGCCTCACTAGGAGAGAAAGTATTATTCATTCAATTAAGTAAAAATTCTTGGAGAGCAACAAAGTGACTATTTTTTCTTATACTTCTATACAACTTAAAAAAAATGATGCAACTTGTATCCACTCATTAAACATTTCATTTTAGTTTCTACATTTGTTTTATTTATAGAGAAACTATGTTTTCATATACAGTATGTTAGACCTAGAAGACTGAAATTAAACCCATATCTCTTGTATAAAAAGTAATTCAAATGAATAAAAAATCTAAATGTAGTGCTCAAAACTTTAAAACTTCTAGAGGAAAATATGGAAAAACTATTGAAAACATAGATAAAGGTAATATCTTTCTAAATAGAATGCCAATCGCTCAGAAATTGGAGCAAGAATTGAAAAATGGGATTGTATCAAATAAAAACATTCTGGAAAGCAAAGGAAACAATGACAAGAATCAATAGACAACTTATTAAATGGGAGAAAAATATTTCCTAATTATTCATTGGCTAAAGATTAATATTCACAATATATAAAGATCTCTAAAAATTAACACAAAAGAACAATACAATTAACAAATAGGCTGATGGACAGTTCTTGAAAGAGGCAGTAAAAATGACCAAAAATACATGAAGAAATGTTCAGCATCCATGGCCAAAAGGAAGTATACACTGGAACTACATAGAGTTCATCTTACTCCATTCAGAAAGGTAATCACTAAGAAAACAAAAATAACAACAAATATATTGGCAGGAATCTGGGGAAAAGGAATCCTCATACGCTCTTGATGAGAACTTCAATCTGTGTAGCCTCTTATGGAAATCAGTGTAGAAGTTCCTCAAGAAAACCAAAATTATGCAGCTGGGCACTGGTGGCTCATGCCTATAATCCTAGCTATTCAGGAGGCTGAGATCTGAGGATCGCAGTTCAAAGCCAGCTCAGGCAGGAAAGTTTGTGAGACTGTTATTTCCAATAAACCACCAGAAAACTAGAAGTGGTGCTGTGGCTCAAGTGGTAGAGCACTAGCCTTGAGCTGAAGAGCTGAGGGATAGCACCCAGACCCTGAGTTCAGGCGCCACGACTGACAAAAAAACAAACCAAAACAAAAAGTCAAAACAAAACCCCACCAAAATTATGGATGTAATATGATTCTGCCAAACCACTCAGAGAGATATATCTGAAGGAATGTAAGTCAACAAAAGAGATAACTGCATACCCTTGTTTATAGCAGCACTCTTTGTAATAGCTGAACTATACAACCAGCTTAGGTGTCTGTCAACTAATGAATGGGTAAACAAAATGTGGCATGCAAACACACAGACACAGACACAGACACAGACACATACGAGTATTATTTAGCCATAAAGAAGAATGGAACTACGTTGTTTGCAGGAAAATCGGTAGAACTGGAGATCATCATGTTAAATGGAATAAGCAAGACTGAGGAAAACAAATACTGCATGGTCTTTCTCATATGCAAAATCTAGACCTACAAAAGAAACTGCATTACTTGAGTATAATATGGGACTGCTTAGATGTGGGAACCAGCAGGAGAAGAGAGAGTGGAAAGAAAGGATGAGAAGAATGTGATAGAAGTATTTCTTATGTATGTATAGAATAGAATACTGAAACACATTAAATTGTATAAAAAGGAGAGAGAAAAGGGTGAACAAATGCAGCAGTGATACTCACTAGGCACTATGTTGAAAATGAACTATACTACTTGTGGGAGGGAAAAACTGGGAGAGGGAGTGAGGGAAAGGGTGACATATTCTAAAAAGAAATGTACTCATTATGTGACTTATAACTGTAACTCCTCTCTCTGTACATCTGTACTTTTATGATAACAATACAAAAATAAAAAAAGAGGGGGGAATGAGAAAGAGTTGTAGAGGGGTAAATCTGATCAACATATATAATTTGTATATATAGATATGTAACAATGGAACTGCTTTGTACAAGCAATTTATGCTACCTATTCAGGAGGCTGAGGTCCAGAAGATTGCAGTTTGAGGCCTTGGGCAGAAAGTTCTGAGACACTCAATCTCCAAAATAACCAGAAAAATGCTAGACTGGGAGGCATCACTCAAGTAATAGAGCATCAGCTGAGCAAGCAAGCAAGCCAATCAAAAGTGTGAAGCCCTGAGTTCCAACCCTGGTACTGGCAAAACAATCAAACAAGCAATCAAGCAAACAAAAAAAACAACTTACAACTATAAAAAATAATAATAGAAGCCCATCAAGTTAAAAAAATTAACAAAGGACCAGAACAGATTTTATTCCAAACAAGCTAGATATAGAAAAGTGGCCAGTAAGCGCAGGAAAAGATACTCAATGAATTTTTAGGCAAATGCAAATCAAAATTACAATACATTTCCATTTCACACCCATTAGGATGACTACTATAAAAAGGATAAAGAAAGGAGGTGTGCTCAAATGGGTAGAACACTAGTGCCAGGACCTATTATATTGCTATAATGATGATGATGATGATAGAAAATATTGGTGAAAGATGTGTAGAAATTAAAGACATTTTTGTGTTCTGACTAGCTTTGCATAATATGCAAATAGAACAGTTTCTATGGAAGATAGTATGACAATCTCCCCACCTCCCTGCAATCAAACAGAATTATCATAGTTATTATTATTATAGTTCAGCAAGTTCTCTTCTAAAATAATTGAAAGTAATGGTTCATCTATCTATGTATCTATGTATCTGTGTATGTATCTATGTATCTATGTATCTGTGTATGTATCTATGTATCTGTGTATGTATCTATGTATCTGTGTATGTATCTATGTATCTATGTATCTATCTACTATCATCTATATCTATAGATCTATCTATATAGATACATCCATATAGATATATAGATCTCTCTCTATATCTATCTATATAGATATAGATATAGATATATAGATATATCTATCTATATAGATATAGAGAGAGATCTGTATATTGATTTTAAGCAGTCCTATCTCTATGGATAAATAGAGTGTGGGATATATTATTCAGCCTTATAAATTAGTGGATGACACTCGTCAAAGCCATTGGGTTAGCTGGGTTAGATATTTCACTCCTGATCCTAGCTGACATGGTATGTGCCCAGACTAGACTTGGAATATCTTCCTCTACACCATGACTTTATGCAGGAATGTGTTGCTTTATTTCAGTTTTGTTATTTGAGTATATCACAAGTTGCTGAAGGTATATCCTAATTATAACAACTCCTTAAAATAACTTCTCATTCCTGAGGTTGGATTCATCTGCTAAATAGATGATTTATATATATATATATATGTATATGTATATATGGTATATGTCATATATATTCTATATGATATATATTCTATATATTAGATCAGGATAGCAACCATGCACTTCTAATTTGTGTGATCACTCATCTTGAACAATAAATGCTCTCAGGAAAGTTTGCTTTCAATCTACTTTGCAAAAGGTTAGGCCAAATAAATGAATGAAACTGCCAGTCATCTGCCTTCCATTGCTAATCTGTCCTTCAATGCTTAAAAACTTCCCTTGTACTCAGAAGTGGTATTCTTGGTAGACATGCTGTGCAGGCCCCTGTACTTTTATGTACATATTTATGTGCATGTCTTTGTGTGAGTAGTGTGGCCTCTGAGGACTGCCAGCAGCAATCATCAAAATAAGAAGCTAACGTGAATTCCCACTGTGTATGTTCCTAGTGAATAATTATCCATGTTTCACTGCTAATGAGAAAACCTGGTTTGTAACAGGGTTCCCTTCTGTCACGGACATTTCTCATTTGTTAAAGTAAAAGACATATCAATCATGTATGCCTTTTACAAGGACATCCAAGACCATGTGCTAATGTATTCTACACCTTCAAAGAGACCAAATAATAAGCCCTCCACCTCCTGATTTTGCCTCAGCAAGAAAGTTAACAGTGCTTCATGGAGGGGCTGCTACCACTTATCTGTTTCTCACCCAGCCCCATGGGTGCCAAACATCTCCATCCTCCAAACATCAACCCTTATCCCAGGAAATGGACAATCAACAGCAATTGACAATGCTCAGTCCTCAGGTATCAGCTATTAAGTAGAGTTCTGAGTTGCTAGGTGGCTGAGGTTCCAGGAAGCCGTATTTGGAAAGCCTTCCTAGCTTATGCGAGTTCTGGCAGCTGGAAGTCTCCCTCTAGAATCTCTTCTTAACCAGTGAAAGAAAATATTGCCTTTAGGCCTCCATTCCTAGGCCCACTGTGGCTCTCAGTTGAGCCAAAGCCAGGTGTGATTCACATCTGTGTGAGGTTTGTTTCTCTCTAGTTTTATCTATTCTACCCACCCCCCTCTTTTTAAAAAATAAATACGTTGGAGAGTGAGACAAGTTTAGAATGGGGGAGAGGTAACCAGTAAGAAAAATCAAGTAAAATAAGATGCTTCACTTTATTTGTGCATGATTTCATCTTAACTGTAGGCAAAAGCATCTCTCCTAATGGCTCTAGCATCCCTTTGCACAGGAGAGAGGAAGTAAGACTTGCACATTTAGTGGAACCAACATCAAAAACCAAGAAATTGTACAACATCCTTTGTTCTAAACAGAGTCAATGGCCTTCAGCCCAGGACATCAGGCCAGCTGTTATCCCTGCTTACATCAAACTGAGCTCACAGGCCTCCTTCTTTACCTTTGTTTTCTGTAGCTGAAATAGCTAGACTGACAGAAATATCCCAAGTTTGACAGGTGAGAGAAACACAGGGTTTTTATCGGACTGATGTGGTGTCCTGGCTGCCAGGACCTGGCTCTGGACCCTTGCAGAAGATTTTGGATAGCATGGTGGGATAGAGCTGTCTTTGAGGCACCTGTCTCAAGAGAGGCTCTGAACTCAGCCAGTGATCACGACTCAGTGGATTGTTTTTTGTTGTTGATTTAAAGGCCTGAAAATCACCAGGATTTTTGGCAAGCAGCTTGATTTGTGGGTGTCTTTGTAGGCTAGATCAAGCCAAGTTCGGCATTCATTAGCTGTCTATCACTTGAACAAACCACACACCCGGAGTTCATTTTCCTGAGTTTTCAGCCTGAATGAGTAGAGGGACAGTTTCTGAGTTAATATCTACTCCTTTCTTCCTCTTCAGCCAAATAGTTAAGAGAAGGCAGCTAAGCCCGATAAACCAACCATACAGACAGAATCTCTAGTTGAACTGAGGCTTACGGGGGGGGGGGGGAATAGTTTAAACATGGATATATACATATATGTTTATAATCCAAAAGAGAAGGAGAAAAAAAAGTATCACTCTGGGATTTTTCACATATTTAACTGCTATCTATAGGCAAAGAAAGCCATGGCAGATTAGGACATGCTGTGTAAAAATATAAGAGACGTGGCACTATTACTTCATGAGCTGGCTGCAGGCCTGTCAGCATTTTCATTATAATCCTGTATTTTGCACGGAGTTAAAACTTACTATAAAAATGATGTGTGCTGGGATGAAACTTGGCACTTAGTATAGTCAGTCTGGGAGTCCTTTCCTTAATTCAATTTTAACAAAACTGGAAAACACTCACTCAGTACTTTCAAATTTATTGAGGGCTCTCCAGTTTGCTAGTGGTCTAACAAGGGTGTATGGGGCTCAGTCTGAGGCCACCGGGTGACTGACAAAAGTGGAGATGCTGTTCTGGTGCATTCTTTTTTTTTTCTTTTAATTTTGTTCCTTTTAGGTTTAGGCTCCTTTGGACAATAGGGATGGTTTCTAAAGCAGCAGAGAATGAGTGGGAACAGCCACCAGGCAGTGGGACTGAGAGAAATGATTAATTTATATTGGAAAAACTCAGTTCCTTACTCTCCATTTTTCAGCTGGACCCCAGAAGGCTGTGGGAGAAGAGAAGCAACTTTAATTTTCACTCCGATTTCTGGGACCTCCCAATAAGCTGGTCAAATAACCAAGCCAAGACTATTCCCATGTATATTTGCCCAATGAAAACTATCTTTAAAACATTCCTGGAAAAGTAGAACTATACAAGCCCATTTTCCATTCCCCAAATGTCTTTTTTTTTCTACCCCTAGGGCAAGCTTTAGGTTTCCATTGGCAGGGGGTACAATAATGTCTCCCATGCTCATGGGCATCTGGTGGAAGAACCTGATACATTCCTCAGCATGAAAAGTAGCTCCGTCCAGATTTATGAGCTGGTTAAAGCTTTGCCTTCTCAAAAATGATTCACTGACAGCTGGATGACTGCCCTTACCTGTATCCCAGGACCTGTTCGTTCTCTTATACGTAAGGAAGGGGAGATGCCTATTTTGGATATTTTCACCTACACAGACTTGGCTATAAAAAGTGCTTATCTTGTCTAAGGTAGAGTTTGGTGGTTTTGAACAATCAGCTTTTCCAGGATTGCCTGAGAGGGGGAGAGAGGAGGCAAGCTCTAGAAAATTGGTGCAATTTAAAAAATTCGCAGTAAAAGTTGCTTGGGATTTTACTTATCACAAGTGGATAATACACAGAATTCTCATGTGTCCTTCTCTGCCAGTAGGTATTTGGCATAAAGTGTACTTTAAAGTTTTAGCTTCCCGGGTTTATAAGTCCCTGGTTGATTTTACCCCCCAGGCTTCTAGCAGGTGCTACCTGTCCTGCAAGAGGGAAGACTGGATTGGCCCTGCAGAGCCCTGGAGCAGCGGAAGGTATTTCCATTCACCAATGAGACAGCCTTTTCATGAACCCCAGAATGGGGATAAACATGGGCTCCCCACTCTGCCTCTTTATCTGCCACCAAGTTTAGACTATAAGGAATGAGACGGATCTAAAATGAATCATTACAAAGGTGCTACTGCTCCAAAATGGAAACAGCTCTTTTAGCCCTGGGCTCGACACATATTCTCTTCCCTTGAGCAATGTAGCTGCTCACTCCAGCCAATGAAGAGGCAAGTTAGAAAATACCCACATTAGGTGGGGGAAAAAAACAAAAGCCAGCAGTAGCTCAGAGCCAACATGCCTTTATAAGCTAGGTTTGGCTCTGTATATGGGCAAAAGAAATACTACCACCCTCCCCCAACACACAAAAGAAGCTTTTTTGCTCCCAGCTCTGTACACACCCCATTTCAGCTCTCTTGTGCTGAACCGAAGCCACAGAACAGCAGTAGAGATGAAGAATGGCTAATATTCATAGCAGGTATCCTGAGAGGCCTCACTGGGGGCATGGCCCAGGGTTCAGCGGCAAGTCACAGGAAGGAGCAACTGCTGACGAGGAATTCCAGAGTGCACTGTAGGGGTGGAGCAACACGAAGGCCTTTTGCTGAATTTATTATTCTCATATAAGCCTCCTGGGTTTTGAGGCTCCAGAAACTTCTCAACAAAGTAAAGAAAATAATAAACAATGTGAGTTAAGTGAAGGCAGGGAGCTAAACAGTAGAGCTAGGAGCAGGGATGAGAGCCAGGTTAAAGCTCACCAAGCTTGAGGGCAGAGGTGGTGTGTGGTGAGTGTGTTTAAGGATGCTGCGGCTGACCTCTGCTGGGACAGTAATATGTTTGGCAGGTGATGTCTGGCTTTTGGCAGCCATGCTCAAAGAGTATGTGGTTTTTCAAGGACCCATCAATAGAGATGTCCTCTGAAGATGAGGTCAGATATCCACAGCTCATACTGGGAAGGCCAGGGCAGCGATGGGACGCACATCTACAGAGCAAACAGTAGCTGTCCAATGCCTGATATTTGTCTCGCAGTCTATGTTTCTAGTGTTGATTTGTTTTTGGCTCGTAATCCACTTTGGGTGTGCTTTCCAGTGCTTCCTTGGATCTATAGATTCAAGAGATTTCCCCCAGAGTACTTAGTAGGCTCCTGGAAGGCTTAAGGGAGAGGTAGCATGGTTCAGATCCTCAGGGCCATTTCTGACTTTTGAAAAGAATCATCTAGGTTTAGAAGCCCTAAATGCCGCCTCCTTAGGTAACCTGGGATTCGGGGCAGCACTGAAGGATAGTATGTTATTCAATGCTCAGATATTGTACTTGGTATGCAGAATAATGTCCTCATCCCAAGAATTCACACATTATCCCAGAAATCTATGAGTAGGCTACATTACAAGGCCTGAAGAACCTTGTAGATGTGATTAAGAAGGAATTTCTTTTTTGCTGTTGCTCATTCCTTCTAATTACATTCTTATCCCTCTCCTTCTATTTTCACAATTTTAATGGGTTTATTATTCTATTTTCATAAAATGCATATAACATGCCTGGTCATGTTAACTACCCCAATCATCCTCTTTTTTCACACTACTTCTCCTTTTATATTCAGGTCTTTTGTAAAAAAAAATCTAAATTTCCAGGAAAGGCTCTTGAAGTGGGAGATTATTTTGGAGGACTCAAGTTGGTACAGTGCAAGAAAATATCAACTGCACAAATTGTGGGTGGGATGGGAGAGAAAAACAGTGAGGGAAGGGGTGACATTGTCTAAAAGGAAATACATTCTTTGCCTGACTTATGTAACTGTAACCTCTCTGATTTTAGCATTTTAATTTTTTTTAAAAAAGAAAACATGTCTTTATGATAGAGAAAATAGGTAGCAGAGTTAGAGAAAAATGTGAGATCCTTGGTTACCATCCCTGAATATGGAAGATGGACTACAGAAAGGAAGTAGATTTTCCTCTAGCATTTTCGGAAGGAACAGTTTGGTGGGTTGGCCTTGATTTTAGCTCACTAATACATGTTTTGAATGTCTGGCTTCCAGAACTGAAAGATAATATATTTGTGGTGTGTTAGGCCACAAGACTTGATAACTTATTATAACAGCAACTAGAAATTAAGAGAGATTTCATAATACTTCTCTCATTATCAATATTTCATTTGGCTTTGCTTTTCTTTGAATACAGTAAGACTGAATTTGTTCTTATTCTTTTGTATGCAATAAATAGTTAATGTTGCTAGGTTAATATTTTTTAGGGCTTCCTGAAGAACATTTGAGATGCCTTTTTTGTGGGGGGAGTTGCCAGTATTGGGCCTTAAACTCAAGGCCTCACAAACATTGTATATTCTTTTACTAAAGAAAAACATGCTTTTCCAAGACCACGCTAAAGCTACCAGCACAACCATGTTCGCTGTAGTATTGTTTACTATAGCCAAGGTATGGAATCAACCCAGATGCCTCTCAGTATACAAATGGATCAAGAAAATGTGGTATATCTACACAATGGAATTCTATGCTTCCATCAGAATGATATTGTACCATTTGTAAAAAAATGGAAAGATTTGGAAAAAATGATATTAAGCAAAGTAAACCAGACTCAAAGAAAATATAGGTTGTATGGTTTCTCTCATGTGTTGTAACTAGAATGTGCCTATAAATCTACAAGTAAACACACTGGATGGCAAAAGATAAAAAATATACTTGCACATGATAAATTATACAGGATTCTAGACATTCACACAATGAGATCCAAGGAAGATATCCTTAGGAGAGGATCACAAAGGTTCAATAGCTATGTGCATATGATTATATAAAATAATAATTACTGCAATAAATTCCAAGATATGGAAACAAGAGGTTTTGTGTTATGTTTTTTTCTTCATTGTTGCTGTTTTTGTTTTCTGTACCTTATGTCTTGTATGTAAGTTTATCTGTTTCGGGGAGGGCAAGTGGGAGGCACAGAAAAGATGGGGCAAAGGGTGAATAAATGCAACAGTGGCACTCACTAGATATATGTTGAAATGAATTATACAATTTGTGGGAGGTTGGGAAGGAAAACTGGGAGAAAGTGAGGAAGGGGTGACACTGTTCAAAAAGAAATGGACTCATTACCTGACTTGTGCAACTGCAACCCCTCTGAACATAATCTTTACAAAGAAATCACAAAAGCTTGTGGATCCGCAGTTAAGAGTTACTGAACTAGAGATTAGGAATAGAAAAGATATTAGATGTATCATTCTTTGATTCAAAGTCAGAAATAGGAAAAAGAAGAGTACTTTGCCAGTGGCACCATATAAGATTTGATCTTGTCAGTTAAGTGTCTGTCTTACAGGGAGAAATCAAGGCTGGCCAAACAGATGCTTCCTGCCATGGGGAACATGAAGGCTTGCCCAGCACCTACTCCCTTTGCTGTTTACCATTTCTCCCTCTAATTTATAAGCGTAGGAGCAATCTGGTTCTGTTTAGAAGATCATGAGCCAGAAGTTCCTCATTCTTTTCTCTTCCTTCCTTTTTTTTTTTTGTCAGTCATGGTCATGGGGCTTGAACTCTGGGCCTGGGCACTGTCCCTGTGCTCTTCAGCTGAAGGTGAGCACTCTACCACTTGAGCCACAGCGCCACTTCCAGTTTGGAGTGGCTTATTGGAGATGAGTCTCATGGACTTTCCTGCCTGGGCTGGCTTTGAACTGAGATCCTCAGTTCTCAACCTCCTGAGTAGCTAGGATTACATGTGTGAGCCACTGGCACCCAGCTTCTCTTCCTTTCTTAATAATTTAGTTGAAAATTTGCTTGGCAAGGGTCATGGAAGCAGTGTTTGTAGCAAGGAGGAGAACTCGGGCAGTGAGGTATTGAGCCTGAGGAGTGAAGAGAACAGCTATGCAAGGGTGCTACTGTGGTTTGACCATATCCCACAAAGATTCTTGTATTAGAACTAAATTCCTCAGTGTAGCACTGTTGGGAGGCAGAGCCCAGCAGGTGTGGATCTATCCTCGTGGATGGATCAGTGCATTCCTAATGGAAGTGAGTCAGCTATAGGGTGAGTTTGGTCCCTTTTTTAAAAATCTCTTCTACCCATAGCTGTTTGTGTTTCTACTATCTGCCAAAGTCCAAGCAGCAAGTGAGCTTTAACAGTAGCTGAGCAGATGGAAGTGTTGTATTCTTGGACTTTAAACCTTTAGAAATATGAGCCAAAATAGTGCTGGAGGTTCAAAAATCCCTCTTTATAAATTACTAAGTCTCAGGTATTTTGTGACAGGAACAGAAAATGGATTCATGGTGGTAATCTAGTGGGGAATTCAGAACTCCAGTGGAATAAGAAAGAGGTGATGGAGCAGCAGTGATAGGAAACATTCATGTAGGTTTCCATCAAACACAAGTAATTATATTAAGAATAGTCGTAGGCAGACAACTACAAATGTGGCAAAAAAAAAAAATAGACTAAATCCTGTGGTGCTAGATCACAACTGGGAATACAAGGGAGGATTTTTGGTTTGTTACATAAAAAGTATAGAAATGATCGTAACTGGTATGTGTAAGAGAATATATATGCTCATGTAATACAAGTGATATGCATGTATCCTTATGTTCACTGAGGATTGTGACACTTCCCATAGCAGCAAATAAAGCTAACAGTGAGATATTCATTTCTGAGTACTATTCAACAGAGCTGGAGCAGGTTAAGTTCAAGATGATTACAGACTACTTTCTTGTGCCAGAAAGTAATGAAGTTCTCAAAGAATGAGTTAAAGAAGGAGTTAAAGTCTTATTGACCTCATATGGGAAATTTTTATCAAAATAAAAGAGGATAGCAAAAGATTATAGCTCACAGAATAAGGAATTTATGAGTCATACAGACATAAACAAATATTAAGTTCATCATGGGACAGAATATTTACTATCACCTCAAAAAATCATCTCTCCACAAACACTTATGAAGAGAGGAAAAAAATAACTCCATAAGGGAAAAAACTCAGCAGATGACCTTAAGTGATTAGAATTCATTTCAGCAATGATGGTACAATTGAAATCTGGATTATGCCATTAGGTGAAGCAAGAACCCAGGATGTTTTTGTGCTGTTTGTGCCAAGGATGTATAACCTGAATCTAGATATTAGGAGGCAATGGACACATCCAAACTCGTGGGCATATTTAAAAAATAACAGGTCTGTAACTTTCAAGGGTCTTAAAAGGCATGCAGTCAATGAGGTCTAAGGAATTGTTCCACATGGAGAAAGACTTAAGAAACATGGCAGCTAAATGCAATGTGTGATTTGGTATTGACTTCTTTTGCTATAAAGGCATTATTAGGACAACTGACAAACTTTGAAGTGTTATCCACTGGGTAATGGGGTCAGCGACTTACTCACAAATGGATTAAGTAGGAAAAGTTCTTAATAGTATACTCCCAACCTTTTTTGTAAACTTGAGACTATTTCAGCAACAAAGTATATGAAAGGAAAAAGAAAATTTTAGATTAGATTAGGTATTAAATAAAAGGTGAGAGGAAAGCCTGCTGGATCAGCTCAGGTGCTGGTGGCTCACACTCCTAGCTTCTCAGAAGGGTAAGATCTGAGGATTGTCATTCAAGCCAGCCTGGGTATGGAAGTTGCTGACACTTATCTCCAATTAGCCAGCCTGAAGTGGAGCTGTTGCTCAAGTGGTAGAGAGCTAGCCCGAAGCAGAAAAAAAACTCAAGGACAGTGTGCTAGGGTCTGATTTCAAGTCCAGGACCAACACAAAAATGAAAACAATAATAAAAAAGTATTTTCAGCCTGGCACCTGTGGCTCAAGACTGTAATTGTAGCTACTTAGGAGGCTAAGATCTAGGAATCATGGTGTGAAGCCCAGGCAGGAAAGTCTTGGTGCTGTGTGTGCACGCGCCCTCACGTGCAGGTCCTGGGGCTTAAACTCAGGGCCTGAGTGCTGTTGCTGAGTTTTTGTTTTTGCTAAAAAATAGAGCCTTACAATTTGAGCCACAGTTCCACCTTGGGTTTTGGTGGCCAATTAGAGGCAAAAGTCTCATGGACTTTTCTGCCTGGACTGGCTTTGAACCATGATCCTCAGATCTCAGCCTCCCAAGTAGCTAGGGTTACAGGTATGAGCCACCAGTGCCTGGCATTGTGAGCTTTTTTCTTTACCTTCTAAAAAGTCAGAAGAGGAATTGTGACTCCAGTGGTAAAGTGCTAGCCTTCAGCACAAAAGCTCAGGGACTGTACCCAAGCTCTGAGTTTAAGCTCCAGGACAGACACACACAAAAACGTATTTTCACACAACACATTCATATATCCTCTTGTACACTTTAAACAGTATCTATTTTATCTAAAATATTTAATAAACCATAAATGCTATGCAGATAGCTGATATACTGTATTTTTTGGGGGAAAATGAAAAGGAAAAAGTTTACTTGCTCAGTACAGATATAAATTATTTTCCTGGACTGCACTTGGTCGAAGTCTTGGACAATAGAATCCGCAAGATACAGAGAGCAAAGTTTATTTTCATAGAACAAAATATCCTATTTCATAATCAAATCAAGTTTTGAATAAAGCATACTTGGTCCTCAAAAATTTCAAAAAGAGAAAGTAGAGAGAAAGAAGGATGTCTGCAGTGATTACTTAACAAAAGCTTTGTTTTGTTTCACATTTCTTCTACTTCAACTTTTTATGCCATTTCTCTCTCTCTCTCTCTCTCTTGTAATTGTATCAGTTTAGAAACCATTTCAGTGTGCTTAGCAGGCACTCTTTAGAAAAATCCTGTGGCATTCTAAATCTTCATGATAAGTGTTTTGACAAAACACTTTGACTGTGATGAGCCAGTGTAGGCAGTTTGCATGGAGCAAGGATCTGAGATGGCAGGGAACTTTAATAGGGTATAGCACTACAGAATTACAAGGAGAGGAATTAAGAGGACGTACTATCTTTACTGTGCATATAGGAATGCCAGGGTCATTTTCTTCCCTGACTAAATTCTTTTTTTGGGCTTAGGAAGCTGGCAAGACAACAGATACACAGGCCTGTGCTGGTTTATCTCTCTCGACGCCACTTCAAAGAGTCATACATTATACACAAAGATCTCTGCCAGGTTCTAGAAGGGTCTTGAATGAAATTTTTGGGCTTATCTCCTTGGCAACAAAATGTACAAGGAGCTCATTATTTCTGAGCTGTGCTGCCAACAGAGAAATGAAGAATTCAATAATTACAATGGATTTTTCACATAAAAAGGTTCTTAATAGAATAGTATTTTTTGGAGTTGATCTTGTCTTTCTACATGCCTTCCAGAGATAAGGTGCTAAAGGTGAAAGATGAAAGACTTTTGTGCAGACAGACATATTACTAGGCTGTATCTCATGAAGTAGAGTGTAATTACTATCATCATTTTCTTCCTTTGACCTGGCTTACTTTTGGCCTGCTCTGCTTTCTAAGATTTGTATTGATAGGCTATAGGAGATAGAGAAGTTAGCAAAACTCTCATAGTTTTTAAAAAAGAGAACAAGGAAGGATGTAATATAGGCAAAAAATTAACTTACCTTAGCATTCAGTTTATATTTAGTATTACTACACTGGGCACATTGTGTGTGGCTTTTCACTGAATGCTCACTCTAATTAATTCTGCAGGTGGGATGTTTTCATTATAAAGGAGGAACCAGATGCTGAGAATTTGGAAATAGGTCTTGTCACCAAGGTGTTTCTACAAAATTGTCTAGAGATAGAAGCAAGAAGATCTGTCTCTTCTTTCACAGGTCACAGAGGTCTTTGGCCACAGTCCTGCCCTTTCTCTTCTACAGAGACAGAGACTCTGTAGACAGTCTGTAATTGCTGTAACACTGCCTTTCAAACCCCACATAACCATAGAGAACACAGATAAGAGTGAACATTTTCAAGAACCATTTCAGCATTGAGGAAGGATTAGGATAAATGTAGAGTTCCTCCTTTTCCCACTGATGGGCTTTTAATACCTAACTATTTTCAGGGACCTGAAACTCATTTACGTCATTCCTGTAGATCTGGTGAGGAAGGCACTCAGGCCTGGGAATTGTGTCCCAGTGCCAGGAAAGGGCAGGAGCAAGTGCGAGTCAGTTTTCTCAAGGTTCCCATTTCCTATCTTGAGTCTTAAAATAAGCGCCTGCCTGCATGCTTGCTATGGCCTGGAACAGTGGCTAGGCAAGGAGATTTACTGCCTTATTCTCTCTGTCCAACTATTTTAAGTGTCACTTATGCTCTGGTGTCTTTTTATATTTATGGATGTGTACTCCTGTCCAAAGAACTGCTGTACTTTTTTCCTGTGGCTTCCTCATAAATGCCCTCTGAAATACTGATTTGATTTTGTACTATATATGCTCTAGAGCTTCTAGCAGTCCCTATTCTCTACTTAGGAATCGCCACTTAAAAAAGCAGGCCAAAAAAACCCAAAAGAAACAAACAAAAATAAAGGACAAAAGTACATAAACATGTGCCATGAGTAACTCAGAATGCTGATCTTTCTTCTTTACAACAAATATATTCTTTTTTTATTAATAAGTTTTTTATTATGAAAATACCGTACAGAGGGGTTACAATTACACGAGCAAGGAAATGAGTCCATTTCTTATCAAGCATTGTTGCCTCCTCCTTTGTTTTTCCTTACCATCCATTCCCCCCCCTCCCCACCAGCCCCGCCCGCACCAAAGTTGTAAAGTTCGTTTTTTGGACATAACGACTTGTTCGTCTCATTGTTGCAATGGGTCCACCTGTATCCCTATTTAAACAATTTGTTTTTTCCCTTCCCCTCCACAAATTATACCAACAGTGAAAACAGGTTTTGTGAGCAAGGCTTTAGAAAATTCAAAACATTTTCCTTGTGACATAAACCCTCAGCCTCCCATTCTAAATGAGGAAACAGATGCCAACTCGTGTTTCTTTGAAAAGGATCAGGGTAAATATCTTTCTTCCTTTCCCGCTCCTCGTCAAGGATGCTACTCCTGCCCTTCATGGTTGCCTTGCCCTTCCTCTGCATCACTTTCCTTGGCAGCTCTGGGGTGGGTCCTCACTGTGGATGAAGTTTCACCTGACCTTTGACCACAGGACTGGCTGTTCTCACAGCTATCTTTGGTAAGGAAGTGCTGATGGTCATGGGCTCCCACAGGATCATGATGGAAATTTGCTTCACAACAGATGTGGCTGAAGAGGCTCACTGATGTCACAATGCACATTTCCTCAGCCCCCAGACTTAGGAAGTGCCTGGTCCAATGTACACTAGGAGGTTTGGGAAATGTGCTTTGTGAGGTGAGGGTGGAGGTAGATGGGACACATGATAAAGCTGCAGTTAGAATAGAAATGAGAGATGGAAATGACTCAAGAGGAGTCAAATCAAGGCCTTTTACCAAGTTCTGGTTCATTTTTTTTGAGAATACACACACACACACACACACACACACACACACACACACACACACACACACACACACACTCTTCTCTCTTTAGGACTTATAATCTAGCTAGGAAACACCACACAGATATGAAGTATCTCCAATAATACAAGGGAAGAATAGGCCAAATGTCACATCAATGACCTACAGCAGAGTTTGGCAAACTATGGCCTAAAGATCCGCTTCTCTAAATCAAGTTTTATTAGAACACATGCACACTCATTTGTTTATATAGTGTCTAGGGCTGCTTTCAGGCTGTAATTGCGGAGTTAAGAACTTG
The DNA here is from genome assembly GCF_024711535.1 of Dipodomys merriami. Lineage (NCBI taxonomy): Eukaryota > Metazoa > Chordata > Mammalia > Rodentia > Heteromyidae > Dipodomys > Dipodomys merriami. The sequence goes on along the minus strand of NW_027202382.1, from coordinate 2,809,030 downwards.
CCACAGAAACCCTAAAGCACACAACACTTGAAACGTTTGCTGTCTGATCCTTTACAGAAAAAGTTTGCTTGACCCTGGTCTAGACACTTCAGGGGATGGAGCAGAGAATGATTACTCTAGGTAAGGAGGATGCTAAGGAGACTTCACAGAGGGCTTGAAAGATCTAAAAGGTTTATCTAGAGAGGACAGGGCCAGGAGAAGATATTCAAAGTGAGCAAGTCACAGGAGCTCAAGGCACTAAAAGGTGAACCAATTCAGGAATGATACTCACTAGACACTATATTGGAAATGAACTTTACACCTGAGGGGTTGAGGAGGGTGTGTGTGTGGGGGGGGAAAAGGAGGGATGGGGTAGCACCATTCAAAAGGAAATGCACTTATTTCTTGACTTAGGTAATAACTATAACCCATGTGTATATCACCTTTATAATAAAATTTAAATGAAAAAAAGTTGGGAGAAGCCTGACAGGAATGGAGAAATTATTTGATACAGGACTAAGATGGAAGGTTGGATGCAGAGGCTAGGTCTGAAGAACAAAGAACCTTAAATCTTAGCCTAAAATCTTCAAAATGATAAAGCATGTCATTTTCCCATTCTACATGTGTAGGTGGGGATAGGAAAGTGACTTTTAAAGACCACTTAAGCCCTGAGAACCAACTTTTTAGAGTACAGATTCTTATCCCTGCCCTCAGAGATTCTGACTTAATTGGTCTTTCTGATTTTTTTTTAACTCCTCAGGTGGCTGTATTGTCCAAGTGGGACCCTCTTGTGAGATGAAGGAAATGGCCAGGCACGTGCCTGCAGCAGCTCAGGGCCAGGTAGACAGAGCAGGTGCCCAACACATGTGAGTCAAATTAAGTCAGCAATATTGGCTTGTACCAGAGCCAGCCTGATAAGCCTCTGGTTTACTAGAGTCAGCGACATAGAATTTAGTTGGCCACATGGTTTCCAATAAAAGAAATCACTTCTGCCTGCTTTTGCCTAATCTTGGAAAAGTTCATGATGCTCAGCGCAATATTGGGTCTGTTTATAAATTTGGACATTTATAGATTTTTCTCTCACTGCTGTTTTAATGTGACCATTTACAAGGCTTTATACAATTTGCCCTTTACCTTGTTGCCGCTCTGGTCTTCTCTCTGCCCCTCCTCCTCAGATCCTCCTACTATGCTCCCACTCTAGCTATCTTGGCCTCTTTGTTGTTTGTGAAACATACTAGATATGTCATGTCCTGTCTGTGCCTGTGATACTTTCCTTCCTATTTGTAGAAAGGATTATGTTCTCAGAGAATCTCTGGACTAGTTCATCTCAGCTTGCATTCTCATATACACAACACTCATCTCTCTTTCTATGATAATATTGATGATGATGATGTAGTTGTATAAAGGGGTTACACTTCCACACGTTAGGTTGGAAGTATAATGCTCCTTAGTCAATGACACCCCTTCCTTTGTTTTCTCCCAATTTCCCTCTCCCATCTCTACCTCAAAATTTTTTTTCTACATAATGTACATTGAATATCATGATTGCATTTGCTTATTCTTTCCCCTCCATTTGTGTGTCTCCCCCCAAAAATGTTTCCACTTCTTGGTATTCATTTTGATAAGCAGTACATTAGTTGTTCAGAGGAATTACACCTTTGGATTTCTCCCCTAAGTATACCATCTTTTAGTCAGTCTGTGTGTAAATGCACAGAGCCCTGCATATGTTATTATGCACAGTTGTTTTTTATATCTAGCTTCTACATATGAGAAAAAACACATACTGTTTGTCTTTCTGAAGTTGACTTACTTGAGTTAGCATCCATTTTCTTGCAAATTATAAAGTATGATTCTAATGGATGAGTAAAATTCCATTGGACATATATATTTTTTGGATCCACTCATCCATTGTAGGGCACCTGGGCTACTTCCATAATTTGACTATTGTGAATAGTGCAGTAATGAATAAGGTTGTGCAAATGTTTTTTTACTGTATCCTGACTTGTAATAATCTTCCCAAGAGTACTATCACTGGATGATAAGATAGTGCTATGTTTAGATTTTCTAAGGAACCTCCAAACTGACTTTCTGAGTGCTTGTACTAGTTTACATTCTCACCAACAATGTAATAGAGTTCCATTTTTGCCACATTTATTATTTTTTGAATTCTCTATGCTGGCCTGTCTTACAAGAGTGAGGTAGAATCGCAATTTTTTTTTTTTGTACTAGTCCTGGGGCAGGAACTCAAGGCCTGGGTGCTGTCCCTGAACTTTATTGCTCAAGGCTAATGCTCTATCATTTGAACCACAACTTTACTTCAGTATTTATTTATTTATTGGCATTTAATTGGAGATAGGAATCTTTTGGACTTTCCTTCTCAGGCTGGATTTGAATTGAGATCTTCAGATCTCCTAGGTAGCTAAGATTATATGTATGAATCATCAGTGCTTGGCAGAATCTCAATGTTGTTTTGATTTGCATTTCCTTTATGACCAGTGATGAGCATTTCTTTATGTGTTTATTAACTATTCTTACTTCTTCTGAGAAGTCTCTATTTAGTTTCTTTGCCCATTTATTGATTAGGTTATTAATTTGGGGGGGAGTATATTTATTTCCTTGAACTCCTTGCATATTCTGGATATTTTGGCCCTTGTTGGCCAATCTGTTGGCTGTCTTTTTAGTTTAGTAACTATGCCCTTTACTGTACAGAAACTTTTTAGTTTGATACAATCCCATTTGTCAAGTTTCTCTTCGGTTAGCTGAGCCACTGGAACTATCTTCAGAAAATTCCTGTCTATGCCAATAAGTTCTAATGTTTCTCCTACCCCTTTTTTTCTAGTAGTTTCAAAGTTTCAGGTCAGATTGGTGAGGTCTTTGATCCATTTTGAGTTGATATTTGTGCAAGATGACAACCAGAGATCCAATTTTAGTCTTCTACATATGGATGTCTTGTTTTCCCAATATCAATTATTGAAGAGGCAGTCTTTTTCCCAAGGTATATTTTTTGTTCCCTTGTCAAATATTAGATGACTATAAGTATATGGGTTTATTTCTGGGTCTTCCAGTCTATTCCATTGGTCTCCAGGCCGTTATTTATGTCAGTACCAAGGTGTTGTTATAGCTCTGTAGTAAAGTTTGAGATCTGGAATTGTGATGCCTCCTGTATTGCTTTCTTTTTGCTCAAAATTGCTTTGGCTACTCAAGGTCTTTTGTGGTTTTATATGATTTTTTTGGATTGTTTTCTCTATCTTGGTGAAGAATGATGTTGGGATTTTGATGATACTCATCTCTCTTAAGAATACCCGTACGAAGATGTTTCTCCCCCAGTTTTAAAACCATTCCAACACTTCATGGTGCAATTTCCAATAAAATGCAAAAGTCTTACCATGGTACTCAGAATGCTAGCAATTTGCTCCCACATTGCTTCAGCTTCATATGTTAGTCTCCTTGAGTTCCCACAATCAAGGTCCTCCAGGACTCATGTTTTCTTGTTACAGCCCCCTGTTGGTCCTTCTGCCTGTGGTGCTTTTCTATCTCTTCACCTGGATTACTTCTACCCTCTCTTCTGATCTTGTAGTAAGGTCTTTCCTCAGAAGAACTTGCCCAAGCTCTAACCAGGGCAGCTGTCTTGCTACACATCCTCAGATTACCAAGGCTTCATTGTGCTTCTAGTGCTTTCCTACCAGACTACAAGTACCTGCATTATAATTGAACTACAAAAGAGGAAGAAGGTTTATCTTTTTTGAGAGAATGAATTCTTCAAAGAATAAATGAATGAAGACTAGGTTTGTGCATATTAATTATATACTTCTGGTCTGAGGCTGGTGCTTTGCTCATAGTAGGCACTCAACTATTTGCTGAAGGAGTAAATGGGCTTCTCTAGGAAACACTGTCTTCACTTTATTAGGAAGGTACATGCTATCCATTATAACTTTGAATATCAATATTTACTGAGCTGTTTCTGATGGATTCCCCCCTGTTTTAAGGGACTTTCATGTGAGTGCTATGAGTGACAACTTTAGATTCCAGATCTGAGTCTTGTATATTTTAGGAGCCAATGTTGCAGTATTTGTTGGAATGACCAGTACTAACTTAGTGCTGGAGAAGGTTTTAGTATGAGATTTTAGATCAACCAGAGCATCATTGCTTGAAGCAGAGACATCTCAAGTGAGCAGGGCTCTGCAATTCAAATGCAGAGAAATAAGCACAGAGAAAGGGCCAGTAGTCTCTCTCAGGTGATCAAAATGAAAACACCACTGCCTGATTGCAGCCTGTGAGCCTTTGCCTCATTGCTGGGCCTTTCAGGGTTTGTGGGGGTTCTGAGAAGAGGAGCTGCTACACATACAAGCCCTGCATCTGAAAGGTACAGCTCTGGTGCTGTACCCTGTGAACCCTGAATGGGAGAAGAGCCAGTCACAATGGCTTTCTTTATGAGAAGGCCTTACTCTGCAGATGGGGGTGGGAATTACCCCAGGAGCCTCCCTGCTTTTGGGAGCTCACATGGCCTGAGGAAAGGCTGATGCTAGTTGGTTTTCCATGGGGCTGGGAGGTGGGTCTCTAGCAGCATTGTGAAAAGTGTTCATTTACAAAGGAGAGTCATAAAGTGAGCGGGCCAGCCAAATCTTGTGCATCTACTATACAAGACACTCTTACTTAGGCACTGGATCTAAGTAAGATATGCTGGGGAAAGGGGAGAACTGCTTTTCCTAAGCTCCAAATAGTTATACATTTTTAAATTCTAGAGCCAACTGAAGCTATGCAATTCTGAAAACAACAAAGAACAACAACAACAACAACAAAAACCCTCCAACCCCAAACACATAGGATCTTTTTTTTTTCTTTAGAGTTTTTTCTTTCTCTTCTGACTTCCTGTAGGTAATCTCTACTTCCCCCTTCCTTTTTTTGGGTCTTTCCAGAGTCTTTGCCATAGGGCAGAATGCTTATCTCAGTGATACAATGGAAGAGTGTGATTCTTAGAAACAGAATGTATGGTCACCACTGTGCAAAACACTTGGTAATGGTAAGATGGAGGGATAAGATCTGGAGTTGCTTAAGATTTTTCTATACAGGACCAGATAGAAAGTATCTTAGGCTAAAGGGTCTCTCTTGCAATATTAAATCCTGTCTCTGTGGGGTGAATGCGGTGACAAACAATACATCAGCAGTTGAACAGGTTTAACTCAAATACAATTTTAGTTACAATGGGTTTTGGAAATCTTCAGAAGATTCCCTTGTATAGTCATTCAGAAGAATGCAACTCAGTGCATGCATGTTAAAAACTACCTGAGGCAGGAGAAAGAATTACCGCAGAGAAATGGACACACCAGTGCCTAAATTTGTAAATAAATGGTAGGAAAATGGTACCTGTTCTTAACAGCCAAATTGGAAAATCTTATGATTCCTAGAATATTAGGTGGAATGGGGTGTTATGTAAATATATATATATATATATATCATACATATATTGTTGACATTTAATTCAGGCAATTAAGTGGAGAAAGGATAATCTTTTCAACAATGAGAGGCAAGTTGGGTATCCAAATGCATACAATGAACTTTACAATGTAGCTCTCATCATATGCAAAAATCTAACTCAAATTACAGACCTAATCATAAAATAATCACAGGCAATTATAGAACTTCTAGAACAAAACACAAGACAAGCTGAATGCTAGTTGCTCATGTCTATAATCCTAGCTACTCAAGTGGCTGAAATCTAAGGATTGTGGTTCAAAGCCAGACCAGGAAAGATAGTCTGCAACACACTTATCTCCAATTAAACACCAAAAAGCCAGAAGTGCAGGTGGTAGCATGCCAGCCTAGAGCAAAAGACCTCAGGCTCTTTCTCTTGTATGTTCTTCTCCTATGGTATAACTCCTGTTGTCACTGTATTTGACATTTTATAATTTGGGAAGGGAATAACAAAATGCTGAGACAAGGATACAGATTGACCCATTGTAACAATGAGATGTATAAGACACTATGTCGAAAATGAACTTTACAACTTTGGTGGGGGGGGGGACGGGGAGGATTGGTTTGGGGGGCCGGGGGGAGGATGGGATGGGAAGGGAAAACAAAGGAGGAGGCTACAATGCTTGATAAGAAATGTACTCATTATCTTGCCCATGTAATTGTAACCCCTCTGTACAGTATTTTCACAATAAAAAAAAAAGAAAAACAAAGGAGGAGGTAACAATACTCGATAGGAAATGTAATCATTATCTTACTCATGTAACTGTAACCCCTCTGTACACTATTTTTACAATAAAAAAACATTTAAAAAGCCCTAGTACTGGTGCTCATGTGAGCATGCGTGCACACATACACATACACACACACAATGGGAGATAAATTTTGAGACTTTTGGTTAAAGGTAAGAGAATGGTACACATAACAGGAAAAAATAACAAGAACATGAGGTTCCATCTCATCTACTTTCTGGGTGCAGTGCTACATGCCTGTTAGCCTAGCTATAGAGGAAGCACACTGTGTGGGCATGGTGGTGTGTACCTATCCTACCCAGTGACACAGGGAAATACAAGTAGGAGGACTGCAGCTTAGACTGGGACATACATAAGACCTTACCTTGAAAATAACCAAAGCAAAAAGGGACTAGTGACATGGTTTAACTGGTAGAATGCTTACACAAGGTCCTGAGTTAGTCCCTAGTACTACATACACCCACTAACTAACTAACTAATAAAATAATAGAAGAACAGCAATATGGAAAGCTATTTGTCAAATATAATCAAATGAAGAAATACAAGCAATATATAGAGTATTTCATTTCAAATAAAAATCGATACATATTAATGTCTAGGAACAAGCTATTTTACACTGATGATCTCAGGATTTGGTCTCATTATAGGCATTTTTCATATTCTTCTTTGGCTTCAATTTTAAATTGCTGTGCAATGAAGATCTGTTGCTATATAGTAAAAACTCCAACAAAAGTTATTCAAAAAAATCAGTGCTCACAATAAATGAGTACTATGAGAAATATTAGTTTTAGGTCTTGGTCATCCCCTCCCAAAATATCTAAAATCTGAAAAAATAATATAGGCTCAGGGAAGCCTGCGATGCCTTTGCTCTCACACTAGGTGTCTGGACCACTGACGGTGATGGTGGCTGAGGGCACTGGCTTTGCTCTCCAGAGCAGCTGGCAAAGAGGACAGCTGTAAACAAAAGAACTCAAGAATTAGCACATGGCTTACCTAGGACAAAGGCTCTTGTTATGTTGGCTCCATGTGACAGGGCAGAGGCCTCAGTGACTATTTTTTGCACCTCAGTCACACAGCCAAGACTATGTGAACAAGGGACTCAAGGCCCCAGATTTCCATTTTACATTAATAGAGAGTGAAGTGCAGAAAGGCTTGTGTGCATGCTGCCCAGTCCTCATTCCTTCCTCAAAGCTGTAGCCATGTGTTTGTTGAAGTGAAATCCGTGCCACTGTGTCTGATAAATAACATGTCCATTTCTGGAATATAGATTCTTGACTCACAAAAGAAGTGTTTACTTCTGAGATATTACTTCAAAGTTCCCCAAATTTCACTTCTCCCCTTGCTTTTGTGAAATGAGAGAATCATGGTCAGTGTGTTACTGTGCCTGGGCTATAGAAACATGACATGCACCAGGACCATGGATCTGTTAGTCAACTGACCTTTAAATGCACATACCAGAATCTCACCATTTACTAGTCAAAACAGGGTTGGCTCAAAACAAAACAAAACACCTTTTTTTGAGGGGGGGGTGTTGTTGGGGCTTGAACCCAGGGCCTGTGCACTAATCATGAGCTCTTCTTGGCTAGCACTTGGAGCCACAGCTTCACTTCCAGTTTTCTGGTGGATTATTAATTGGAGCTAAATGTCTCATAGAGTGCCTGGGCTGGCTTTGAACCGTGATCCTTAGATTTCAGCCTCCTGAGTAGCTACGATTACAAGCATTAGCTACTGGTGCCTGGAAATCTTGCACATTGTTGTCTCAGAATTCATGGTGTTGCCAATAGAATTCTATGCCTCCATCAGAAAGAATGACATTGCTCCATTTGTTAGGAAATAGAAAGACTTGGAAAAAATTATATTAAGTGAAGTAAGCCAGGCCCAAAGAAACATAGGTCCTATGGTTTCCCTTATTTGCAATATCTAGTATATGTCTGAGTCAAGCAGAAAAGGTCAGATAAGGTGAGGAAATGAACCCTAAGATATGTATTCAAATGTTTTTTTTTTCTTTCATGGGATTGTTTCTAACACATTTATAAGATGATTTCTTTTTTGCTTTGTATGTCCCTCCCCCACAGTATAACCCTGCTTTCACTGTATTTAATGTTGGTATAATTTGTGGAGGGGAAGGGAAAAAACAAATCGTTTAAATAGGGATACAGGTGGACCCATTGCAACAATGAGATGTACAAGTCGTTATGTCAAAAATGAACTTTACAACTTTGGTGGGGGGGGGCGGGGAGGATTGGGTTGGGGGGCCAGGGGGAGGATGGGATGGGAAGGGGAAACAAAGGAGGAGGCTACAATGCTTGATAAGAAATGTACTCATTATCTTACCCATGTAATTGTAACCCCTCTGTACAGTATTTTCACAATTAAAAAAAAAAGAAAAAAAAGAATTCATGGTGTTATTTTTAACCATTGAGTACTCATTTTCCCCCCTTTCGGCTTTTTCAGTCTCATCCATCCTTTGTACTTCGTTTCAAAGCATCATAGAAGCTTTTGCTTGATCCAAATAATCCATCTTATTTTGTGGTACTGAGACCCTCACAATTGTAAGATCGGTGGTGGTGTACCACTTGTGTGGTAAACCCTTTTTGTGTTGGTTAATTTTTGAGAGAGGGTCTTCTTTTATGCCCAAACTTGACTGGACTGTGATCCTCCTATTTGTATCTTCCTGTATTGCTTGGATAACAGGTGTGTATCACCGTGTGCTAGCTATTGGTAAAGATACAGTTTTGTGACCTGACTTTTTGCCCAGGTTGGGCTTGGACCACAATCTTCCTATCTGTACTCCCCAAGTAGCTGGGATAGGCTTGAGCCACCTGTTTCAAATAATCTACTTCTGAGAGTCCTGATATTTCATATAATTTCCTAATTTATTTCCATAATTCCAGGTAGAATTCCCCTACTTCTATAGCGCAGGCACAATGCTGATGTTCTCCACTAGAGTTCATTTTGCCCAGGCAGTTACATTCAGGGACTTTATGAATACTGACTCCCTGTTTCATTTACATGGAGTGGTCTGGTTGTAGACTGGATATTAAGGTGATTTTAGCTGTTAGATTTAAATGCCAGCCCAAGGTAGCCAAATGCCATAAACTAGTAATGGAATGCAGCAGCATAAAGCACAATAAATTCTTATTGCCCATGGCTAAAATGAGACAAAATATTATTCCAGAATAAGAGAGAAAAAAAGTAAAGCTATGATGGAAAAAAATACGAGCAGATTGACTTTTCCAGCATAGAGAATGGCACCTGAGTGACCCCAACCAGTCATTCAACTTGAAAATAAACAATTGCAGTACATTTTGCTAGTTACTAGGCTATGATGAACAGTTATGGTAAGCTTTCAGAGTGATGAGTCTAAAGTAAAGAAATTCACAATGCACACACTTAATTTGGAATAAGTTTATCATTTGGAAGCCAAAGAAACTATGCAACTCGAAACTTCTGTGAATTCTGATCAGCGTGATATGGAAAAATTTAATGCCAAGCTTTTGTCAGTTATGGGAAACAGAATAGAATGATTTATTAAATGGATCTGTGTCTTTTACCCAGATCAGAAATAAAGAAATCAGAAGCTTTCTCCATATGCTGATAAGCTAGGAGGATTCTTCACTAAATTCAGATCATAACAATCACTGAAGGTAATCTTTGTGCTCTCAAATTCTAAATTCACAAGGCTCCTCTCCATGTTGATAACTCCTCACCAGTGTCACTGGTAATCAACTGGCCTTTGTTCCTTGCTAAATGGTAGATAGAAGAATGAAGATACTTTAAACTTGGAGCCAAGGGAATAAATGTAGCTATTAGAAATGATCAACACTTTGGTTAATATAGTTGGTGTGAAGATTTAAAAAAGCTTTCATTATTATGATTTTTTTAGATTCACAGCATAACTGAGGAACAGAGAAAGGTACAGAGATCTCCCATATAATCCTTGTCCCCACACACGTACACCCTGCCTCTTATACCTCAGGCCTTTGGAAGAAAAGGATCTGGCGAGAAGACTCCTAGCATCTCCATGATTGTGGCGTGAGGGACATAGGGTTTGGATGTACAATTTCTTGTTGTCAGAGGGCACCAGCACATAGAGAAAAGTGGTGAAAGTCTCCAGTGCTTAATGTCAGGGAGGTTTTGTCCTTAGGAGTTTGCTTGGCTTTATGCTCTGCCTATAGAAAGCTGGTCCAGACAGATTCACTGGCATTTAGAGTGTGCTGACCCCATAGTTTTATCCTTGAAAGCTGATTATAACTCTCTCTCTCTCTCTCTCTCTCTCTCTCTCTCTCTCTCTCTCTCTCTCTCTCTCTCTCTCTCTCTCTCTCTCTCTCAGTGGAAGGAAGGTGTGGGGGTGGGCTGGGACACTGGGAAATAGTAAGCAAGAGGGGGCAGGTATAAAGGAGTGATCTTCCAAGTTCAGTAAGTCATCCTGATGGAAAGGATCTGGGCTGTGGCATCAGCCCAAGAGGACTCAGAAAGGGGCCATATTGGAATCTAGACAAGCTATAGAGTCCAGACTAAGAGCTGCACTCACCTCATGTGGAAAGTCAGCCAAGTTTCCACTGGTGAGTCTGGATTCTGTAGGCAATTTAGTGATTTCCTGTTGGCCACCCCCCACCGCTGCCTCCCTCCCACCTGCAAGCAGTCACCCATCCATAAATCCTGTCCAGCCCTGGATTTTTGCCCAATGTTTCGGAGGGTTGGACTCACCAAGGAGTGCAGAATTCCCAGGATCCAGGACCAGCTGTGTTCCCAAAGGAGATGTCAGCACCGAAGGAAGGTTCGGTCCAGTGGCTGAGAGCAAGGCTCTGATGTCTTCCAACTGTGTAGGGACTTGAGGGGGATCTGTAAGAAGACAGATGGTGAATCAGGAGGTTAAAGCACACAGGCTGTAATAAGGGGTGTCAGGGAGAGAGAAATGGTAGGCATGTATGTGTGTGTATGAGAAGGCATTATTATTATTGTTATTATTGATCTTAATATCATTTTTCCTATAGAGATGATCAACTTAGCAAGGGAAATTTATGATGCCTGAATGAACAAGGTAACTCATAAGATACAGGCACATTAATTTCAGGAGTTCCTTACTTTATATCATTTTAAACCATAGCAACATTGGATCCTTATAACTTTGTAGATAAATTAAACCATATTATTTTAAAGACACATTTTAAAAGGCAACTTTAGCATTTACTCTACACTAAGCCGTGAGATTAATAGTTTTCATTTAACTCTTATACCATCCTTCATAGTGAAAGACTTCATTATTGTTCCCACAGAAATACTCCTCAAAGATTTCTTACTTAAAAGATTTTGTGAGTGGACCTTTTTCTTTCTTTCTCCCCCTCTCTCCCTCGCTCCCTCCCTCGCTCCCTCCCTCCCTCCCTCCCTTCCTCCCTCCTTCTTTCCTTTCCTTTCCTCCCTCCATCCCTCTCTTTTTCCTTAACTTTTTGTTAGCAAAAATGTATTACTTAAAAGAATTTCATTGTGACATTTGTAACATGCATTAATATACTTTGCTCATACTTATTCCACCTATATTATTCTTTCTCAACTACTCCCTCTCCTCTCCTGTCATTTTTTTCCCTTATGGGAAAAATCCAGTTGTAAAATTATTTTATTTTGTCATGGATTTTTATGCCTAAGTAGGACTTTGACAAATAGGACTATGGGATGCTTGATTATTCAAAATCTTACAAAGAGTCAGGGCTTAAGCCATCAGAGACCAAGTTAACCAGAACTAGAAATGGAAGCTATAGCCACTTGTTATATCCAGTGAACAAACGAAAGGGCAGCACACACTGAGCCCACTAGCGGAAGGCTGCCCACACTCCCAGGGAGGTAGCAGCATCCCTTTGCTCCTTGACCTGTGTCTGCTGAGGCACTGCTGTTCCCACTTCCCAGGCCAGCTGCTGCTTATTCTCCAGTGCACTTATGGAAGTGGAATGAAGAGCAAAAATATTGCTTTTGTAACGGATGGCCATCTTAACAAGTTATGGCAAGGACCCTACCATGTCCTTAGCACTTGTTACAGGTGGTAAATAAGCATCAGTGGAAGCCAGTCTACTTCAGAAATACACCTCTGCCTTTGCTTGTCAAAGATCATCATCTTGAGATTACACAGCTATTCATGAAATACAGTTTTTAAAGAACTCTCTTTAAAAGGTGCCCATGACTGCTTGGATCCAGTAACCCTTGGTTTTAAACTATGGCTCTGCCTGTCACTTAAGCCCATTGGGCTTCTTTCTTCTTTTTTTGGGGGGGGGGCTTATTTCTTCATCGGTAAAATGGGTTCCTTTCCAATGTCTCTTTTCTTTTGGATACCATGATTTTGGGAACTGATGATGATAGTTTACTCAAAACTGGTCTCTCTTCCTCCTGACCTCTGTAATGTTCATTCTTGAAACTCAAGAAGGCTTTGATTATTTACTGAAAGCAAAAAGGGGCTATGCTCCATCTGTAAAACAAGCTATTCTCCCTGGGCCAAAAATCAGTCCCTACCCATGTCTTATAGCTTTTTTGGGATTTCTCACTTTGGTTCAGTGCGCTTGGTCTTCCCAGTGAAAGTGTAAATTCTCTAGGGGGAGAGATTGGCTCTTACATTACTCCTAAAACTCTACTAGTGTCCAGCTGACATAGACTTACAGGTAACACTTAATGGATATTCATCTAATCACTATGAAGAAATGTATGTTTGTTTCATTATACTTCAAGCCTTCATACTATAGTTAAATCACAGAATTGGCATGAAGTTTAGCTTTATATCCCTCTCTTATGCCATTTTTTTTTTACTGATAACATAGACATTTTTCCCATGTTCCTAATGTTAGCTATGAAAATAAATCATCTTTAAGAAGCCAACCTTTTTATTTTTGCCACCACCAGGGTTTGAACTCAGTGCCTTATATTTGTTCTCTTTGTTGGTCTACCACTTGGCTCATGTCTTCATACCATTTTTTTGCTGGTTAGTTTGGAGATGGAGTCTGTCAGACTTTTTTGTCTGACTAAGCATCAACCATTATTCTCTGAATCTTAGTCTCCTGAGTAGTTAGAATTACAGGTGTGAGTCATTAGCATCTGGTTAAGAAACTAAGACTTATGATCAAGAAAAGCTCTAAAGTTGACCCTTAATATTCCCCCCTCCCATCGTATTTGATTAAAATGGGGAAGACTTCATGCTCTATGAACACCATGTTCACAATCACACTGTATTAGAGTTGGAATAAAATTAGAACTGGCTCACAGCACACACACACACACACACACACACACACACACACACACACACACACACACACACACACACACACACACACTTCACTGGCAATGCCGCCACAGTAGCAGTGACCATCTTTAGGCTTTCATCTCTGTTAGTAGAGACAACAAGGAAGTGTTATTAGGGAGAAAGAAGCCATCAGTAAGCACTGTAACTCAGTGGGGCAAAAGTCCCTGGGCTCTAGGCTCCAGACCAACAGCCCAGCCACATGAAACCCAATGCAAAACAAATGACATCCTTCTTTCTCTGAGCCAGTTTTCTGTGGCTTCCTATGATGGTTGGAGGTTTCTGTACCCATGGGGTTTCATCCAAGCTGGGCCTCTAAACTCTACTCTGAGTGGGCAGGGGTGAGAGAACCTGGGTTTTGGTATCATATCAACTTTGGGTGTGAAAATAGAAGTGTAAAGTTTAATTACTTTCCTCTGAGGAAGTCAGTAATGTATGTTTATGAATGTGTGTGGGGCATGTAATTATTATTTCTCACATTTTCCTTCCCTCCTTCCCCTAGAATGACAGCTTTCTCTTGGTGAAAAAGCTAGCATAAGTACTCTAATAATTGCTTTGTTTAAAAAAGCAGGAACACTCTCAAAATAAAGCTTTGTAAAGAACTCTATCTCACCAACTACTAGACTCAGTGGGAAGGAAAGCAGAAAAGTTTGCAACCTGCAAAATGGATGAGCCACCCCTGAGCAGCAGCTGGTAAATAGTTGTCTGGCAATTATTTCTGAGTATCTACTGTATGCCAGAAAGTATGCTAGATTCTTTAATAAACAATTCTTACACTTGGGACATGCATGTGGAGACATTATGTTTACTATAACCTTCCTGGATTTGTAGGAAAAATTCTGCACTGCCGATTCTTTGAAGAAGGTACTACAATTTTAATCTCCTCCTCAAAGAAATCATTAGTGTGAAAGAGTTAAGAATAATAGCTTTATCTGGGTGCAGGGATGTACTACTGTAATCCCAGCTACTCAGGAAGTGAAGATAAGAGGCTCATACTTGAAGGCTTGCCTTCAAGGGCAAAAGTGCGTGGAGAGCCTATTTGAAAAATAAAATAAAAAGCAAAAAGAAAGGAGTCATGGATTAAGTGGAAGAGCATGTTAGTAAGGATGAGACCCTGGAGTTCAAAGCCCAGCATGATAAAAAACACAAAATACAAAAAAAAAACCAAAATAAGCTAACAAAATAGAAGAAGGAGAAGGAAAAGAGGAGAGAAGAAGGAGGAGAAAGAGAAGGAGGAAGAAGAGAAGGAGACGAAGAGGAAGAGGAAAAAGAAGAGGAAGAAGAAGAAGAAGAAGGAGGAGGAGGAGGAGGAGGAGGAGGAGGAGGAGGAGGAGGAGGAGGAGGAGGAGGAGGAGGAGGAGGAGGAGGAGGAGGAGGAGGAGGAGGAGGAGGAGGAGGAGGAGGAGGAGGAGAAGAAGAAGAAGAAGAAGAAGAAGAAGAAGAAGAAGAAGAAGAAGAAGAAGAAGAAGAAGAAGAAGAAGAAGAAGAAGAAGAAGAAGAAGAAGAAGAAGAAGAAGGGGTGGGCAGGGGTGGGCATTCTCACAGCCTCAGGAATCCTACCTTTGTTCATGTCTTGGCCTCCTCCAAGGAATGCCTTCCTAGATACCTAGAATCAACTTTCCCTGCTACCATATTTGACCTGTGCTGCAAGGCTAGCTCACAGGTTTGAAGAGATAAGTTATGCACACCATCACCTTCCCAGAATCTCTGACACCTAGTGACACTGAAAGAAGCTGAAATAATTCATAAGATATAACTTGCTATGCCCTGAACGCTGATCTTTCAGTACAGAGTGGATTTTAGCTAACATTGTTTCCCAGTTCCAGGTGTGGCATTAATATCAATAGCTCTTGTACAATCAACAGGGTGAGTCTTGCTTTTAGCCCCAGTGCAGATGTTTAATTAATCAGGGCCGTCGTCCTTGTTTGCCCTTGACTGAGTTTCCCTGATGATTACCCACTGGAAAATTCAGCCCTTTAATGCAAACAATGTCCTGATTAATGTTTTGTGCTACATACCAGGTTTGGGGAGTAGGACCTTCATTAGTGAATCAGCCTGTACTGCCTTGTTCAGACGTGAAACGCAAACCTGATTTCATAGACAACTGCCTTTCCATCTTTTTGTATGAAGAAGAAGAAGAAGAAGAAGAAGAAGAAGAAGAAGAAGAAGAAGAAGAAGAAGAAGAAGAAGAAGAAGAAGAAGAAGAAGAAGAAGAAGAAGAAGAAGAAGAAGAAGAAGAAGGAAGAGGAGGAGGAGGAAGAGGAGGAGGAGGAGGAGGAGGAGGAGGAGGAGGAGGAGGAGGAGGAGGAGGAGGAGGAGGAGGAGGAGGAGGAGGAGGAGAATTCCTTTAGCTATGAATTAATTTGCCAAGGTCATATAGTTAGAGATGTTTCAAATTCATGTTTACTTGGTCCCAAAGTCTATATTTTCTGTTGGTAGGACTGAAGGTGAGGAGAAAGATACCAAATTTGCCATTTATGTCCTAATTCAGTGGGGGGCAAAGAGGAGGTGGAGCGTGGGTTAGATAGTCCTCCCACCAGTGAGGTCCAGCTGAGATGACAGCCCTGGGGTTTTACCTAAGATCAGGAGCTGGGTGTTCTCAGTCAGTTCACCATGAAGATTGGCTGCTCTACAGGAATACAGGCCTTGATCGGAGAGGGACACATTTGTGAGCAGCAAGGAGCCCTCATACAGATGGTGAGAGGAGCCCAGTTTGCTTCTATTCCTGAACCAAGTCACTTCCACTTCAGGCACACCTAGGGAACAAAATGAAACAAAACAAAACAAAATTCATCAGCTAAACGTATTCAGGTGAACCTACTTACGCCTCTTGGCTAGTGCTCTGTGGGGCTACTCTGCAGGAAGCATCTGCTTTAGGCGTCTTCTACCATCCTTTGGCCAAACTAAATAATGCCTCAGATCTCTCAGGGATCTCTAGATCTTTTGCCTTTTAAAAAGACTTCCAAAGTGAGGCAGGAAGAAAGAAGCCAGTTAAAAGCAGAGGAAACAGAGGCTGGTCAAGGGCATTTGCCAGGGTAGAAGATACTTAAAGTCTTTGGAGAACACATTGTAGAAACCAAATGTATGCATTTCTGAAGGTGAAAAAAGGAAAATACATGAGACAAACATGACCCTGAGGACAAAAAGCCAGATGTAAGAAAACACTCAGTATTATTTTATTTCTGTAAGTCAACGAAAGAGATTAGTAATGTTAATCTTAAAACTCTATGTAGAAAATATGCGTTTCTAAAGGCCCTGTGTTAATGGCTTGGTCCCCAGGAGACTGCTGTGTGTGTATGTGGAATCTTTAGAAGGAGGGCATAATAAGAGGTCTTTAGGTCATTGGGAGCATGCCTTTAGAGGGAATTGTGGGACACCAACATTTTCTTGATTTCTGGCTGTGAGATGAGTAGGTTTTCTTGATTACGTGCTCCTGCCATGATCTGCTCATTGCCATAAGCTCAGACCAATGGGCCATGAGTCCAAGCCTCTGAAACAGAGTCAGAATAACCTTCCCATTTCTTCTTCCTCTCCCCCACTTCTCTCTCTCCTTGCATGTGCACTCAGGGACTTGTGCTTGATAGGTAATTGCTAGGCCACTTGAGCCATACCCCCCAAGTTCCTTTTGTTTCAGTTATTTTCTGGGTAGCTTCTCCCATTTTTGACCCGGCTGGCCTTGGATTGCGATTTCCCCTATCTATGCACCCTAGGTAGCTGGGATCACAGAAGTGTTTCTCTACCTAGCTTATTGTGAGATGAAGGTCTCATTAACTTTCTGCCTGGGCTACCCTTGAATAGTGGTCCTTCCAGTCTCTGCTTCCCAAGTAACTATGATGACAAGATTGAGCCAACATGCCTGGTTAGACTTTTCTTCTTTTGTGTGTGTGTGTGTTTGGGATCTTGCAATATTTAAGAACAGATTTTGAAGGGAACAGATTTTAGACTTGTCTTCTTATGAGTTGTTTTTCTCAGGTATTTTGTTGTAGTGGTAGAAAGTTTTATATTTTCTCAAAACATAGATGGTGGCTTTTACAGCATAGCATATGGGCCAAAGGCGATGTTTTCCCTTCTCCACAACCTATTTCTTACCTGTGAGTGAGCTGGAAAGATTGTGTGCTGATTTGGGATGGATGCCTGTCTTTGCAAACTAGATTCTATGCCTCAGGGACAGTCTAAACAACTTGGAAAGTGTCCTTGTGGTTGTTAGGCTAGTGATCAACTCTGGTTTAGGGAAAGCCTTCCTAGATGGTCTTCCTAAGGGGCTCCAGATTGCTCTGGGAGACTGAAAGTCTGAGGCATTGATTCAAAGATCTCCAGGGAGCAGCATCTATGTAGGGTATGTTCAGAATGTCAAATCCTGGAAAACGGGGTCAATGCCAAGAACAGCCAAACAGCCAGACCTTTAGCTTAGCACTTTTCCTGAGCCATGATTTTGCCCTTAGGACAGGAGCAGTGTTAGCTTTCATGGCTTGCCCATGTTGGGGGATAATGAAATTGTTATGCAGTTACTTATATCTGTTATTGGTCCTTGCGGCTGTCTAGAGGTGGGACTAAAGAAAGGGGGTGGAGATTTGCATAATACAGCCTTGTCACACCTAAAGAGGAGTGCACTAATTTAGCTCTAACAATATGATAGGATGCATGATGCTTAAGGGCACCAGAGCCTGGCTGGCATCTTCTCTCAGTGTACCTAGAGAAAAGATGCAGGTGAAGAGGAGAAAAACTGACTTTGCATTGTAACACCACTAGGGAGAGCAAGAGCATCATGATGCTGCCCATGCCAGCTTGCATGTTGGACCCTGAGTTTAGATTTTACATTCACATGTTCCTACCATTTCTCACAAAAGCATGCTGGAAAATGAAGTCCTATAAACTATTTCTACAAGTATTTGCTCCCTTTGTCTTGAGTTGCTACTGTAGCATTAACTGGGGGCATCTTCCTTTAACAAGGGTGGTGGGGCAGTAAATGCAAAATGCCCCAATGGGATATAAAAGTTGCTCTAGAATGAGACAGGTAATGAAAGAGAACTGGACTGAATCAACCGTTAGTTCCCCTGACAAAAGACTGTTGCCTAGGTGAGCAATGGGGAGGGGAGAGGAAGAGGTGAGGGTGAGTTCGAGCCTTCCCTATGACTGTACTGATGATACTGGCAATGTGTATTCCCAGAGGCAGTAATCCTGGCTCTTTGTGTCACTCTAGCAGTAAGGCTACCCTGTTACTCATCAGAGTGTCTCTTGGTCAGGGCCTGGACTCCTGCAGGGCAGTGAGAGGCAGAGATACATAGAGGAGAGAGAAAAATCACAGCCAGAGTGGTGGAAGTAGAGAAGCCAGGGATGGAAAGAGATCTGGGAGCTATTTCTGGGCTTTTTCAGGAATTGATTGTGAGTTTCTTAACTTCCCTACATTACTCTTTGTCTCATTCATGCACCTACCCAATTAGGCTTGTTGTGAAACCCAAGATTTGGTGTGTCTCAAAAGAGCTGAATTCCTTTGGTAGAAACAGGGAGATCATGGGAGAACAGAAATGTTCATGATAACAGAAGGTAGAAGGCAGTCACTTACAGCATGTAAAAACGGGAACTAAGCTGGGTGTTGGTGACTCAGGCCTGTGATACCAGCTACTCAGGAGGCTAAAATCTCAGGATCATGGTTCAAAATCAGCCCAGGGAAGGAAAGTCTGTGAGACTCTTCAACAAACTACTAAAATATGTTGGAAGTGGAGCTGTGGCTCAGGTAGTAGAGTACAAATAAAACCTTAGGGACAGTGCCCAGTTCCTGAGTTCAAGTCCCAGGATTAGCACAAAAAACCCAAACCAACCAACCTCCAAACCCTGAAACTATAGGAGTGATAGTATTCCCTGAGGAGAGGAAATTATGTGGGAGTCACTCTGCAGTGCATTTATTAGCAAACCTCTCTCAGACTTACTTGACACAAGCCTGCACCATGTGTTAGCTGATGGTTTACTGCAAGTGCCGCATTTTGGGGATTTCCTGCCTGGGACTGTGGTCCTTAGGCAGAGAATGACACTTAAAAGGTGTTTGGAATGACAACCAGTCCTTCTAGGACTGCCTCTGACATTATAAACAGAATAAAGAAAGAGGAAAAACAAGAGGCACCAGAGCTCATTTTCCTTCTCTTAAGGTATGACAGTAACCTGAGAGAAAACTTCATCAGCCCTTGGCTGGGCCAAGAAGAAGTCACTTGGAAATGTATCAGATATGCTTGGCTAATCCTGATGTTCAGAATCCCTTGACATCAGGAGTGTACTGAGCTATGCTACGATATCCCGCACATTTGTTATAAGCCAAACATCTTTGAGATGTAATCACTTTTCACAATCACCCTGTGAGTCAGTTACTATTATCAATGCTGTCATACAGATGAGAAAAATGGGGCTCAAAGAGATTAAGAAATCTGTCGAAATCACATGAGTTTGGATCCCTGAATGATGACACGGTAAAGGTTCCCTCCTATTTATTTTCTGCCCCTTGGTGAATCATACAAGCACCAATCATAGTGTGGAGATGTAACAGAGATAGCTTTAAGTCTAAGATACCCCATCTTTTTTTGTACTTTCTATTGTAAAAATACTGTACAGAAGGGTTACAGTTATATGAGCAAGGTAATGAGTACATTTCCTATCGTGCATGTTGCCTCCTCCTTTGTTTTTTCCCCTACCATCCCTTCCCTCCCACCTCCACAACTACCCCTCACTCCCCAGCAAAGTTGTAAAGTTTGTTTTCAACATAGTGTCTTGTACATCTCATTGTTACAATGGGTCAGCCTGTATTCCTATTTAAACATTTTGTTTTTTCTCTTCCCCTCCCCAAATTAGAAAGATGTATACACAAGATGGAGGGCACTGGAATCAAATACAGTGAGAACAGGGGCTATACCGTGGGGGATGAACATACCAAAGAAACAACAACAAAAATCACATAGTACATTATAATTACATTAAAAACAACAACAAGCAAGAAAGAAAACCATGGCTTCAAGCCACAATCCTCAGATCTCAGCCTACTGAGTAGCTAGGATTGCAGGCATGAGCCAGCTAAATGCCGGCTAAATGTTTGCTTCACTACGCTTTGCATAATCTTTTTCTTATTCATTTCACTTTCCATATTCTTCCGTACCCTTTTAGTAGGTAAAAAGTGGAAATCACACCAACCTAGATTTTAAGATACCCCATCTTTACAAGTACACCCCACAGCCTGCCACTGTCACCCCACCGACTCTTCAGAGAAAGTCTAACCTACTGTGGTTTTATTTGTTAAACTGTCAAATCTTTAAGTGCTTCCTACTTTCAGAATTTCTCCTGTTTTTATAACACCATGATCACTGCAAGGAGGAAGAGTTCTAGAATCTCTAAGTTCTGGCTTTGTTAGCTTTCTCTTGTTGGAAATTATGGTCAAATCGTGGACATAACTTTTTCCCCTCACATATTGTAACATGGCAGCACCTTCATTTGTTTTCCTTTCATGAATTAAAAAATTTGTCATCATTAAGGTGAGATACAGAGGGGTTACGGTTACTTAAGTCGGATAGAAAGTACATTTCTTTTTGAATAATGTCACCCTTTCCCCTCTCTCTCTCCCAGTTGTTCCTTCCTGTCCCCACTCCCAAGTTGTACAGTTATTTTCAACATAGTGCCTAGTGAGTACCACTGCTGCATTTTTTCACCTTTTGTTGGACCATTTCTGTGCCTCCACTTGCCCTTCCAAAGACAGAGAAATGAACAAATGAAACTAATGGAAAAGAAACCAAAAACCAGCAACAAAGAAAAAAAAACTGGAAAGCTCTTTAGAAAATGGTAACAAATATACTCTACCACAGAACCCAGTCTGAAGCTATGTTGCTGTTGACCAACTCCTTGGCTATGCTTCACATTTTGGATTCCCTGTACTATTTGTGTCTAAAAAGGGGGAAGAAAAAGAACCATGTCTGCTTTTCCCCTTGTGGCATATCTTACCAACAACACAATGTTCTCCCTGTTGCTTAAAAGGATCAATAAATGGGTCTAGTCAGAATGGTTTGTAACGGGATACGATTATAAGGATTAGTGCCTTTAATCTCCACTGAGCTGCCAGGAAGCGTGATGCTATAATATCTCCCCCTTTCCCCCCTTTAATATCCCAGACAGGATATTCTTGCTAACTGGACCATTTGTTGTATTTGGACGGCCACTTCCATGATGGCAGCTTGTCAGCACCTTGAGGTAGGGCGTCCAAAGGTGTACTTTTACACAGTAAGTTCTTGAAGCTTTTTAGGTGGGAGGAGGGTGGCTTGGTGCAAGAAAATAGAAAGGATACAGCAATTCAAATGTCAGCACTGGCAATTATTCTAAAGAACCATGACAGTCTAAGCTGCTTTCCACATTTGTCCACACTGACTGTGGCAGACACTCATAGCCATTCAACAAATTCTGTTTTCTTCTTTTTTCCTGAGTACTTAGTGACGATGTGTTTCCCAGCATCCTTTGTAGTTGTTTTCTTGGTCAGGAGAGAAATAGAAAGTGAGAAATAGGGATGTGTGCTACTCCTCAATGTGACCCTTAAGAACCTTTCCGACTACCCTCATAGCAGACACTGTGGGGACAGATCCTATCCAGCGGTCCAGGAACAATTTTTGGTCTCTAAGGAAAGCAATAAATAAGTTTCCCTGGTGTTTAAACCAGGGAAACTTTGGTGTCTATTTGATAACTTAATATGCTACCCTCCTAAGCAAGTGCTTTGCTCTTAGGAAAAAAGCCTAAAGTGTACCGTACCATAATTTATGCAAGTGTTTAAGATCTAGTACCTGTCTATCACCACTTCCCAGCCTTCATGTTTCTTTCCTCTCTGCCCTCTGTACTACCAGCCACACCTACTTCTTTCTTTCTTTCTTTCTTTCTTTCTTTCTTTCTTTCTTTCTTTCTTTCTTTCTTTCTTTCTTTCTTTCTTCTCTCTCTCTCTCTCTCTCTCTCTCTCTCTCTCTCTCTCTCTCTCTCTCTCTCTCTCTCTCTCTCTCTCTCTCTCTCTCTCTCTCTCTCTCTCTCTCTCTCTCTCTCTCTCTCTCTCTCTCTCTCTCTCTTTCTTTGGTCCGGTCGTGGGGCCTGAACTCTGGGCCTGGGTGCTGTCCCTCAGCTCTTCAGCTCAAGGCTAGCGCTCTACCACTTGAGCCACAGTGCCACTTCCGGCTTTTTTCTTTTTGCTTATGTGGTGCTGAGGAATCGAACCCAGGGCCTCATGCGTGCAAGGCAAGCGCTCTACCACTGAGCCACCTTCCTAGCCCCTTCACACCTACTTCTTTCAATGAAGCATGTTATTTCTGCTTTAGGCCCTTCACCCATACTCCTTTCCTCCTTTCTCTTTTATCTTCTTTCTTGGTTTTCTGAACTCTTCTTAGAGAATAAACATGAGAATGTACAAGGGAGTAGGTCCCTGTTCAAGAAAAAGCCTCATTACATTCATTGCTTAATACTTTTTATGCTTAAGGGGTGGGAAGAACTTGTAAGGCTGCAATGTACATGTTGGCACTTGTGTATGAAAGGTTGTTTAATGAAAACCTGCCAGCAATACACAATGACAGGAACATTCAAGGTAAATTATGCAATATTCTTAGACTATTATATATTTATTTATTAAAATTGAGCTCATGACACAGACAACGGTTTATTATTGAATGAAAAGAATAAATGTAATTGTTAAGAATTGTGTTTAGATGCCCATTGTGGTTGAGTTTGGAAAGTAGAATTTGAGTAAGTTGTTATCTTCCCTTTTGGGATTTTTCTTAGTTTTCTACAAATTTCTGTGAATACTCCAATATTTTATTATAATGAGAATCTACACATCTACACATTATATATTATAGTTACATTTTAATAATTCCTATCCATCCTTCCAAACTCTGAGCTTCCTGAAATTTTATCTTATTCATGTATGTATCATTGGCTTAGGAAACATCTGATCTAACCTGAACTAGATAGTCAATAAAACACTGTCAATGAATAATGAAAATCACCTCCACACAAAATCTTATATAGGTCCTTATGGAGTCACTTTTCTGTCCATTATTAGTAGCCTGGTAGTTAGTTCTCAAGCTCATGGATTGCTTGACATTGATGATGTTATTTAGAGAATGTTACCCAACTAGTCAGGAGGTCACTAGGACCCTGGCTAGAGATGCAGTAGAAATGACCAAGAACAGGAGAGGGCCATTGGCACTTACAGCAGGAAAACAAGAGCAATTCGTTGTCCCAATTAGCATTTAGCAATATTGTGAGTGTTTGGGCTGGAGATTTAACTCAGTGATGATTTCCTTCTCCAGAAAATTCACTGTGTGTCCTAAGTCAGGCTCTTTCCCACCCACTTTGAATACATGTCTTATTTTACAATAGGTATAATGAAAGAGACACAAAGATTTATTTTTAGTTAATTAGGACTAAGACAAATGGGTATGAGTAAAAACAAATAGAAATATTATAATTCCATAGCTAGGCAAAACCTGGATAGAATAACCTAAGATCTCACTCTAAGATGACCGATGGAGTTCAAGGGTCATGACCCAGGTGGCATGGGAGGAGAACCACACTTGTTCCATTATAACAGTTCTCTCTAGCTCTCTAAATTTTCTTCAACAGCTGAATTCTTTATTTTGTTGCCTGTTCCTCCATTATTCCCTGACTCACACCAATCGTAACCTACAAGAAAAGACAGGGCTGGGAAGTTGGCTCAGTGGTAGAATGCTTGCCTTGCATGCCTGAGGCCCTGGGTTCGATTCCTCAGCACCACATAAGCAAAAAGAAAAAAGCCGGAAGTGGCGTTGTGGCTCAAATGGTAGAGCGCGAGCCTTGAGCTGAAGAGCTGAGGGACAGCGCCCAGGCCCAGAGTTCAGGCCCCATGACCGGACCCCCCAAAAAAGGAAAAAAAAGACAAATGAAGTCTGTCCTATGTAAGAACAGCGTTTCATGGCTGAGACCTGCACTCAGATTGACTGCTCTGCAGAAGAGGTCTGGCAGGCACTACTAGCATCTGTACAGAACGGGCAGCTCATTTGTGACCAGCCCTACCACAGATGTTACTCCCTACCTAACACTGAAGGACCTGAGAAATTTGGTTCAAGAGGGTTTCATTGATGAGGCAGGCTACAACAGCTTTACCAAGGAGAAGCTAATATTCAGCTACAAAGGTGGATTTCAAAAACAGGCATTTTGAAACTATTAGGATATTTCATAGAAAGCAGACTTGGCTTTTTCTTTGGAAACAACATGACCTAGAACAAGATCTTCCTCCTATTTTCTCTTGAATGAGTTTTCTGACATTATGCTGTAAGGTGACGGAGCTAAAATCTAAGGTAGGATACACCAGAGCTGGTACCTCACTGCTTGTCTGCTTTGGGTGTGAACATGTCATGAGAGGGAGCATCTGTGGACAGGGACATCAGGAGACAGTAGCTGTTCGCTGGCACAACAGCCATTCACTTATTCATCCCCTAGTGGGATCATTGCAATTTCTACCCCTAGGGTTCCCTACTTTTCACTTTGCTGTGACTCCCTGTTCCCTGCTAAACCTCTGCAAGACCTCCTCAAGAACACAGTTCTTATGAGCACTGGCCAGCTTCTTTCACAATTCTTATCTACTCTATTACTACCCACTTGCTCAATGCATTCCTTGAATGATTTGAGTAAGCCACAGGTTTGTTCCTAGTTTTATCTCTATCATCTTTCTAATACTCATTCACTTATTGTGTTTTGCCTCTCACTGTCCAGAGTTCAGGTCCAATCTCTCTCTTTTGGACCACTATGATGGCTTCCTGACTGGCTCCTTTGACCAGTGTCTACTTCTTATACACCATGGGTGCTTAAGCATGACTCCTCAACATTATTCTCTCTTTTTGTCTAAAGTCCTTGGTCAAGCATTAAAAGTTTCTGGTGGCTGTAAAGCTACCTTTCTAAGATTTAAGCCTTCTTCACCATTTCTTCCTTCTGAGTTCTGCCTAGACTAAAGCGCACAGGGTTCCCTATTCAACTAGAGGCTTCCCAGCTTCCATGATCTTTTTACTGTTTTTGTCTACTCGGAACACCTTTGCCCCATCCTTACATGTTCAGATTCTATCAGAATGGAAAACTAAGGCTACAAAACAAAACAAAAACTCCTCTAATGATAGATAAATGAAGCAATGAATATGTTAATTAGCTTGATTAACCATTCAGCACTCTATACATCCCATTGTATTCCATAAATGTATTCAACTAGGACTTGTCCAACAAAGAAACATTGGCTGCGTGGTTTCCCCTCATTTGTAATAATTAGAATGAGCCTATAAATCTATAAGTAAATCCAATGGATAGTAAAAGAGAAAAATTACAGTTGGACATGATAAACAGGACTCTAAATAATTTACACAGTGAGACCCAAGGAAGATATTCTTAGGAGAGGATCACAAGGGCTCAATAGCTATGTGCATATGACCATATAAAATGATGCTTATTGAAATGAACTCCAAGAAATGGTAGCAAGAGTTTTTTTTAAATTTTACTTTTTGTGGTTCTTTTTTTCTGTTTTTTTCTCTTTTGTTGCTATTTTTTTATTTCTGTACCATTTGTCTTGTATATAAGTCTATCTGATTTGGGTAGGGGAAGGGAAGCACAGAAATGGTGGGACAAAGTATAAATTAATTCAGCAGTGATATTCATTAGACATTTTTTGGAAATGGACTATACAACTTGGGGGGAAGGTCCTAGGAGGGAAAAAATGGGAAAAATGAGGGAGAGGGTGAAGTGTTGTTCAAAAAGAAATGTACTTAATACATCACCTTTATAATAAAAATAATAAAAAGAATGCTAATTTAGCCAGGCACTGGTGGTTCATGCCTGTAATCCTAGCTACTTAGGAGGTTAAGATCTGAGGATCCCTGTTCAAAGCCAGCCCAGGAAGGAAAGTCTGAGAAGCACTTATTTCCAATTATGTACTAAAAATCCAGAAGTAGAATTTTGGCTCAAGTGATAGAGTACTTCCCTTGAGCAAAAACTTTCAGGGAATGGCCAGTCCCTGAGTTCAAGCCCCAGGACTGATACACACATATACACAAATAATATTAATTTAAACCTCCATCACCTTTTTTTAAAAAGATCTCATTTGCTCTAACCAGAATTAATTCTTTCTCATATAAATTTCCCTTTTCAAAGTGATTGAGGCTCATTCTTTAGCTTTTCTATTAGCACTGAGTTGCTGAAAGCAGAATTTGTTTCTAATTTGTGTTTGCATCGTCCAGCCTAGCACAGGCTTTGGTCACCATTGGAATAAATGAACACAGGAATGAATTTCTCACCTGCAACTTGGCAGTTAATTGTCACATTCACTCCCTGCACTGTTTTGAGAGTGCTTCCTATATCCACTGTGATTGCGGGCTTCTCTGTGTTGACCATCAGCATCCGTGATGTTTTCACCAGTGGCTTTCCTGATGACAGAATGTGAGATGTTAGGAGATGATGGCTGTGGACTTGGGGCACTCTTTTGAGATACAGGATAACCAACAATGAATGAATCATCTTCCTAGGCTCTTCCCACAAACCATGTTTTCTCTTGAAAAAAAAAAAAACTCAATTGCAGATATAAGCCATTTACCCATGTACCCATACCTCTTATTTCCTTTTTATTGAGAGCATTCCCCTGGGCAGATATTCTGGTACTAGGATGGTGAAAGTGGGTTTTGGAATGATGAGTGATGTTTCATTTGCAACTTGGATATTTTTAGATCCTGTTAAATATTCCAGATCCTATTTAAGTATTCTAGTTCAGCTATTCTTCCTCAGGAACCATGCAAGCATGGGGAACAGGGAAGTCTTTCCTTGTTGACAACATATAGAGGTAGAGGTTCTGTTCCTTACTTTCCTTAGTTTCCCAAAAAGGGTTGCCCCTTGCTGCTGGACAGGAGTAAGAGTTCTGGAATCTCCATGGAGAAGCTTTACTACTATTGGAATGTGGCAAGGTCATGACTCTCCAAAATCCACATCACTCCTGGTGGTGGTGCAAATCCTCATCTTCCACCTCCAGGTGGAATGGGGGGGGGTGTGCCTCATTTCAGGTGGACTTCCCAAAAGGGATTGCTATGTGGTGGATGATAGTTGACCAGAGGAGAGTAGTCATTTTCTAAGCATCTGGCTATGCTATCCTTTTGTGGAGAGAATAAGCTTTTAGCCCTTTTTATTTTCTAGTGTTAGGAATAGAACTCAGGGCCTTATGAATGCTAGCACAAGGTCCTCTACCTCTGATCTACCGCTCCAGCCTTTGAATTTTTGGAGACAAGTTTTTTTTTTTTTTATTGTGAAAATACTGTACAGAGGGGTTACAATCACATGGGCAAGATAATGAGTACATTTCTTATCAAGCATTGTAGCCTCCTCCTTTGTTTCCCCTTCCCATACCTTCCCATCCTCCCCCCCCCCACCAAAGTTGTAAAGTCCATTTTTCCACATAACGACTTGTACATCTCATTGTTGCAATGGATCCACCTGTATCCCTATTTAAACGATTTGTTTTTTCCCTTCCCCTCCACAAATTATACCAACCTCAAATACAGTGAAAGCAGGGGTTATACCATGGGGAAGGGACATACAAAGCAACAAAGAAATAATCTTATAAATGTATTAGAAACAATCACCTGAAAGAAAAAAAAACATTTAAATACATATCTTTGGGTTCATTTCCCTAACATTAACTTATCTGACCTTTTCTGCTTGACTCAGACATATACTAGTTATTGCAAATAAGGAAAACCATGGGACCCAAGTTTCTTTGGGGCTGGTTTACTTCACTTAATATAATTTTCCCCAGGTCTTTCCATTTCCTAACAAATGGGGCAATGTCATTCTTTCTGATGGAGGCATAAAATTCCATTGTGTATATATACCACATTTTTTGATCCATTCATCTATTGAGGGGCATCTTAGCTATGGTAAATAAATAATGCTGCAATAAACATAGTCATGCTGGTAGCTTTAGTGTGGCCTTGTTTGTGATCATTTGTGTAAATGCCCAAAAGTGGGACTGCTGGGCCATAGGAGAGCTCTATGTGGAGTCTTCTGAGGAGCCTCCATACTGCTTTCCAAAGTGGTTGAACAAGTTTACACTCCCACCAACAATGCAGTAGGCTTCCCTTCTGTCCACATCCCCTCCAGCATCTGTTGTTATTAGAGTTCTTGATTATAGCCATTCTAACTGGGGTAAGGTGGTATCTCAATGTTGTTTTGATTTGCATTTCTTTTATGGCTAGGGAGGTTGAGCATTTCTTCATGTGTCTATTGGCCATCCTTCTTTCCTTTTCAGAGAAGTTTCTCTTTAATTCTTTAGCCCACTTATTTATTGGGCAGTTGTTTCTTTGAAGATTTGCTGTTGGGGGATTTAATTTTTGGAGACAAGTTCTTATTATGTAGCCCCGGATGGCTTTGAATTCTTGTTTCTCCTGCCTTCACCTCTCCTGTGGCAGCATTACAGGTATGAACCACCATGCTGAGTCTGGTTAGATGTTCTATTTTGAATTTTTCCCCCTAGTACTCATTGGAAATACCTAGAAGCTGGTTTCTTCATCTACAGGTTTGGGATTTATGAGCTACAAGTTTGAGAAATCCCAACAAGTTTACAGTTGTATGAATTGTATGAATGACTCCTAGTTTCCAAGGTCTGTAGCCAACCTGCTTTCCTCTCCCTACTTTGCAGTCTTAGGTACATTCTATGTACCATGTTCAGGGTGTTTAGTTGTACTTAGCAGGAAGAACAGGGAATACTGCAACTATTCCATCTATACTGTCTTCCCGGAAGTGGAAGTCCATTGCACAATATGTTTTAATAGGCTTTTATCAGCTGGGGAAAAATATAGCCTTGCATGCACATGACCATAAAATTCAACAAAAAGATTCATTTACTGAGTACCTTAGGGAAATAAGGGTCCACATGAGATCATTGCATATACCTAAAGCTTAATCTTTTGAAAGTCAAATGGATTTAATTTTGTTTTAACCATTTATAGGCAGGGCATTCTATGGTGCCATTCACCATATGAATGAAGAAACCTTATTTCAGAAATGCTGTTTGGAATCTTAAATCTGCTTTTAAGTTGTTTTTTTTTTCTCTTTTCCTTTATGTTTTCATCCCTTATTCCTTTTGCATGGTCACCTAGCTGTACTTCCTTCTCCCTCCTGTTTTAAAAGTCCCCTAGGAATAGGTAATTAAGCTAACTGGAGCTATATTTAAGAGTGGAAACTTGAATCAGGTCTGAGGAGCTCATGAGAGATCATAGGCTTTCCATATTAATTATGACTATTTAGGGTATTTTTCCCCTTCTATCTTCCACATTTGGGAGTATGAGTATATGACCTGATGTGAACACAATTCCATACTGTATTGATTGTTTGCATAACAGATGCAAGGCTACGATGGGAGATATCAGCAGGTATAACACTGAATTAATAGTGCATACTTAACTCCCTACCCTTTAAACATTTTCTTATTAGTAACATATTGATTGTACAGTGGATATAAGAAGAATTTTTGTGCTACAATCTAATGATATCATAGCTCTGTTTAGAGAATTGCACAGCAAAACTGGTTTCCTTGCTTCTACTCTTTTTCTTTTTCCTTTTTCTTTATTTCTCTGTCCTCCCTCCCTCCTTCTTTCTTTCTTTCCTTCCTTCCTTCCTTCCTTCCTTCCTTCCTTCCTTCCTTCCTTCCTTTCTTTCTTTCTCTTTCTTTCTTTCTTTCTCCCTTCCTTCCTCCCTCCCTCTCTCTTTCTTTCTTTCTTTTCTTTCTTTCTCTAATTCCTTCTTTGTCCCTTTTTTCCTTTCTTTCTTTCTTTCTTTCTTTCTTTCTTTCTTTCTTTCTTTCTTTCTTTCT
Source organism: Dipodomys merriami (assembly GCF_024711535.1). Classification (NCBI taxonomy): domain Eukaryota; kingdom Metazoa; phylum Chordata; class Mammalia; order Rodentia; family Heteromyidae; genus Dipodomys; species Dipodomys merriami. Next base: position 2,778,675 of record NW_027202382.1, on the reverse strand, counting down.
TTCTTTCTTTCTTTCTTCCTTCCTACCTTCCTTCCTTCTTTCTTTCTTTCTTTCTTTCTTTCTTTCTTTCTTTCTTTCTTTCTTTCTTTCTTTCTTTCTTTCTTTCTTCTTTCTTTCTTTCTTTCTTTCTCTTTCTTCTCTCTCCCTCCCTCCCTCCCTTCCTTCTTTCTTTCCTTCCTTCCTTCCTTTCTTTCTGTAGGTTCTTGTTAGTTAGCCCAGGATAATCTCAATCCTCCTGCCTCAACCACTCAATTGCTAGAATTACAGGTATGTTCTGCCAGGCCTGGTTTCTTGCTGTTACTCTTGCCTCACTAGTTTCTTCCTGTGACAACCAGAGTGATATTTCTAAAATATGAGTCAGATTATACAGCTTTTCCACTTAAAATTTCCAGTGCTTTCTCATGACCAAATACTTTCTACAAAGTAAGCCCCAGTTGTTTTCCTCTCCTGCTCACTGAGGCCACACAGGCCATCAATCACTGAGTTCCAGCATGCTGGCTTTCCTCCACCCGAGCAGCTGGCTGTCCCTTGTCCCCCGACATCTTCCATCTACTGACATCTACACGCTGTTTTTCTGGTCATTTGTGTTGCTGTGTGTGAAGCACATCACCTAATGAGGTCTTCCCCAAATGCTTCATCGCAAACACTACCCCTTCACTTCCTTTTCTGGTATTATGGATCTCACTGATATGCATATTGTTTTCCTAAGGGACCTGTATAATAATTTTATCTTATTTATCTGTACATTCTCTGCATCCTTTTCTCCCACTTCACATCACCATCTGATCTCCATAAAAGCATAATAGTTCTTTTATTTATTCCTGCTACCCAGACCTGGCACATGGTAGGTCCTCAGAAAATACTTAAATTAATCAAATATGTATGCCAGGTTATGTAAATTACATGGAAAAATTTCTCCACAGAAACCTTGAGATATAGGCAGGTAAAATATGACTGTCTTTTATATAGACAAGGAATTGAGACTTAAAAAGTATGCATGGTTTGTTCAAGACCACATAGTTGGCAAGTAGCAAGGTCAAACTAGACAGCAGATCTTTGACCTCAAATCCAGTGCTTGTGACAGGGGGTAGCAAATCCTCGTCTGCAGACTGGCTGCCTCAGAATCCCCAGGGCCCTTGTTAAAAACAACCTGTCCTGCTCCAGTACAAGAGCTGCCTCACTGTATTATAAAAACAACTGTGCCAATGGGGAAATGAGGCGACGGACCAGAGTTTTAGACTTACAATTACCAAGTTATTTTTCCTACAGGAATTTTAATAATAAAGGTGGGTTTTATAGCTGCAAGTGTATAGCTATAAAATTCAAATGTCACTGAATTAAATCCAGCCCTTAATTAATTATGCTGAGCTTTTGCTGAAAAGTAATGGCCCCTTTTCCTGTCAGCAGAGGTGCTGTTATTAACACAGACTACTTCTTACACGTTCCTGTTGGCTTCAGGAACCATTTCTAAAACAAAGTTACCTAAGTATTCATAATCAATGGAAGTTTGCAACAAAATCAATGCTCCTTAACCAATCAGTCCTTTTACCTATATTAAATAAATGCCAATATATATTTAGTTTCACTCTTCATGTACTATACCTGAGGGTGTATGGAAGTGGGGGTGGCATGGGTGGTTAGACGCATTAGTATTTGTTTTCAATATGATTCTGGATGATAGCGAAATACAACCAGTTTTAATATATACTGCATGCTCCATCACATTTTTGTTTTGCAGCTTATTTCTGTCCTTGGTGGAAGTACTGATTCTCTATCAGAGTCATTCAAGTTGAAGGTTTTCCTTTGATGGGAAGCTAAAAGAAATTATCACAAAGGAGGAGGCTACAATGCTTGATAAGAAATGTACTCATTATCTTGTCCATCTAATTGTAACCCCTCTGTACACTATTTTCACAATAAAAAAAGAAATTATCAGAGGCTGATCGTAGATCATGTGGATGATCATGTGGGCACTGAGTTTTGCTATGTAAGAGCTACCAGGAGACACCAGTGCCTATGTTTGTTGTGTGATTAAAATCATACTGATATCAACTAGTATTGTTTAATTATAGAAGTTAGCTAGGAAGAACAATGATGGGTGTGGTGGTGCATGCCTTTAATCTCAACTCCTCAAGAAGTGGAGTAAGACTAGATGAAGTTAGCATGAGACTGTCTGGGGAGAAAACAACAAAACTAAGAGCAAAAAGATCAGAGGCATGGGTCAAGTGGTAGAGTGTTTGTTTAGCAAGTACTGACATTGAACTCAGTACTGTTTATGCAATACTAAATCCAATCTCCAGTACTGCAAATCAAAAGAAAGAGAATTAACTAAGAAGAAACAAAAAGTAAAGATGCAGAGTGGAGTGAAATGATGAATACAGTATTTTTTGTAAGATGATGTTAAAAGTGATCATAGAAAAAACAGAGCAGGTGAAACAGAAAAAGTGTCATGAGAACAAAGTCACCATTATAGAACCTGCATAGCATGAGTTGCATACCAGTCCCAGTACTATGCACATAAGCACCCATGTAAGTTTAACAAACTATTATTAGGCTTTGGACGAATTAGTAAGCAAAATTGAAATCCAATCAGAAATTGATTGGGTTTATAGATAATTGACTTAAAAAATCATTGAATGACTTTATTGAAAAGGTCTTCCTTTCAGTTCTTCAATATTGGGAGTCACAAATGTCATCTGAAAGTTATTTTATTCTACCCTTAGCCATCAAAAATGAATTGTAGTCCAAAGATTTTAGATTTTTTTCTGTTCATCTAGAAGTGATTTAGTCTAAGACATGTACATGTGTACTCATTCTCATGAACAGATTAGCTAGAGATGACTGGGGAAATGAGCAACAATAGAAATAAGGACTAACAGGAGGTAGGTTTGGATATTGCGTGAGTATTCTGGAAAGGATATATAAATTGTTAAGTGGGTTTAAACTTCTGAAGCGCAATCCAGGGATTGGCAGTCTTCCTAGAGTACTGTATGATACAAAATTTAAGGTTATATTCATCAAGATTGAGTAGCAAAGCATGCACATTAACATAGTGGTAGACTGAAGTGTGGAATGAAGAGTGAAAGCCTACATGTCAAGTGTCTGGATTCCATCATATGACTACAGAGTCTTAGGCAAGTTATTTTACCTCTCTGTGCCTTGGTTTTCTATATCAATTATTGTTGAGTAAAATAAGTAAATTTGTACATATGAGTCTATTAGGACAATACTTTTTAGCACAATATAGCATTTTAATACATGGTAGCTTCACCAGCATGATCTCTTTTACAACCTAATGAGGAAATACTATGAAGAACGGTAATGGGAACTACTGTTAAATTAGGAGACACATAGTAAGGAAAAGGTCAATGAAAAAAGGTCAAAAAAAAGAGGACAAAGAAGGTGGGAGGAGAGAAAGTGAATCTGTCACCGAGTAGGAGCTAAAATTCTTCTGTTTTGAACTCTGAGAGAGTTTCAATATATTTAAGAGAAGAAATAATTTCATTGTGATATATTCTCTCTAAATAGATATCAGTATCTAGACAGAGATAGAGAACTGAAAAGGCACATAAAGCTGGTATTTTTGGTGACCCAGAAGAGTCCCCATTTGCTGAGAAACTATGAAACCATATATGCCAGTTGACTTGTAACTTCCATGAGACTGTTCAAGAAGACTGCTCTGATATCATGGCATACCCAAGTCTCAATTAAAGAAAATAATAAAGAAGAGAGTGAAAAGAGGAAAAAGACAGGTAAGGACATATGAATGTTTACAAACAATTGCTTTAAATTACCTAGTTTATACTTCTTAATTTACCAACAAAGGGGGAAAAACATTACCAGTCTTTGCTTTTCTACATTTTCAATATGAATAAAATTGTCTGTTTTAATTAAAAACACAATTGTGCCTAGTAATAAAAATATTTGACTAGGGGCTGGGAAGGTGGCTCAGTAGTAGAGTGCTTGCCTTTCATGCATGAGGCCATGGATTCAATTCCTCAGCACCACATAAGCAGAAAAAGCCAGAAGTGGTGCTTTGGTTCAAGTGGTAGTGTGCTAGCCATGAGCTGAAGAGCTCAGGGACAGTATCCAGGCCCAGAGTTCAGGCCCTAGGACTGACAAAAAAAATTGAATATAAAACTATTTGAATTTAAGAGCTGGGTGCTGGTGGCTTATGCCTATAATCTTACCTACTCAGGAGGCTGAGATCTGAGGATTGTGGTTCGAAAAGTCCACTTGATTCTTATTTCCAACAAACTACTCAGAAAAAGTCTGATATAGTGCTCTAGCTTAAGTGGTAGAGTGCTAGCCTTGAGCAAAAAGAAGCTCAAGGACAGCACCCACACCCTAAGTTCAAGTCCCAGGAGCAGTGCGCACATGCGTGCACTTGCGTGCATATACACACACACAAATCAACAATATGCATTTGACATGAGTTATAATGGATATTGCCTACTAATGTCTAGAGACTATTTCTTGCTAGCTGGAAAACTTCAGACACTTACTACCAGGCAATTCCAACATGAATTCCTTTATCATGGATAACAGTCATATAAACACGTGAGATTTTTTTCTTTGCCTGATTTTCCTTCCACATATTGGAACTCAGAAATTAACTCTTTGCTGTACAATTGTTTTCCTTTGATGATCTATTTAGCTTCCACTTCTTAGTTCCTGAGTCAGTATTTGAGTTTTCAGTCAACTCTATTCACTTATGGTTTTGGAGAACATTTCTTCTCATCTGTTATTTGATCTAAGACATCGCTGAAAACGCTGTACATCTTTGCCATCTAGTTTCTTTTCCCCATATGCGGTGTGGGGTCAGATTTCAGTGTTAGTGCAGGTAAGTGGGGTTCATAGCTGGTAGTTGTGGGTGGGAAGTGCTGTCCTTCACAGAACTCTAAGGTCTATAAGAGACCTTTATAAACAGAGTGCATCTGTTTAAATATTCTCTCTTTACAATGAGGAGACATATTTGTAGTTCTGAATCAGCTTTTAAATTTGGAAACAAGGCAAATAGTTGCCCTGGAATCATTTCATTCTATTTTAAGCTCTTTTTTGAGTAATATTAAGAAATAAATATTTCTCTCCCATCTAAACCATCATGTCTAATCAAGTAAATTTTGATAACACCGTAGTAAATCCTTTGGCCATCTCTGGGAAATAATGCATGATATAAAAGCAGAGATATAGAACATAGAACATTTATTCAGAGGGTACTGATTGCCTCCAGGGTTAGAACACCAATATGTTCATTCAAAAAAAAAAGAACTAAAAAATTGAATCTGGCAAGTTTAGTTAAAAACAAAATGATAAAGTGTGTTGTTTAGAAATTGTTTTTGGTTTGACTTCTTTAGAAAAATTGGAAGGTCTACTAACAACATTGATTCCTTCATCACTACCCCTTTTTATTTTTCCAAGCAGTGACATGAAAATGAGCTGTGTCCTTCTGAGAGGGCACAGTTGGTAGAATAATGACCTATAATGACCTTGTGAAGATGCCATATCCTAATCCCTGTGGCATGGCAAAGGGGAATTAAGGTTGCAGATGGAATTAAACTTTAATCAGCTGGATTTAGAGAGATGATCCTAGGTTATCTAGTTTGGCCCAGGCTAATCATACAAGTTGTTACAGGAAGAAGAGGAGGGTAAAGAATGTGTAGAGAAGGCAACATGAGAAGGGCTCAACTCACCACTGCTCACTTTGAAAATGGAGGCCAAGAGCCAATGAATGCAATGGCTTCTAGAAGCTGAGAATGACACTTAATTTATGAACAGTGACTATAATCTTATGTCCTATGGAACTAAATTTTTTCCATCAACCTGAATGAGCAGACAAGGATTCTTTCTTAGAGCCTTCAAAAAGGAATACAGATCATCAACACCTAGATTACTGCCAGTCCATCTTCTGATCCAAAGAATTATAAAATATTTGTATTGTTTTAAGAATTCTAAATATGCAGCAATTTGCTGTGTCAGAAATGGAAAATGAAGACTCAGTCTATATACACTGTCTACATCACAATATGTAGGTACAACAAAGAAGCCATCTACATGGATAATAAATATAGAAAAAATTTAATTATGCAAATATAAGCTAAAATCTTAATAAAATATTCTTCTGCCCATGAGGATTGTTCTAATAAAGTTGAAGGTAAATAATGAGTGTTGGTAAGGATGTGGAAAAACCAGAGGCTTTATACATTGCTGATAGGAGTGTAAAATGGCATAGTCACTTTGGAATATATTTGGCAGTTTTCACTCATGTAATCTAATTTACTTGGAAGGCAGAGAGCAGGAATATGGAGGTTCAAAGCCAGTTATGGCAAAAAAGTTAGTGGGACTCAATCTCAACCAATATACTGAATATGGTAGCCTGATTTTATCATCTCAGTTATGTAGGAGTAATAAACAGAAGGATCTCAGTCCAGTTTAGGCCATATACTGTAACCCTCAAAAGGTTAATATAAAGGAACCACACAACTGAGCAAGCCTATTCTTAGGCACATATTAGCAAAAGAAAAATAAACACATGTTTACACAAAAACTTGTACATGTATTTTTTTACTACATTATCATTCATTACAACTAAAAAGCAGAAACAATTCAGTAAATGAATAAAAAGTGGCCTATATATACAATGGACTATTGTTTTACTATAAAAAGGAAGGAAGTATTCTGTAAAATAGTTGGCTATAAAAAGGAATATAACATACATGGGTACATCTTAAAAACTAGTACCTGAAAGGTAAGGGGTGGAGTCAATGGGAAGGGGTAGATTAACAAAGAGAGGAGGAGTAGGGGAGAAAGTAATCATAATAGTCAATGTACATCCCATGAAATTAGGAAAATGGGAGGGAAAGTATGGCTTGTGAGGGAAGGGGGAAATGATGAAAGGGATGATATCAATCAAGGTGCATTGTATTCCTAACTTGCTTTATTTAATGGCAACTCTTTTGTACAAACACTTTAAGATAGTAAAAATACAATTTAAAGAAAAAAAGATGTTTTCTCAGAAATACAGTTGAATTGTGTACTTCAAGTGGATGAATTGAATGGCATATAAATTATATCTCGATGATTTTGTCAAGAATAGAGGAAACTTTATTTTGCAGTGATATTTACAAAACAATATCAATTTGTTAAATACATCTCTGAATTGTGCACTCAAAAGGAGTTTTTGATTATAGCTCTAGAAAACTGGAATGCCAGGTTTGAACTGATTCAAAGGTCTTCTCTTAAAGGCCATCCAGGATTAACATTGTGGCTACTAATTAATGATCTTGCATAAAAATGAGGGAGAACTTGAATTTCTTTGCATGTGACATTCTGTTTAGCTGGGGTGTCCAGTACAAATATTGTGGAGTCATTAGACATAAGGAAATAAGACTCAGGCATCCCTCTCCTGAACATTCCCTGGTGTCATGGCTTTCTTGGCCTCTCCTTGAGACCATGACGTATCCTTTATAGACATTTAGACATATTTGCAGTGCTTGTGTGTCAGGCTATCATGTTCCTGTCACTATTACCTCTTCTAATTCTTCTTCTGAACATGAGGATCCCTCAGGAGAACAAGATGGTAAGTAATTATTCTATCATAATTTCTTTTTCATGTTTCACTGCAGAATGCTGAAGAAGGGACACCATATTTAACATGGCCCTGTGACACAAAGCCTTTTCTAAAGACTGTCAAACAGGATATGGCACACCCTATTATCTGCCCAGCCACCCATCTATGCATCCCACTGGAATTGTTTTTCTGGGTTTGAGATGGGTTTGCTTGAATCATTTGTATTCCCTTGTTTCCTCCAATCTATCAGGAGCCGTGCAAGTTGGATTTCCCTGCTGTACTCTCATCTGTTTTAATGTGAGTCCTGTAGGAGTCTTTGATGTGCTTTCTATAGTTCTGTGCTTGAGGAGAAGTTAAGAACTTGGCTATTTAGCATCCTACCAGGTAATTAGGTTCCCTTAATGGCAACTTGAATCAGTCAATGGCTATTACCACATGGTTCTGTGTATCATTGGCACATGGTCAAACCTGTCTACATTTCTTTTTGATCTAGTGCATGAACACATTTTCTTTTGTCAGTCTTTGCTACTTACACAAAGATTCTCTCTGAACCTAACTCACTCTGCTGTGATTAACAACCACTGTATGAAAAATTCAGAAATGTGCATTTGAAATGTCTTGTGTTATGAAAAGCTTACACAATTGCTTGTCTTTTATTGAAGCCACTAAATCATGATGAGGAGGGGCAGAGAAAGAAGAATGTCAAGAAACTACCTTTTATTTTCCCAGTGAGGCTTCTCTGATCTCTTTATTAGACACAATATGTGTCAGCTACTCAACTCACAAAAAGGCAAAAGAACATTCTAGGAGAGGCAAATATTTTGTTTCTACTTTCCTGTGAAAACTTCAGATGAGCTCATTTGTGTTCTCTCCTTTAAATGAAAGATACACCCATTTCTCAGCCTTCATTTACTTCTCATTTTCCATTGATGATGTCAGGCAGGCCTTATAATATCTCTTTTGTGATCTTATAAAATCAAGGACAACTAAAAAACATTTCACTTTTGGCTCTCATCCATGGTCCACACCTGGAGAGGCTCTCATCTGCATTGGTAAATGAAGCTAAATTCCGCTGGTTCAGACCAAAGCCGTTTACCAGGAAACAACTGCTTTCCTTCAAAATCCTGCCATTAAGGTTGGAGTAGTTTCTAAGCACTGTGGTTGAGTGGGGAATGTGACTGGCAAGGTAGTTCTCCAATCTCTCTGCTTGTACTGTGTATACCAGAAATTCCTTTTTACCTACTCCTGTTAATACACCAAGAACTCAATATATAAAGTCTGTGATGCTTTGGTTACAGTCTTGTAATCCTCTGCTTTAATCCTCTCCTCCATCATAAACTACTCTCATATCCCATGAGTCATGAAAAAGACAATCAACTAAGTAAACTTAGGATGTAGGAATTGTGTACCACTGGGTTTACCTGGCTATGATCAACTTGGATTGCCCAGAGAGAGAGAGAGATAGAGAAATTCTGGTCATCTCTATGCTGAGAGATACATAAGATAAAATCAAGATAAAATGATGGAGAAATTTGGATAGAAGAAAAAGGCACTAAAAACAATATTTTGCAGATCTAAACAGGGCAGAACAAGGAAGGCGTGGTGGAATTGGCATGTTTGCAACAAAATAGTGTTTCCATCTTTAAAGACAAGTTTTGTAGTGAGTAAACAATGGAATTAAATTGAGCTGGATTGGTGGAATCTGAAGGGCACTGAATCGAGTGTGTGTATAGGCGTGGGGAGGGATATCTTGCTTGTAGGCCAGCAAGAGTTCATTGGGCTTTCTCCCCTGTGATCCATGTGAAATATTCCTTATCATAAGCCACCTCCTTTGCTCTGAATCCAGGTACTCTGAGCACTTTCCAGATGGTGAATTCAGCTTCCTTAGCACTGAGATAAAGCTGCTCAAAAGCAGAACATTTGTGAGCATTCTGGTCACTAAACAGGGGTCTTCCATACCATAAAAATAAGTTAACGTTGGTTTTATGCATTATTCTTATTTACAATAATACTACTATCTCACAATTTTGAGTGCTTGCTGTCTTCCAGGCATAATTTCAAGCATTTTATATGAATATAGAGTGTATCTAATCCCCGTAAAAATGTGGTGAGTCAGGTATAATTATCATCACCATTTTTCAGATGAAAAATTACGTCAGCAAGTATAAGGAAGTTGCGCAGGGTTCTACAGCTCAGGAAGAGACAGAGTCATGATTCAAATGTACACGTTGAGGTGTCAGAGCCAACAGGCTTAACAGCCAGGCTATGCCTAGACTTGTGGCTTATTATGAACAATTTTTCCTGGATTTGGTGAACATAGAGAACTGGCAAGACTTAAACTCCACACTTTTTTAAAAATGACATCATGAGTACACCTGATTATCTTGAACCTCAAAATAATTTTTTTTTGTTACACTTATACTTCAGGTAAAACTTGCAATTTCTTGAAAAGAAAAAAAGATTGAAATTTACAATAAGGATTTGATTGCAAGTATACTAATTCCCATTTGCAAAATGTCTAAAGACAAATGCTGAAAAAAATACTCAGAAACAAAGTAGGCTCCCTGTTTTCTGATCTCCACCAAGGGTGTATTTCAACCAGGGTGTATTTCATTTCAGAAAAGCTAGAGGAAACATTGTCCTCATTGGGTGTGGACAATGAATGTGGACAGTGTTTCTGGCATTGAGCTGTGCTCTTCCTCATATTTGCAACCTATGTTACCTTACAACAATTCTGAAATAGTATCAGTTCCATTTTTTCATTTGACTGAGATCTAAGACCCAGTGAGGTGCACATTGCAGGAGATCATATAGATAATAAGCAGTGTAATTGAAATCAAATTTAGAAGTGTTTGAGATCCATTTCCTCCCCCAAATTTAAGTTTCATTTAGGTCATATGTTATATCCTACTAAGTAGCATCTAATTTTTTAGAGACAGAGGCTGACCTTGAACTCAGGATCTGACAGTTTCAGCCTTCCAGTGCTAGGTTTACAGGCATATGTAACCACAGTTAGCTTGAGCAGGATCTTGATGCATACATTCAGCATACGTATTAGCAATTTTTCCATTCTAGGCAAGTATGTACTAACCTGTTGCTTTAATTAGTCTGTAAACATCACAGAGCACAGAACTCTGGTTTAATTTACTGCTCTATATCCCACAATACTTGGTGGAGGGTATGCTTAAAACAGCAACTTGTGAAACACTTAATAATGCAAACATAAGCCATAGCACAGGTGTGGATGGTGATCCCAGATAAAGATGCAAATACAATTTTACAGCAACACACACATTTCCACACTCTACTTTTCAGACAGGCTGCTTGATGGATTTGCCAGCAGATCTGAACAAACCCCAGCAGCTGAAATGAAGGGCCTCGGCTCCCTAAGCCCTGGGTGTGGTGTTTGCAATCATACTTCATTGGTCAGCTCCTTTGCGCCCCTTCTCTGGTTCCTCTTTAACTACTCTGTTTTTCTTCCCTGGTTTTGAATCTGTTGGCAGCATCCAATAGATCCTCTTCAAAGAGCTGAAGACAGGCCTAATGTTACTATTGCCTTGTTTAATTCCAGACAGGTTTGCATTAATCTCATTACATTAGAGTGAACAAAGGGTATTTAATCTGTGACAGAGATGAATCTTATCTGGACAAATATAAACAAGAGAGTTAATCCTGTAAGTGCCATTATTTGCTAGCAGTTAGACGGATGCAGTAGTGCCCTTGGTTAGACAAGTTGGAGGGTGGACAACAAAGGAGACTTTAAAAGATTGGGGTTGAACATCTGGATTCTGTATACAGAGGAGAATGAAGACTGAAACTGGAATACATTAGGGGAAAGAAAACGTATTCACAGAAAAAGCAGACATTAATAGTATCAGTCTCTAATCCACTCAGAGCCTCTTAGTTTGCCTTTCTCATTGTCAACTTTCATCTTTCTTATAAAGCTGCCTGTTAAATGTCCCTTCCCCCCAAAAAGAGGTCCCCTCCCAGATCACCTCAGGTCATGGGGGCAAAAACACTGTGGCAAAACAGATATGCAAGGGAGTAGCATGTGTGACCAGAGTACAGTGTGACAACATAATCCCCACATGGACAGATGAGGTCAGTGTGGGGTGATGTTGGTTTTTCTAACATTTACTGAATCATCTGCTGGGAGCAGCAATTGAAGAGAATAGATGCAAACACATGCAACACATCACCACAAAGACTGTAAGGCCCAGATCTGAGAAAAAGAATCTTATTTTGATAGGATCAGGGGGGTAGCAGAGACTAGAATGAGCTGGGTATCAAGAGACCTCAACAACAAATTGGAAAGATCTGAAACCAACAATTTAATGAGATGCCTGAAGCTCCTTGAAAAAGAGCAACAAGCTAAACCCCAATCCAGTAGACAGAAACAAATAATTAAAAATTAAATCAGAATCAAATGAATTAGAATCCCCCCAAAACATAGAAAGAATCAACAAAACGAGTTGGTTCTTTGAAAAAAATTAACAAAATTGATAGATCCTTAGCAAATCTTATCAGAAAAAAGAGAACACACCCAAATAAACAAACTCAGAGATGAGAATGGAAACATCACCACAGAACCACAGAAACAATCAAGATTCAGAACATTATAAGGGAATACTTCTCAAACCTTTATGCTAATAAGTTAAGATGATTTAAACCAACCTAACAGACCCATAACAACCATCAAAATAGAGACCTCCCACCAAGAAAAGCTCAGGACCGGATGGATTTACAGCTGAATTCTACAAGGCCTTCAAAGCAGAATTCACACCAATACTCCTCCAACTCTTCAATGAAATTGAAAGTGAAAATTCACTACCAAACTCTTTCTATGAAGCCATCATAACCCTTGTCCCAAAACCAGTCAGGGACTCATCAAAGAAAGATGACATGAACATCGGTGCAAAACTTCTCAACAAAATTTTGGCCAATCGATTTCAACAACTCATCAAAAAATTGTACACCACATCAAACAGGATTCATTTCAGGGATGCAAAGCTGGTTACGCAAATTGATTTGATACACAAATCAATTAATATAATTCATCACATCAACAAGAGCAAGGCTAAGAACCACATGATTTTCTCAATTGATGCAGAAAAAGCATTTGATAAGATCCAACATCCCTTTATGATGAAGGTGCTGGAAAAACTAGGAATCCATGGAATATTCCTCAATATAATAAAGGCTGTGTATGACAAACCTACAGCCAGCATTATAATTAATGGTGAAAAGCTAAAGCTATTTCCTCTAAATTCAGGAACCAGACAAGGATGTCCATCTCAACACTTCTCTTCAATTTAGTAGTAGAATGCCTAGCTACAGCAATAAGACAAGATGCAAACATAAAGGGGATCCAAATAGGGAAAGATGAAGTAAAACTCTCCCTCCCTCTTTGCAGATGACAAGATCTTGTGTTTAAAGAACTCCACGGACTCCACTCCCAAATTACTCGAGCTGATCCAAAACTTTGGCAAAGTAGCAGGGTATAAAAATTAACCCTCAAAAATCAATGGCTTTTCTGTATGCCAACAATGAGAAGAGCGCAGCTGAAATCAGGAAAGCAACTCCTTTTGTAATAGCCCCATAAAAAATAAAATACCTAGGAGTTAACTTAAGAAGTGAAGAAAACTTTAAAAACCTGAAAAAGAAAATTTAAGCAAATTAAGAAAATTTAAGGAAGTGGAAAAACCTCCCATGCTCCTGGATTGGAAGAATTAACATGAAAGTGGCAATACTTCCAAAGGTATCAATGCGATACTTATCAATATTCCAACCTCATTCTTCAATGAAATAGAAGAAGCAACTCAAAAATTCATATGGAAAAATAAAAGACCCAGAATAGCAAAAACAATCCTTATAAGAAACAACAGTGCTGGAGGAATATCAATACCAAATTTCAAACTCTACTGAAAAGCCAGAGTAATCAAAACAGCTTGTCACTGGCACAAGAACAGACCTCAGGACCAATGGAATAGAATTGAAAACCCAGAAATGAACCCACAGATCTATAGCCACCTAATCTTCAATAAGGGAGCTAAAAAATAGAATGGAAGAAAGACAGCCTCTTCAGTAAATGGCGCTGGCAAAATTGGTTAAACACCTGCAGAAAATTAAAGCTAGATCCTTATATATCACCCTGCTCCAGAATCAACTCCAAATGGATCAAAGACCTTGAAGTCAATGCAGACACCCCGAAAACATTACAGGAAAGGATAGGAGAAACTCCAGGGCTCCTTGGCACAGGCTGAAATATTCTTAATAAAGACCTAGAAACATAACAAATCAAAGAAGGGTTGGGCAAATCGGATTGCGTGAAACTACAGAGTTTCTGCATGGCAAAGGACATAGTTAGCAAGATCAAGAGAAAGCCCACAGATTGTGTGAAAGATCTTCACTAGCCATACAATGGACAAGGGTCTCATATCTAAAATATACTTAGAACCAAAAAATTAAAACCCCAACAACAAATCCTCAAAGAAATAACTGCCTAATAAATAAGTGGGCTAAAGGCTTAAAGAGAAACTTCTCTGAAGAGGAAATAAGAATGACCAATAGACACATGAAGAAATGCTCAACTTCTCTTGCCATAACAGAAATGCAAATCAAGACAACATTGAGATACCACCTCACCCCAGTTAGAATGGCTATAATCAAGAACTCTAATAACAACAGATGCTGGAGGGGAACCCTATTGCATTGTTGGTGGGAGTGTAAACTTGTTCAACCACTTTGGAAAGTAGTATGGAGGTTCCTCAGAAGACTCCACATAGAGCTCCCCTATGACCCAGCAATTCCACTTTTGGGCATTTACCCAAACTATCAAAAACAAGGCCATATTAAAACTACCAGCACAATTATGTTTATTGCAGCATTATTTACCATAGCTAAGATATGGAGCCAACCCAGATGCCCCTCAGTAGATGAATGGATCAAGAAAATATGGTATATTTATACAATGGAATTCTATGCCTCCATCAGAAACAATGACATCAATCCATTTGTTACAAAATGGAAAGACTTAGAAAAAATTATACTAAGTGAAGTAAGCCAGGCCCAAAGAAACATAGGTCCCATGGTTTCCCTTATTTGCAATAACTAGTATAAGTCTAGGACAAGCAGAAAAAGTCAAAAGCTATGTACATATGACCATATAAGATAATGTTAAGTGAAATGAACCCCACGATAGGGACACAAGTGTTTTTTTTCTTTCTTGCTATTATTTTTAATGTATTTAAAATGTATTATGTGATTTTTTTGTTTCTTTTGTATGTTCCTCCCTCATGGGAGCCCTGCAACTTTCATATACATTTTTCTAATTTAGGGAGGGGAAGGGAAATAACAAAATGCTTAAATAAGCATACAGGTTGACCCACTGTAACAATGAGATGTACAAGACACTATGTTGAAAACAAACTTTACAACTTGGGGTTCAGGAGGGAGGAGTTGGGGAGGTGGGTTGGGAAGGGATGGTAGGGGAAAAACAAAGGAGGGGGTAACAATGCTCGAAAGGAAATGTATTCATTACCTTACTCCTGTAACTGTAACCCCTCCATACAGTATTTTTCAATAAAAAACATGTATTTACAAAAAGAGACCTCAAGTTCTCTTCTCCTGCCACTAACTGGGCAACTGTGTGACAAGGTTGTCTGGCCTTTGAGAAATGAAGGTGTTAGTCCAGCTGGTAACAAAAATCTATTTCAGTTTCAAAGGCAAGGGTTTGTCCCTTATAAAAGAACATTACTGGTGCCAGTGGCTCACATCTGTAACCCTAACTACTCAGGAGGTTGACATCTGACGATCAAGGTTTGAAGCCAGTCTTGGCAGGAAAGTCTGTGAGCTTCTTATCTCTAATAAACAAGCAAAAAGTCAGATGTGGAACTGTAGCTCAAACACCAGCCTTGAGCAAAAAAATAATCCCTAAGAGACAGCACCCTGGCCCTGAGTTTAAGTTCTAGTACTGGCACGTGTACGCGTGTGTACATGCGCGCGCGCACACACACACAAACACACACACACACACACAAAAACACACACACATTACTACCAGGTCATAGTAGGGAAATTTTGTATCCTGAGTTGTTTTAACATCTGTGGATAGAGGCAGAGTGCTGTTATTAGAGCTAGAGGTTGAAGTAAGAACAATCAGATAGAAGTTCTGGGAAACAGTGTTGCTGCAAACCATGAGCACAGATTTTTACTTGTCCATACACCTTAAAATCTTTTTTTTTTGGCAGCAGATGAAACAAGGAGAAATCACAGGATCTCTAAAGAATATGTAGCAATCATAGTGCACAATTCATGTTCCCCAATATAATACACATTTGCCATATCATCTTTGCTCATATTATTTTTTCTACCCTGAATATATTCTCCCTTCCTACTTACAAAATTCTCTTTACCCCATTCCTAAGAGCTCCCATCAGGAGAAAATGGTTTTTATATATTTTGTGGTTATCGGTTATGGCCCTTACTTCTTTCTACCTCCCAATGAACTTTAGATCCATTATGACTAGAATACAAACTCCTTGAAGGCAGAATAAGTATAGGTCAAGTTTATCTATGTGGTCCTGGGCAAGCCTAACATATTGTAGGCACTCAATAAAAGTTTCTGAATCAAACTGCACAGGGATTTTCAGATTACCTGCTAATGTGACAGCAATGGAGACTGAGTCATATCCCAAGGCATTTGTGGCATTGCACGTATAGAAACCCACATCAGCTTCCACTGGTGCCAAGATTTGTAAGGAGTCATCAGGCTGCAGGAGAATCCTGGAGGAAGAGAAAAGAAATTTAAACCTAGTTAAGTCAGCTGACTTTTTTTTGCCATTCAATATTGGGAAGACTGGTAGGAAGCTCAGGGGTTATGGGCAATACAGTACTTTAACAACTGAGAAACTAGCTAAGACATTCAGGAGTTTCACCTCTCTTGGTACTTCCAATGGTGTGATTCTGATGACAATACCAAACAAGAAAGTTTTGATTGCTTTTAAACATACTGCTTGCTTGATCTAAATACTACTACTAGATACTTCTAGTTGGAGTACATAGCATATATTCACTAATTGCACATGACACGCACAACACCAGAGGCAAGGGAAGATGCTAGAACAAATGATTTAGGTAGATATTGAGGGAAGGCTTATTAAGGAAAACGAAAAGGTATGAAGAAGGCATAGAGCTTGCTCGGTAGCTGGAAAGTGGGTAGGATTTGATGCAATAGAAAGAAGCATCTGTTAAGGAGAAGAGAGAAGAAGTCTGAATGCAAATATTGATAAAGGATTACAATGCACACATTTGAGAGAAATTTTCTGTGTAACTCTCTCAGTTCTGTTGTCTTCATTTAGCCTATACGTATTCTAAGCACAACATGCAGTTTTTCTTTCTTGCTTTAATTCTCACAAAACCGCACAGGTCCCTTTGTAGAGAAGAATGACAGCAAAAATTGCTCTTTTGGGTCAGGGAGCAAAAATTTCAGAATAATCATTGTCTAGTTCAAACACTTTACCCAAAAAGAATTATACAAATCAAACTGTGAATGCCTGCAATGAGTTTCAAAGCATGTTCCAATTTCAGTTGAGTTTTCTTTCCTGGATTTATGCCATTTCTAGTAAGGACATGGCACATGAGAGTAGAGAGGCAGATTAGTGACTAATGGTGGCTCAAAGCCTATGCCTTCGTGCTTCTTGAGGCTGACAGTAATTAACATGGGTATGTGGAAGTGGGGATCTAGAAAGGTCAGAGAGAAACTCAAAAGAGCTAGTACCCAACCCAGACAGGGCCTTAGGTCAACAGGCTATTAACAGAAATGGTTTTGTGACAACTTTTGAGCTTCTAGAGTCAGTTATTTCCATCTTAGTGATTCTTTCCACCTCTCTAGTTTGAAAAGGCTCAAAGAAGTGGTCACACAATATTATGTTAACATCCATCCCTAGGAAGCAAGTAGGCAATGAGGTAATTTCTCAAGAAGTGGGAGGAGATAGCCTAAGATCAGAAAAAGTTGTAAAACTTGCTAAATTTAACACTACTAGTCATTGCTCCTGCCCCAGCAACATTTTCCCACTAGACAATTCTTTTTATTTTTTCTTCACCCTTGTCCTTACTGGATCTTTGTAGACTATATTGTTTTAAGTTTAGCATACCTTCTGGGTATCTCTCAATTGTTCTGAAGTGAGTGACCAGTATAGCAATGGATCAGTCGTATCAGCTCTGCTTTTGGCCTTGGGCCTATTAAATTGCTATTTTTATCTAGGTCAGAGGAAATGTAAACCATAGGGGAAATAAAGCTTAAATCCAATGAATCGAGTTAGGTATGAACAATTCTGGTAAAAATGGAGATGAAAAGGTAACACTTTTGTTAAAAGAGATTTTTGGATGATTTGTACTTGCTTCAGTACCACTGTACATTATCACCAGTATTATTGTGAATAGGCACTGCGTAAGGACTGAAACAAGAAAGCTGCAGGGTATTGCAACAGAATCAATCCATTCACTCATTCATTTATTCACCCATCAAACATTAACTGTTTCTAAAAGTCAAACAATTACATGTTTACTTCAAAGATCCTAATGAGAGAAAGATGATTGTATTGTGTACTTATTTTTTAATAGACCACACAATACTTTAGGTAATAGCAGCAATAGTTCTTATCAGATGCAATGGAATCTTATTAGAGGCAAAATAATGCAATATTACTGCTAAGTCTCTTCAGGTGTTCAAGCTGTTTTAGATTAACCAAAACAAAAACTGACTTTATGATTTAAATCTTTATGATGTACTAAAATTATGTATACATCCATAACAATTTCTAAACAAGAATAACAAAAGCAGGCTTCATTACATTTTAATAGACTTGACTACTCAGGATGATTGAACTTAATAGGTTACTATGAAGTTTCATCCCTAAGAAGGCAGAGATGAAAATTGCTAAATCTCCTAAACCGTTAGGGAAGTTGCCTCCTTACAACTGGTGGCATGTCTCTTTTTTTCTATAGAAAGGATTCTTAAAATACTTTGAGCAGGAGGCTCAAACAGTTCTGTTGAACTTTATTTTGGTTCTGCTACATTTAAGTAAAATGGCCATCACAAATCTCTTCTATGGTTCAGCTTTCAACTTCTAAAACTCAGTTGAAGTATATTTTCTGCTCAGCAGCGGGAATTGTTACACTAAGACAGATAACTTTCAAGCCATCCTTTGGTATATTTCTAACGTCTCTTGTTGATAATACAGATTGGATACCTGGTGGTGGTGAATTAAACGTGTGTGTGGCTAGAAGGAGATTATGAAGGAGTAGGAGGACACATAATATTGGCCAGTGTTCCAGTTTATTAGATTTTTTTTTTTTGGCATGGAACTAATGAATGTATCTGATCTCAAGTAGAAGGTAGAAATTCCTTTCTTATATGGGGCTTGAACCATTTTCTAGGTGGGGTTAACTTTTATAACTCAGCTTTGCGGGGCACTCACATTGCTGAGTGAGACACAAAGCTTTTTGCCCAAGTCTGAAGCTTGAAAAAGTATTGCTACGGAAGTAGTGAAGAGAAAAGAGGAAATCCATAACCATAAGGATTTAAACCAGGATACAAGCAGTGAAAATAAAAAGAAAGAACAGAGATCACAAGATTTAACATTTGTGTATGGTTTTTATCCTATAAACTATGTATAGAAAAACAAAGAAGCTATACTCTTTGCCTTTATAAAAATCTTAAATATTTTTCTAAGGAAAAAAAACCCTACATGGACTTGAACTGGTCATTTGTTGTGCTTATTTATAGTCATAAAAATAAGCTCTACCCTTTGTACAGTATGTTCTCAAATAAAATAAAATACAATTTAAAAAAAAAATAAGCTCTAGAGCTCAAAGGTAGTTAAGCTACTTGGAGATTGAGTCAGAGTTTGAATCACAATTTCTTGTTTTTGGCTCAGCACTTTTTCTCTACTTTGGGGTCTTTGGGGACATTGAAAGATTCAATTGTTTAATCATGCTGTGTTTTGTAGTCAGAAACTGCCCATAAGTTGTGTCATAGGCCATCTGGACATTCTATTTCTTTCCCTAACAATCTGCTAAAGCACAAGTCCTTTTAGAGGTAAGGAAAAATTTAGCTCCTATTGTTGCTACATTCTGTCCATAAAATTGGTAGCTTACATTATGGAATTTTATTCATCCATTAGAAAGGATGATAATATACAGTTGTAAAGAAATGGAAAGAAGTGGAAAAATTATATTAAGTAAATCAGTCCCAGAGAGATAAAGGTTGAATGTTTTCCTTCATAAATAGAAGTGAGAATTAGCTTATAAACTTATAAATAAATAGAATGGGTGGTATGTGAGTGTATACAAATGTATTAACCAAAATATGGTAGATTCAAGGGAGAACTCAAACAGTGTAATTCCTTAGAAAGGCAAAGTAGAAGTTCAACAAAATAAATACCAGGATATGGGAACTTGGAAAGGAGTGGGGTTATCGGGAGAGAGGTAGATGAATGAAAAGGAGATGTAGGGAGAGTGCAGTCAGGAATTCAATGTACATATATATATATATATATATATATATATATATATATATGTCACATTTTCTTGATCCATTCTTCTACTGAAGGACATCTGGAATTCTATGCCTTCATCAGAAACAATGACACTGTCCCATTTGTTGGGAAATGGAAAGAATTGGAAAAAATAAAATTAAGTGAAGTATGCCAGACCCAAAGAAACATAGGTCTCATGGTTTCCCTTATTTGCAATAATTAGTATACATCTAGAATAATCTTACCAAACAAGCAGAAAAGGCCAAAAGCTATGTACATACCATATAAGATGATGCTAAGTGAAATGAACCCCAAAATATGGACACAGAGGTTTTTTCTTTGTTGCTGTTGTTTTTAATGGACTATGTGATTTTTTTTGTTTCTTTTGAATGTTCTTCCCCCTATGGTATAACCCCTCTTGTCACTGTATTTGATTCTGGTGCCCTGCATCTTCTATATACATTTTTCTAATTTGGGGAGGGGAAGGGAAATAACAAAATGCTGAAACAAAGATACAGGTTGATCCATTGAAACATGAGACATACAAGACACTATATTGAAAATGAACTTTACAACTTGGCGAGGAAAGGTGGGGAGGCCGGGAGGGAAGGGATAATAGGGAAAAAACAAAGGAGGGGGTAAAAATGCTTCATAGGAAATGTACTCATTACCTTACTCAAGTAAGCATAACCCCTCTGTACAGTATCTTTACAATAAAAATATTTTAAAAATTAAGTGAGAGAAGAGGTGGGTTGAGAGGGATGGGTGACAAGGTTGAAAGGGGTGACATTGATCAAGACGCACTGTACTCATAAATAGCTTTGTTAAATCACAACTCCTTTCCATACTTGCTGAAAGGTAATAAAACAATATATAAATATGATACACAAAAGAAACGAAATTTGTAGCTAGGAGTTTGGAGCTACCAGTAGGGAAAGCAGGAGTTTTGGAGAGGGTTTTCATGTAAGCCTCTCTAGGAAGCATGAGAAGACAAATGGAAATGGCTTGCTGAAGAGACTGAAGTTTTATGTTAGCCTCTCCATCTAGCCAGGCCAGAGGGAGAAGAATTCCTGGAAACAAAACAAAACAAAACATTTTCTTTGTATTTCAGGAATCTACTCTATTAATTTTAACTTAATTTGTTAGTAGCTGATTTCTGTCAGCTTGTGTTTAGAATCCAAATTTGACAGGCCTGTTTCAGAATGTGTAGGAACAGAAACATAGTGCCACCTTCCAAGTAAAACCAGAATGATTTCTTGGGGGTTGTTTTGGAATTTAAGAAATCAGAAGATGAGGGGACATAGAATGGGCACAGTAAAGACTGACATAGCAAATGGTACTGCGGTCATATCAATATTCCTTGGTCTGACAATATTCCTTGCTTCCATCCCACACTTACATCTCAGTTCTCTCTGGACTAAAAGTTATTTATTTCTTTTTTTGTACATTTTTTATTATAAAAATGCTGTACACAGTGGTTACAGTTACATGAGCAAGGTAATGAGTACATTTCCTATTAAGCATTGTTGCCTCCTCCTTTGTTTCCCCCCTACCATCCCATCCCTCCCACCTTCACAACTACCATCCCCCTCTCCACCCCCAAGTTATTTCTTTAACAGAGCTGTCTTGCTTTCTGGGACATTTACTTAAAGCTTCTTTATGATAGCATTTCTTTTAAAATATTCTACAAATAATAAAGATTGCTTGAGAGAGTACAAAAATTGTTTTAGCTATATTAATTAAAAAAGTCTTTGCCATGCATATGAGGAATATGTGGAAAAATATACATAGGTCCCACTGAGTACAATCTTCTGGAGGCGAAGGATTCCTTTGCATTGGCAATGTGCATCAATCAAGTGCTCTTACTGGGAAAGGAGGCAGCTCAAAGTGTACAAAGGGAATCTTCAGCAATTCTGTGAGTAGGGAGGCTTCAGGATATCCTCCTGATCCTCTCTTGGCTGAACTGGGACTGTTACGTCTTATGTAAACCCTCTTTTCAAACTGACCTCCATGACCAGCCATGAGCTGCTGTATGGAGAAGACTTCCCAAATTAGAGTCAAGAGTCAATTGGAATTTAAACTCTAATCTGAAGTCATGTGGTTTTGGGCAATTCATTCAAAGACGTAAGCCTCTTAAGTTCCTTCTGTAAACAGGATAATAGTAGGATCATGTTCTTATGAAGATAAAACAAAGGGTATACAGACTCATTCTTTCTGTTTTCCAAGTAAGAAAGCACCAATTTCAATATTATAAATATATTAGTGGGTTTTTTCCTTAGGTAATGTTGTTTTATTTTTTAATATATATATTTTTATTGTAAAGATACTGTACACAGGGGTTACAGTTACATGAGTAAGATAATGAGTACATTTCCTATTGAGCATTGTTACTGCCTCCTTTGTTTTTCCCCTACTTCTTTTGCTTTTTAATGGTATAGACAGTAGCCTAAGTAGCCTCTTGGGAATTTCTCATCAGAAATGGAAGAGTACCATCTGGGATATGATCTTATGCCATCTTAGGCATCTTGTCCTAATTAGCTTTCTTAAACCATATGCAGGCCTCAAGATAGGCCTAGACACTGAGTCCCAGGTTTTCAAATTTAACTGCTCCATGTCCTAAAACAAATTTGTCACTCCAGTCAAGATGCCTTCTTTGACTCTCTTTGTCATTTGTATGGGATAGAAGCAGCCTGCTTTGCCTCCTTTCTATCTCTCCAAACCCTCACTTTAAGAACTTTTCAAGTTTTATTTCTTTGTGCTACCACAGTCCATAAGAATCTCCCCCTTGCCCTTTTCTTTCTAGCCAAGCCTTTCCATCATGCATGGCGGGGGCAGCAGTTTGGTAAATAAACTTCTTCTCCTGCCTGAATAGCATTTCTCTTCATCGGCTACCTAATGAAACCTACATATTTAATATATTACCTTACATATGGTGCTATGACTCAGATGGGGTTTTTCAGTTAGAAATGTTAAAATTTCCTAACTACCCCTTTTCTGAGAACCGAACTGCCTTGATAACACCATGCAAGACTTTTCACCAATACCATTGCTGGCCTTCACATCCACGTCCATACCACTTCTCTACTCTGCCCAATGCCTCATGAGACTCAATGCCTCATGCCAGCCTTCATCTAAGGAGTCACTCATACCAAGTGACAGCTGCTGCCTGTTGCCTTCTCCCAGAGGGGACCACATCTCAGCCTTTTACCTCTACTGTGGATGCCCCTTGCCAGCAGGAAGTAGCCAGAGAGAATCTTCACCCCTTTTCATAATTATCAAAAGGCTGGAATGTAAGGTCTGCACAGGGACACCTCCCTATTTCTTGGCTAAGTTTCCACCCAGTTATCTGTTGTAACTGGCAGACCTGGAAGTAGTCACCTTCCCCTCCTGTTAGGTCACAGCCTGGGCCCCTTCGGTCACATGTCTCCCATCTGACCTTAGGAGGGTCCCAGACCCTGAGGTCACATCCAGATCCAGTTGGCCACACCTTTCCCCCATCTGGCCACACCTCTTCCTGTCCCTGGCCTAGATAACTCCTGGCCCAAGGGTAGATCGACCCCTTCCTCCCCCACCCCCTTTCTTTTTAGCCATGCTTCTCCATCATACATGGTAAGGGCAGCAGTTCCGTAAATAAACTTCTTCTCCTACCTGAAAAAAAAAAGAATCTTTCCCTTTCCTGATCTTCTAGTGTTCTAAGCCATTCTACCAAGTCCTATCCATTCTTTAGAGTCTCATTTCTTTGGTTAGATTATAAGCCACTATCTCAAGGGTGAGAACTCTCTTACTTTATAAAATAGTTCTTCTTTTACTATTCAGTATAATTTTGCCATGCTGAATTAATAGTAAATACTTGTTTAAGTAATCTTCAGATCAGTGGGACTGAGGGTGATCAGATCCACAATAACATAGGTCAGAGCTCAGATTCTAGAGCCATGCTGATTGGATTCCAGCTCCAGCTCTATCACTAAGTAGCTCTGTAGCCTTGGAAAAGTAATTTACTTAATTTCTCAATGATGCTCTCCTTATCTAAGATGAGAAAACAGCACTTATCTGAGGCTGTTGATTCTATAGGTGTTAATGTGCTTAAAGTTCATAGAAAGGCATCTGGCATGTGTTAGATCATAGAAGTATAGGTTATTATTTTGTTATTGCTGCTGTTATATTGCCATCATCAGTACCATTCATTCTTCATGCCTGAGCCTATATATTCTGGTTGTTGCGAGGAGATGTTTTGACATGGATAGATGACTGAGAAAAGTAGGAACTTGAAGGCAATAGCAAAAACTAAAGGCAAGGGAGCCAGTAAGGTGCTACTGTGAGAGAACAGGGAGTAGAAAGGTAGAATGGAAAACAAGGGCCACAGGTCTGGCTTACTGGGTTGACTGCCTTAATTCTATTCCTGACTCAGGAACTTCTGAACTGGGAAAACTAGATATTCCATAACTGTGTTAACACTATTAGCCAAAAAAGAGAGAAATTTTAGACACGAAAAAAGTATCCAGAATCCTGCAAGTTCAGAAAAGTATATAAATAAAAAGAACAAAAGAATGAGAGTTGGAAAACTGAACTCAGGAGAAAATAAGCAAAACTGAATTAGTCTGAGTGGAGACAGCCTCAAACTTGTATTTCTAGGAAGGGAAGTGAGGTCTTTTCCATATACTGACAGGAAGATTTCTTTTCTTGTTGGAGGTGGGGTCCTTAGATTAGGAACAAAAGGAGGAATGGGAACCAATTTTTTTTAGACAGTGTGGTTGCTTTATACACATTCTTTCACTATTACTTGGTTGATATTGTTTCTGCATTTCAGAGGGGAAACAAAAGCTCAGAGTAACTTGTTCATCTAGTATGGCAGAATGAGAATGGGGAATGACCTTTGACCTTTTCTTAAACTGACCATATCCCAGGGTCTACAGGGCCTAATAGGAAGGCATGTGGTTTGGCCCCATTTTTGGTGGAGGTAAGGTGTGCCAAGATTGTAGTTATTTAGGCAAGAGGATGATCACTAAAGTTTGAGTTTTAAACAGTTTAAAACAAGAGGAAAAGGAATTCTTCAAGGGGACTGCCTCTATGAGCAAGTTTTTGTTCCTGAAACCAAAATTATAGTAACCCAGAGACTTGCAGGGGATTTTTATTTTTATTTCATATAATATTTTATATTTATTTTTATTTTGTACAGGTATTTTTGGGAAAATTGATTTGAGCTTCATAGTTTCATATCATCAACTTGGCTAGAGCATTTTTAACCTTTTTTGTTTTTAATATAATTGCCAACTAAAAGCTATTTAATACCAGGAACTTCACAGTTGCTCAGATGGAAGTATAGAAAATATTTTTGGAATGGAAAAGGCCACCTGACCACACATTCTTAACCCTGTTCTCATACTTTTCCTGCCAAACTTTTTAGCATCTTTCTTTTTAGAAATTCATGAAGCTTTGAATTTGCTAGGATATGTAGTTTATCTATGTGTTAGCAATTCATTTCAAAGCACAAAATTCTGCATTAAATGACTCTTCGTGGTTTCCTATTTACATAGGATGGGGGTCTTCAAACTCCAGCCAACACCTGCTTTTGCAAATAAAGTTTTATTGGAACACTGCCATACCAGTTTAAGTATAGCATACGACTGCTCTTATTCCATGAAGGCTGAATTAAAAAGGAGGGATGCCCTCGTACCTCCAAATATTTACTATTTGGCCCTTTATAAGAAAAGTTTATTGACCCCTGACCTCAAAATTGAATTTTCACTTCTGGTTTGTCTCATGGATTTCCTCGTAAATGTATAAATACAAGAAGGTGTAACCACTTTTTGAGAACTCAGCCATTTACTGAGACCACCCTTGTAGAAGAATAAATTAACCTCAAGAAGGATTTTTGAGCCTCCCTTCACCTCCTTAGTCTTCTAGGGAATAGACAGTGCTGGCTCTAACTCACTCACATCTAGCATCTTCTAACACTCTCTACCTGCTTGACACATGAAAATCACTGCTGGGACCTTTGTACCAGTTTCTACTATTTTTCTTTTGTTGAAGCTAAAGTATCTATTGGGAAGATTCCTACTTCTCTGGTTTGCTACTCTTACACTGTTCAACTGGGAAAAGCATTTGTCATCTCTATTTCCTTTAGTTCTGTAAAGGAAATATGCCAAACCAAATTGAAGCTGGTTTATTTTTCTCTCTCTTTCCTGCATCCAGTTTTCATATTATCTACAAAGTTAAACTTCATTTAATGGGCTTATGATTTTCATATATCATGATTCACATTAGTGGCTCTAAGATTGACCCTAGAAGAATTTTCCTTCTAATTTTTTCTTCCATTTTGCGAAGATTCCATCTGTGAACACTCTTGTTGCCCAAGGTAAAGCTTGAAATATTTCTCAATTCATCTCTTACTCAGCACCACTTTGAAACATTGCCTAACGGTATTATGGCAAGCATAAGCACTTAAAACTTGTAGTTTTCTCTTTCTTACTAGATTAGAAATGTTAACAAAGAATGTCTGTAGCATGTGAGCATCCTCTCCTGATGCCTGGACTTAATAATTCCCCATTAGCTCTTTTCCTAGATACTTTTCTACCCCAAATTGGAACATCTGCCTAAGATAAGAGTGAAGCTCTTGCTTTATAATAAAAATGAGGTTTCTTACTTTTTATGTCTGAGAAGGTAATGGGAGGTGATGGCTCAGGTCTAACTGACGATGATGGATATTCATTTCTTGTGAGTATTCAATGGACTTGAGTATCCATTGTGTGCCTGGCATTTATAGACATTATTTCCATTCTACACTATTTCCATTCTAGACACCTTCTTCAACATCTCCCCTTAAGGAAAATAAACACAACCCGGAAGAGAACTTAAGAAAAGAAAATAGCTAATTCAACAATAGAGTGGTAAGTGCTGAGATACTGAGTGATCTATTAGGTTGTGGAGGGGGAACATCTGGCCCATCCTCTGTGGGTAGGCTTCCTGTGGATAGGAGTTAGCCAGACACAGTGGTTGGAAGGTCCCAGGCAGATTCATAAGTGACAATAACTGAGTACTGATGAAGGGCAGAGCTCAGTGCCATGAGGTGGAAATGATGAGAAACAAATCATGATGAAGTGTCAGAAATTACACAGTATCGCATGAGAAAACATTTGGACCTTTTAATAAGAAGCCATTAAGAGCTGTAGGCTTGGGAACAGCTTGGGAGGGTTTGCTAGAAAGATGCTAAAATGGCATTGTCAATGATCTAAATCATGGGGTCATCAAAGGTCAGAGTAAACATTTTAGGCATTGAGAGTCATCTATAATCCTTATTATATAGTCCAATTGTTTTTAGAGGGGATGGTGGTTAAATAGCCTCACTAATATGTAAAAAAGCATTTTTTGGGTAACTTTATACAATCTGGGTTTGATTCCCAGCTCTATCATGTATTAAATGTGAGGGCCTGGGCAAGCTAATTTAATAGCTCTGTGCTCAATTGCATTGGTTTCTTTAATAACCCTTTAAAAGGCACTCTCAATAACCCTTTAATAAATGTCAAAGCCACTGGCTGTAATTTGTCCTCTCCTGGTACAAAGAAGGCAACTGTAGAATTAAAAGGCTATTGTTGCTGCAATAATGTAGAGCTGACAAAAGCAATCAAAACTGAGGTAGTCAAATCTGAAGGAAGTGGATGGATCAAAAACCCACTGAAAAGCTAGAAAAGTCTAGATCTGGGGACTATGAAGGAAAGCAAAACTAGGAACTGGTGGCTGATGCTTATAATCCTAGACACTCAGGAGGCTGAGATTTGGTTTGGAGGCTGAGATTTGGTTTGCAACCTGCCAGCCACATAAAGCTGAGAGACTCTTTTGTTCAATTAACCATCAAGAAACCAGAGTGGAAGGTCTGGCTCAAATGGTAGAGAAAAAAAGGAAAAAAAAAGAAGGAAAGAGAAACAAATATCCTAGCTTGATAAGCTGGATGGCTAAGAGGATGCTCTCTCCTGAGATAAGAATGCTAGAGTTTGGAGATTATTTTTCAATATGTATTTGACCTATTTATGGATCTTACAGACAGGTGAACATGTGAGTGACATAGAGATTTGGTCAGGTGCTAGATATGAAGAACCATCGACACAAAGGAGAAATGATAGAATCACAGAAGTCATTTCTCATATATAATGAGACTCTTAAGAGGGAAGATGAGAAGCAGGAGAGGAAGAGAAGGGACAAAGAATGAGGAAGTTGGAAGAACGAGAGCACATGGTTTTTTAAAGTAGACCCAAAGTATCTTTATGACAATGCAGTTGCCTGTGTAAAATACTGCTCAGAGCTCAAATTAGATAAGGGATATTTCAAAATTTTCTTCTTTCTGAACAACTAAGAAATGTGGGCAGAGATAAGGGTTTTTTCCAAGGGCAATATATGTTGCATGCAGCCTTAAAATATAAAGTGGGCAAATAGAAGTTCATTCTACAATAAACTAATAGAAATATTAAGGGGAATTAAAAAATTCATGACTAATAACTCTGGAGGTTAAATATATAGGAAGTACATTCTACAGGCAAAATGTTTTTATTACAGAAACCAGTTACTTAAGGGCTCTAGTACTGATAAGATTATAATATTAATGACCGTATCTAACCACTCAGGTACCATTAATACACCAGGCTTGTGTATGAGTATAGCATACTTCTAATTTCTGGTGAACTTCAAAGAGAGCAACATGGTGAAATAAATTTTAGCTCCATAATAGCCAAAAGGATTCAACAGTGAAACAGCCAAAAGAAAAGGAGGTTAAAGTCTCTTCCTTTAAAAAAATCAAGTGTTAGGTCAACTAGACTTAACAGACATCTACCAAATATTTCACCCAGCAACATCAAAATACATGTTCTTCCCAGCAGCTCACAGAACATTCTCTAAAATAGATCACATTTTAGGTCACAAAGAAAATTTGTCCAAATTCAGAAACATTGAACTTATGACCTGCATTCTCTCAGACCAAAATGGAATAAAATTATAATTCAACACCAAAAGCCACCAAAAGAAAATCCTGCAACACATGGAGGCAGAACAACACACTGTTGAACCACCAGTGGGTCATGGAAGAGATTCGAAGGGAAATTCAAATGTTTGTGATATTTAACAAAAATGAACACACAAATTACCAGCTTCTCTGGGACACAGCAAAGGCAGTACTCAGAGCCAAGTTTATAGCTCTGAGTTCCTACATCAACAAACTGGAGAGATCTGAAACCAACAATTTAATGAGGCACCTGAAGCTCCTTGAAAAAGAGCAGCAAGCTAAACTCCAATCCAGTAGACAGAAACAAATAATTAGAATTAAATCAGAATTAGAATCTCCCAAAACCATAGAAAGAATCAGCAAACCAAAGAGTTGCTTCTTTGAAAAAATTTCAAAATTGACAGGCCTTTAGCAAATCTTATCAGAAAAAAAAGAGAACATACCCAAATAAACAAACGCAGAGATAGAATAGAAACATCACCACAAAACAACCAAGATTCAGAACATTATAAGAAATATTATTCAAACCTTTATGCTAGTAAGTTTGAGAATCTGGAAGAAATGGATGGATTCCTAGCAAATATTGACATGCCCAAACTAAACCAAGATGATTTAAACCAACCTAATAGACCCAGATCAACCAACGAAATAGAAACAGCAATAAGAGACCTCCCCCCCACAGAAAAGCCCAGGACTGGATGGATTTACAGCTGAATTCTACAAGGCCTCCAAAGCAGAGCTCACACCAATACTCCTCCAACTCTTCATTGAAATTGAAAGTGAAAGTTCACTACCAAACTTTCTTTTTTTAAAATATTAATACTTTTTTATTGTGAAAATACTGTACAGAGGGGTTACAATTACATGAGCAAGGTAATGAGTACATTTCTTATCAAGCATTGTTGCTTCCTCCTTTGTTTCCCCTTACCATTCCTGCTCTCCCATCTCCCTGCCCCCACACCCCCATTTTTCGACATCTTATACATCTCGTTGTTGCAATGGGTCCACCTGTATTCCTATTAAAACAATTTTTTCCCTTCCCCTCCACAAATTATACCAACATCGAATACAGTGAAAACAGGGGTTAAACCGTGGAGGAGGGACATACAAAACAACAAAGAAATCATCTTATAAGTATGTTAGAAACAATAGCTATGAAGCCATCATAACCCTAATCCCCAAACCAGGCAGGGACTCATCAAAGAAAGAGAATTATAGACCGATTTCATTCATTCATTCATTCATTCTTTTTTTTTTTTTTGGGTACGGTTGTGGGCCTGAACTCTGGGCCTGGGCACTGTCCCTCAGCTCTTCAGCTCAAGGCTAATGCTCTACCACTTGAGTCACAGTGCCACTTCCAGCTTTTTATTTTCTCTTTATGTGGTGCTGAGGAGTCGAACCCAGGGCCTCATGCATGCAAGGAAAGCGCTATACAGCTAAGCCACCTTCCCAGCCCTAGACTCATTTCTTTGATGAACATAGATGCAAAACTTCTCAACAAAATTTTGGCCAATGGACTTCAACAACTCATCAAAAAAAAATCATACAATGTGATCAAACAGGATTCATTTCAGGGATGCAAAGCTGGTTCAATATATGCAAATCAATCAATATAATTCCTCACATCAATAAGAGCAAGGTTAAGAACCACATGATAATAGATGCAGAAAAAGCATTTGACAAGATCCAACATCCCTTTATGATGAAGGTGCTGGAAAAACTAGGAATCCATGGAACATTCCTCAATATAATAAGGGCTGTGACAAACCTACAGCCAGCATTATAATTAATGGTGAAAAGCTAAAGCTATTTCCTCTAAATTCAGGAACCAGACAAGGATGACTACTCTCTCCACTTCTCTTCAATTTAGTATTAGAATGCCTAGCTACAGCAATAAGACAAGATGCAAACATACAGGTGATCCAAATAGGGAAAGATGAAGTAAAACTCACCCTCCCTCTTTGCAGATGACATGATCTTGTATTTAAAGTACCCTATGGACTCCACTCCCAAGTTACTTGAGCTGATCCAAAACTTTGACAAAGTAGTAGGGCATAAAATTAACCCTCAAGACCAATGGAATAGAATTGAAAACCCAGAAATGAACCTACAGACCTATAGCCATCTAATCTTCAATAAGGGAGCTAAAAAAAAATAGAATGGAAGAAAGGCAGCCTCTTCAGTAAATGGTGTTGGCAAAATTGGTTAACTACTTGTAGAAAACTAAAGCTAGATCCTTATATATCACCCTGCACCAGAATCAACTCCAAATGGATCAAAGACCTCGGAGTCAAAGCAGACACTGAAAACATTACAGGATGGAATAGGAGAAATCCTAGTTCTCCTTGGCACAGGCCGAAATTTTCTTAATAGAGACCGAGAAACAACAAATCAAAGAAAGCTTGGACAAATGGGATTGCATGAAATTGCAGAGCTTCTGCATGGCAAAGGACATAGCTAGCAAGATCAATAAAAAGCCCACAGATTGGGAGAAGATCTTCACTAGCCATACAACAGACAAGGGTCTCATATCTAAAATATCTCTGGAACTCAAAAAATTAAATCCCCCAACAACAAATCTTCAAAGAAACAACTGCCCAATAAATAAGTGGGCTAAAGACTTAAAGAGAAATTTTTCTGAAGAGGAAAGAAGGATGGCCAATAGACACATGAAGAAATGCTCAACCTCCCTAGGCATAAAAGAAATGCAAATCAAAACAACATTGAGATACCACCTCACCCCAGTAGAATGGCTAAAATCAAGAACTCTAATAACAACAGATGCTGGAGGAGATGTGGACAGAAGGGAACCTTACTGTATTGTTGGTGGGCGTGTAAACTTGTTCAACCACTTTGGAAAGCAGTATGGAGGTTCCTCAAAAGACTCCACATAGAGCTCCCCTATGACCCAGCAATCCTACTTTTGGGCATTTACCCAAATGATCACAAACAAGACCATACTAAAGCTACCAGCAGGACTATGTTTATTGCAGCCTTATTTACCATAGCTAAATATGGAACCAACCCAGATGCCCCTCGGTAGATGAATGGATCAAGAAAATGTAGTATATACACACAATGGAATACTATGCCTCCATCAGAAAGAATGACATTGCCCCAGTTGTTAGGAAATGGAAAGGCTTGGAAAAAATTATATGAAGTGAAGTAAGCCAGGCCCAAAGAAACATAGGTCCCATGGTTTCCCTTATTTGCAATATCTAGTATATGTCTGAGACAAGCAAAAAAGGTCAGATAAGTTGATGTTAGGTGAAATGAACCCCAAGATATGTATTCAAATGTTTTTTTTCTTTCATGCGATTGTTTCTAACACATTTATAAGATTATTTCTTTGTTGCTTTGTATGTCCCTCCCCCATGGTATAACCCCTGCTTTCACTGTATTTGATGACAGTATAATTTGTGGAGGGGAAGGGGAAAAACAAATCGTTTAAATAGGGATACAGGTTGACCCATTGCAACAATGAGATGTACCAGTCGTTAGGTCAAAAACGAACTTTACAACTTCGGTGGAGGGGGAGGGGAGAGGTTTGGGAAGATGGGGGGAAGATGGGAATGAATGGGAAGGGGAAACAAAGGAGGAGGCTACAATGCTTGATAAGAAATGTACTCATTATCTTGCCCATGTAATTGTAACCCCTCTGTACAGTATTTTCACAATAAAAAATAAAATTAACCCTCAAATATCAATAGCTTCTCTGTACACCAATAATGAGAAGAGTGTGGCTGAAATCAGGAAAGCAATTCCTTTTGTAAAAGCCCCATAAAAAATAAAATACCTAGGAGTTAACTTAAGAAAAGAAGGACCTCTATGATGAAAGCTTTACAAACCCGAAAAAGAAAATTTAAGCAGAACTAAGGAAGGGGAAAAACCTTCCATGCTCCTGGATTGGGAGGATTAACATCATGAAAATTGCAATACTGCTAAAGGTTATTTACAAATTCAATGTGGTACCTATCAATATCCCAACCTCATTCTTCAATGAAATAGAAGAAGCAACCCAAAAATTCATATGGAAAAATGAAAGACCCAGAATAGCAAAAACAATCCTTAGCAGAAACAACAGTGCTGGAGGAATATCAATACCAAATTTCAAACTCTACTAAAAAGCCAGAGTAATCAAAACAGCTTGGTACTGGCACAAGAACAGACCTCAGGACCAATGGAATAGAAGAAGACTCAGAAATGAACCCACAGACCTATAGCCACCTAATCTTTGATAAGGGAGCTAAAAAACAGAATGGAAGAAAGACAGCCTCTTCAGTAAATGGTGCTGGCAAAAGTGGTTAAACACCTGTACAAAACTGAAGCTAGATCTTTATATATCACCCTGCTCCAGAATCAACTCCAAATGGATCAAAGACCTTGAAGTCAAAGCAGACACTCTGAAAACACAGGAAGGAATAGGAGAAACTCCAGAGCTTCTTGGCACAGGCTGAAATATTCTTAATAAAGACCCAGAAACACAACAAATCAAAGAAGGGTTGGGCAAATGGGATTGCACCAAACAGCAGAGTTTCTGCATGGCAAAGGACATAGCTAGCAAGAACAATAGAAAGCCCACAGATTGGGAGAAGTTCTTCACTAGCACACAGTGAACAAGAGTCTCATATCTAAAATATACGTAGAACTCAAAAAGTTAAAACCCCCAACAAATCCTCAAAGAAACAACCACCCAATTAATAAGTGGGCTAAACACTTAAAGAAAGACTTCTCTGAATAGGAAATAAGAATGGCCAATAGACACATGAAGAAATGCTCAACTTCTCTAGCCATAACAGAAATGCAAATCAAGACAACATTGAGATTCCACCTCACCCCAGTTAGAATGGCTAAAATCAAGAACTCTAATAACAACTGGTGCTGGAGGGGATGTGGCCAAAAGGGAACCCTACTGCATTCTTGTTGAGAGTGTAAACTTGTTCAACCATTTTGAATAGCAATATGGGGTTCCTCAAAAGACTCCACATAGAGCTCCCCTATGACCCAGCAATCCCACTTTTGGGCATTTACCCAAACCATCAAACAAGACCATACTAAAGCACAACTATGTTTATTGCAGCATTATTATTTTTATTTTTTGGGTCCAGTCGTGGGGCCTGAACTCTGGGCCTGGGTGCTGTCCCTCAGCTCTTCAGCTCAAGGCTAGCACTCTACCAAAAAAAGCCATTTCTGGCTTTTTTTCTTTTTTGCTTATGTGGTGCTGAGGAATCGAACCCAGGGCCTCAGGTATGCAAGGCAAGTGCTTACCACTGAGCCACCTTCCCAGCCCTGCAGCATTATTTACCATAGCTGAGATACTGAATCAACCCAGGTGCCCCAGTAGATCAAGAAAATGTGGTATACACACACACACACACACACACACACACACACACACACACACACACACACACACACACACACACACACACACACACACACACACACAATGGAATTCTATGCCTCCATCAGAAAGAATGACACTGCCCCATTTTTTAGGAAGTGGAAAGACTTGGAAAAAATCATATTAAGTGAAATAAACCAGGTCCAAAGGAACATAGGTCCCATGGTTCCCTTACTAGGGATAGTTACTTGCAATAATTAGTATATGTCTAGGATAAGCAGAAAAGGTCAAAAGCTTTGTACATATGACCATATAAGATGATGTTAAGTGAAATGAACCCCAAGATAGGAACACAAGAGGTTTTTTATCTTTCTTGCTGTTGTTTTTAATGTGCTGTGTGATTGTTTTGTTAGTTTTGAATGTTCTTCCCCCATGGTATAATCCCTGTTTTCACTGTGTTTGATTCTGGTGTCCTGCATCTTGTATATAACTTTCTTATAATTTGGGAAGTGGAAGGGTGATAACAAAATGCTTAAATAAGGATACAGGTTGACCCATTGTAACAATGAGAAGTACAAGACACTATGTTGAAAATGCATTTTACAACTTTGGAGGAGGTAGGAGTTGGGGAGTTGGGGAGGGAAGGGATGGTAGGGGAAAAACAAAGGAGGAGGTAACAATGCTTGATAGGAAATGGACTCATTACTTGCTCATGTAACTGTAACCTCTCTGTACAATATGTTTACAATAAAAATATATATTAATATATAAAAAATCAAGTGGCACAAAAGTCTCTGAAAAGAACTTATAAATGTGCCTAGTGAGTATGCTGAGAACTCATTTGGAAAGACAGCATTTCGGTTTTTTTTTATTTTATTGTTAAGATTTTGTTTGGAGGGGTTACACTTACATGAGTAAGGTAATGAGTACATTTTTGTTGATCATTGTTACCCCTTCCCTTCCTTTTTGTTGTCCCACTATCCCTTCCCTTCACCACCTCTCCCCCCTTGCGACCCGAAGTTGTAAAGTTCATTTGCAATATACTGTCCCGTGGGTATCCTTGTTGCAATGGGTCTAAACCATGAACAGACACACTGATAATGACAAGCAATGATACTCCCCAGAGAAATCATCAACAGCTCTCAGCCGAACAGTCCCAGAAGTAGCCCTCAGCTTTTTGCATGTTCTGGGCACGCACATTCACACTCTTCTCTCAAATAGAACTTGGAAAATAGTCTAGAAACTAAGCTCCTGCCATATTTGTTACTAGCTAGCCAGGAAAAATTATAATGTCTCAGAGATCTATAATTTTTTCTGACTGCATGGTATTACTTTAAATTACAAAGCAATTTGATGGTGACAAAAACTATTTGATCGTAGTCCTTGGGTATCTGCTCCCTTTTGAAGCCATCACATTCCCTGACTAACGTCCTGGGTAGTTGAGAACCTACAACTTATTTCTGTTATTTTAGGCCCAACAGGTTTAGTGTCCTTAGCATGTAGCTTTGTCTAATAAAATTTCACTGAACTTTCTCCATCTTAAAGCTATTGATTGGGGCTAGATTCCCAATACTTGTTAAGCTAAAAACTAAAAGGTCAAGGTAGTATTGCGAGAGTTACTGGTTTTCTTGAGATTATAAGCCAAATTTTTTTTTCAGTGATCAAAGGAGTTCCTCAAAAAATACTGCATGCTATATTGTTCACTAGAAAGTTGCACCACACATTGCAATGCCTAAAAGAGAAAAAAATTGGAAAGCTCCTAATAATTTTCAGTTAGGGAACAGTTAAATGCATTCAGGAACAGTAATCAGCTGTTAAAAAGGTGAACTAGATTTCTACATACTATTATGAACACATCTCCTAGACATATGAAATAAAAACCACGTCAAAATTTCTGAACATGACTAATATCCTATTAAAATCCCCAAATCCTATGTGTGTGTATATATGTTTTATATAATATAATTAAATATATAAAAATTCTAGAAGGATGTATGCTAAATTATTAAGAATGATAGACTCAGGGGAAAGGAATGGGAGAATGAGAGAGACTTGTACCTTTTTTAATAGATTTGGATATCATTTGAATTATTTCATAGTCTTTTTTATTACCCTTATAATAAGAAAATCAAGTGCTATATTAAAAATGGGCATAAAATGCAGCAATAAATACATCTGTTTAGCCTTAATAGAGCACATTTCAAACTCATGGGATGGATGAATTCCTGGTTTTGTGGAGCACTCAAAAAAAACTTATACTGCAAGTTTTGAAGTAACTGTACTTAAGACTCTCCCTGTCCCCCATTAATATATGGGTTTTGACCTTCTATGGTCATCTGTAAGGGAATGAAAGAGGTAAAAGAGAGAATCTGGCAAATAATCCCTACTCCATTTTGCCAGGGACATTGGTTGCCAGAGCCATTGTAGATATTCAAAATGACAATGTTGTTGAAAGCCAGGCACAGTGTGGGCACATAGGTAGTGTTAACATATATTATTATTGTTATTACTTCTACTTCTTCTGTTATCCTAGCTACTTAAGAGTCTGACATCTGAAGATTTTGGTATGAAGCCAGCTGGAATAAAGTCTGTAAGATTCTTATCTTCAATTAACCAGCAAAAAGCCAGAAGTGGAGTTAGAAGCTCAAGTGGTCAGGTGTTGGCCTAATGCAAAAAAGCCAATCAAGAGTGTTGAGACCCTGAGTTCAAGCCTCAATACTGGCACCACAAAAAAATGATGAATGGTAATAGCCCAAGGAGACCAGTAAGTAATCCATGCTGTCATTTCAATAATGACAACTCAAAGCAGGCATGCCATGTGATATTAGGAAAGTTCATCATAGACCTGATTATACTTTCTGGCACAAGTATCCTTGTTTAGCCCAGACAGAGGATAGGCTGTCACAGGGGGAGCAGCCTGTGCCATCTGCACCCTCCTTGGCCCCAGGGACCACACATCTGGAGACAGTGTCCTGGTGCCCAAGCTTTTTAATGGTTCATCTCACGAAGTGGAAACATAATAATGCTTTGGCCTGGGAAGGTATCCTTTGTGCCAAAAGTTCAAAGCTCTTCTGAGAGTATCACATTCATCTCTGGGATCCTCTGGGGTTGTGGGTGTGTACACAGTGCTGTTGCTCTTCCATCAGGCAAACGAGAACATACCATCTAGAGAAATTAAATACTTTGTCTTTAGGCCAACATAGTATCAGTGCTGAGCTAGGACCTGAAACCCAGAAGGTGATTCCCCAGGTTCTGTGTTCCTATCACTGGGGAAATCCCAGATTTGCTAAGGCATGGCCTCTTGGGATCACCTCCCACTTCCCATCCCTCCTTAGACCAGATATCCACAGGGCTCACCTGTCACCAAACTGAACCTCCTCTCCATTCCTGGCCCAGGTGATGGTCGGCCTCGGGTTTCCTATGGCCTCACAGTGTAGCAGCACACTCAGTGTACCGCTGGCCAGAGCCACAGTCTGCCCCAGGTGAGTGACCACCTCCGAGGCGGAGAGCTGTTGGGCAGCTGAGATCTTTCGCAGGATGGTGGGCTTGCGGTGTGGCCTACGAGAGCCGGCCCCAGCCTCGCCAGAGGAGGTCCTCAGGGAGCTGGTGAAGCCAGACACATGCTTATGAGGGGGGATGGCCACGGGAGGAAACCTCTGCTCCGAGGGCTTGAGCTGTGTGTCCTGGTGCTCGAGGTGGCTGCGGAAGATCTCCTGGGCCAGCTGGGCCACCAGATGTTTGCTGTAGACGTCTCGGAGCTCCTCGGGCTGCTGGGACAGGTTCCTGAGGATGTCATCCAGGCGCTTCTGCTCAGTCACCATGGTGAAGGGGAGATGCAGGAGGACCTGCTCCGTGCTGGGGTCTTCCTCGGAGGACGCGTTCCTTTCCATGGAGTCCTGCGCCTCCCAGGAGGCCAAGAGCTCTCCCGGCCACCCTCCCTGTTCCAGCAGCCGGGAGACCAGGTCATCGTAGCGGCTCCCGGGGTCAGCAGTGAGACCCCGCTTCTCAGCCTTGCTGCCGTTGGAGAAGATGCCGTTTTGGTGTTTGTGGGTGTGCAAGGCCTCTTTGGGGTTGGACTTTCTTACCAGGAAAGCTTCCTCTTCGCTTGGCAGGCCCAGGGGCCGGGCCACCAGCTTGCGGTTGCCTCCGATGAGTTTAATCACGAACTGCTCCCGGGCAGGCCCCGCGGAGCAGGTGTAGACGCCCGCGTCCGAGGGTTTCAGCCGATGGATCTTCAGGTAGCCAAAAGGGGCCACGGTGACGTGCGCGGAGCTGATGAGGTGCTGGCCATCTTTCTCCCAGGTGATGAGGGGTTTGCGGAACCTGCGCGTCGGGCAGCGCAGCACCACGGCCGTCTTGGGGAGCAGGTAGGCGAATCCTCCCACCACGAAGTGCAGCTTCCTCTGCTTGCGGGTCTGGATGTAGACGTTCCTGGCGGCCGCGATGTGAGGGCTGTGCTTTGTGGATGGCCGCCCAGGCCCTGGGTGGAGAGGATGCCAGACCACAGGAGACAGAGAAGGGGAGAGTGGGGGAAAACGCCAGTGAGATGCGGTGAGCACAGAGCACCAGGGGACAAAAGGGACCAGAGGGAAAGAACTCTGCGGGGTCGGTGTGGCCAGGGTTCTCTTTTCTTTACGCAGCCCCGTGTTTAACAAGGAGGAGCTGTCCACCAGCTGTGGATCATCCAGCTGCCATCAAAAACGGGAGCATTAATGAGGTACAGTGGGCAATCCACACATCTACCCTGCTGGGTCTTTCTGCCCCTTAGGAGCTGAGGTCTAGATGTCAGGAGGTCAGGTGAAAGGCAGGTCCTCTCATTAAAAGTGTGGTGTGGTATGGTGTGGTGTGGTGTGGTGTGGTGTGTGTGTGTGTGTGTGTGTGTGTGTGTGTGTGTGTGTGTGTGTGTGTGTGTGTGTGTGTGTGAGATGTTGGTACTGGGGCTTGAGCTCCAGGTCTAGGTACTATCTCTTAGCTTTTCTGCTCAACGTTGGTGTTCTACCACTGGAGCCACAGCTTCGCTTCTGGTTTTGGGGTAGTTGGGAGATATGAATCTCACAGTTTTGTCTGACCTGGCTGGCTTTGCGCCTTGATCCTCAGATCTCAGCCTCCTGCATAGCTCAGCTTACAGGTATGAGCCACTGGTGCCAAGCAAAAAAAAAAAGTAAGTGTATTATGTATTATTGAAAAAAAATTAAACACATGGTTGTATAAGGGGGTTACAATTAAACATGTCTATGTGTTCCGTGCAGGATCACCCTTCCAGCATTCTCTCCATCTTCCCTGCTCCTTCCTCTAGACTCATTTCACATTTTCCACCTTCATTCAAAGTATTCCAAAGGAGAAGTTTACATCATCAAGAGTCAGAGGACAAAGAGGAGGTGATTATCTTCCCCTGAAACTCAGCCTTAGGGTCTTGCAAAGTACCTGGTCCTAATGTTCATAAGGAGGGGGTCCCAAGAAGTGTGACTGCTCTAGGGACTAATATTCAATAGAACAAATCTGTTTAGAGTAGTTAAAATCCCCAGAGTGGATGACATTTGACTTCATTAGTAATACACTGCCTCCAGTTTCCAGGTCTGGCATGGCAGCCAGTGAACTTTGCTCTACCCCTGGTTTTGTTTTTTTTTTTTTTCTGAGAGGGATGGGAATTCCGCCTGGCTGCTTGTGATTAAGATTCCTTCTCTGTCTCCAGCTGGCCTCTCCAGCCTGCAGCCCCCCCCCCCCCCACACACACACAGGGCTCTGCTGCCCTACAGACTCCTACTGGTCTTGGGTTCAGGGAAAGTCTTTGCCTTGTAGCTATGCCTGCTGTTCTGTTGGGTTCCATCTGCGCATCCCTAGAGCTCTGGCATACTCACTGGCACAGGCTGCCAGCATGCAGGGCCTGATGGAGGAAGAGAAAGGCAAGGGTGGGCACAGGGTGGAGTTGACCACAGTGTAGATCCCGGTTTTCAGCAACTTCCGGCAAATGGCACTTCGAGTCTGGGTGCCCTCCCCACAGCTGGTGGAACACTGGTGGGGAAAGAAAGGCCAAAAGCATCAATATCTGGGAATTGAGGCTAACGGTTATTTTATATAGACTATCACCCACTCCTCCCCCCAGGCCCAAATGCTTGAAAAAGCAACAGCCACTGGAAAAGAAATAGTAATTATAACACAGCAAAGTAGAATACATGTCTGTCTTGTGGATACATTTCACTCTAAGTTTTTTTTTAATTCTAAGGTTTCCTATAGTCATTTTACTGATATTTTGTTCCATGTCTTAGACTTGAGAAGTAGAGTCCTGTCCAATTTAAGTTCATCTCAATAATGGGCAAGTTATTTAAACTCTGAGTCTCTTTCTCCTTCTTATGCTTATTTTACAAGCCCAGGAGTTCAATGAGACAGTGTATTTCAAATGCCATGCAAATAAATCATAATTAATGCTAATTCCCTTCTCTTCCCTTCACAAATAATAAGGAGTGAAGATCCAAATGCATTGTTGAAAGGACATAGTGTGTTAGGGAACTGTAAGTCCAAATGACAAGGAGGTATCATTTTATATTCACTAGAATAGACATTTTAAAGAATTTATTGTACATACCACAGAATTGAGAAAAATAGGGAAGGGGTTGATTAAAGGGGGGGAGAAGATGTTAAAGGGATGACACGGATCAAGATGTATTGTATACATAAACTGCTTTGGTAAATGGCGACTTTTTCAACACTTAAGAAAACCAAGGGAAGGGGTAGGGAGGGAGGTAGTGGGTGAGAATGTTAAAAGGTATGACATCGATCAAGATGCTAATAAAATGCTTTGTGGAATGGCAGCACCTTTGTACAACCACTTAAAGATGATAAAAATATTCAAAAACAAAAAAAGAAAACAAAGTATTGTGAAGGTCTGGAAAAATCAGAACAATGATACACTGCTGGTGGGAATGTAAAATGACATAGCTCCTTTAGAAACCAGGTTAGCAGTGTTCTAAAAAGCTAATTTACTATAGTGCCCAGCCATTTTACCACTAGGTGTCTATCTAAGAGGAAAGAAAATGCACATCTACACCAAGACTTATATGTGAAAGTTCATGGAAGCATCATTTATAATTGCCCTAATGTCCATCAACTGGTGAGTGGATGAGCAAAGCATGGTACCACCATATAGTGGAATAATAGAAATATGGTTCTTTTATGTGCCATTAAAAACATTAAGCTAAATTGAAACTTTACAAATTATACCCACAATAAAGCTGTTGACAGAACTAAATTGTCATTAAGGAATCTAGTAGGAATATAAGACCAGAAGCAAGTAACATTATAAAATTAATGCTAATGGTTATTAAATGCTTCATATATGCTAGGGATGGAGGTCTAAGATGGAGGGAATTTAGGTGGTTATATCACAACTGGGATCAGCGTGGGAGGTAGGAAAACTTCCAGAACACAGGCAGAAGAATTCAATATAGAACTAAACCGGTTTGAACAGAGAGGCAGAGTTGACAGTGTTCAGGAGCATGGGCCAGACTTTGGCTAATTTTCTGGCAGGTCCACAGAGTAAAGAAGCCACTAAAGAGGGAGCAGCATGATGGCAGGTGGGTGCGACGGTGAATCTGGCAGCAGTGTGTGGAAGGGGTGGGAGGCAGGCTGTTAGTGCAGGGACTGCTAACCAAGCTAGAAGTGATGAAGGCCTGAATTGGGGTCCTGCTGGTGTGCCAATGTGATGAAAAACATCAATGAACACACAAAAATGCAACTATAATGTTGTGTTCTATGTTATGAAATGACACTAATCTGTGCCACAAGCCACCTGAAAGAAAATGAAGAGGCAAAAGGTGATGATGAGGCCAGGTGCTGGTGGTTCATGCCTAGACTCCTAACTCCTGGGGAGGCTAAAATTGGGAGGATTACAACTTGAGGCTAAGCTAGATCACAACCAGTATCAGGGCATGGTATTGCATGTCCCTTATCACAGCTACAACTGGAAGCATAAAATAGGCAAGCATACACCAGGGGAAAAAAAAGAAAGACCTTATCTTAAAGTATCCTGTACAAAAAAGGGGCCGGTTTGAGTTCAAATCCCATTACTGTCAAAGGAGAAAAAGACATAAGCCTACTGTTCTTGTTGCATGGCGATTGTGGATCTCAGATGCGACTTGTCACTTATTTGATTGTAAAGAACAACACTGAATCCAAGGATCAGGTGAAAGGAGGGGCCTGATGATTTTTAGTGTTGCCAAGTAGAAAAGCAGAAACATAGTCAAAGTTGTGACTTTGGTAACAACAACCACAGCAACAAAATCAACAAAATCAACAACCACCTTTTTTTAGATTTGATATCCACACCTTGGAAATAGGAAAAGTAAGCCACATCTGGAGATTTTCCAGACTGTGTTTCCTGACTGCTGAGATTATGATCTGGAGCTGCTTCTCAGGTGATGGGAAGACCACACACAAACATCTGATCCCCCAGCCGCACTTCAAACCAAGCACCTCTTATTTGATCTAGTTCAGATTTTTTACTGTATAGTGACATTTTATTTGATAAAAGTCTTCAAGGTTTTTAATTTGAAAAGAAAATGGATGATAGGCTATCCTAAGTTTCTAGTTCTAAAATGGACTACCTTGACTTTCACATCTTTTATAATTTCTGAGGTAAGACAAGGTTTATAAAGATATGACTTAAAAGTATTTAGTAGGAAACCTGGTCAGGAGATTGAAGGGTTTCCTTGAAAGAAAGGAAGGCTGGCCCTTTGAGAAGTCTTGTTTTCAGAATAGAATCTGCAAGTAATTTTATTTGAAAT
The DNA here is from genome assembly GCF_024711535.1 of Dipodomys merriami. Classification (NCBI taxonomy): domain Eukaryota; kingdom Metazoa; phylum Chordata; class Mammalia; order Rodentia; family Heteromyidae; genus Dipodomys; species Dipodomys merriami. Next base: position 2,735,453 of record NW_027202382.1, on the reverse strand, counting down.
GACTAAAACTTTGGCTTAATTCTATCTCTTAGGGATTTTGTGCAGTAACCATGAGATGGAATCTAGATGGCTAAGAATGAAACATCATAGATCACCCAGATTCTTATTTCCCCCAGAAGAGTCTTATGGGCTGTGTGGAATGCATGTCTTATCTCAGCCAATAGACCACAGAAAAGCTTTTGGGATGACAAGACTAATGTGTGGCCTTGGCTAGTACCTCTGGGGTACTTTGCCATGGTGCCAGCTTGAGTTTAATCCAAAGTGAATCAATGATTACTTCCTGCCATTCTCAGCCCTTCTTCGAAGTTTGGAATTTCCATTCATCAATCAAGATAGTGCAGAACTTAATTAGGGCTAACACCTCTACTTCCCCAAACTGGACTTTCTTATCATGGGAAGACCAGCAAATCCTTTTTGAGACCTAGGCTCTGGCTGAGTTTAGTGGTTCAAGAGCTAGTGGTGTATTTCCTGTCCTGGTCCTGTCAATGAGATCAAGTGGAAGAGAATCATCATCATAATAAAAATGAACTGTTACCTGGCACAAAGTATTTGAGATGCATAATTTAATGGAAAACCACTGATGGACAATATTATATCTCTACTTTGCAGATATACAAGATATAGAAAGGTTAAGTAATTAGCCCCAGTTATAGACCAGTAAGTGTCACACTTAGGATATGATAAGAGGTGGGATTGCTTTTCTTTGAGTTTGAACTCTTAAGTGCATATGATACATTTCTAAAGGCCCACTTTACTGAGACCCAGTTCACTAGTCTTCTTGTCATCTAAAAGGGTCTTTCGTTCAAATATGCAGTCATAAAAGAACCCTTCCTTCCCTCCTCCTCTTTCCTTCCCTCCCTTCCCCCTCCTTCCCTCCCTCTCTCTCTCTTCCTTCCTCCTCCTTCTAATCCCTTCCTTCCTTCCTTCCTTCCTTCCTTCCTTCCTTCCTTCCTTCCTTCCTTCTTTCCTTCCTTCCTCTCTCTCTCTCTCTCTCTCTCTCTCTCTCTCTCCCTCTCTCTCTCTCTTTCTCGTGCTCTCTCTTTCTTTCTGTTCAGGTATTTGCACTCAGGGACTTGCACTTTCACTTGGCTTTTTGCTCAAGGTTGGCTCTCTACTACTTGAACCACATCTCTACTTTTGGCTTTTTGCTAGTTAATTAGAGATAGGAGTCTCTTGGATTTGTTTGCTCAGCCTGGCTTTGAATCATGTTTCTGAGATCTTAGCTTCCTGAGTAGCTAGAATTGTAGGTGTGAGTCACCAGAGCTTGGTTAGAAATATTTTTTTTTTCTGAATTTTCTGTGTTCCATATCCTCCAAAGTTCACAAACTCCACGAAGACGGGGAGCAGTTATAATACATACATGCCATGCTTCTGGCATCCCACTCACGACAGTCCGATAGAGGACAGCAAGGCCTTTCAACAACCTCCAGCAGGAGCATGTATTTACTTTGAGCCACTTGGCAAAGGCCTCAGGACTCTTTCTTGCACTGCTCTTTTTCATTATGATTTTTTCATGTATAATATCCTATCCCAAATGAACATTATCATGAAAAAATTGTCACTAACACATACATATATACACATATACATACATGTAAATATACAAATTAATTCTCTACTCTTTTACTTCTTTATTCTGCCAAGATCCAATTGTTTTAAAAATATAAAAAAATTATTCTTCGTTCTGTTTTGAAACATCTGGGGTAAAACACTGCCAGAGGTCATTTTACTGCCAAATTATACAACTGCTGTTAATATAGTTTCCTTCTCAATTGCAAATGCCCTTAGCAAGCACCATCAGATGAATCTAAACTGGCAGATACATACACAGCAAGAGTTCTAGTAACCCATGTTGGCATCTTAATTGTCACAGGCAGCTTACCTGCTCAAAATAAGGGTTTCAGAGGTGTATTACAGTTAGCAGCAGCTCCATACTGAATAAGAAAGACTATGGAGGGGTGGTCAGGAAGGTTAATTTATTAGAGAAGGTCTTGAATCTTTCTTTTAACCCAGGGTCTTGCTATGGCTGCAAGCCACCTGAGTGCAAGAATTGTATGTAGTTTTGAGAAACACACAGATTTTTTTTTTCACTTCACACCTGTTTCTATCGCAGTTCTTGCTGAGAGGCAATACCTTTGAGACTTCTCTATGTGAGACCTGTAGACCTACAGAACTGGGGAAGCTAAGGCAACTCAAAGAGGCTAAGGACAATTCAAAAAGTGAAATTAAGTCATGCATGTTAAAACAGAAATTATTTTATTTTAAAAGAGGTTAGTTGGAGGGGCTGGGAAGGTGGCTCAGTGATAGAGCGCTTGCCTTGAATGCATGAGACCCTCGGTTGGATTCCTCAGCACCACACAAGCAGAAAAAAAAGCCGGAAGTGGCTCTGAGGCTCAAGTGGTAGAGCTCTAGCCTTGAGCTGAATAGCTGAGGGACAGCGCCCAGGCCCAGAGTTCAGGCCCACAACTGGACACCCCCCCCCAAAAAAAAAGAACAAATAAAAAGAACACATAAAAAGAACAACAAAAAACAACAACAAGGAAGAGGTTAGCTGGAGGTCTAGGTTAGGGAACCCTCACTTAGGAAGGAGAGTCAGGAATGGTGAATGCTGAGTCATCACTTCCCCAAGTGCAAAGCACCAGGGGAAATCAAGTTTTCTTTCTGGGAAGTTGTTGAAGTTTTAGAGCCAGGAAACTAACAGTAAAGAGGCAGGATTTCCTTGGCCTTCTATTCCTAATAAATCACATCCTTTATTGTCCAGTAACTTGGAAGACGAGAATAGAGAGGCTTTGCCCTTCCTGAACAGAGACTAGAAACATCTGGGAGTAGGAGATGCAGGGAGGTCAGGAGGAGGGGGAGGAGTAGAGACAGAGAGAGAGAACTCAGGAGGAGTCCATTTATAGTCTCAAGCTTCCGATGGGTGAGGGCTGGTTACATAGCCCATTCCCTGCAGCCTAGTTACACACTATGATGGATATGGATACTAAAAGATCGCCCCAAAATATGAGAACTATTTTATTCTCTTCTTGTTCTTTCCTTGTGTGTTGGAAGTGAACTTCTCACTCATGCCTCTTGTTCTTTCTTTCTGGGGGACATACATACCTCGGTCCACTCTGAGAGGAGCCATTCACTGGGGCAGTCATCTTTCTTGCAGGCTTGCTGAGATGTTGGTTTGGAAGCAGAACAGAAGGTCTCAGGAAGTTCCAGGAAACTGCCATCAGCCATGCGTTGCTTGCAAAGAACCTCACGTTTCTGAATACCTCCCCCACAGCTCCTGGAACACTGGGAAGGAAGAGAAAGTCCATTCAGCATAGGAAAGGAGACAGGCATGGATTCTCACCTTAGCCTTGGCGCAGGAAAAAGTAGAAATGTTGTAAAAAAAAAAAAAAAAGAAGAAAGAAAAAAGAAAACAGAAGACAAACTCGGAGTCAGGCCAGAGGATCATGTTTCCTCTCTTTGCAATAAATTTTGTAGCAAAATCTACATACTCTTCTCTCTTAATCCCAGGTATTTAACTTGAGCATCTAGGAATTTTAGGAACCTTGGAATCTTAGAAATTTGTTTGTGAAATGTGATTTGTAGCTGCTTAAGATAAGTGGTTTAAAAGGTTAGTATAATAAAGTGTTCAACATATTTATGACCCAGTGAAAATAATCCATGCTGCTTTCAGAAGGAGCAAGAGCAAGCAAGTGTCTGGCATGAGAACCAACTGGGGAGATGAAGTTGCAGAGAGGAGTCGAGTCCTTTTCTTCCAAGTGAGAGCACTTCTGCACTACCCTGGGTGGCATGAGATTTAGGGCCTTGTTGTCTGCAGAACTCCTTTAGAATACTTTTCTTGTTGGATTGGTGATTTTTTAAATTTTTTAGGGCAGTGAGAACCAGAGAGACTGAAATTTTGGATGCAAGAAAAATAGCCTCTTGTCAGTGTTTTTCTTTTTTTAAGGGGCCTCAATAAAACACAGTGTTTACATGTAACTTAATCGTTACAACTCAGTTGTAAGAGTAGGGGGAATGAGGCCTCTGGAGGCACAGGCTGGTTGTTTTCTGAGTATTTGCTTTTTACCATTCAAGAGTCCCTTCCAGTTTTTATCATGGTCATGAGTTCTCAAGATAGACTATATTTGGTCAACTCCCTTGTAGATAGACACAGCCATTTGACTAAATGCTTGCCACATGGATATAAATAAATGGGTGATGGGTAATGTTAGGGAAGCTCTTTTCTCTTCCCTCTCTCCTCCTTGCTCTCTGGGATGTTCAAAGGATATCTGTCCATCTTGGGCCATTAGAGATGAAAAGATAGAAGCCTAGCTGGGCACTGGTGGCTCATGCCTATAATCTTAGCTACTCAGGAGGCTGAGATCTGAGGATCGCAGTTTCAAGCCAGCCTGGGCAGAAGAGTCCCTGTGAGAGGCTTATTTCCAATAAACCACTCAAAAACCAGAAGTGGAATTGTGGCTCAAGTGGTAAAGCAGTAGCCTTGAGCACAAAGAGGCTCTGGGACAGCAACCAGGCCCTGAGTTCAAGCCCTACAATTGACAAAAAAAAAGATAGAAGCCTGGCAATGATTGTGAAACTGATTGGTTTGTGTTTGTGTGAGAGAAATACCTTTCTATCCCTTGAAGGCAATGCTACTTTGGATTTTCTCACACTTGTAATTAGATATAACCCTAGCTAACATGTAAACTCTGGCACCCATGACAACTGTTTTCACTACTGAGCTAGTTTGTCATGAGAGTTTTAGGAGCTCTGTTTTCTTCAGGACTAGTCTCCAGTCTTCCATTTACTATTATTGGGCTTGTTGAGGAATGAAGCCTGGGTTTGAAAGTCTAGAGTTTGTCCTGAACGTGTGGTTCCTACAGCCCAGATGTTATCTCCTGCTCCGTGGTCTCAACCATGCTACTGTCACTTGAGTGGCTTTTAAAAATTGTAGGTGTCCAGCTTTGATGTCAATCAAATCAGAAATTCTGAAAGGCAGTAACAAATTAAAAACTAAAAAGAGATGTTCTAGGACATTCTTTCCAAATTCTATTGTGTACCCAGAGCCAAATTAACGCCACACTACCAGTCCTAGTGGGAATAAAATGGATGTGGAAAGGAAATCTGGGCTCCGGAGAGGCCTTTGTTAGAACCTGTGGTTGGAGTGTATCCAAACAAATGCTATTTGTTTGCAAATGCCTTGAAGTCATGGGTATTGGCGAATAATATTAGCAAAGCTATCAAATTAAAGCAATTAAGCTTTGATTCTAGAGGCTCTCATGATTTAGATCAAGGATGAACAACTTACTTTACATGTAAAATGAAATGTACTCAACAGAGAACCATGAGGGAAAAATATCCATTTTCTTATGCAATCAACCCCTTACCATTGAAAGCTCACAAAAAAAGGCTCTTACTCTCAGACTATAGAGAAAGAAACTAAGGTGCAGAAAGATGAAGTTACCCAAGTAAGGCCACTTGGAAGCCAGAAATGGTTTGTTTCCATTCAGTGTAACATTCACCAAACTCCTACTGAAGAGTAAGTCCTGGACAGAGCTAGTGAACCAGCCCCATCTCAACTCAGCTCCCTTCCAGTGTTCCATTCAAGGTACCCTATCTACCAGTACAACTATGTTTGTTGCAGCATTATTTACCATTGCTAAGATATGGAACCAACTCAGATACCCCTCAGTAGATGAATGGATCAAGATATGGTATATATACACAATGGAATTCTATGCTTCCATCAGAAAGACATTGACCCATTTGTAAGGAAATGGAAAGACCTGGAAAAAATTATATTAAGCAAAGCAAGCCAGGCCCAAAGAAAAGTAGGTTGTATGGTTTCCCTCATTTGTAATAACTAGAATATGTCTGTGATATTCTTAACAAGGGATCTCAATAGCCCAATTGCTAAGTGCATAGGGCCATATATGATGAAATGTATCAAAATGAACTCCAAGAATTGGTTCTTATTATGTCCTGTATGCAGTTAATTGTTTTTTTTTTTCAGTTTTAGTTTTCTGTACTCTTTGTCTTGTATATAAGCTTATCTGATCCATGGAAGGGAAAAAGACTCACAGAAATAGAAGGATAAAGGATGAACTAATACAACAATGATACTCACTAGACATTATGTTAGAACTGAAATATACAATGGGGATGGAGGGAAATAGAGAGGGGTAAGCAGAAGAAAATGAGGGAGGGAGTAACAGTGTTTAAAAAGAAACATACTCATTACCTTATTTATGTTCATCACCTTTACACTAAAGATACATACATACATACATACAAATATATATATACATACACACAAATATATATGCACACACATACATACAAATATATACACGCATACATACATACAAATATATATACATACACACACATACATACATACATACATACATACATACATACATACATACATACATACCCTAACAGTTACTCCCAGTGGTTCAGCAGAACCACTGGAAGGTACTTTGATGGCTGCTTCATACCAAGTCATTTTGACAGCCTGGTCTCACACTTTCACCCCACTGGATGGTGTTTTTTTCTTTTTCAATGCCTCTACCCCCTGACTATTCTTGACTGACAGGAGTTGGCCCATGATCCAGATTGGGGACTGACATTCTAAAATAGTTATCTGCCATTAAGAAAACTTTAAAAACTTGAATCATAAATATAAAGAATATCTAAATAAATACAAATGTTTACTCTTAAGTGAAACAACTTGATTGAATTTATATATACATATATATATATTTAAGGAAAAAACTCTAACAATTTTTTGAAGGAGATAGAATCATATCCTGGTGACTCTGAAAACTTGTTTGTGTAAGTGCTTCGATTTCTGATTTGAAAGCCTATATTTGTACATTACTCCTGGGTAATGCACTAGACCACATGTGGTGGTTTGCAGAGCACTTGATAATTGATCCAAAAGTTCCTTTTAAGGGTACTTCTGGTGACTTTTGGCCTTAATTAAGAAATAAAAAAGTTATGAAGTTATGGCTTCAGACTTTTGTCTTATTTGTGGCTCATTTTGGTGACACCTTGAAATTCTCATTTATTAGAGAAGAAATTTTAGGTCTTCATTTTTATTTATATTCCATTCAATAAAATATTAAAAGACTTGACTTTAACTTATTTTGTACCCAGTCTACCCAGAACAGTGCCTTCTGTGAATTCAAGTCCTCAACAAATACTGTGGCACTGAATTGAAGTTGGTACTTCAGAGAAATTTAAATTAGTGGCTACAAATTCCATTTACTCAGAATAACCCTCTTTGTTACTATGGATAACTAGGGGTTTAAATTTAGTGTTTTGCATGATTTCTTAGGTTCAACCTTCTCTTATTTCTGTCAAATTCTTCTTTCTAACCAGCCAGTTACACCATAATCAGATTAGTTATAACCTTTTAGTGTTCATACTTTCTTCAGAATTCTTTTATAAGTAGACAACTAACCACGTGGATTACTTACTCTTAAGGATCTGCCAAACAGAGGGACTGTGTTCTCCACAATACTTTCCATTCTGTGAATTGCTAAATTTTTTCCATGAACTTAATGTAATTTTTAAAAGCCACAATTGAAGGAAACAAGTTTATGGTGACAAATCAAAAATTTTAAACTTTGGCTTTGACTTCTCCCTGATGCCTCTTCAACATGTCCCCTTAAATGCAAGCAGGTATGTTGACTTAAACATGTCCAAAGCCAAGTTCTTGCTGCTCCCCACTGACCTCACCCCAAACTCTTCTCTCTCAGGTTTCTGCAGTCATTGAACAGTGACATATCGAGGATAAAAACTTAGGCAGCACTCTTGAGTTCCTTTTCCTTTACCAACCCTCCCCCAATACTAAATCACATACAAATACTATCACATTAACCTACGTAAAATTAGCTGTATCTTCAAAATAAACAATAACTCAAGATACTACCATCTTTTGCCTAGGCCACTGCCAAGCCTTCTAACCAGTTTCCCAGTGCTGTGGTCTGCATGTTTATCACCTTCTCCCATCATACATTGGAATTCTAACTTTCAAGATGATAGTCTTAAGTATATGTGCCAGGGTTAGGAAGGAAGCTCTTAGGAAGTAGTAAGAGTGAACGACTCATGAATGGGACTAGAGTTGTTACTCAAGAGGTTCCTTTTCCTTTTTACCATGTGGGACCCAGCTAGAAGACCATATCCATGAACTAGGGAGAGGGTACTCAACACACATTGAATATGCAACCATATTGACCAAAGATTTCCCAGACTCTGGAGTGAGAAATAAATTCATGCTGCTCATAATCTATCTAGTCTATGGAAATCTATCAGACTGTCCCAAGAGGACTTAAGTTTCTAGTTTCATAGGGTAGAGACTAGAGCTAACTGAAGCAGTCTACCCAGCTTGGCCTCTTGGGGAATAAGAGTGAAGGGAGAGTATCCAGAGAAGCAATGGACAACATCCAACAGATCATCTTCCTCTCCTGCAGTCTAAGGCACAGACACTGCAGCGATGTTTTAAAAGCATAAATCAGGTAACATAATTCCCATGCTTAACCCCCTCCAATGGTGTCTTCTCTTTGCAATGAGAATAAAAATTCAAAGTCCTCCAAACCATGCCCCCCAGAGCCCTACATATTCTGGTCCCTGCCCTGGTGGAATTTAGAGTTCAAATCCTCCCAATGCCAGTCACTTGTTCTACATAAATTTATTAATACCAATTACAGGTCAAGCATGGCTCCATATAGGTTAAGATACTGAAGTGAATGAGAAGCCTCATATATATCTGCCATTTTATTTCTTACGGCCTTCTCTTTGTATATTCCAGCTGCACCTGTTTTTATTTATTCCCGAGACTTTCCAAGATTGTTTCTCCCATAGGCTGTTGTATTTTTTCTTGTCTCTATCTGGACTGTTCTCTTAGATTTACTGAGCCTTTCTCCTTATGAATTCAGTCTCAACTCCATTCTTACTTTCACAGAGAAGCCACACTTCAAGCTCTTTGTTTATCTAGAAACTTTCAAGATATCTAGACTAATCTCCATTATATTACTGTATTTATTTATTTGTTTAGCAATACTGGGGATTGAACCCAAGCCCTTGAGCATGCTAGGCAGGTACTCTAGCACTAAGCTATATCCCCAGTCCTCAATTTAAGATTTATTTAATTTTAGTTTTTGTTTATATTTTTGAAATGGAGTCTTGGTAAGTAAAGCAGGCTGGCCTTATAATTCTCTATGTAGCTCAAGCAGGCCTCACTATCCTTCTGTTTTAGTTCTGAGTGCTGAGTCTACAGGCATGTTACCATCATGCCTAGTTTATTTCATTTGTAAAACAGCATTTTCCTGGTGTGTGGTGGTGGGGATTAAACACAGTGCCTCATGCATGCTAGGCAAGTGCTTGCTCTGTCACTGAGCCACATCATCAGCCCCAAACAGCACTTTTGAATAACTCTCATTCTTTCAGAAATTATCATCTATTATTATTATTATTATTATTATTATTATTATTATTATTATTATATGAAGTATATGAAGAAAGAGATTTTTACTTATTTTTTTTACTTCTTTTGTGGCTCATATTAAGTGTTTGAGAGATTTGATTTCAATTCTTTTCTCTAGCTAGTGCCAGTGGCTCTTGCCTGGACTCCTAGCAACTCAGGAGGCTGAGATTTAAAGGACTGTGGTTCAAAGCCAGCATGGGCAGAAAAGGTTTTGGACCTCCATCTCCAAAACAACCAGAAAAAGAATCTGGGATAGAACCATGTCTCCAGTGATAGAGTGTCAGCTCTGCAAGTGCAAGGCTTTGGGTTCAAACCCAGCTACTAAACTTTCCACTGATATACTGTCATATATCTAATATGAGACTTTAGGATTGTATAAATGCATTTCTAGCTTTTTTCCTTGCAAACATTTTCCTTATTCAAATCTTAACAGTTTGTTTCTCCATAAAGAGGTAGGTAAAGAATGAGCTGAATGATAGAGTAATTAATATTTTATAATGAATTTTGCATATAGGTAATGTTTTGATATTATTGGTAAATACCTTTACACTGTTGAAAATAGAGTGTATTTCTCTATTAGAGAAGTACTGTCTGATTCATACAAAAATTTTCTAAGCCTCAAAAGGACATCAAAACACTCTTAAAAATCATCTTATTATCATTCACAAATTCCCCATGGATTTTGGGTTCTCCTGAGTTTAGTAGATATAAAGAACTTACTTTTAGAGGTTGCTACCTAGTGACTGACATTGTACATACTTCCTTATTGATGTTGGAATTGTAGAGCTTCACATCATTTCAGTATTTGATTTCTAAGTATTTTATGAGGCACATAAGCTTCTGTTCATTTGGAATAAATACACCAAAGATAAACAAGTAGCCAAGTAAGAAGAGTTCTTAGATTCACATGTTTGGGAAGACTTAGTGAATATGACAGTAAGGAGAAATGCAAGTTAATTTCCTCTGTTTTCATATTGGGGAAGTTATGATAACAAATAATTGGTGTTAGGTGAATGCTGGTGGCTCACACCTGTAATCCTAGCTACTCAGGAGGCTGAGATCCAAGGATTGCAGTGTGAAGCCAGTCTGGGCAGGAAAGTCCATGAGACTCTAAACTTCACTTAACGACCAAAAAGCAGGAACGTGAAGCTCAAGCAGTATGGCATGGGCCTCCAGCACAAAAGCTCAAGCACAGTGCTCTAGTCTGAGTTTAAACTCCAGCACTGGCATACACGTGCATGTGTGTGCGCATGCGCAAACACACACACACACACACACACACACACACACACACACAAATTGGTCTTATTTCAAGGGTAGAGATGTAATGACATGGTTCTGCAGAGTGAATCATTCACTTAACACAGTGAGGCTGTCAATTTGCACACTGGATTAAAGGGCTGACTTCAGATAATCCCCTCCATCCCATAAAGAAGTCTGTAATAACATGATGTTGTAAAGAAAAAATATATAAAATGATCATTTTTGAAGTTTTATCTATACAGAAAGCTCTTTGGAGTTTCTCAACATTTAGAAGATAAGACCCAGATTCCTGGGAATGTTTTTTTCAGAGCTTTCACACTCTAACTTTGATTGACCTTTCAAGCACATTCTTTGAGAGTGCCATGTGTTAAGGCCTTAACTACAATGGACAATTTACCCTATCCTGGGCACACAGAGAGTTTTTCTTTTCACACCTCTGTGAGCCATGCCCTTCAGCAATTTGCTAAGCTTGAAACTTCCAAGGTATTCTTGAAGGCTGAGCGCATGAGCCATTCCTCTCCACATCTTGGCATATGGATCACCTCTACTGCATCTTGACCAAAATTCTTCTGTAAGGACTCGTTTGCTCATGTGTCTGCTACTTCCTAACCTTCCTGGATACACCAGGACTAGGAGTTTTTTGAGAGTGGAATGTATTCACCTTTAAATTCTTGAGTGCCTAGTACAGTGTCTGACATAAAAAAATCCCTTTCACTTCATAAATGTTTGTTGGACTATGATTGGATGAATGAAAAAGCTCTAAATGCTGATGTTTCAAAGATGTAAAATAAACATACACTTTTTGTCAGGCTGCAGTATCATTAGCTGAAAACAGCTTCAGAGGGCATCAGCAGTATGTATCAGCTTGTGGTCAGTATGATGGTCTGACATTCTAGGAATGGAGAATATTTTCAAGGATCTCGCTCCTGCATGATTATCTTACCTTTGCTCAAAGAATTTCTTTGTGTGTTTACATTTTCATAAATTTCTAAAATTGTAGAAGATGAAATTTCAAATCAATAAAGGCTCCAAAGTCCATGATGACTTTGTGACCATGCTGAGATGAACAGATGAGGTTGAGATCCTTTACATAAGAAACAGGATGCAAAGTAGAACATGTTTTAAAAGAAGCAATAGCAAGAGGAATTTAATAAAATTAAAGGAAAAAATGTTTCCCTTTATGAATCATCATTTAAAATAATATTCTAGTATGAAGAGGTAACTCTCTGGCCAGGGGTATTATTTTTAAGTATATGCAATAAAAATAAATAATGAGAAGTAATATTTATATTGCAGACACTAACTACCATGCATGTTTCATGACATAAGGTCATAGGCTCATTATTTTCTTAGGAAAAGTAAGAAATACACAATAAGGAAAACACTTAAAATTTATGCTTTTCTACAGAAATATAATGGCTCTTATGACCTGTATTTTTATATTTTCCAAGAGCAATGTATTAACAACATTTGCTTGCATTGGTATCTTTTGATGTTTTATCTTGGTAGTTTAACTTTCTAAGACCTGAGTTCATTTCCTTTGTAGCTCAAATCATACTATTGAACCCAATACAAAATAATGTTTTTTCCCCCGCCTAAGGACAACTTCCCAGGTTTAACATAATATCTTCCTCCTCCTCTTCCTCTTCCTTCTCCTTCTCCTCCTCTTCAACTCCTCCTCCTCCTCCTCTTCCTCCTTCTTCTTAGTTTCTAACTTATTTCACCCATTTCTCATTCATTAATTCATTGTTTTTCATCAAACATTTATTATCTGCTGAGATCCAGGCATTGTGTTAGGTGCTAGGTATTTAAGATGAGTAAAATGGTTACCTTAGGCATTTGCTATGCAGTGAGGGAGAAAACCTTACCGCAAGGTATAATCAGTTTTACAAAAGGGAATACCACAGAGATTATAACTGGGTCTTTATGAAAGGTTGGGCAAATCTGCAGATGAAGTAACATGAGTGGTTGAGCAGGGACATAGGCAGGGGAACAGGTTCATTCATGCATGAACCCAAGGTATGAAGGACTGTGGCATGTTTGCTGCTCAGAACAGTTCTGAGAACGTGAGACATAAGCATCATGATTAAGCATGGCTGAGAAATGAAAATGAGGCATTAGATGAACATATCAATGAACATAATCTTAAAACCATGGGGGTGTCAACAGGGGCTTTAACATGCTTCAATATGTGGTAAGTGATTCATGTAATGTAGACCAGTGGACTTCAAGGAATACTGCCCTGTGAGTTGTTATGAAGTATGTGATGGAGAAAGGACTTCTTAGATACGATTATGTGACATGTCATGCTGTACTCTTACTTGAAGTAAGGAGACAACCAGGGAAACAATGAATGAGTTATGTAAGACAAATCTGAGAGATAATGCCAACAGCTGTGTGTGATGGCTTGGTTGCTTGTGAAGACTTAGGCCAAGACTGCAAAAGATGGATTAGAAAGGGAGAAAGAGAAGGGGAGATGTAGGAGGTAGAATCATGGGACATGTGTGCTGACTGGTGACGGCACAGGAGGCTGAGTCTTCCCTCTCCCTCCTTCCACATAGGGGATGAGATCGAAAGTGCTGGCAACTCGCCACAAAGATCAATAAAGGAAGACGAGGTCTGGGAAGGCGGCTCAGTGCTGTAGAATGCTTGCCTTGCATGCATGAGGCCCTGGGTTTGATTGCTCAGCACCACATAAGCAGAAAAAGCCTAAGTGGCTCTGTAGCTCACGTGGTAGAGGGCTAGCCTTGAGCTGAAGTGCTGAGGGACAGTGCCCAGGCCCAGCGTTCAGGCCCCAGGATCACCACCACCACCACCACCACCATCACCACCAACAACAACAACAAAGGAAGACAAGGTTTGGGGGCATAGTGTCTGCAGGTGTGTATGAAGCTTTGGGAAGTGGCTGCAGACCCTGTCCAGAATTTGAGGTTTGAAGTTAACCAGATTGTATTAGGGCTTAGAGAAATACCTAAAGAGAAATGAAGAATCGCTTCTCATTGAACAAAATTGTTAAAATGAGGACAGAATTCATTGCTCGGCCATTTTGTGAAATCATTTGCTATCAGTGAAGTTTTTCTTTTTTTTTTTTTTTCCTGGTCATGGGGCCTGAACTCTGGGCCTGGGCGCTGTCCCTCAGCTCTTCAGCTCAAGGCTAGCGCTCTACCACTTGAACCACAGTGCCACTTCTGGTTTTTTCTGCTTATATGGGTGCTGAGGATTCAAACCCAGGGCTTCATGTATGCAAGGCAAGCACTCTACCACTGAGCCATCTTCCTAGCCCCTCAAACGAAGCTTTTTTACCCATAAAAGCATAAGGAGTATACAATGAAATTTCTGAGTTTAATATTCCTGTTACAATGTGACATACAAGCCCCACTACAATCTAGTGAAATTATACTAAAGAGCTTTCTGCTAATAAATAAAAATGAAACACTTTACATGTAAAGTCTGACTTTTGATCTGGTTTGCCATATTTATTATTCCTTCTAAAGGTAGCATCAAGTGTCCACTTTCTTATTAAATAAACTCTTGAAAATGAGTTTGGACATCCAATAGTTTATTTTTCTCTCACTAGGAAACAAAATGTTAAAGAAACATTATCTCTAATTTATGTAGATTTATGTATTAGTCACTGGAATATATCAAAATTGATGGCTATACTGATAATTCATCCCTCTAATTTGAGAGCTTGTGTGAAGGTTCTAGCAAAGAGTCCAGGCACTCATATACCTTCCTTCTCTCTCTTTTTTTTTTGTAAGAACAGAACATTTATTAGGATATGAAGGACATAGGGAGCAGAATTGCTTGATAACGAGTGAACATCTCTTGAATACTTAAGAAGTTTTAAAATTTTATGCCTTAATATTCAACTGGAGGATTGATTTAATCCATTATTTCTGATCACATTACATTTTTGGGGACTGAGTGTAAAGGGCCAGTAGATGTCCTCTGAAGCCTCATGGGAACTAGGGTGTGGAGATGTGCAGTGGTCATTTCTCTGGTTGTTGGGATATGGCTTGTTCCATGTGTGTCCTCTGGTACTGGGTGTGGCGTGACTTCCATGCCCACATTCCCTGCAGACACAGGGCTTCTCTACAGTGTGTGTCCTCTGATGCTGGGTGAGATTTGATTTCTGTATAAAGCCCTGACCACACTCACTGCAGACATAGGGCTTCTCCAGTGTCTCCTATGGTGCCAAGTGAGGTGCACCTTTTATAGAAAGCCCTGACCCCACTCCCTGAACTTTCCTCTGGTACTTGGTGAGATCTAACTTCCATGTAAAGCCCACCCACACACCCTGAAAACATAGTGCTTCTCCCCTGTGTGTGTCCTTTGGTGCTGAGTGAGTTTTGACTTCCATGTAAAGCCCCGCCTACACTCCTTGCACACATAGATACCTTCCTTCTTCTATGGGGGAAGGTCATTCTCTTTGATGGAGTGTACAACTTTTAGTGAGGAAGTATTGGGGCACCTGCCTAGCCACCCAGATCAGCTGAATCAACGTTAGCAATCCATGGGGTAACAGATGTTGCAACCACATCACCTCATATATCCAAAAGTTATTTGTGTGTGTGTGTGTGTGTGTGTGTGTGTGTGTGTGTATGCGCACACACATGCAAGCATGTGCATTTAAGTCTAGAAAGTCAAATTTTTATTCCTCAATTTACACTTACAGTTGTCATTAAAATTCTTATGATTAAGATTTTTACTTAACATTACCATCAGAGATTAACTTCTTATATTCCTTTTTTACACAGCTAAACTATAGACATTTTGAACTGTGACTGATTTTTTTAAAAAAAGCATGTATGGTAAAATGCCAACCCAATGAGTTTTAACCCAAGGGTAGATGGTGTCTAGGGGTTGTGGTGATTGCTTCTGTCTTAGCACAGATGTGTGCAGTATGTATGTACAGCTGGGTAGATATAATCCTGAATATAAAACACCCATAGTCTAGGACAACATAAATTATGGTCCAGAGTGGACTAATTCAATTCCATTTAACCCTTTTAAAAATTAACTTTTGTAATACAAACACATGAAGGAAAAATGGATGGCCACAGCGCCATAGATAGTGGTAGAAAATGCTGAGTGCTGGCACAGCCTAAGTATTTTGTCAGTCCACAGTGGAACAGACTGTAGTAGGCCATGCCTGTGTCTCAATGCATGGGACCCATGGACATATTCTCTTACACCAGGAAGAACATACACCTGCCAACCCTTTGATTTCAGACCGGCAAGACAGAGTTTTAGCTTCTGAAGAGCTTCAAAATAGTAAATTTGTATTGCCTTAAGCCATTGAGTTTGTGGTAATTTGTTACAGCAGCCAAAGGAAAGGAATACACAGATGAAAGCCAAGGATAATATAGATAACAGACACTAGATTTTATATGTTGTGTTGTCAGATTTCCTCACAACTTGATATTTACAAAAAACAAATATATTAACCAGAATGTTATAACTGCAGGGGAGAATTCAAATGTGATAATTCCTTAGAAAACAAACTGACAATCCCCCCCAACAAAGAATACCAGAAAATTTACCCCTGAAAGGTGGAGGGGGAGGTAAAGGGGAAAGAGGAGATGAATGAAGGGGGAAGATGAATGAAGATAGGAAAAGGAGAAGAACGCAGTCAATATTCAGTGCATATCCTATGAAGCTGGGAAAATTGAGGGGAGGGGAGGGATTGGGAGGATGGGGGAAATGGTGGAGATGCATTTTACGTGTAAACTAGTTTGTTGAATGCTGACTCCTTTATACAACTACTTAAAGATAATAAACCAATTTAAAAAAGGATTCTTTGAAATGAAATAGTCTACTATTTCCTTCAGGTTTAGAGAAATTCCTAGAAGTGATGAAGGATCCTTAGAACAAACTCTGCACACACGATTAACCAGGGCTTTCTCTGCAGGTGTTTTTTCCTTTCCTAACATTCTTTTTTCCTTATAATGTTTGAATATTTTCATAATTATTATGTATTGGTACGTAAGAGATATTTGTAAAGGTCTTCCTACAGTGTTGACGCCTCATTGGACAGACTTGAAAGTATTGTTTTTGCATTATTTCCTTGATTGAAAAATCAGGAGACTGTCTCATCTCAGAGGTTTTTCACTAGTGCAATAAAATAGCAAAAACTTTCAAAATAAATTTATATGGTGTAGGGAACTGGTAGCTCACAACTGTAATCTTAGCTACTCAAGAGGCTGAGATCTCAGGACTGTAGTTCAAAGCTAGCCTGGGCAGGAAAGTCCTTGAGAATCTTATCTCCAACTAACCAGCAAAAAGCTGAAAGTAGAGCTGTGGCTTAAGTGATAGAGTGCTAGCTTTCAGCACAGAAGCTCAAGGACAGCCTTCAGGCCCTGAATTCAAGCCCCAGAACTGGCACGCATGCACGCACGCATGCACGCACGCACACCCACACCCCTCCCCACACCTACACCCTCCTCACACAATATTCATGACATCACCAGTAAGGTAGATGGAAAATGGAACCACTAGTGATTTATTGGGTAACTGCTGTTACAAAAGGGGTATTGGATGTGGGGCTGGTGACAGCTACAAGGCCATGTATGCGCTAGAAAGACTGGAAAAGCATCACACATCAAGAACTTAATTCGGCACCATATTAGGATATTGAGGGTCCTTGGATATCACCCATAACCAGAAACAAACCTGTCAATAAGCTACAAACCAGAATTTCAGAGCCTGGTGAGAGGTATTATTTGTCTTCTCATTAATTTTGTCATAGAATAAATGTCTACCCATAATGCACTCTGTATGAAATGACAATGAAAGTTCCCACTAATATAGGGATTTAACAATTCAGCAGGGCAGTATAGGTTGGGTGGAACTGATTTCTTACCCTTTTTTTTTTTGGTCGGTTGTGGGGCCTGAACTCTGGGCCTGGACGCTGTCCCTCAGCTCTTTAGCTCAAGGCTAGTGCTCTACCACTTCAGCCACAGCACCACTTCCGGCTTTTTCTGCTTATGTGTTGCTGAGGAATTGAACCCAGGGCCTCATGCATGCAAAGCAAGCACTCTACCTCTGAACCACCTTCCCAGCCCCTCCTCACCCTTTTTTAAGGTTGGCTTGGATCTGCAGCAGAGTTCAAGGTCAATGATTTATTCTAATTAGATGAGGTTTAGTATAAACACACTAGGAATCAGGAAACTTGGATTGGGGTCCAAGCTGCACAATTTTGTGCAAGACTATGTGTAGTCCTTAGTTATATAATCCATAGGACAATGGAACTCATAAGATGTTCATAGGAAAGCCTCTTTTAACAATACCACTTAGGGCTTGGTAAGGTTACATTAAAGTGGGTTGATACCACCCCTAAATTTGCTAGTTGTGTGAACCCTAGTTTCCTCTAAATGAGGATGACAAAGCCTATTTTTTCACTGAATTGGTATGAGAATTGACTTCAAGTAGGTTTGGAATACTATATATTTCTTAGTAAAATACTGGTGTACCTAGGTATTGAAAATATACTTCATTCTCTTGGCTTCTACAAATACAGAGTTGGATGTTATTGATGAATTTAGCTACAATACATTTAAGCTCTAAAAGAAAAATCTTCTCATCAATGTCTCTCTCTAGCTGCTTTATATATTCGCTCCCCAGTATCTGCAAGGGCATATTCTAGTACCCAAATCCATAGATGCTCAGGTCTGTATATGGAATGATGCATATAATCATTATATATTCTCCTGTATACTCTAAGTTATCTCTAGATTTGATGCTCTGGGTAAAACAGTATTTTAAGTTGCTTTTGGAGATTACTGGTGTGGAACAGTAGAAAGTGCATTGTATTTATATATAAATATATAATACCTAATAAAATGTAAATTCAATGTAAATATTTGTTATATGGTTTAGGGAATTAAGACAGAAAAGAAGTATATTCATGTTCAGTACAGATGGTAAGCACTGTAGACCTAAATAAGTAGCAGTCTGGGTTGATTGAGTATATGGATGTAGAAATTGTAGATACCATGTGCTGATCATAGTTCTATGTTTTGCTCTTTTTTCACTTTTGAGTCTTTACTAAACCACAGTCCCAAGATAGACAGGAAAAGGGAGAAAGAGTATGGAGGATTTTTTAGACTAGGCAATAAGGAAAGGATAAATTGCTAATCTCTCTCCTCAGTATAATTTGCCATCGAAACTAGGATACTTCTAGAGTTTAGAACAATCTCACACAGGGATGTATGTCCTTTCTATCTGCTTACTTTTTATAACCTTTGTCATTTTAAAGCTCCATCTGATGTCCTAATGAGGAACAAAATAAGATTTCTATCCAATCATTTTAAAATCCTCCTGTTCACACACCCCATTTTTTTTTTTTTGGTTGTGAGGCTTGAACTCAGGGCCTGGGTGCTGACCCTGAGCTCTTTGGCTCAAGGCTAGTGCTCTACCACTTTGGAGCTACAGCATCACTTCTGGTTTTCTGGTGGTTAATTGGATATAAGAGTCTCATGGACTTCTCTGCCCAGGCTGGCTTCAAACTTCAATCCTCAGATCTCAGCTTCCTGAGTAGCTAAGATTACAGGGGTGAGCCACCAGCACCTGGCCTCCTGTGCTCTTTAAAGGCACACAAAAAGTTATTTTAAGTGGGAGTAATGCATATTAATTTTAATAGGCCTATAATATATATATATATATATATATAGATAGATAGATAGATAGATAGATAGATGATCACATATGTTTTGGTGTAGAATCAACTAATTGTTTTGTGAAAAAACAGTAATATTTTAGGTTTTGTGAGCCATTTAGTCTTAGTCACAGCTACAAAATTGCAAGTCTGCCTGTGTAATGTAAAAGCTTCTATAGACAGTATGTAAAATAATGGGCGTGTAAACTTTATTTACAAAAAGACTGTGGGCTGGATTTATGCATGGGCAACAGCAGTGTGCTAACTCCTGTTTTCAAACAACACTTAGACTTTTTGAAATCAGAAGACCAGAGAAACTGAAACTGACTCAGGATTTCTAGCCCACTTTACTAAGTAATGATGTAGTTTTAAAAAGCACTACCTCATATTCTAATTTCTTAGAATTTGAAATAATAAAAACATCCAAAGGCATAATTCAGAATCAATCTACCTTTATAGGAAAAAAAAACCCTCACCAATTGTCTATTTTAAAAAACTTTTTCCTTAACTTGGTGACAACTGTGTTGGGAATATGTTCAGGGTAACAGATGGGTATTTTGAGTTGCTTTTGTAGATGACTGGTGTGGTATAGTAAAAAGTGTATGATCTCTCTCTCTCTCTCTCTCTCTCTCTCTCTCTCTCTCTCTCTCTCTCTTTTTCTCTCTCTCTCTATCTGAAGAAGGTTGGGAGAGAACTAAGAAGGGAGGGATAGCAGATAGCAGAACCTGAACATTCCTTTAGCAGGACAAAATTCCTATGGGAAAGTGTCCTTTGTGTAAAAATTGCTATGTGAAACAAGAACTCCAATACTGAGTAACTTGAGGACTCACCGGCTGCCATTGTGCAGGATACCAGGCTGGGGGGCAATTGAAACGGTTGCAAGCTTGTACTGTGTTGGGCTTGGGGTGGTGACACAGCTCATCAGCCAGGATTACCAATTCATTCATTTCTTTGGAAAGTAAGTGGGAGCAGAAGACATCTCTGGTCTGAAGGCCAACCCCACAGGTAAGACTACATGGACTCCACTTGCCAATTTCCCACCTGAGAAGAAATCAGAGAGAGGAGAGAGAGAGAGACGAGAGAGAGAGACAGGGAGAGAGAGAGGGGAGAGAGAGAGACAGGGAGAGAGAGAGAGACAGGGAGATAGAGAGGAGGGGGAGAGAAAGAGAAGATTGTCTTAGTTCCTGTGCAGAGAATAATTTCCAGGAAATTGCTAATACCATAAAAACTCCTAATTGGGAATGTGAGAAATTCTAGTTCTAGACTGGCTAGGAATTTTCTCCTAAGACAAGAATCTATCTTCCCCCTTCATACTCTTAGAATTCATTTAAAATAAAGCAAATAAGGTGATAAAACAGGACAATTAATGTTTATCTACAGAATCACCAGTTCTTTTACAAGTACATTGATTTTGATGGAACATGTAAACTTCACTAGCACAAGGGTGGAATGCTCGCTAGATGAGACACAGATTGGGTATCATATACTGAATAGTGGCTAGAAGAAACTTTCTGCTAATTTTTCCAGTTTCCATTCTTAGCAAGACTGAAAAAATTGTGCTTGCTATTCACTGGCTTCAAAGTGAAAGGTCACTGGCTCCAACTTCCTTCAAAACTTCCATCATAGCACAGAAATGTCTCTGTCTTATGTAGAAATATCATTGCTGCCTGGGACTGGATAATGTAACCCGAGTGGAGGCTGCTAAATAGATCAGTCTTCTTGAAGGGAAATAAGTAGAGTGAGTAGCTCATTATCTGGACATGGACGTCAAATACACAGATGAGTTGACTGCATGAATTGGCCAGTTCTAAATGGCCACATCTTGAGAAGTATATTTATGGTGAGCCAAGGGCCTATAAAAAACAGCCCCACTACACTTCCCTGTTGATGCAGCCTTCAAAATGGGACTGATAAGGACAAAGCTCAGTTGCCTGGGCTCTGACTCAGACATGTTTTCAATGGTAGTTCTGTTTACAGTCTAAGACTCAAATGTTCTGCAAATAGGAATTAGCAAACAAACAAAAAAACAACTCCCCCCCCCAACCATGGCAATACATCCTTTGGTAGCTAGGCTTGTCTCTCTTGTAGCCAGCCCTCAAAATTTGTTAACTTTTTTCCCCCTAATGATTTTCATTACTGTAAAACTGAATGTACATTCTCATCTTTCCCCCCTACTATTTTAACATGTAACTCTTCCAGGCCCATCTCTCCAAATTCCTTTCATCTGTACTATGATTAGTCATATTTGTAGCAAACCATTTTATTCCATTTTCCCACTACCTATCCATCTACCTTTTCTTTACTAGGGCTTGAAATCCAGGATACAGCTTGCTTCTATGACTTGAGCCATGCCCATAGTCTGGCTTTTTGTTGGTTGGTTGGTGATGTGCCTCACTGACCTTTCTGTCCAGGCTTGCTTCTACCTGGGAACAGATCTCAGCTTGGTGAGTAGCTACGATTACAGAAGGGAGCCACTGGCTTCTGGGTTTCGTAGCTCCATCTCTATGTAAGATCTACTCCTAATTTGGAATACCTTTTGTCTTTTCCTTATGCCTCAAAATTTCTTTTATTTCTACATATACTAACTTGATCCATATTCAAAATATTACCTTCACATCTTCTTTAGACACCAATCATCACAACGGTGTTATAGTTCTACCTGTCAAGGACTCTGCTAGAGTATATAACTCTGAAAGTAGGCCTGTAATAGAATTAGTTTGTTTGACTCTAAATGTCTATCATAGAATTTCTAGGTAGTTAATGTAGACAATAAATGAGGTTATCATAAATGAGCAAATAGTTAAGACCTGCCATCATAAAGGCCGAATAAACATATGATCCCATTTAATTATCTCCAGAAAGAGAAAGACTCCATTGATTTCTCTCATTTCATGGTTGAGGGAATCTGAGTATTCAAGAACCAAATTGCCTAAGAATCCCAAATTAATAAGCAGTGAATCTCGAATTCAAACCTGGCTACATTTGACTTTGAAGCTTTTGTCTTTCCTATGGTAGAAGTTATCTCAAGGAAGTACTTTGAAAACTGTCCTATAATTATTCACAAAACTTTAAGTGCCTAGAAGTAGAAAGGACAGATTTAATATATTTCTTTGTGATCCTTATATGAATGTATATTAACTTTGCTTTTTGTGTCTTACATCTTTTGTTAGTAAAGAGAGCAAATCAGTTTTAAACCATATGCACATATTCTCAAAAATACAACAATATATATGTGAAAATGTAATCAAATGTGTATGATTTGCCACTCATAGACCAGGTAATAACGTGCTGTGTTGTTTAACTGAATCTAAAGACTACAGATAGATGGAGATCCTGACATAGCTTTCTAACATATTTAAGGCAATCATTCATAATATTTGCTTTGACTACTGTACAGAAAAAGTATCTATGATATTAGTCTTAATATTACACAGGTCACTAACATCTTATACATATAAAACTAGACACAGCACTATTAATTCTAAGCTTTAAAACAGTTTGAGGTTTAAGGCATGTTCATACCTTCTTTGGTAACCCCTCCTTTTATAGGAGGGGCTCTCAGTGTGGACTAGACTCTGCGGCTCGTTTCCAATGAGCAAGTGAAGTAGAAATGACATTACAGAACCTGCAAGGCCAGATCATATGGGATACAGTTTCTGTTTGATGTTTTTCTCTGACTGCTCCCTCAGGGCCATTGGGAGATGAGCCACTGGCATGAGAGCACTCCATTTTAGGGAAAATTCACCTGTAGAAAAACTTCAGCTTCTCTTCCCAGTGGATTCCCTTCTTATTAACTTTCTCCTCCTGTGAAGAAGCTGCTTTGAAAGCACATCCTCTACACCCAGGATAGCCTTCAGGAATGAGCTTGGGACAGAACTAGCCTACCCAAATGATGCCAAACTCTGTTCTCTTTTGTGCTGTAGCTAGGGCTTGAATTCAGGTCTTCAAGCTCTTACTTGGCCTTATGCTCAAGGGTGGTGGTGCTCTTCTATTTGAGCCACATCTCTACTTTCAGCATTTTTGTTGGTTAATTGGAGATAAGAGTCTCATGGCCTTTTCTGCTCAGATTGGCTTCAAATTGTGATCCTCAGATCTTAGCTTCTTGAATAGCTAGGATTATAAGTATGAGACACCAGTGACCAACTAATTCCAAATTCTTTACTCATCCAAATGCTGAGAGTGAACAAGTATTGATCTCTATATGTTATTAGGATCAAGGGAAATGTGTGTGTGTGTGTGTGCCCACGCACGCACGCACTCACACACATGCGTGAACTAATCCTGGGGCTTGAACTCAGGGTTTAGGCACTATTCCTGAGCTTCTTCTGCTCAAAGCTAATGCTTTACCACTTGAGCTAAAGCTCTACTCTGCTTTCCTTTGGTGGTTAACTGGAGATCAGAGTCTCATAACTTTCCTACCAGGATTGAACCACAATCCTCAGATCTCAGTTTCCTGAATAGCAAGGACTATAGGCATGAGCCACTAGTGCCCAGTAAAGGAAATTTTTTATTCTGCAATATACGATATAACTATCTTCCCCTCCCCATTATGCACATGTTCTTCCAGAGACATATTCAAAGCACTGTTTATGATAGCCCAGACAGGAAAGCCCCACATCAAGGATGAATAAAACACTGTGATATATTCATATAATACTATACTAAAGGATGAGAATGATACTAAACTATAACAATGACAAAAACTTGGATGAGTGTTGAAAGATGAAATTGAATGAAGTCACACCACCAAGATTCTTTTCATTTATGTAAGCCCAACAACCTAAAGCAACCTGTGCTGTTAGAAGTCAGGATGCTGCTGTTGGTGGGAGTATAAACTTGTTCAACCACTCTGGAAAGAAGCTTGGAGGTTCCTCAGAAGACTACACATAGAGATTTTCTATGACCCAGCAATCCTACTTCTGGGCACTTACCTCAATGATAACAAACAAGGCCATACTAAAGCTATCAGCACAACCATGTTTATTGCAGCATTATTTATCATAGCTAAGATATGGAACCAACCCAGATGCCCCTCATAGATGAATGGATCAAGACAATGTAGTATGTGTGTGTATTTGTGTGTGTATACATTAATATACAATTGAATTCTATGCCTCCATCAGAAAGAATGACACTGCCCCATTTCTTAGGAAATGGAAAGACTTGGAAAAAATCATATTAGGTGAAGTAAGCCAGGCCCAAAGAAACATAGGTGCCATGGTTTCCCTTATTTGCAATAATTAATATATGTCTAGGATAATCTTTTTTTTTTTTTTTTTTTTTTGGTCTGGTAGTGGGGCCTGAAGTCTGGGCCTGAGTGCTGTTCCTCAGCTCTTCAGCTCAAGGCTAACACTCTACCACTTGAGCCACAGCGCCACTTCTGGCTTTTTTCTTTTCGCTTATGTGGTGCTGAGGAATCAAACCCAGGGCCTCATGCATGCAAGGCAAGCACTCTACCACTGAGCCACCTTCCCAGCCCATGTCTAGGATAATCTTATTAGATGAGCAGAAAAGCTCAAAAGCTATGTACATATGACCATATAAGATGATGCTAAGTGAAATGAGCCCCAAGATATGGACACAAGCGGTTTGTCTTTGTTGTTGTTGTTTTTAATGTACTATATGATTTTTTTATTTGTTTCTTTTGCATGTTCTTCCTCCTATGGTATATCCCTGTATTTGATTTTGGTTCCTTGCATCTTGTATACATATTTATCTAATTTGGGGAGGGGAAGGGGAATAACAAAACACTGAAACAAAGACACAGGATGTCCCATTGCAACAATGCTACTCACAAGACACTATGTTGGAAATGAACCTTACAACTTTGGGGGGTGGGGTGGGGAAGACAGGGGAAGGAAGGGATAGTGGGAGAAAAACAAAGGAGAGGGCAACAATGCCCAACAAGAAATGTGCTCATTACCTTACTGATGTAACTGTAATCTCTCTGTATAGCATCTTTACAAGAAAATAAAATTAAAAAAACTATGTATCAACATGAAAAAAGAGGAGTCAGGATGCTGGTACCCACGACTCAGTAGGAACTAGAAGAGGAATGTAATAGGAGGGTTCTGAAATGTTAGATGGCTATTGGTGCTGGGTCTGGATCCATTTTGTAAAAAAAAAAAAACAGCAAAGTTGCAAAAGAAGAATTGGTGCCTCTGTTGGCTATATTGTTTTTAAAAATCCTCCCCCCCCCACTTATCTTTGAGATACTAAAATGTTGTGGGCATAAAACAGTCCAACAACCAACCCTATGCTGATGACTACTCTTGAGTCTCACAAGGAGCTGTGTGCACAGTTAATGCTGTCCCAAAGTTACAGCTTGTCAGATGATAAGTTTTACACCCTTCCTTTCTCTGGCTCTTGCCCCGCCTCCACCTTTGGCAGAAATTCAGCCACTGGGACCTTGAAGCAAAGGCATTTTGGCAGCTCTGAGGCTGCTTGAACACTGCTCAGAGAAACTCACACAACAGACCTATCTGCCTACCCTGATAAAAGTACATTATGCCTTCTCAAGGAAGGTCAGCAGAAGCTGTCTTGCATAGCTGATTCTGGGTCAAAAGTATTTTTATCAACTTAGGCAACAAAAGGGAAAACAGAGACTCCCCTGCTTCTCTCCTGCATACAGGCTACCATTGTAGGATATGAGCCTTGCTGGCAGCTGATATCCTTGTACCTTGTGTCTTTGGCTGTTTCTAGGAGAGAAGCTGCAGGCTGGTGGGAGCCAGCCAAGGGCAAGATTAGCTCTGGCTGGAAGCATGTGGGAACTGCCAGGGCTTCTCTGGGGCTCTGGGTCTGGCTTTGGCATGAATTCATTGCTGAGGCAGTTAGGAATTCTGGTCTGAGTATTAGAGAGTAAAGCCATTAGTATCTCTTCTCCCCCTTTGGTTGGGTAACTTTTGCTCATATTTTCATTTCCATTTCGATTGTTACTTCTTGAGGGGGAAATGCAGTAAAAATTCTGTCATATTGATTGTCTCATGAATACTTTCCTCTGGGAGTTCTTATAATCTGACTACCTCAACTCAACTGTTAGCTTGGTGAAGATATGCCTGTTGTAGTTTCTTAATCATTCTAAGAGATAAGATGTAACCTTAGTCCCCAAGAACCTAGAATGTGGCTTTCAATGACATTGGGTCATTGCAGATGACCATAT
The DNA here is from genome assembly GCF_024711535.1 of Dipodomys merriami. Taxonomy (NCBI): domain Eukaryota; kingdom Metazoa; phylum Chordata; class Mammalia; order Rodentia; family Heteromyidae; genus Dipodomys; species Dipodomys merriami. Next base: position 2,708,903 of record NW_027202382.1, on the reverse strand, counting down.
TGGAATCTTCATGATAGACCCATTACTGACACTCATCTAGAACTCTTATTTAATGGAGGAGTTGGCTGGGTCCTTGATCCAACACGGGTGGTGTTTTTGCAAGAAGAGAGAAGAACACACAGGAGAATGCCAGTGATGATGGAGAACAACACAACTTTCAACTAGCAACGCCAAGGATTTTAGCCAACCCCAGAAGCTAGAAGATACAAGGACAGGTTTCTCCTTTCTGTTCTCAGAGGAAGGACGGCCCTCCTGACACCTTGACTTTGGACTTGATTTTCACATCCAGAACAGTGAGCCAACACATTGCAGTTGTTTTAAACTTCACATTGGTATTTCATTACTGCAGCCCTAGGAAAGGGAATCAATGGAACCTCAGCAGCTTGCATGGTGCTTCAAACAGAGCAGATGCTCAGTAAGTATGGGTGACTCAAGTGCAGTTGCATGTCCAATGAATTGTGTGTGCTCCTTTGGGCTAGTCACTTGACTGGTTAACATCTCAGCTGCGCCCTCTAAACAAATGCTCACTCCCAATGTCAACGTCTCAAAAGCTCTGAAAATCGTAATCTTTTCTTCAGCATGGTGTAAACTCTTGGTGACAAAACTACACCTATGTTGCCGTGCTTTTGATAGCCTGCATCCCACTTTATGTAAAGATTTATAAAGTATACTGCAGCATTTTAGCCTGCGGGAATATGGTCCTTTCCCCCAGAAACTGCTAGCATTGTTATATAATTTATGTCTTAGTCAACTAACATCTTTCTGAAGTGCAGAAAATTGTGAATTCATCTGTCCCCCACCCCCACAGGTTTGACTAGAAGATTGAGGCCTTGTATAAGGAGAGTGGCAAAACTGCTGGCTCTGGCTTCTTTCAGCGTCTAGGTGTTTAGCTTCATGTATGGGCCCTTGGCCAAGATGTTAGAGGACTCTGAGTACCATCATGTTCTTTTCCTATACTTCTTTCTTCTGAGCCTGTCTCCATACTTTTATCGCTTTGTCAAAACCTGCTTGCATGTAAGATTCTGTGAGCTCACAGGTCATAGCAGTTGCCTTAATACCTTTTGGCTTGACTCTGCCCAATTCCAGAGTAATTGACTGCTGACCAAGGACAGGTAGGCAATGGAATGTCAACTCCACCTTAGTGGCTGGAATTCATCTTCCAGCTCACTGCCAAGTATCCCTAGGTTGACCTGCCATTATAACTGGATTCAGTATGGTATCACTCTGAGTGACATTAGACTTGGCTTCCTAATTCCCATTTTGTTTCTATGACAGGGCTGGAGCTCTGCCCAAAGCCTAGTCTAATGGATGGATGCTGTTACTATATCTGGATTTGGGGCTGAGAAGAACATCTTTATACATATGCCATGAGTGCAGTCCTACTGGTACCACACCTATCACCAATAACAACAGTCACACATTTATACAGCATTTAGCCTGAGTTAGAGTTTGTGCTAGTTGTTTTTAGACATATTATCTTGTACGAGCCTCTTCAAAGCTCTCTGACATTTAGCACCTACATTTTAACACCAAGTAGCTTGGGCCTGGAAAAATCAGATCACAGCCCAGTATGCCTGTCCTCAACTTGAGGGTTTTATGCCTGAGTGTCTCTGAGATTCCAATGTCACCTTGACCGTGCCTAAGTTCACCATGATTTGGATCCATAAGTACTGAGGTTGGAGCTGTTCCCTCTTATGGGGGGCATCACAGTAGATTTGTCAGCTGTAGCCCTTCATTTTCCTACCTTCTTCATTGAAGTCCCATAATACTCAGAGGTAAGCTCATCTAAGATGTGAGGTATATGTGTTTACTAATGATACTAATTCTGAAAAAAATGCTGTCAGCATTGCCATTTAACAGGGTGAGCTAACAGAGTATTTGAAACATTAAGTAATCTGTCCAATGTTATATAGCTGGTGAAGAGGAGAGTCAGAATCTAAACTCAGGTAGCCTGGCTCCTGCATGCCTGATTATTATGTCATATATAATAACCAGCAATTATCAGGCTATAGTAATGAAACACAGCAGAAGAAAGAAGAGCCAAGTAGCTAGTGTGAGGCTCCCTAGTACTTAGAGACACAAATATCCTAGTACTACCCAAGGTCATGACCAGCGTTGCAACTGGATTTGAGTACAGTGGCTGGCAGTGGTCCTTCGTGGCTAAATGTTTGGCAAAGGCAGTGTGTGGTCTCCCCAAGAGACACTGTTTGTTTTCTTGTTCGAGTGACCTTCAGAGTTAATGTGAGCAATTAGAGGTATGGGGTGGCTGGCCCTTCTTAGCAGCCTGTGTTATCTATATGGAAGGAGGGATTTTGCATTTCTTTGGATAGGGTTCACTTGTGAGTTCTTCTATCTACTTTTTCAAGTGAAGGGAATGATCTTGGCCTTTCAGCATCTCATTATTGCTAGTGTAAAGGCATGTACTTTCTAATGGCATAATCTACCCACTCGAAACTATTATACTTGAAGAGCCTTCTCTTACCATGGCTTTTGTAGAAAGGTGGGCTTGCTTCTTTATTTAATAATTTAAAATAAAGTTTTAGATCCATTGTTTGGAAGATACATTTAAATGTTTGTTTAGAGGAGAACACCATCTTTATCAACTCGAGGGTTTTATGAGAAGTATTCATTAAAGTTGTGTGTAACCATCCAAAATGTCATTTTTTTTGCCTACCATTTTAATCCTGTGCTTTAAAAAAGTCCCTCAAAGGTGTGTGTTTCCCTTAGAAATGCCTCTGAGGTCAAGAGGTGGGCAGTAATTAATGGGACACTACCAGGTGTATTCAATTGTAGAAAGTTTAAGGTAGGGGAAATGGACATTGTCTAGGATTCACCATTTTTAGCTTCTTGGACTCTTTTAATGGTTGCCAAGTTGTCTCCTCATCCCCTCGTACCAAATATACCTACAGCCACAGCTGCTAAAGTGTCAGTCTAAAGGGACATTTAGCCACTGTGCTTGCTTTTATACAGAATCTCATTTGGATTCAGAGTTGAGCTGTCAGTGGAGACAGGAGCCAGTCTGGCCCAGGCTCAGCTGTGTGATTCAGAAGGTTCAAGAGCTGCATATCTGGAACTGAACTCTTAACTGGCTCTTTTCTCCTTCCTTCCTTCTTTCTCTTTGTAGGGGATGAACTAGAGCATAAGACTTGGTGAGGAGTGGCCCTTTGGCATGTGACAAGGGTTCAGCACTGGGCCAGGATATTTGGGAGTCAAACGTTCAGGGAGGACTAAAAAATACATAAACACCTGAAAAATAATGTGAGCCAGATTTGTTATTGGCACGGAGGGAAGATAAAAATATGCAGAATAACCCTTGTAGAACTGGATTGATACTCAAAGCAGTGTGAACACGATTCTTGAAAACAGATGCGTAGACATATAAATCAATAGACAAATGCATATCCAAACATACGTATATTTACATAGTGATTCCTAGTTGCTTCCCATGAAGCAAAGTTGGGATAGGAACTTCTACCCTGCTCAGTTGTGAAGGCCCAGAGAAATGAGAAATGAACTGTGAAAGGTTATAGAGAGAAGAGACAGGATTAGAGTGTGGTTCATCTACCTTCAGCAGGTGGATTTGCTACCTTTCACATACAACCACAGTTTTAGGCAATGCCTTGAACAGGGCCTGAAAATAAACAAGTAAGAGATCAAAGGAGATGTTAGACATGAGAATAAAAATATATTTGAAGGCCAAAAGTAAACTGAGAGCATATATGATGAATAGCATCAAGAAAATCTGGGCTGTGTAGCGGAGGAGGTAGGAAGGAAGGGATGGTAGGGGAAAAACAAAGGAGGAGACAACAATGCTGGATAAGAAATGTACTCATTACCTTGCTCATGTAACTGTAGTCCCTTTTATACAGTATTTTCACAATAAAAAACTTAATTAAAAAAAGAAAATCTGGGCTGTCTATAAAACTGTAATCCACACAGCTCAGGAAAGAGAGGATAGAGCCAGGCTTTTCTTGGAAGTTAGTCTGCTTGACCTGTAGTTTGGGTTCTATGCAAATAGTTATAGCTAAGATTCCCAAACACCTGAGCTGGCATAGCATTTGCTACCACTTGAGAATGGCATAGCCAATGTGAACATTGCAAATTTACCTCACTTTCTAAAAATAAAACACACAAATAAATGTTATCAACATTACAAATGACTCTTGCCAAGACTTTGTTACTATTTTAAAATTAATGACTAGCTTTTGGGAGTGTGTGTGTTGCTGGTATTTGGGTTTGAACTAAGGGTGTTATCCCTTAGCTTTTTTTGCTCAAGGCTAGTGCTCTACCACTTGAGCCACAACTCCATTTCTGGCAGTGTGTGTGTGTGTGTGTGTGTGTGTGTGTGTGTGTGTGTGTGTGTGTGTGTGTGTGTGTGTGTGTGTGTGTGTGTGTGTGTGTGTGTGTGTGTGTGTGTGTGTGTGTGTGTGTGTGTGTGTGTAGATTATAATAGTATTATTAACTTTCCTGTCAGGGCTGGCTTCAAGCCCTGATCTTTAGATCTCTGTATCCTAAGTAGCTAAGATTACAGGAATAAGCCACTGTCACCTGACTAATGACTAGCTCTTAACAAAAAATGATACTTGTAGCATCTCATTACTAGCATGCCATTTGCCTCTTAACCTACTTCCTTCATGGAGTATGTCAAAGGGCAGAGCAGAATCAGGACTAGAGCCAATTATACAGTATTTCCAGACTTCTCTTACCTCCACCACTGTTCTCTAATGAGACTTCACTGTCCAAAAACATGCATCTGTCCCTTCACCTACACACAGCTTGATTTAATTAAAGCCTCTAAGCTCTGCTTTTCAGTCTTATAGGTGATAGTATATTAAAATAAGATAGAAAATCTTACTATCTCTCCATACAAATAATGAAATCCTGTCATTTGCAGCAATATGGATGAGGCTGGTGGACATTATGTTAAATAAAACAAATCAGACACAAAGACAAATACCATATGTTCTCACTTACAAAGAGAGGCTAAATGAGTTGGTCTTATGGAAATAGAAAGGAGACTAGTGCTTACAAGAGGCTGGGAAAGTGGGAGGGAGAGAGAAATGGGAGACATGGCTAATGGGTAAAAGACTATAGTTGGATAAAAGTAAGGACTTCTAATATTCTATAGCACGTATAATCAACAACAATGAATTGAATATTTCAAAATACCTAGTAAAGAGGATTTTATAAGTTCTGAATACAAAGAAATGGTTAAATTTGAAGTGATTCTTATGACAATTACTCTGATCTGATCACTACATATGCTGTTCCCAACAAATTAGTGTAGGTACTAGTTCATTATAAACTAAAAATACAATTCCCACTGATGGTTATAATTCAGATCTGAGCTTCCTGAAAACAAGTTAGTAGAGTAGATAAGCTAAAAAATTACTTGTATTCTTAGGAGTTTGCTATTTTATCTCACTTAGCATTCTAGGTATGGATTTCTTATTAAAAATAGTCTTAAGGTTGTTCTTCAAGTCAAGATTGTATAATGGATTTTAAAAAATCATAAACAAAATGTCTTCTGTTGTTTTCTTTTTAAATATATTTTATTGTAAAAATACCGTACAAAGGGGTTACCGTTACATGAGTAAGGTAATGAGTTCATTTCCTATAGAGCATTGTTACCCTCTCCTTTGTTTTCCCCCTACCATTCCTACCCTCTCTTCTCCCTTGTTTTTATGTCAGTCTTTATTTTAATTAGCATCCTTACCCTGAAGGTTTTATTTTCTTTAATAACTTATCTCAGACACAGTGAGAAGAAGCTCAGCTACTCCAATACATTTTCTTTTTCACATCTGTGAATTTGCTTCCAACCCTTTCTGCCTAACAGCTTTATGATATTCTGATCTGAAAGTCTGGTTCAAGTACATCCTTTAGAAAGGCTTTCCTCACCATTGAAATGCATATCAACTGTACCTCTTTGCTGTCATTTGGCCCTTGTTTATATTCTATGCCACTTACTATGGAGCTGTTCTAAGTCAAGTACCAGAGCATCTTATCTATTTGTTTAAATTTTTTGTCTGGTTAATATCTCAGATAGACTATAAGGCTTTTAAGATTTGGATTCAATGCTTTAGGCGTAAGGAAATCATGTGATATATATGGTACTAGGAAATAAACATCTTTATTTTACACTGATTTACATGTGGCATTCTTCCTACAAACCTAAATATTTCGTTCTGTATGTGCTAAATTATGTCCCCTAAAGATATGCTGAAGAGTTTGACCTTCCTTACAATGCCTTTATAGACATAACCGATTTTAAAATGAGGTCACTACGTGGAACCTAATCCAGTACAAAGATACCATTATGGAAGGGTAAACTTGGGCCCCAAGACAGACAGGTGCAGAGGGAACATGGTGAATATGGTCATGCAGAGGAGGATTAGAGAGATACATCTACAAGCCAGTAAATGCCAACTGTTGCTGGCATGCTGACAGAAGTGAGGAAGAGGTCTCAGGAAGATTGACCCTTCCACACCTGCAGTTTAGACCACTAGCCTTAGAAAAATATAATTTCAAGTCACTCAGTTTTTAGTACTTCATTATGATAGATCGAATGAACCAATACACTCCTTTGAGTCAGTTCTTGAAAGATTTTTTTTCTCCCTTGTTCTATCCTGGGCTTGAACTCAGGGCCCAGCCATTTTCTCTGAGCTTTTGTGCTCAAGCCTAGCAGTCTACTACTGGAGCTACAGCTCCACTTCCAGGATTTTTGGTAGTTTATTGGAGTTTATTGGAGTCTCACGGACTCTCATGCTCAAACTGGCTTTAATTGAGACTCTTAGATCTCAGCCTCCTGAGTAGTAAAGATTATAAACTTGAGCCACTGGCACCCAACCTTGAGAGAACTTTTTAATATGCTATTCACTTATATTCACAAATTTTCTCTGCAAATGAAATGCCTGTAAATGACAGTCCTTTATGTTAGAAATCACAAATTGGATTCCATTATCTTCCATAAGAGTCTACCTCCACTTTCTTCCATCATAGTTTTTTTTTTTATTTTTACAAGACCCTAATTTTTTTTGTTGGTCATGTGTCTTGAACTCGACCCTATTTTTAATTCCCCTTTGATCCAGCCATTCACAAATACACATGTGTTTGTACATATGTGTTCATTGTTAACAACCTAGTATTTATAACAAGTATTATGATTTGGACACAGACAGTTAAAAACTATTCTTGATTTTAAGGCCTTTCAAAAACAAATATAAAACCTCTTAATAAGTGGTGTTTATTTATGCTTTCATCCCACTAATGTTTATTGAACATATTTTTTATTTTTGGGCTGTTCCTGGGGCTTGAACTCAGGGCTTAGGTGTTGGCCCTGAGCTTTTGTGCTCAAGACTAGTGCTTTGCCACTTAGGCCACAGCTTCACTTCTGGCTTTTTTTCACTTCTGGCTTTTTTGTGGTGTGGTTTATTGAGGATAAGTGTTTTATGGACTTTCATGCCTGGGAAAGCTTCAAACTGTGATCCTCAGATCTCAGCCCCCTAAGTAGCTAGGATTATATGTATGTATAAGCCACCATCATTGGACATTTTTTGTGTTCTAATCTCCATAGAAGGAGACAGAGTAGTAAATGAAACAGATCTAAAACCCATTTCATTGGGGCTTCCTGTCTAGATACTAAGGCTGATAAATACATGATGTATTTATCAAGAGGCACAAAAATGTTGACTAGGTTCCAAGAGAGAAGAGATAGAGGCCTGGAAAGCTTCCTGGAGCCAGTGACATCTGGACTGAGTCTTAAAAGGTAATTCAGAGGTGACCAGGAAAAGTTGGAAATAAAATGTTCCAGGTGCAATGTGGATAAGAGAACATGGTACACTTGGGGAACTATAAATTTTTAACCATGTGATCAGGATTGGAAAGAATATGGAGTAGAAAGCCTAGAGTAGCGTATTCTTAGGAAATCTGGTTCCCCATCTTCTGTTTACCCCGATGTATTTATGGGTGTGTGAGACTGGGAAGCAGAGGCTCTTTGGACTGTCAACCCTCAAATGACAATGGTGACTTAAGATCACTACATTTCCAAACTGTAGCTCCTGGTAGACCGCTGAATGGAATATGCTGAATGGAATACACCTAATCAGCTGAGGGAGAAGTGGCCAGCATGCTCTTGTTCTGTCTGTACTACAACCTGTCAGTTTTCAGGGAGTAATTCACCAATACCAGGGCACAAGATAATATTTCCCTAGAGATATCCCCTTCTCTCTGTCTCTGGAGTTTGATATGTGAGGAGGAAACAGTTAGCTATTGATACTAGGAGGGATGCAGTAATTAATTCCATCAGTGCTAGGACACAAATGTACACATACACACAAACACAGATGTTAGACTCACATGTATCCAGAGACACAGACACAAACAATACACAGATGTTCAACACAGACACACATGTACAGTGACACAGACACACCAACTTTGCAGACCAGAAGGCTTCTGTTCCCTCCAGTGTTCTGCTCAGAGGATGTGGGAATGACAGCCCTTGTGCTCTTTCTAAACCTTGTTTGTTATTTGGAAATGAGGGTGAGGTCTTTCACTAGTGCTTTTACATGGGCTCCCCACCCCCAAAAAACACAAAAAACAAAATTCCTTCAACTATTTTTCAAGTTAGGCTCAAAGATCTCTTTAAATAGGATGTGTTCTATTCTTGGATGTTTTGCTATGTCAGGGACAGTTAAGGAATTATTATCAGACTAAAGTCCATATACATTAAAACCTCATATTAGGATTTTTGTTAGTTTATTAAATCATCCTTGGTGCTCATTTGTTGTTAGGACTATTAGCCCTGGGACCCTAGTTTTAAACATATTTGGGTTAAATAGAACTGACAAATTTCCCTGATTCTTAAAGCATGTTTACTATGAGAATGTCAACAAACTCCTCTGGCAGAACTTTGGATTCTAAATGTACCAGGGTTAGAATCTATTTCCATGTATGTGTTATAATCTCCATCAAGTTACCCTCTTTGAATGTCACATTGTTTATCTGTAAGGTGGGGACAGTAACAATGATTATCATTATTGCTTCCAGACGTTTGGGGTACTTTTTTTGTACTAAGTACCACTGTAGAAGCTGATACGCAGTAACATTTAATTTTCATGACATCCTTAAGATATAGGCTCTATTATCAGATCATTTTTCATATGGGGCAATTGAAGTAAACTGACCCAGTTCAGGTACAATGAAGACCCAGGAGATGACCCTAAATGGTCACCTCCAGAGATCTAACCTATGTTTTTGTCTTTTAGTAAAACACCTTCATGGTAGTTGCGATCATTTGTATTGTCATCATTGTTTTAATATTATTTTTCATGTACCAGAGAAAAACAATAAAAAATGTTTTTGTGTATTCTTAGAATTATTGCTATGAGTATATCCAAGTTAAAACAACTATTTTTTTCTATTTAATTTGTTCCTGCTTCCTACACTACGGGTAACCTATATTTTGACTCCATCCCAGGCCTCAGAGTAACTTTCTGGCTGATCCTTAGAGCATATCATTTACTTTCTGAGCTAGGAAAATAGAAACAATGGAATAACCCAATACCTGATTTCTGAATAACAGCAGAATTCATTTACCTTGCAAAAAAAAAACACACACAAAAAACTTTGGAGAGTGACTTTTACCCTATAAAACGTGAAGGTCCACTGAATTCCTAATTCTGGTCTCTTAATTCATCTATACTAAATTGATAGAAAGATCCTGAAACATTGCGAATGTAGCTGTTTTCTTCCTTTCCCTCTTTCATGTCATTTGACCTGTTATCTTTATTCCTCACTCTAAAATACTAAGATTGGTGTATCTGAGCATCTTTGGAAAGAATGGAGATTTGTAGTTACAGCTACTGGTATCATTTAACTTTTGTGGTGTTGGAGACAGATGTGGAGAAAAACTTTTTGCAGAAGTTTGTTTAGAAAACTTTCTTTTCGTAATGACAAATACGTATACCTATGACTATCTGGGTTTCTTTATTCTGTCACCTGATTTAGCCTTGTAGTCCATCAGTAGCAACTTGCAGCAGTCACTCACATAACACAAATACTTTACACATATAAAATCATTAATCTGTGCCACACCCTATAGGTAGGTACTATTTAATTTTTATCTATGGATAAGGCAATAAAGATAGAAGTAAAATGACTTGCTTAAGAACAAAGCTAATCAGTGAAAGATACAGGACTTGAATTCAGAAAGTCTGGCTCTAGTAACTACATTCTGATTCACTATAATTATTCCTTAGATCTTCCTGCTTATATGTAATAAACACTGAGCTCAAAGTTGGGAAGCATTTTCAGGTTTTTAGTTAGAGTCTGCAAGCCAATGTCTACTTGAGCAAATCACTTAATATCTTTGGCTTTGCTTTTCTCACAGATAAAATGAGAAAATTGGACCAAATTCTGAAATTCTGTAACTCCAGGCACTGAGGGAGCTCATTTGTCAAATTTTTAGATTCTAGACAACTCTATCAGCCCAAGTTCATGCTGCTTTCTGACTTCAGAGTGTATAAACAACAGAAATAATAGTAGACTCCATATATGCCATTGATCTTTGATAAATATTAAAAGCTCTATGATATTTTTTTTCTTTTTACAGCTTCTTTTTTTTACTGTGAAAATACTGTACAGAGGGGTTACAATCACATGGGCAAGATAATGAGTACATTTCTTATCAAAAATTGTAGCCTCCTCCTTTGTTTCCCCTTCCCATCCCATCCTCCCCCATCCCCCCACTCAACCCTCCCCCCCCCCAAAGTTGTAAACTTCATTTTTGACATACGACTTGTATGTCTCATTGTTGCAATGGGTCCACCTGTATCCCTATTTAAACAATTTGTTTTTTCCCTTCCCCTCCACAAATTATAACAACATCAAGTAGAGTGAAAGCAGGGGTTATACCATGGGGGAGGGACATACAAAGCAACAAAGAAATCATCTTATAAATGTGTTAGAAACAATCACATGAAAGAAAAAAAACATTTGAATACATATCTTAGGGTTCATTTCCCTAACATCAACTTATCTGACCTTTTCTGCTTGACTCAGACATATACTAGTTATTGCAAATAAGGGAAACCATGGGACCTATGTTTCTTTGGGCCTGGCTTACTTCACTTAATGTAATTTTTCCCAAGTCTTTCCATTTCCTAACAAATGGGGCAATGTCATTCTTTCTGATGGAGGCATAGAATTCCATTGTGTATATACACCACATTTTCTTAATCCATTCATTTACTGAGGGGCATCTGGGTTGGTTCCATATCTTAGCTATGGTAAATAATGCTGCAGTAAACATAGTCGTGCTGGTAGCTTTAGTGTGGTCTTGTTTGTGAACATTTTGGTAAATGCCCAAAAGTGGGATTGCTGGGTCATAGGGGAGGTCTATGTGGAGTCTTTCCAGGAACCTCCATACTAAGCTCTATGATCTTGTTGCTGGCACAAAGTTGGGATAGGCTTTCAATTAGTGTTTGGCTATTACAGAGAATGGAAAGAGAAGTTTCCATGTTTGAGAATGAAAACAACTGGAGCAAGATCTTATCACCATCTATATCAGACATCAACACACTCTTTTTCTTCATGTCAAGAGACAGGAATATAAATCCATAAGCCAACTGATACGTCTGTCTAATGTACAGCTGTAGCCTGGCTACAGGAGCATAAAAAAAAGCGGTCTACTTTTTGCTAACCTTGTTCTACAGAACTACCCTCCTGGAGGAGGCAGGTGCACAAGAGTGAGTTGAAAACAACACTTACTCTTTTCTAGATCAAAGAGTGGCCAACCCAGCCCACATGTGGTGTCATTTCACTCCACTATGGGTCTGCTGAATCACCAGCCTCCATTAAATTAATGAGAAAGGGCACGGCAGTAACCCATTTTCACACAAAGTATTTCTGGGTGTGTCTGATGTGCCTGTAAATCTATGGAAGTGTGTAGCAAGTAACAGAGAGAGGGGGGATAAAACAAGAGAAACAGAGGTTTCTCTGGCCTCCACACTGTCAACTCACTGTCTTCTTCTCCCTCAATTGCAAACAAATGGCCTTCTATTCCAGAAGTCTGTGAGGTTGAAGCTGACAGTGGATCACATCTTGTGATGAAGATCTGGCTCCATATGTGTCTCTCCCATATAGAATTCTGGCATCGTTTTGCTCACAAAAATGAACATTGATGAATAGTATCTGTCTAGTTGTGGTGGATTTTTCATCCATAAATACCTTGCTCATAACAGTTTCCTTGTGTGGTTTTCCACAGCTTGATGAAGAAGAACATTGTGGCAGCTCTAGGCACTGATGATGCTGGCATGCTTGCCTGGGGAAAGCAGCTGAGGCAGGAAAAGTGGGCTAGAAAGCAGTGAGGGTGGGAGGGGAGGGAGCAGGGGGTTTGTTGTCCACAGAAACTTTTGTCTAAACTCTAGGAAATGTTCCCGGTAAGTGCATCTATTTTATAAGCTTCATCTTATGTCCTTAAAATCATTAAATCCAAATTTTCAAAGAGCATCTTGGCTATATTTGGGAATCATCTATAGAGTCTTCCCATATATTGCAGCTAGTAAAGGGTTGCTACCCAGTGTGTGTTTAACTAAAGTGAAGACATAGAGTTCCTGAGGAAGAGAGGAAGCGGGTGTGTGAAGAGAATGTATTCATATTATTCAATACATATCCAATGAAACTAGGAGGAGGGAGAAAGATGAAAGGGGTGCTATCAATCAAGATGCTTTGTACTTGTGAACTGATTTGTTGAATGGTAACTCCTTTGGACAACTACTTAAAGATAACAAAAATATAATGAAAAATAAATGTCAAGTCTCAATCTGTGATTTCTCTATAACACTGCTCAATCTCTTAGGTGATAAGCAAGTCTTCAATGACACAAGCAAAATAAGCAAGCATGTGGCAGACAGATCAAGAGAGTGGGCCCTAAAAATGAACCTTCTGAAATATCTTACATGACAGGGAATAAAGGGGTGACTTAAAAAAGAGATAAGAAGAGAATGAAAATTCAGCATTTTGTATTTATATAACACAAAGGTTAATAGAACTTGGAGAACTTAGTAAGTCTGTAATCCAAAAGCTCATAATCCTGGAGTTCACAACTGAAGAAAATGGAAAGGTACTAGGATTCCTGGAGCCAGAGACCCTTCTTTCTTCCACATGTCACTTTATTTCTAGGTCTCTATCATATCTTTTGAGTCATTATTGCACACTAAGTTAACATTTAGTTAACTTAGAGAGTATATAGAAGTTATAGATAAATGGTTAGCTTTCAAGATCCAGTGTTTTCCAGAGGACTAGTAAAACTTTGAGTAAGTAATTTCACCAGTTCTTACCAGTTGATGTACTATTATTGCATTACATGATTACAGACAAAATTGTACTTTTGCTCCCTTTTCTTTTTCTTTTTTTTTCTTTTTATCAGTTGTGGGGCCTGAACTCTGGGCCTGGGCACTGGCCCTCAGCTCTTCAGCTCAAGGCTAGCACTCTACCACTTGATCCACAGTGCCACTTTCAGCTTTTTCTGGTGCTGGGGAATCAAACCCAGGACCTCATGCATGCAAGGCAAGCACTCTACCACTGAGCCACCTTCCAAGCCCCTCCTGTGTCTTTAAGCATAATCAGAGGGCTAGATGTGGTGGTTTATGAAATGTAATCCCAGCTCTTCAGGTGTCAGAACTTATGAAGATCATGATTTGAGGACAACCTGGGCAAAAGTGTTAGTGAGATCTCATCGCAACCAACAAGCCAGATGTGGTTCATGCCTCTAATCCTACTTATGAAGGAAGCATAAGTAAGATTACCATGGTTTCAGGCTGGCACCAGAAAAAAAAATCAAGACTTGAGCTAAAAAAGTAACCAAAGCAAAAAAATAAAAAGGGATGGACACATGGCTCAAGTAATAAGCTCTTAGTGCCTGGCTTAGGGTCAATGTCCTAGATTTGTTGAAAGCCTATGGCAAAGCAAAATTAATAAATGTTTACTGAACCAAGTGAGACTCTCTAAGCCACAGAAAACTGCTAGTCTCCCAAGGGTTAGAACTAAGGGAAGATAGTCAAGGGCTAGGCATTCTTGGCAACCTCAAGTTTCTAAAGTACCCAACTTCAGAAGTGCACCAGGGACAACTTCTTAAGGAGACACATAAAAACAAATTCCACAAAACCCATACTAATAATACCTAGTACTTGTTATGGAGTGCTTAGTATTTCTGAGGTATCATGTTCAGCACTATACAGCAGCCCAGTCAAGGGTGAAAGAGTAAGAAACTGAAGCCTTGAAAAATCATAAAACCTGTCCTCAAATAGGTGGCAAATGATCTGAACTGGATTTTTTTTTTTTAACTCAGGCCTGAGGTTCATTTGATCAACACTTGAGCCACAGTTCCACTTCTGGCTTTTTGGTGATAAGAGCCTCACAAAAATTCCTGCCTGAGACCTCAGATCTCAACCACCTGAGTGGCTGAACTGGATTTTAAACCAATTTTATGCAAGTCTGAAGACTGTTCTCTCAAGACTGGAATATAAGCTGGAGACGGGCCAATTACACCTTAGTTTTGTGAATTAACTTAGACAGGGTTGTTCCCCTAATTCTAAACAAATGAGAAGAGGAGGCCTGAGAAAGAGTTCAAAAAATGAGGATACTATATACCATAAAATAGGTCTCCATTATATTACTATTATTGTTATACTAATTGAATAGTAAGGAGGCAAGATGGTTGAGAATCAGTCTCTAAGAGAAAGGTGAAGGTAGTAGGAAAAGTGGGACAGAGAATGGCACAGAAAAGGGGACAAGGACTTAGGTTCGCACTCGTCAAAGAGAAACCCGCAGAGTGTGTGTGTGTGTGTGTGTGTGTGTGTGTGTGTGTGTGTGTGTGTGTGTGTGTGTGTGTGTGTGTGTGCAAGCATGAAAGCTGGGGATGGTGGTGTAATATGATCAGACCATTGAATAAGCATAAACTACACCAATGGTTGTTGATAATGGCACAGAAAGGCTGTAAAGCTCCCAACAGCCTCACTGTCTTCCAGATTCATAGGCACAGGCTGCATCTCTCTGGCTGTTAGTACTTCTTCATGCAAAATGTTTTTTTAGGAAATGAGTTCTTTGCCTAATGACTCAGTGTTGGGTTTTAAGGTATTCATTGAGGTCTCTTCTATTTCTGTTTTAGCATGCTTCATTTCCTAGATGTTTGGCTTTGCCTTAAGAAGTGCAGTTCTAATGAATTTTTTATTCTCCTTCTCAAGCACTAACTTTCATCAAGACCTGAGGTTTGCTCTTAATAGCTTGGATAGAAGAAAGAAGATCTTGTTAACATGCTCATGATCTTTACTAGGTTATAAGCTTCTAGGGAACAAGAATTGGTTCTTTCTACCATGGTAATTTGTATGCTTAGACCAAGAGCCTGAAACTGGGTAGATGTCAGATGGTGGGATTAATGGGTCTATCAGATATCATAGATAAAGGGAAAGGTTTAACCACAAGCTCTTCATAACTTCCTTCGAATTGAACATACTTCTGCCAAATCAGGACTTTCCATTGGCTAGGTATTTTTCTTTTTTTGATTTAAAAACATTTTAATATATATTTATATATATTTAATATATATTTTTATTTTATTAAAAAGGGGTTACAGTTACATGAGTAAGGTAATGAGTACATTTCTTATCAAGCATTGTTACCCCCCTCCTTTGTTTTTTTTCCCCTACTATCCCTTCCCTTTCCACCTCCCCAACTTCTTCCCCCCCCCACCAAAGCTTTAATGTTTGTTTTCAACATAGTGTCTTGTACATATTTTTCTAAAGCCTCTGCTTGTTTAGCTGTATTGCTTGGATAGGAATAGGAACACACACACACACACACACACACACACACACACACACACACACACACACACACACACACACACACACACACACACACACACACACACACACACACACACACACACACACACACACACACACACACACACCCTTCTAGCTTACAAATCAACCAGCAAAAGTTGAGTGAAAACTCTAAGACATGGACATAAGATGTTTTTCTTTGTTGTTGTTTTTAATGTTCTATGTGATTTATTATTTTTCTTTTGTGTCCCCCCCCCCCCGTGGTTTATCCTCTGTTGTCACTGTATTTGATTTTGGTACCCTGGGTATTGTATATTTGTTTATCTGCATTAGGGAAGGGAACGGGGACAAAAATATGGTGAGAGAAATGACAAAGGGGAAACCAATGTAACGGTGATATGTACAAGACAATATGCTGGAAATGATCTGTACAACTTGAGGGGAGGCTAGTAGGGGAGGGAAAGTGGGAGAAAAATGAGGGAGTAGGTAACAAGTTCGACAAGAAATGTACTCACTAACTTATTTATGTAACTGTAACCCCTCTGTACATCACCTTGACAATAAAATTAAAATTAAAAGTTAAAAAAGAAAAAAAAAACTTGAGTGGAGTCTCTGAACACAAATCATGTCATGTCATTTATTTATTTATTTATTTTGTCAGTTGTGGGCTTGAAGTTGGGACTTGTACATTGTCCCTGAGCTCTTTTGCTCAAAGATAGCACTCTACCACTTTCAGCCACAGTGCTACTTCCAGTTTTCTGGGTGGTTAATTGGAGATAAGAGTCTCATGGATTTTCCTGCCTGGGCTGGCTTTGAACTGTGAACTGTAATCTTCAGATCCCAACCTCCTGAGTAGTTAGGATTACAGGTGTGAGCCACTAGTGCCTGGCTTTGAATTTTTTTTTTAACTTTCCCTATAATCTAGTATTTCTGAAGTTATAAAGTCACAATTTCAGGACAGGCAGGATTTGAGCAAAGCTATGTGATTGTTATTGTTGCCTAATATCCATATGGCTTCTTTGAAAGTTTTGACCAGATGGCATCAGGCACAATTTGAGATGAAGAGGTCTTCTGTCAGCCTTAGGGTTAGAAATGTATTGCTTTATGCTGGGGAAATATACAGGGAAGAGACTGGACAAAAAGAGATAGAGAAAAGAAGATATTTAAAACACAGAAAGGGAGGTATGAAAAGGGAAATATCTAATGTGTGTTCAGTCATCTGGAGTTCAGTGATGATGTGGAGTCCATCTTCTGAAAACTACTATTCCTGTCATGGTGCCAACCCTCGACTTGGCAGTTCTTAGGTTATCTGTCACACTTGCCGAGAGTCACAAAGCCTTACTCAGCCAACCACTTCCTTTCCTTGGAGAATCTGTATTGTCTTTACTGTCTCCTCTTTTTCTTTATCATTTTGTTGAATTTTCTTACCTGGGGTTAGAGTGGATTTGTGTGTTTGTACTGATAACACAAAGAAACCTAAGAATGGTTATTGCTGAGTCAGCACATCTCCTAACTGTACTAGGTTATTTGTTGTTTTCTCATAAGGTGTTTTTTCCTTATTATTTTTTCTTTCTTTCCTTGTATGTGAGTGTGTCATGCACATCCATATTAGGGCTTGAACTCAAGGCCTGGGCACTCTCTCTTTGCTTTTTTACTCAAGGTGGCACTCTACCACTTGAGGCACAGCGCCACTTCTGGCATTTCAGTGATTAATTAGAAAACAGAGTCTCATGGATTTTTCTGCCCAGGCTGAATTTGAGCCTTGGTCCTCAGACCTCAGCCTCCTGAGTAGCTAGGATTACAGATATGTGCTATTGGCACCTGGCTAAGCTAGAAGATTTTTGATCTTCAAAACTCTGTTTCATTATCATATACATAGGAGAAAGCCATTTGGTGGTGGTACTTCCATCCTGAGGTGCTGGTGATCAATGGATGTGATAGATAACTGGAATGGATAGTTTAGATCTTGGTGCACTGAAGAATGTAGGAGTTTCTTTAATAACTTTCTTAAGAAGGGCAGCATTTAAGGCACTTAAGATTTAAAGTGGGACTAAGCATTATACTTACAAATGGAGTTTTTGAATGGTAACCCCTTTGTGCAAATACGTTAAGATAATAAACATATAATTTAAAATGAAAACAAAATGAAAAATGGGGCTGAGAAGTATCTCAGTGGTACAGACAGAATGTGCTTAGTATGCTTAGAGTTCTAGCTTGGATCCCCAGTGCCAAAAAAAAAAAAAAAAAAAAAAAAAAGACCCTACAAAACAAAATAAAACCCAAACAAAAACAATGACTGTGCTAATAATACAAAGTCTAGACCATCCCCAAACTCTGGCACCCTGCTTCAGAGGATAAAGTGGGTTCTGCTAATTAATGTGTCCTAAGCAATGCCTGGCACAAAGGATGCATTCAATAAATATTTGTTCAATAGAGAATGAACAAAGAGAAATTCTGGTTATCTTGAAGGGTACTATAAAATTCCTAGTAGGAGAGGTACACTATTTCCTATTCTCTCACATGTGAACAAATGTCCTTGAAGTATTGTCAAAAAGTCTACCATTTCATCGGACTTTTTCCTAGCAGATATCGACATGCTGCGAAACTAAACCAAAATGAGTTAAAGCATCTTAACAGGCTTATATCAAGCATTGAAATAGAAACAACAATAAGAGACCTCCCATCTAAGAAACACTCAGGACCAGATGGATTTACAGAGGAATTCTACAAGGCCTTCAAAGCAGAGCTCACACCAATACTTCACCAACTCTTCAATGAAATTGAAAGAGAAAGTTCACTACCGAACACATTCTATAAAGCCATCATAACGTTCATCCCCAAACCAGGCAGGGACTCATCAAAGAAAGAGTACTATAGACCCATTTCTTTGATGAACATTGATGCAAAACTTCTCAACAAAATTTTGGCCAATTGACTTCAACAATTCATCCAAAAAATCATACACCACGATCAAACAGGTTCTATTTCAGAGATGCAAAGCTGGTTCAATATACGCAAATCAATTAATAAAATTCATCACATCAACAGGAGCAAGGATAAGAACCACATGGTTGTCTCAATAGATGCAGTAAAAGCATTTGACAAGATCCAACACCTCTTTATGATGAAGGTTCTGGAAAAACTAGGAATCCAGGGAACATTTCTCAATACAAGGCTGTATCTGACAAACCTATAGCCAGCATTATACTTAATGGTGAAAAACTAAAGCCATTTCCTCTTAACTCAAGAATGAGACAAGGATGTCCACTCTCTCCACTTCTCTTCAATTTAGTATTAGAATGCCTAGCTACAGCAATAAGACAAGATGCAAACATAAAAGGGATTCAAACAGGGAAAGATGTAAAACTCTCCCTCTTTGCAGATGACATGATCTTGTAGTTAAAGAATCCCATAGACTCTACTCCCAAATTACTCAAGCTGATTCAAAACTCTGGCAAAGTAGCAGGGTATAAAATTAAACCTCAAAAATCAATGGTTTTTCTGTATGCCAACAATGAGAAAAGCATGGCTGAAATTAGGAAAGCAACTCCATTCGTAATAGCCCCACAAAAAGTAAAATACCTAGGAATTAACTTAACTAAAGAAGTGAAGGACCTCTGTGATGAAAACTTTAAAAACCTGAAAAAGGAAATAAAGACAGAACTTAGAAAGTAGCAAAAACTCCCATGCTCCTGGATTGGAAGGATCAACATCGTGAAAATGGCAATACCTCCCAAGGCTATCTACAAATTCAATGCAATACCTATCAACATTCCAACTTCATTCTACAAGGAAATAGAAGAGGCAATCCAAAAATTCATATGGAACAATGAAAGACCCCAAATAGCAAAAATGATCCTTAACAGAAACAACAGTGCTGGGGGAATATCAATACCAAATTTCAAACTCTATTACAAAGCCATAATAATCAAAACAGCTTGGTACTGGCACAAGAACAGACCTCAGGACCAATGGAATAGAATTGAAAACCTAGAAATGAACCCACAGACCTATGTCCATCTAATCTTTGATAAGGGAGTGAAAAAAATAGAATGGAAGAAAGACAGCCTCTTCAGTAAATGGTGCTGGCAAAATTGGTTAAGTCATTTGTAGAAAACTAAAGCTAGATCCTTATATATCAGCCTGCACCAGAATCAACTCCAAATAGATCAAAGACCTTGGAGTCAAGGCAGACACCCTGAAAACATTACAGGACGGAATAGGAGGAACCCTAGGTCTCCTTGGCACAGGCTGAAATTTTCTTAATAAAGACCCAGAAACACAACAAATCAAAGAAAGGTTGGACAAATGGGATTGCATGAAATTGCAGAGCTTCTGCATGGCAAAGCACATAGCTAGCAAGATCAATAGAAAGCCCATGGATTGGGAGAAGATCTTCACTAGCCATACAATGACAAGGGTCTCATATCTAAAATATCTCTGGAACTCAAAAAATTAAATCCCCCAACAGCAAATCCTCAAAGAAACAACTGCCCAATAAATAAGTGGGCTAAAGACTTTCAGAGAAACTTCTCTGAAGAGGAAAGAAGGATGGCCAATAGACACATGAAGAAATGCTCAACCTCCCTAGCTATAAAAGAAAAGCAAATCAAAACAACATTGAGATACCACCTCACCCCAGTTAGAATGGCTATAATCAAGAACTCTAATAACAACAGATGCTGGAGGGGATGTGGACAGAAGGGAACCCTACTGCATTGTTGGTGGGAGTGTAAACTTGTTCAACCACTTTGGAAACTAGTGTGGTGGTTCCTCAAAAGACTCCACATAGAGCTCCCCTATGACCCAGCAATCCCACTTTTGGGCATTTACCAAAATGTTCACAAACAAGACCATTCTAAAGCTACCAGCACAACTATGTTTATCGCATATTTACCATAGCTAAGATATGGAACCAACCCAAATGCCCCTCAGTAAATGAATGGATTAAGAAAATGTGGTATATATACACAATGGAATTCTATGCCTCCATCAGAAAGAATGACATTGCCCCATTTGTTAGGAAATGGAAAGACTTGGGAAAAATTACATTAAGTGAAGTAAGCCAGGCCCAAAGAAACATAGGTCCCATGGTTTCCCTTATTTGCAATAACTAGTATATGTCTGAGTCAAACAGAAAAGGTCATACAAGTTGATGTTAGGGGAATGAGCCCCAAGATAAGTATTCAAATGTTTTTTTGTTTTTTTCCTTTCATGCAATTGTTTCTATCATATTTATAAGATGATTTCTATGTTGCTTTGTATGTCCCTCCCCCATGGTATAACCCCTGCTTTCACTGTATTTGATGTTGTTCTAATTTATGTAGGGGAAGAGAAAAAAACCACAAATCATTTAAGTAGGGATACAGGTGGACCCATTGCAACAATGAGATGTACAAGTTGTTATGTTGAAAAATGAACTTTACAACTTTGGCATGGGGTGGGGGAGGCAGGAGGGAGGGAGGATGGGAAGGGGAAACAAAGTAGGAGGCAACTGCTTGATAAGAAATGTACTCATTACCTTGCTCATGTAATTGTAACCCCTCTGTATGGTATTTTCACAATAAAAAAAAAAGAAAAAAATCTCCCATTTCAATGTTTAATGATCAATGCTCTGTGGATGCTTTTTCCCCCTTCCTTCTTCCCTTCCTTCCTCCCTCCCTTCCTTCCTCCCTCCCTCCCTTCCTCTGTCCCTCCCTCCCTTCCTTCCTTCCTTCCCTCCCTCCCTCCCTCCCTCCCTTCCTCCCTCCTCCTTCCCTTCCTTCCTTCCCTCCCTCCCTCCCTCCTTCCCTCTCTCCCTCCTTCCTTCCTTCCTTCCTTCCTTCCTTCCTTCCTTCCTTCCTTCCTTCCTTCCTTCCTTCCTTCCTTCCTTCCTTTCTCTTTCTTTCTTTTGGCAGTCCTGGGGCTTGAACTCAGGGCTTGGGCACTGACCCTGAGCTTCTTTTGCTTAAGGTTAGCATTCTACCATTTGAGCCACAGCATCACTTCTGGCCTTTTCTGTTTATGTGGTACTGAGGAATCGAAACCAGGGCTTCATGCATGCTAGACAAGCACTCTGCCACTAAGCCACATGCCCAGACCTGCTTGGATGCTTTTACCCACACATTTCATATGGGAGCTTAAGTTTTGTTCCCTGGGGACATCTCATGGTTCTTTAGTTTATGGTTCCAAGCAAAGCAATTTTCACTCATTGATGTCAACATGCTGCTGGGATAATCCTTAGATCAATACTTTGCTGGCAGAAATTCTCATTGGCCCAGTAAGTCCCAACAGTTAAAAGGTGTCTCTTTGTTTCTTACCCAGGAAGGAAAGAGAAGGAAAGAGATTTACCCAGGAAAACTACATTAGTGATGACATTAACTCTCCAAAGGGGTCTGAATATACCTTCCAAATCTGGACTCAGTTTCTGTGAACGTTAGTGTGTCTTGGTGTGCTTTTCCTTTAAGCACTTAAAAGTTAGTGTAGACAGAGCCTCAAAGAAGCATATGGAAACTTTAGGAGCATAGCAGAAGACAAACCAATCCTTAGAGAGCATGTTGAAACAGTACCCTTAAAACAAGTTGTCAAAGGCAAGGGTGCTCACAAAGTTTTGAAATCTCCATCAACAAAATGAAAACATGGCTGTGTGAAAAGGCAGCACCTTCTGCTCTTGCCATTGTAAGCTAATATAAAAGAACATTGGAAATTGGAAATTATGGGCTGCTAGTAGGCATGGATTTCGTTAGCATCCAATAAATGGGCATTGTGAAATGTGCTTTTTAAAGAGAAGACTCTGTGACCTTTAAGATGTTGTTCTGAACTTTCTCTTTTTCAAATAAGGATTCTGAAGCTTCTTTTATGGTTCTTGCTGGCTCTAGGAACCATCCTAGGTCTGAGCAAAGAGATTGAGGATGCAGCAGGGGGTGGAGGCAGGGGAGGGAAGAAATCAAGTATTGTTCCTGGAATTATGAGTTCTCTCCCTCCCCACTGTTTATCTATTCGGTACCACTCAGCTGTTCTCTGTTGCACAGAAATAAAAGTTTAGTTTAAAAAAGTATGTTAGAACAAAGCTGCAGAAATTGCTTGGAATTTCCTTCATTTTTAGCCATCTGGCTTTCATTGCTTACTTCGTTCCCCTCCTCCACGTACATTTACCAAATCTTTTCAACACACACTGGCCAAGCTATCAAATGCTTATAATTAATAACAGTCATATGCTTTTTTTTAAAGGTAGTGCTTTCTGCTTTTTCTTGGGCTGCTCATGTCATTGCTATTATAAACCAGGGAGATAAGTGAACTTAATTATTAAGAGTTAGTTCAATGAAAACAAAATTTAATCAAATTTAAATCTTGGAAGTTTTTAACAAAATCATGCTTTCTTTTAAATTAGAAACCTTTTTCACCAAAAAAGAAAGAAAAAGAAATGAAAGGAGAAGGAAAGAATTTGGGTTTTTTTTGTGATTAGTGTAATCTTCAGTGATGATTGTAATCTTATTGTAAAGATGAAGAAAATGAAGATCCAAAAGGGTTCCTGAGGATTAGACAGATAAAAGTGACAGAACAGGATTTGACCAAAGGTCTAAATCTATCTGCCAATACTCTTGCTTCAAAGACCTCAGTGATGAGTAATATACAGTATGATCTCACTGATAGAGGAAACAGCCTTATAGCTATACATATGTTCATAAATGAATATAAATTCATAGACAAAGTCTGGTAGTGGATGTAGCAAACCATTAGTGGTGGTTATGACTTCAGGGAGGAAGAGACTGGTGAAAGGGCAGTAAGTGATATGCTTTCTTCACTGATTACCTCTGCTGGGCGTGAGTTTTAAAGAATGTGACTCTTCATGTGTTACCTGTATAATTAGAGCACTTAGAGAACTTTTTAAAAATTGGTAACAGCAGACTGAGTGATAGACCTTAACTCCTTTCTGGATATTTTTCCCCTTGAGCCAGTCTGACTTACCACTAGAGGGTTGGCAGGTGATGTGGCTTCTAGACCCCAAAGACTTAATGGCAAAGGCATACACAACGATGTTTCTTTCTTTCAACAATGACTTTTTTGTTATCAACTTTGAATGAACATTCTTACTAGTGGCACCCAAGCAAAGATGAACCTAATTTCTTTGGCCAATTTGAGGCAGGGTTGCAAAGGGATCAACATCTGTCCTGCACATACTGCTTTTCAACTCTTCTGACAACCAAACTCTTCCCTGGGTAATGCTAGCAATTTGTCCTTCTTTCTATCAAAGCTTGCCCTTGCACCCTTGCTTTGGAGATGCTTTGTGGTACATGGCTGATAACATGACAGATTGTAAATCTGAAGGCAATTTATATTTCACCTCGGTATATAAGGCCTTAAGCTTAAAGAAAGGAGTCCAATAATGGAACTTTCCACATCATCTGGAAGATGAGAGAGAGGAGGTAACAGAGGGTGGAGGAGAGATAGCATTGAAATCTTCCAGCTATCATTAATACTAGAACCTAAATTCTGCTACTAAGAAATATGGCCTAAAGTCTTTCATTTACATTTATTAAATACATATTGAATATGCTCCTGCTTTATGTCAATTCCTAGATGCCAGAGATACAGACAGGAAGACTGAGACATAAAGCTTACAGCAATGACTCTAAAATTCAGTCTTCCTCATTAGAGAAATACAATGTTTCTCTGCCAATACTGGGGCTTGAACTCAGAACCTTGTTCTCTCATTTGACTTTGTCACTCAAGGCTAATACCCTACCAATTTTGGCATTTTTGTTGGTAAATTGGTGATAAGACTCTCATGGACTTAGCTGCTAAAGTTGGCCTCAAACCATGATCCTCAGATCTCAGCATCCTGAGGAGCTAGGATTACAGGTGTGTGCCATCAGTGTTTGAAAAGAATTATTTTTTTTTTTAAAAAAGTGTCCTAAAATGTAAGTATTACACATATGCACACACATATACCCACATTCAAGCTACAAGAATTCAGAACTATCACAACCTGAGAATATATCCTTCCTGCCATGAATGGCCAATCATGAGAATACAGACGCCAAACTTGGTACAAATTAGGAATGTACTTCCAATACAAGCACTGCTTCATACAAAGTGTCAGGAAGAGCCAACTTTAGTCTTAGACTGTCCACAAAGGCAGAACTTCTTGCCCTACAGGCATTTGGTATATTGTGTGTGACTGGGTAACTCTGATAATGAACATGAAGAAAAATCAGCTTCTAAACTAGTAATCAGTAGGACTGGAAACTGTCTGGCAAAGCATGGTGCCTAGGGCCATCTCCCCAGAAACCAAAATCAAGATGTACAAGATTTCTGTATGGCCTGTAGAATCATTGTGCTTTTCTTTTTAAATTTTTTACTAGGTTACATTAGTTATACAGAGAGGGAGATTTCATTATCTTTTTTTTTTTTTTAAACACATCGATATTAGCAAAGACTTAAAGGCTCCCAATATATACTGAACGTTGGGGCCACTCAAAAGATGGAAATAGTCCCAAATGGACAGAAGGCATGTGGCAAAACAGTAAATGTTGTGCCTTTCCTAATCATATTTCCCTTTTTCATGCATTTCTCCCAAGGAGAGAAGAAGGAAATTTCGTTTTCCTGAAATAAGACTAAAATATTTCACAGGAAGGACACTGCTATACATGTTTCATTTTCAAGATGAAAATCTACTTTGGCTTTTGGATAGAGGGTAGAGAGGGTGAGCGATATCAAACTAAAGTGCTCTGGTACCTCTTATTGTTTAAATTAGCACCATTCTACTAAGCATGGCCAATCCAAGAAATCCATGATTGTAAGAGATCTTCCTGTCAATCCAATAGTTGGATGGTGGGAAACCAATGAGCTTAACAGTCCTTGTCTGAGTCAATAAGAAGGTCCTAGTGTAAATTAGGCTTATCTAATTTAATCATGGTTAGCACTTTTGAGGATAGGAAATAACAGTTTAAGTCCATTACTTCTACTGCTTAAGGAATATAACAGGTTTATTGGCCACAGATCCTAGCAGTGATCAGGAGTGCCCAGGTGTAGAACCTTTGGCATTGCCTCAGTTCATTGTAGCATCTGGATGTTACTATAACACTGGAATGTGACTAGCAAGACCCTTCCTGTTTTCAAGGGATATTAAACAAGCAGAAAGAAGTACTGCTAGCTCTCTGATGTTTCCATCTATAGAATAATGAAAATCTCGGGATATTTGACCAGGCCATGGTGATCTTTTTTCTTCTTGTATGATCAGTTTATTTTGCAGATGGAGATACAAGAAATGTCACTTTGTCTAAGACTGCACAGCTAGTTGGTGACAGAGGTAGGATGATTGGCCAGGCCTCCTGACCCCTTAGCTAAAGGGCCAGCAGACTCCAGCTTATTAGATAGACTTTGGCCAAATACAGGAGTTTGCACTTGGTTATTAGCTTCACTCAACTGGAGATCTGGGGGGTGAATACAGATATATGGGACCAGGTGTAGCAAGGAGAGAAACTCATACTCCTTAAGATTCTGTGCATTGAACCTGAAGTTTGCTTGGTTCAGACCTTGACTATTTTACTGTTTACTTCTTGTGGGTCAGGTACTGCTCCAAGCAGTGTTTAGCTGATATTCTGTTTGTCTGAGAACATGTGGTCCTAGTGACCCTATTTGCTTCCACATTTGACAGGGAAAGCTCAGGCCCACAGTTCAGATCAATATACCAAATAACTCTGGGCTAGCACATGGGACTGTGTCTCTATTTGAATAGAGAAGACCCATACTATGGCTCCATTCTAATGTACAAAGAAAAGAATCCAGCTGGCTGAGAGTCCATTACCAATGGACTATTGGTAATGCCCCAAAGCAACAAATGCTTCTTTTGTGATATCCTTTGCAGAAAGAAGAGAAATATCATTCAGAAATGGCACTCTTTTCATATCTAGGATATGACCTTATCTAATAACTGTTTTTCATCCCATCAGCTATCTGAAAAGTCTATATTCGGTTCTTTAAACATCTTCCTTCTAAACCAGAATCATGGATGAAGTTTGCTCACAAAGAAAGTACCTAAAAAGCAAATTTCTCGAGACACCATAAAATTATGTGGACTGAAGCAGTGATTGGATTGATTAACTAAGACTCAAGGTTGGGCAATAATGAGACCCAGGCAGGGCTGAACAATGAAATGCTCTAATTGATTTTACGCATGTGGAATGGTACACATACATCCCTAGAGCATGCTATAATGAATCTGCATGCTGTGTGCATACGGATTTCACAGCGGGTCAATTATACCACCCAGATGCTTCAGTTCCGTAGACCCTGTAATTTGCAAGCCACTTCATTTCTGTGGTGTGAGGGCTTGGGACACAGGCTAGAAGGTGGCAGAGACCGTGAAGTCTGTGGTCAGTTTATTTTCTCTTTAGGGAAAAGCAGTAGTGTGACACGTGCACATACCAGCCATGCCATAAGCTTTTTCAGTGCCTACCCTCTTCTGGACTCTGTGTATGACCATTGACTGGGCTGGAGTTCCAAGGCCCTGGTTTCAATTAAATTTAAGTGGATTTGACTAGGAGTTTGAACTGATGCTAATTGGTTTTCAAAACACTGGGTAACAATAAGTGTTCCGGTTTTGCCCATAGAGAGATGCACCCGTTCTGCATATGCTCCTGCCTGGCAGTGTAGGCATCACGTCTCTTACCTTGCTGGGCAGGGATCCAAATTGCAAGATTTCAGGAGCTGTGGGGGCCGGCGGCTGGTCACGCACAGGTTCTCATCAGCAAGCTCCCGGGTCTGTTTGTTCAGGCAGCTCACCACAGCCTCCTGGACACCTGTGCACAAATCACACTGTCAGGCCAGAGTGCAGTGTGGGCATGTGTGGGGGTGATGAAGTGTAGACAAGGCAGTTGGTGGGAGGTCTCTGTAATCTGTAGGACTCTTGCTACAAGTGAGAGGTTGTAGCTTAAAGCCCAAGACTGCCAATCTTGTCAGACATCACCCAATCTAGGGCTGGGATTGCAACTCAATGGTTAAGCAGTTGCTTAACCATGTATAAGGCCCTGGGTTCAATGTCAGGTAGCAAAAAGAATAAAAAAAAATCTCTCAGTACAAAAAAGGCTTTTAAATATGTGGCTTCTGTAGGCATAGCCCCACCAAAGACAGACTGCTCCTGAAAAGTTGAAATGCTTCAAAATGCCACCAATCTATAAAGCCACTGATATTGAAATGTGATAATTTAATACAGAAGGAGCTTAGGGTGACAGGTCACCAAAAAAATATAAAGGAACAAAAAAAATCCAAGTGCCCAAGACCTTCATATATTATAGTTCAGTTATTAAGATACTGTTGGATTTGGAAGGAAAGCCCAAGGCCATGTTTTAATATCTAACATGCTGTAAACTACTGTGCTCTTGGGCCATGAGTTCAAGACTTCAGCCTTGACTCATTTTCTTTTGACTCTGATTCATTTCTTTAGTATATTTAGGGTCACTTTGTGTGTTGAAGCAAAGCGAATAAGATATATAGTATGTACAGCCATTGAGAAAAGTGTTCTAAGGGACACATGTACACCCAACTTTGACATTAGTACAACAGGATTTCAATCAGTAACTGGCCCAGGTAAACTTGGCAGGTCTGTTAAGGTGATCTGCAGGAGCTCTTGTGGAGACTTTCATGGCATGGGGAAACACAAATGGGCGATACATTGACCAGACTTTTATGTGTATTGGGAGGGGGGTAATGGTTGTTCTTGGGGTTTGAACTCAGGGTCTGGCCTGGGTACTGTCCCTAAGCATTTAGACTTAAGGCTAATGCTCTACCACTTTGAGCCACAGCTCCATTTCCAGCTTTTTTGGAAGTTAATTGGAAATAAAGAATCTCACGGATTTTGCTGCCTGAGCTGGCTTTGTACTATGATCCTCAGATCTCAGCCTACTAGTAGTTAGAATTACAGGTCTGAGCTACCACAAAAGGGTTTCAATTCAACAAGTTTCTAAGTATAATGCATCTTGATCAATGTCACCCCTTTCATCATTCCCTCCCCCTATCTCTTCCACCCCATCCATCTCATCTATTTACCTGGTTCTATTTTCATATATGTACATTGACCAGACATTGTATTCTGTTGCTTATGGTCACAATAACATTGCTAGTACTCACAGAGTGTCTGTCGTCAGCCAGGTGGCATAGCTAAATACTTGCCAAGCACATTCATTCCTCTCAACAATTCCATCCCATTTTTGCAAAACTAGAAATAGAGCTTTAGAAGGGTGAAAGGACTTGTCTGAGGTCATACAGTTATTAAATGGCAAAGCTGAGGGTGGTTATGTTCTTAGCAATGTTCTCAACCATATTAACATTTAAAAATACTAAGAGGTTGTCCTATCTGCTTCCCTGGAGATCTTCAGAAATAACCAAGGCATTTGTTTGGACTTCAGTTTAAGGGAAAAGATGAGACAAGACATTCTTGCTAATTTGCTTTTGGCCATACATAATTATCTATAGCAAGATACCAAAAGATATCTAGCTGTAGTTAGGTATTTGTATGTTGTTAGTGCAGTTGGTGACTATCCATGGAGTTATACAGAAATAGCACATATTTCCCTTTTATTTTTGCTTCTTCATTAACCAGTACCTGTCACAGTACCTTATTTGCTAGCCCTGTGGCTATCCTCCTCCCCTCTACCCAGTGTTTCTACACCAAGTTCTCACTGGAGAATGCTTCCTGAGTTGATACTGAAGTGGTCTAGGTCACTCAGCAATAACATCATTTAAAAAGTGACATTCTAAAACCAGAATCCAAATCTACTTACCTTTTCATAAGTATGATAAATCAAACACTGTTTTGGTTTTGTTTTGAATCACAGTAGTTGTCCTGTGGCTATTTTATTGTTTTCTATTTTTCTGTTTTTGAGTTGGAGTCTTGCTGTGTAGGCTAGGTTAGGTTATCCTGGAACTTATTATACAGCTCAGCCGGTCTCAACCTTGGAATTCTGCCTTAGTCTCTGGGGTTCTGGGATTACAGATGTTCCCTGCCATATTTGGCTTGCAGTTTTTTCCCCGTTTTCTTTTTTTCTTTGATCAGTTTCCTAATTTAATTTACATATGTGATGGTCAGTTCTGGGTATAGAATTTGAGCTTTATGTTGGATATTCAACTCTCTCCATCATATTCTCCATCTATACCACTGACTATAGGAAGATCTTCCAGTTGTAGTGGGATGAGCCATTAGAAATTTACAGTGTGATGACAAAGGAAACAATCCACAAGAGATATCACATGGGATGACAAGCCACTAAATGTCCCTCCCTATCCGATACAGAACTTAGGGCTGCTGTTTTCTATTCAGTTGTCATGGCATTTATGTAGAGTAGACTCCCTCATTTAGAGAAACTTAATGCTGTTCTAAAATAAGATATATTTTGGCTTCATTCAGCTGTTGGAAACCTTTTAAGAGTAGGTTGAAGATCTGAAGTAAACTGACCATGGGGTTTGTCATGTATCTTGAAAATGCTTGTTTTAGGTATTGTGAGGGATGTAACCACCTGTTTCTACTTGGTAAATTATTTTTAAAATAGGTTTTAAGCTCTTCTAAGACTGTAAAGGTGGGGTAGTAAGGACTAAGTTTCTAAAAAGTTATTAGCAATCTCTTTTTTTAGAATTTATATTACTGCAGGACATTAATTATAGCCAAAGTTCAAAATCACTTATGGAGCAGTTAAGTGCAAAGATTAAGAATCATTGCAGAGTTATGAAATTCTAATCTAGGGCATTATAAACAACAGAAGAATGAAATCTGTACCTATTGTTCCTTCTTCCTTATGAGTCCTTTCTCCCTTTACTTTTCTCTGCAGCCGTGTGCTGTCTCTGCTGTCAGAGGACTAGTTACCTTGGCATTCTTAGATGAGGCCTTCTATGGTGGGGAAAACTTAAAACAGAGTACCTGGGACCAGATCTTTGGCCAGCCCCCTGTGTAATGGTATGTGATCCCTAAGAAGCAGAGTGCTCAAGCAGCAAGCAATGGAGGTTCAAGGGATGTAGAGTGGAATACCTAGAGGAAGAGGCACTAGAAAGCATGGCTGCCTGGAGTAGGGAACCATAGGAATAACTGGTAGGACTATGGCTCTGACCTTATCATAATACTGGTGAAGAGACTAGCAAGGAATGAAGATGGATGTTAGCCTCAAGCTGGTGTCCTTTGTATAAGGGCTACAATGCCCTAAAACTGACATGGTAAACCAGCATAGAGTCTGTGCTTAAGTATAGTGTGCTATGATTTTAGGTTGTCCTTTTTTTGAGAAAAGTAAAGGGAGAAAGGACTCATAAGGAAAAAGGAAAAATAGGTACAGATTTCATTCCTCATTTTTGCTAAAGTCAGTTTCAAGATTTTTTAAAGCTAGACTTTCATGTGGGTTTTAGGATCTAGGAGTTCAACATCCTAAAGCTGCTAAGGTTCAAAACTGGTTTCCTTGACAATACCTATCAATTTACATATGGAAAATCAGGAGGTAAGAAGACACAGGACACAGATCTGAACAGGTTAGGCTCACTTTCTATCTTCCAGAAAATGGGATTTTCTGTGTCTATATCTCCAGAATGGCATATTTGTTATATGTTATTTGATGACAGTTCAAAGAAACACAACCCCAGCTACAGACTAACTTACTAACTAGTTCCTTCTGCTTGCTACCTTTGCTAGGTGAAAGGTTACTTTTGTGGTCTATTTGATTTCATCTCTGGAGATTATAAAAACAATAAAATCAGCTTGGTTATTTCTACAACTGCAAATTGGCTTAAAAGCTATTTGTTAATTCTGCATGTTTTTTGTTGGTATGAGTAATATATATATGTATATATATAATCTTGTGGGTTATATTTTGGTGAAAGATCAAAGTTGGTAATACAATATTACTGACAAACAATGCCTTGCAAACATGTATGTCTCATATATTGAAATATTTGTTCATGCCTTTGTGCATCAAATGGACCATAAAACCCAAGCATATTTTCACCACTTTGGAATTTTCAACTCTAACATTTTAGGTGTAAATATATGACCTTGGCAAAGTGACATAACATACAATAACTGTTGGTTGACAGTAAAGACCTAGGAAATGTTTAGTATCTTTTCCTTCCTTTAGATATAAAGGGCACAGAATTTATGCTACCCAAAGACAGTTCCTACGACAAGAGATCAATTGTATCTCAATCCTGGAAATTGTATTTCTAAATTGGTTTCTTCTGAGAACATTTGAAACTAATACATTCCATGTATATGCTAGACTTTCAATGTTAAACTCCTGGCTGGTCAGTAGAATAGTTAGCCTCTTAAAGATAAAGGTATCTGGTTATTTATATATCTTATTACTGCAATTATTTTTTCCACCTGCTCATAAAGTTCCAGGCTTGACTTGTAACTGAGAACTATAACTGAGAGTCCAGGAGTGATTTTTTTCAAAGCACATTTGTTTTTGACTAGAAATAATGACCATTCAAATCACGTGATCATGGAAATAGGGAATGAAAATACAACCATCTGAATCTGGAGTTATTTGTTATATTAAAAAGAAAGCAATTGGTCAGGGAGGTACATTTGTGTTACCTCAACATTTGGAAGACTGAGGCAAGAGGAACAAGAGTTCAAGGCCAGCTTGGGTGACAGTATAAGAACCTGTTTCAAAAAATAGACTAAGCAAGAACAAAACCAAACAAATACAACAAACAAAAGAAGCAACTGTAACCACCAGCTACAGAAAGACTTTTCTCTGCACTCTTGGCTCCTGCTTGGCTGAGAGTTAATCAAAGCTTATTTAACACTTCTCCCTCATTACGCATGAAAGAAAAGACATTTTCAAAGTGACTCAAGTGCATATATGAATACAGTTACATTAGATTTGTTCCAGGAAACAGTCTTTAAGAATCATTTGGAAGAAGTTAGATTTTTAAAATACCAAGGGTCTCCATTAAAACACTTCACAATTCCAGGGCTTGAAACTGGAAAATGTGGAAACAAACAAGAAAGTCAAGGACAAGGCTATTAAATGCTTTTTAAAGGACCTGCTGGAGAAAATGGATTCTTTGCTAGCACTTGGTTGACTATTCATTCCATTTTAGCTACATGTGAAAGCCGAAACACATTTATTCTCACATTCTCTAAAAGTTTCCCAAGTGTCATGGTTTAGAATACAGTTTTGAGAAACAATTGTATTACTCTTTCTCACTGCTTAAGTAAGAAACTGCTGGGAATGTGGAAGCTCAGCATGCCCAAAGGGGTTATTGTTGGCCAATGACTCTTCAAGGAATAGGTTAGAACTTCTTTACCTCTCAACTCTTTTGAGGGACATGTCTATATTGGAAGATAGTGGCAATATAAATCAAATATATTTTCCACAGTGGTAAGAAAGATTACCATCTTGAAGAATTGATTTTTCTACTACAATCCTGTTTATAACCCCTGAAATAAAGGATCATTGAAGGGATATGCCAATTAACATTGTTTAATCTTGCCATATTGTCCATATATCCAAGTATCCTATTGTATTCCATAAATGTATATATAAAACTATTAGTCATCAATTATATAAAATAAAAAATTAGTGAAATTATTTTTATATCACCACAGAATATATCCAAGAGAATTTAATACTAGTTAAATAAAATATGCACAAGAAAGCTTGGAAGCTTTGGCTTGGGTTCCTTCTGTCACTTATTAGCTGTGAGATTGTGCACAAGTCTGTCTGGTTTTCTATACTTTGGCTTCTGCATTGTAAAATGCAGTTGCATCAGACACTAATTATTAAGTTATTTTCTAGCTCCTGGTATACACTCTGCTGATCACTTTTCTTATATCCTTTCTTCTTGTTTGGAGAAACAGGTGACTACATGGGAGGGACTCTAACTTGGTCTGGGGGCGATCAGATTTACATCCTGAGTCTTGGTTCACTCTGCATGTCCTGAGGCAAGAACAGAGACAAGTAACACTGAAGGTTGAGAGCAAAACATCAGTGAATGACAAAGGAAAGTAAAGGCATCAGCTGTGTTTTCACGGCAATTGACAGTCTGAGAGCCACTCAGGCTAAAAGAAACCCCTGGGTCTAACACTCAGTGTGCTTGCTTGACAATTGGAATGGCTGCTTCCCCTTCTCCCCAGCTTAGCCTTCTTGAGCCAGAACAGTCAGGTGAGATAGATGCATGCAGAAGAGACAGAAAGGGACATGGAGCCCAGGGGCCCCCTGCTTACCTCCTCCACAGGACTCAGAGCACTTGGTGAATCCCTCATACTCCCAGTCATACAGCTCTTCAAGATCCTGCAGGCCACCCAAGAGCCTGTCTGTGACATCTGGATTAAACTCAGGAATTTCCCCGTTGCACGGTCCTGCGTAACAAGCACGTTGGGATGCCGGCTTGGGTCCTTCACACTCATCAACGGGCAGGTCCGCCACCGACTGAGAGAAAGACAGGAGCACCTGGCACCTGACTATTCGCACCTGGGTCCCCACACCACAGGTGACTGAACAGGTGGACCAAGCCTCTGGGATGAACCTGCAGTTGGTAAGCAAACAAAAGGTCAGGAAGAAAAGCCCCCGGCAGGTGGCCACCTTAAGGGTGGTCATGGGCTGCATGGCACCTGCCTCCAGGGCCCAGAGCTGTCCCAGGATATATTCAGGGCCTTTCCACCCTGTCCCGGGAGGGAAAGGAGCTACAGTTTAGTTCATGAGCTCAGGGCCACTGATGTTAGATTGCTCGCGTTGTGAGTGTCATGTGAACTCTAGCTCCAAGACATTCCAGCCTC
Source organism: Dipodomys merriami (assembly GCF_024711535.1). NCBI lineage: Eukaryota > Metazoa > Chordata > Mammalia > Rodentia > Heteromyidae > Dipodomys > Dipodomys merriami. The sequence goes on along the minus strand of NW_027202382.1, from coordinate 2,674,316 downwards.
AGACCACCTGCCTAGTCTCTGCTCAGCACACCCAGTGGTGGCTCTTCAGAGTCGGCATTCGATGGGTCCTCCTCCCTCTAAATCCCAGCACTTGTGCCTCTTGCAGGATGCCGGCTATTCAGCTATTCTTACAGCAGACTAATACTGATACTAAAAACTATACCAAAATAAGCCTTGGGAGATATAAAAAGGAGATTTTTTTTTAAAGTCTGGATCTCATATTCTGTAATTTTTTTTGCCTTTTTGCTCAATGTGCTTCCCAAGATTTATTTATATGGATAAAGAGTTTTTTTCTTCTTTTTCTTTTTTGTAAGTTTCCAAGAATGGTGCAGTCCTGTCTCTCACACATTCTTTGAATTAGCCTGAACTCCAAAGTCTTTTTATATCATAGAGCAAACCACACTACAGATTTAAACCCACAGACGTGTTACAGTAAATGAGAGGCTCTGTAATCACACGACTTTGTTCAACATCCTCCCCTTCCCACTGCCTTGAAAAGAAGCTATCCTAGTAAGGACTTGTTTTTTTCTCTGAGTTTCTCCAGAATGTAGGAAAACATCCAAATTCAAAAGTTTTCCTTCCCATTAATCAACCATGGCTATAACTGTAATGACCTTGCAGGAAGAACTACGGGAAAAAGCCCAGAGGGAAACACTAATGTTTTCAAAAAGTTACTATAATACTTTGGAAAGAAAGAATTTGAGGATAATTTTTTACAGTTTTTCCACGATCCGATTGCTTTCTCACAGAGAATCATGAAGAGGAGGCAAGCAAACCTGGCTTCTTGACCTTGACTTCGGCAGGAAAGGAAAGAAGTGATAAGCAAGTTATAGTTTTAAATCCTAGCAAGTGCAAATGGTTCATCTCTGGTTCATGGAAACTGAAATTCTAACAGCAAATCAACCTAACTTTTCACAGTAGAAAGAAAACACAGCAAAGATGCTCCCTGGGTCTGAGCCTGGGCTTCATGTGGAGCAAAAGTGGTCTGAGAGGGCCAGCCTTTTCCAAATCACACAAACTACCCTGAAGCATGGCTAGAGACCTTCCCAGAGAGGCTGGATTCCAGCTATCTTTAAAGAGTCATCTAGTAAGAGAGAACAGGTGCAGACAAAGAGAAATGCATAGTTAAGCCACTAAAAAAAAATCTAAGACAGAAATATAAGCAAATGATTATTGTATCAACTTGACATAGTGTAATGAATAATACTTCTTTAATAATGAAGAAGCCAATTTTGTTTTCAAATAAAAAAGATGGGCAGATCTCAGAAAGAACTGCACCCTATTGATTTTTCCTAAGCATTAAGGACTATTGTAGTGTTACCTGTAATAGCCCTATTCAGTGACTACCATAACAGAACAAGGGTCAGCAAGCTTTTTGTAGGAGACTAGATAGTAAATCTTTTGGATTTTGCAGGCCATGTAGTCTCTGTTCCAACCAAACAACTCTGTCATATACTCAGCTGTGTAAAAGATATAATCAAATGAGTGAGACTCTCTTCCCCTCTTGTCTCCCCCTTTCCCCCAAATGGTGGTGGAAGGTCTGGGCTTGGTTTGTGAGCTGTCGTTTTCCAACCCCAGCTATAAAATAGTCCATTTGGTAAAGATGCCAAATGCACTCAGATTCACAGATAATCCCTAAACTTAGTTTAGGCCTTTGTGTCCTCCATCACTTCTCACACGTCTAAGATATAGAATAACCTAGTTGATTGGTTTGGTTTTTTTCTCCCAAAGCGAATCCCAGATGGAATCCAGAATAGAAATGATGCACACGCTAGACCCTCAGTTCTCCATGTCTATACCACCAATGACTTTGCATTTGGACTCTTTCCAGAACCAGTATGATACCACCAAAGCTCACAAAGTAGAAATTATAGGCTACTAAACTCATGTGAAATGTAGCGATGGCTAAGGCACTTATATGTCCATGTGTATGCATGTGTGGAAGTTCTAACCATCTGGACATTAGGGTTAATAGCAAAAAAACCCCTAAACATCTGCTTTATGCTTCCCCAATGAGAGTCTTATCAAATGTAAACGCAAAACAGCCTCACTGGCATATCTGCAAGCCACTCTCCCTAGGTCTTCGTCAAGTTCACACCAATTAAAGACAATTTGGTTTTAAGTGGTGCTGTCTGCTGGCCATCATCTTAATTTCTCTAGTGCATACACTGTATGATATAGTCTCTCTTGTTGAAGACAGGAGATTATACTTCAAAAGAAAAATATCTGGTACTGTAAATAGCTAAATGAATAATAACTGTTTGTTCTTATGAAACTTTGCTCCACATCCTTACATCTCCCAACTCCAAATTTACTGTTTTGAGTCTTCTGGCCACAAGTGGGAGGAAGCAAGGTCATGGAAAGGGCAGCAAGTTAGGAGGCTTACATGTAATATTTAGAAGTCTTTTTTTTTAATAGCACTTGATGAGCTAGAATTTTTAATGTGAGCTCTATAAAGTGGAATGGCATCACTTTTGTTTTGCCCAAATCACTATATTAATCATTTTGGTGTACAAATATAGCAATAAAGGGTGGGGGGAGATGGGAAGAGATAGGAAGGGGAAACAAAGGAGGAGGCTACAATGCTTGATAAGAAATGTCCTCATTACCTTGCCCATGTAATTGTAACCCCTCTGTATGGTATTTTCACAATAAAAAAGTTCTTATTATGGAAGTTTACTTTGGATAATTTAAAAGTTCTCTTTTTTTTTGCTGTAGTACTACAGATAAATAGAGAAGTGAATTCTTTAAAAGATGAATGTAAAATTCAAAAATGATGATATGACTCTGACATTTAGTTTTTCCATCTCTAGGAAATTCACACACACACACACACACACACACACACACACACACACACACACACACACACACACACACACACACACACACACACACACACACACACACACACACACACACACACACACACACACACCTGGCAACTGAATGATTTATGCTTTGACCTGGTCTTCTGTTTTCAAGTATAATTGTTCATTAGACAAAAAGCTTATGCTTCAATTAGAGTTACTACTATAGTCTCTTCTATGAAAAAGAAATTAGTTATAATCAAATCTACTTGTAAAATCCCTAAGTGGTTTAGTTTATTAGTGGCCACATGGAGTCAGACGCATTCATTAAAATAATATTGTCTCATCATTTTTAAGCCTAATCTTCTTTTTGTACTTAAAAAAAAAAGTTTGCAGAGTTGTTTCTTCTAATTCTGGGTAATCATAGAAACACTAACAGAATAAGATCCTTAGGACAGATGCAGATATTTAATCCTTGGTTGGACATCTGGACATCCGAAGAGGCTTTGGACAGCTGAGAAAAAAAACCAAAAAACAAAATTTGCTGCTGGTGAGAAAAGATGCATGGGACAGGGATGGGGACAGGGACAGGGACAGGGATTCCTCATGGGACAGGGACAGGGACAGGGACACGGATTCCTCTCTGGTCCGCATCTGCTTTCCACTTCCATATGTTATCAGAAGACCTATATGAAGCCATGATTATATAATATCTTCCAATGAAATTAATAGAGATTTAAAAAAATACTCCAAAATAAATTTAAAAAACAACTTTGGAATATTGCAAAGGGAAAGCAACTCTTCAGCTGAATCACTTTAGGAATTTTGAAATTACTTGTAAAATCTGTCATTCTAAGGAGGCTTTAAAAATGATTATTTAAAGGAACTAGATTTGGAACAACAGCTACCCCAAAGAACATGCTACATTCCCTTAGGACCGTACCTAAATTATTCCAGATAAATGGGAATCTAACTTATTATGAAAGATCTTTACTTAAGGATACTCGGTCTGAATGTGGAATTATGAAAATGTTTCTTAATCATTGTTGGTTTAGGATTGCTCTGGAGCTGCAAATAATTCATGCTGGTTATGCAACCCATATTGCAAAAAATGTTATTAAGTATCCAGGGCACAACTCCACACACAACTCACAGCAGGGTTGGTTCCTTTCATCCTTACACATCATGCTTGTGTTCTGAGAGTCGTCAGTAATGTAAGGTTCCCCAGTAGCAAATGAAGAAGAGAATACAACTAAAATAACAAAGGCTAATTCTGACAGAGACACAAGTGAAACTAAAGAAAAAGGCCTTTGTCTGATTCTGCTGAATAATAAGATCTTGAGGGGGAAGGACCCATTTCAAACACATAGGGCAGTTTGGGGAAGGCTATATTTAGGTGACATTTTTCAAGTAGCAGATTTCATTTTCTCATGTTAATGAGGAATTTCATTTTGGGACCTTTTGAGAAGGAGCTGGCTGTGCAAGAATGCTTTAATGGCTTTCTTGCAGAAAGTGCTAGAAGTAGGAGAAGAAAAGCTGACTGCATTAAAGAGCACATTTTCCTTTCAAAGAGACTTTATACCAGAAGGAAATGTCACAGGAAGGAGTTCTCTGAAAGCTTCAATACATACAGAGATTGCTGAACTCTTTCAAAGCTTGGAAGCTAACATCATTGAAAACTTCAGTTTTCATTTCTCTAGTCTTTCTCTAATCTGGTCAGATGAGATCAGAGTAAGCTTACAGGAAGGGTCTGTTGATCATCAGGAAGTTTCCCTTCTTTAACAGTAAGAGAGAAGTCAGTGGGAAGAGTTAATGATCAGTTTCTAAGAATAGTGGCCTTATATTGCTTGCTATTCCTGGCAATCCAATGGCTATCTTGTTCCCAGTGGTATTCAACACAATTGACCATAGCTTTCTTCTTAAAGTACTTTGTCCTCTTGAATTACATGACTCTAAACACTCCATTTATTTTCTTCTGGTCATCTCCTTTCTCAGGTCTTTTCCCTGTCCTCAAACTAAATAAAATGTGAATTTGCTCTCTAATCTATCTAACAAAGAACATAACCAAGCACCAGAGGCTGACACACCTGTAATACTAAGCTCCACAAGGGAGGCTGAAATCTGAAGATCACAGTTCAAAGCCAATTCAGGCACGAAAATCCATGAGACTCTAATCTCCAATTAGCCACTGAAAAGGCAGAAGTAAGCTGTAGCTCAACTGGTAGAACACAAGCCTTGAATGAAAAAGCTAAGGGACCTTATCCTGTCTCTGAGTTCAAGCCCCAGGACCGGCACCCTTCCCCCCACCTCCAAATTCCTATAGTGCTTATCATATACCAGAGAATATTAGAAGTGCTGTACAAATCAAAGTTGTCAAATCTGAACAGGAACCTAATGAGATAAGGACTATTACTTGTACTTTTGTATTTCAAAGACACATACAACCAAAAATATTCAAAATGGTGCTCTTGATTTCCCAATTCAGCATTGTACTCATTTTCAATTTTCTCCATCATAGGAAATGATTTTACTGACTGCTCAGCTTAAAAGTCAGGGGTTATTTTTAAGTCCCCAGTTTTCCTCATTTCTCACTCCCAACTGATTGCCAAATTCTATTAATTGTCTATTGAAAACAATGTTTTTTGTTTATATTGGAACAAGGTCTCACTATGTAGGGTCAAACTTAAGATTCTCCTGTCTCAGCCTCCTGAGTTCTGGGATTATATGCATGTACCACCACACCTAGCTTGAAAATAAATCTTAACATTATTTACTTCTCTCTGTCACCACCAATACCACTGTGTATTGGTAGAACAATTACAAGTGATATGAGCACTTACTACTTTTTGTGTTTTACTCATTGTTTAGAGATGGGTAATGTTGGATATAATGTGAAATAGGCGAAATAGATTAATGAATGTCTTTTCAGTGAAATTCTGGCATTGTCTAGTACTATTTCAAGGTGGTCTAGCTCCATGGGAATATAAGACTTGGATTGTCTTTGGCTAGTCCACTATGTAACAGCATAAAGACACACATTTCCTTGTAGAGTTCTGGTGGAGATGCAGATGTTTCTTGCCCACAATGATGGAAATTTTTTCCTGTTCATGTCAATGCAAATTATTTTGTCTGTTGGAAAGTATGAACTTTTCTAAATCCAATCCTCATTTGCACTAGTTTTAATGTTTTAACTAGCTTCCTGAATAATTCATGAGGTTAAAAATCTTTTGACATGTGTTTGTTCTATATTTGTATGATAGTCATGATTTCATCTTTTTGAAAATTGTATTTTAATAGGATTCTTTTCATCCCAATTTCTAGATGGTAACATCAAGGCACAGAGATTTCTGAGGTCACACTGTGGACTACAGGGCAATTAGGTTTTGAAGTCCAGCAGGATGCTCCTTAATGGGTCCCTCACTGGGTGCCTGTTAGGTTGCCATGGAAACCATAACCACGGATGCTAACACTCACTCTTCTGGACAACATAAAGAGACAAAGGCCTGTCTTCTTCCTCTATTCCCCTTTACAAGTCCATTCTTCACTTTTGGGCCAGGGGATCTTAAAATAGAAAGCTTGCAATTGTCCCAAAGAAAAGACAAACTGTCTCCCAAGGCTATAATACACCATATTCCATCTTCATTGCTCAGTGGTCTCTCTCCACTCACTGCCTTCCAGCTACTGCTACTTGTGTCACTTTTCATTTCCTTCAATGTGCACAGCCCTTGACTCAAATTTGTGCATATGTGAATCATTCATTGGATGATTCTCTTCCTGTATGTCTCAGTGTAGAATAACTCCTATTTATCATCAGGCGTCAGCTCACCAATCCCTTCTTAGAGAAGATTCCCCACCCCTCAGACTGTTGAGATTCTGTTAGCCTTCTGAAAGCCTTGCCATTCTCTGATATCACTTGCCAGTGTCTTATAATCTTTATTCAATAATCCTCTCCCTTATCAGGCCAAATCTTGTGATAACAGGACTTCATATAAAAGTTGTTAATAAATACTTCTTCAAACGAGTGACAAAACTGATTAGGGACTGCTTTTATCAATCACTTGACATTGGTCTTATTCTTGGGCCCAACAACTGACCCATGATAGATGAAGACAACAGCCCCCCAAAATTCTAAGAAATTAAAGAATACTTCTTTGTTGTAGACATTGGCACAAGGAAACAATCAAATAAAACCCCCATCCTTTTCCCATTATAAGAGTTTCTTATGGTCTTTAAGTTATTGCACCCAAGTTTTGTATCTGTGATGGGCTTAGTCAGCCATAATTTTTTTTTACATTTTTTTATTGTAAAGATACTGTACAAAGCAGCCATAATTTTTTTGACAGTCTTCCACAGTGTGTGTTGGTCTTATTTCATCTTGATAGTTTGTTTGCTTATCATTGCTTGAGACAAGTTTAAATTCTATGGCTAACCCACTTCAATGAAATATCAAGAAACTTGCTATTTTATAGAAGAAAAGGGCTTTTAGACAGACTCTGACCTTACTTGTTCATACATGATTCTCTGGCTAAAAAAAAAAAAAAATCACCTTATCTTATCACCAGCTACTGAGCAGGGAAGGCTCTGCTGCATTTTGGAATGATTCTGAGGGTAAGAGGGAACGGTGGAAAGCTCTTATCATTTTTTATCTACTCTTTAAAACTCAACATATACAAATTTGTTTTGGAGGAAACGAAGATAGGTAATTAACTGTCTATAGCTGCTATGTAGGAAGCCATGAATAAAAAATGAGGACATGACACTTTTTTGAGACCACCTTTCCTTCCCTGTGTTTTTCTGACCTATACGGACAGAGCTTGAATTGAAAGTTTGCTTTTCCTTGAAGATTGTCTGCTTATTTGAAAAGCCATGTCTCTATGGGATGCTGATCCATTACAGTAGACAACACTATCAGTGCATTTGTAGTTCTCAGCTTCATACCAGGATAAAGCTTTAAATTCACATTATTTTCTCTGACTTTGATACAAATCTGAAGTATTGTAAACTCAGAATACTTTTCGTGAACCGTTTCTTCTTCAAATGGAGTGAAATTAGTTTATCTTGCAACTTTGCAAAGGTTTCTTTCCCTTAATTCAACAAGTTTGGCAAAGCTTTCCAATGAAAAGTTCAGTTCATTAAAAATGACCTTAATGGACTTAACATATATTGGTGGTGACAGGGTCCATACTTTATTTTGGCACACAAGGATCCCATTAATTTGTCTTTGTCACTCTCTAGGGCTCAGCTGAGTAACAGTTCAGATTTAGCTTTCTCAAAGTAGCTACAGAATGAGCAACAGTGGTGATGGCGGGAGGGGCTGACAGATTTAGAACTTCTTGGATTGTAATAAAGGCTTTTCTACTGACTACATAAAAATGGCTCTGTCTGCTCTCCTGAGTTTATTATTGATTTGGCTGTCTCTGTGCATGCTGGGAGCAGGCAAGGCAAATCAAATATATTTAACTCAGAGGTGGGAGGGGTTGCTTTTCCACCTAAGCAGTTTCTGAATTTCCCTAACTTGCTTTTCCAATTTGTGGAATACATGGGGATCTCTCTCTCTCTCTCTCTCTCTCTCTCTCTCTCTCTCTCTCTCTCTCTCTCTCTCTCTCTCTCTCTCTCAGGTTTGAATTCAGGTTTGCTAAGCAGGTACTCTCCTGCTTGAGCTATGGTCTCCAGCCCTTTTTGCTCTGCTTATTTTTGAGCTAGGATTTCACCTTTTGCCCAGATTTGTCTGAACCTTTATCCTTTCACTTATGCCTCCCATGATAGCTAGGATGACCGGAAGATGCTACCATACAAAGCCTTTTGTTTTCAGATGATTCCTTATGACTTTTTGGCCAGAGTTGGCTTGGAACCTTTGTAGCTGGGATGACAGCTGCACACTACTATGCACAGCTATTGGTTGAGATGAGGTCTCTCAAACTTTTTGTCCTCTTTGGCTACAATCTCCTGAACTCTACCTCCTAAGTAGCTAAGATCACAGGCATGAGTCACCTGTACTGGTCCCAGGAAGAGAATCCCTTTCTTATTCAAGTGAAGGTAATTAAATTTTGTCCCTTAGAATAAATACTGCCCTAAATTAAGAGCATGATGCATTTAAATATGTCCTCAAACAACTGCAGAAATATAGAGAAGGCAGCAAGATGGTGATCACTGAGAACCACTATGCAGGTTTCAGTTAAATACTGTGAGTGTTGCTCACGTGTCATTAGAGAAGATATATGAGGTAGGTACAACGTGTGCTTCATTTCTCTACATAAAATGAGTGATTAATTATTCATTTTAAGGCCCTTAAAGATTCTCTGGGGAGAGGAACACTGCTAAGAAAGCCCCAATCATAACAACAGTTAACACCTATGCCCCACCCCTCTGCATGCCAGGTACTTTACATATAGAAATCCTAAGGACTCTGATGTAGAGTCTGTTATTATGCTTCCTTCACAAATGAGGAAATTGAGACCTATGGGGTCTGGTAACATGTGAAGTGTCTCCCATTGATTCAGCAGTAGTCTTTCATGGGAGTCCGAACTTCTATGCATAACTGCTCTGCCTACAGGGATGATTTATGACTTTTTGATTTGATCCTAGCAGGACTGTATCTTTGTTGGGGCAGACAAATGCACAGCCTCACTACTTACAACTCACAGAGAAGGCAGTTCCACATGTCTCCAAAAAATCAATTTCAAGAACTATAGTTTTTGCAGTATGTTTTCAATATATAGAAAGGAATCACTGAGAAACAGTCATACAAAGTATTTGGTCATTGTGAATGAGGATTGAGTAAACTTCTCCTAAGTACTCACTGGGGCTCTAAGTCAAATTTCTAACATGCTGCCAAACATCAGTTCACATCAACATCGACCACAAGACATTTTGGTGTATATGAGGCACTCTTCTGTCATTTATTTAATATATTTGCACATCACCACATATTGACTTCACTATTCTGATACAGTAGCTCTGAGACAGATCAAGTTTCACATATGGTAGTAAAGAACTCAGGAATTTAGTAAACTCATATTCTTTAGAAACCAGCATCACAAATACATACCTAGTTGTCAATTATACATTAATTAAAAACAAAAATATTTTTGAAAATGAACAGTGACAGATTTAATGTGGCAGATGCTCTCTTAATCTGACTTCTGCTGAGTCAACTTGCTTATTTGACTGACAATCTCTATTTTTCTGCAAGCCATAGACACAATGCATTGACCAAGGCCCACTAATCACGGCTTAGTTCTTTTTTCACTAATTGTATGATAGAGCAATTATGCACCCACAACTAGAGACATATATTGACTTACTAGGTCACTCATTTTATTTCCAAACAGGTAGATACTAGATATACTTGTTGTAATTATATAAATCATAGTTAATAAAATGCTAAGTAATAAATGGAAAAATAGATAAAATTCAGTAAAGAAATGAACACTGTAAAAATAAATAAAAATCCATTAAACATAAATATAAAATCACTTTGATACTTTAGACTTAATAATGCCACATTGTTAAAAAAAGGAAGAAATCTATATCCATGCATATATAAACACTTCTTTATGATTTTTTTGTGGCCTGATATTCATAAGGAGAACGTAACTCAGGTAACCTGTATTAAGAATAGAAACAGCAACACTATCTGGATCTTTTACTGATTTTGATCCATTACATAGTCTTTGGGTGAAATATAAGAATGCATGTCATAATTTATTCTTGAGCCATTCACGTTTTCCAACCACTTGCAAGGTATAGATATGAACTAATGGAAACATGTGTTTAAATAGATGTAAATGCTATTTCAACAAGATAAACGAGACATTTAATACTATACGATCATCATGGTGACTCTCATTGGCCCTTCTTCCTGTGTCTAAATCCTTGTGGGGTCTATTCACACAGATGCATGGCAAGAATTTCCCTTTGCTTCTTACTGAATCAGGCCCTTTGCTAACCTGATGCCATCTGGCATCCAGATATTACTGCAGCCTTTGGCCTGTTTGTTTTCCTTCTGGGTTTTCTCTCCTCTTTCTTCTTCATGCATCACAACAAAAGGTATTTATGGCAATATACTTGAGGCCTGAATATTACATCGAAGTACCCAAATGCCATCCCAACCGTGTAAAACTGTTGACTGATGACTCAGAATCTTATCAAAGTAAAGAACTACACAATCTTACCTATGAGAAGACAACATCATTAAGGCCTATGAGAAGAGAACATCATTAAGGCTTTCTACTGGTGAATACTAGCTATGTGATAGGGATAGGCTGGTTAAAAATAGCTGGATTGGCCATACAGTACCTGAAGGATCCACCATATCCTATTGCTTATTCTGAATCACTGAAGAATGACTCCCAGCTGAAAACTTTCATGAAGAATCTAGCTATATTGAGTTCACAATTGTCTGTACTGTCTCTACTTAGAATATTTTGCTTTAGACACCAGGAAATCTGGAAAGGTAGAGCAACTGAGGCACTCATGCTGTACCTTCCCTTAAGCCTGGCTCCCTTAGCAAATTACCCTATGTGGTATCAGGTGGTCTGTTAATGCTCTCATCTCCAAAAGCTAAGGAAATAAAGTTTCCTTCCTAAGCCATGTCAGATCAGACTTCTGAAGACCAGTTGAATGACTCCCTACTTAAAAATATTTCTTTAAATACCCTAGATATCACCATTGTATCATTTTCTTTCCTAGAGAAATTAAGCTCTCAGAGGGGTCAGAAGGTGGACTTGCCTCTAAGTGCTAGAGTATGTATCAACCAAGACTCAAAGAAAGGTATTAACACAAGAGATGGAAAACTAAGTATCAGTCGTTTGTTAAGCTAATACCTAATTAACATATGTAATTAGACTATGACAGCGTAGTTTTGAATTTTTAAGAGTTTAAAAGCTATTCCCATATATTTTCCAACATGGTACACAACTGCTCAACTCAACATTCTCATTATCTGGAGGCCAACTGAAACACAACAACAAACGAACACCATAGTTTGGATTATAACAGAAGATAATTCCATGAGCATTTTTTTCCATTTCCCCTTTCTAGTGCTAAAAGCTGTCAGAAAAATGCAATTTCCCGGAATCTTAATTACAGAAGTCTGTGTCTAATCACTGTTCCTTCTGTGTTAATTGGTAGCAAGGATTCCTACTAATTTCTCAGAGACAACCTCTGAAGCAAGTTTACTATGCTGGATTTATTTACAAGGCTGTGCCTGATGAGTTTCATTGGTTAAAGCCTCCATCTGCTTAGTCTTAGTTTGGGGTTTGGATCTTAGTTTGTGCATTGTCCTGCACAAAGGGAGAGCTAGAAAATATCTTGCTTAAAGATCCTTCTGCTGCTTGTCAGAAAACCCCAATAAAAACATATGTTTGAGTAAAGACAAACTGTAGTCACCAGGGGAAAATCAGCTCAGAGGGTCTGCCTCCCACACGTGGGTTAGGAATTCATTTCTGCATACCAAGGTAATACATTCATCCCAACATCCCTTTTTACATTCACCCCATATCCCTACCTTTTTACCACATGCATCAGACACATCACAAACATACCATCTGTTGCTGAGGAACAAAACCATGAGATCTTTAAGTATTTCTGAACTGAAGCTGCAGCTTTACATGCCAAATCTATAAGTATATTGCATGATCAGATCCACTCTTCATAGTGATCTCAGTGAGTCTACAGGCTGTTAGCAGTGTTTGCATATTCCACTTGGTGTTTAGTGGAACTGCAATGTCACTTCATTCTTGTGTTTTATAAAATGTTAGTTATTTCTTGGCAATCCAATTTTTAGTCTTTTATCACAGTTTTCTTCTAAACATGTCACAGAGAGGTTTCTTTCCAACAAATTTTTTGTCAGAGTGCTCACCAATTTTTTTTCATATTTGTTGGAGTTACTAAAAGCATCTAACACTCAATAAGGGAATCTCCATATGTTAAGGACTTAAACATAGTGATTGTTCTCTTATTATTTAATGAGACAGGCTGTTGATAATATTTTCATTTTCCATATGGGGAAATACAGGATATTTGCTGCCTTGCTGTAGAACAATGTTAGCTGGAGTCAGCACAAGAGATAATAGTTCTGGGCCACTGTTTCTGCTTCACTGTGACAACCACAGCTTCTAAACATTACCATTTAATTTAAGCAACGTGAGTCTGTTTGGTGGGTGGACGTGCTGACAGTATGTCATTTTTTCATTATACTTTGGAGAATAATTATAGGTTGCTACATACATTTGGAAACGGGTCTAATGTGGTTTAAAAGGAAAGAATTAAGGCCATGCAAAGTTATGTTTTTTAAAATTCAAAATCAATTAAGAATGTGACACTTAGGGTCTTTTCTGGGGCCCAGTGCAATAACCATGTATAAAACGTATTAAAATGTGGAAACCACATATCTTTCATTACATGACTCTGCAGCTGTCATTTATTTCTTTTTGGTAGAAAAGTAATTGTTGTTCCGAGCACAATTGTATACATTTCCTTTACACTGAACTAGTATTGCAATTACAATTTACTTCAGCTCAGATTAATCATGCCAAGATGGCAATTCTGTTACACTAAGAGTAAATTTTAATAGTCTAAAATGTGGCTATTGTTTCAATGGCAGAACTTGTGTTTAGTTACTTTGGGGATTTTATTTTAAGTTTTGGTTGGTCGTGGGGCCTGAACTCTGGGCCTGGACGCTGTCCCTCAACTCTTCAGCTCAAGGCTAGTACTCTACCACTTGAGCCACAGTGCCACTTCCTGGGGATTTTATTAAGGTTAAGCATGAAGCATCTTAGACTGATGCTGGGAAACACATTCGAGGGTGTGAATGATGATGTTTTATGGGATGCTTCAATGGACTAATTAAACTCTACTTACAGCTTTCATTGAAGAGGTATCTAATGGGAAGGTTGTTAGTTAGAGATGCAAGATGATTTGGTTTATTTTCAACTCTATTCTTATTTAACACTAGACAATGCAATAGTACACATAGGGTAGGCTTTAGATCCAATGGCAAAGGACATTGTACAAGGACAAAAGATAGTTTAAGCAAAATAATACATATAGATTAAGTAAAAATGCATATTAGGGTTTCACTAGAGAATATTATAAAAAAAATAACCAGCTGTAATTACTTGGCATTTTTCAAGGCTTAAGTAAAACCTCTGTGGATTAATTTGCCTAATATCCCCTAAAATGAACTGCTTACTTCCTCCTGTCAAACCAACTCCTGGCAGGAGGAAGAGGAAAGCATTTTAAGCCTCATATGCTCATTTAAAGGGTGCATTGTGGTTTTTAATAACTATCTTTCCTCCAAAGGTCTGCCAGGTTAGTTGCTTTTTCTCAACATTGAAAATGTTGTTGTAGACATTTCACAGTATAGAAAACAGTCTGTGTTATGTTTAGTTGTTCTTTTAAGTAAAAATGGTGTCACTTAATATATGCATCATTTTTTCTATGGAAACAGTTTATCTATAAATGGCCTTTGGTGATTACATCTGAGTTTTTTAACTTCTGGATTTTTTTTGTTGAAACAGTTATTATTTTGAGTGAGATTCAGAAGTGCAATCTGTGTTCAGGAAAACCATATCAGATTTAGACTGAACCAGAACGAATCTAAGAAAATTCTAAGTTGCATTTGAATACATCAGCGATGGTGTTTGTTTATATCTCTAGTAAGATTGAATCTGTAGCTTAAATTTCCTATCTTATACCCTATACAATGAACTCCAAGAGTGTGGATGATATGATATTTATGTAACAGAGAGTTACATAAACAGAGAGATATTTATAGCTAACAGAGAGTCTGATACTTACTCTAACAACCTTTTTTTTTGGCCAGTTCTGGGGTTCCAACTCTGAGACTGGGTGCTGTCCCTGGGCTCCTTTGTGTTCATGACTCGCACTCTACAGCTTGACCCACAGCTCCACTTCTGTTTTTCTGATGGTTAATTGGAGATAAGAGTCTCAAGACTTTCCTGCCTCGACTGGCTTCTAACTGCGATCCTCAGATCTCAGACTCTTGAGTAGCTAGGATTACAGGCATGAGCTAACAGTGCTCAGTTTTAAAAAAATCTTTAACAGGAGAATTTGCTTTGGCTAGATGAAATTTGTCAGTAAAATGCATTCTCTTATCTATAAAAATAATGTGGCAATATCGCTATCAGTATTTTCTAGTAGAATCAGGATGTACCAGTCATCAATCAATTACTGTACTTTTCTCTCTCTCCCTTGTTTCCTCTTCTGAGGCATGTAGCAAATCATCTAATGGCCCTATAGATTTCATGGCTTTGAAGAAACTCAGTGGTAGAGGCAGATTACCAGAAGCAGGTAATCAAAGTTCTAGGTCTCCTTCTGGTACTGATTGTAGCAAGAAAGGGAAAATACAGCTACTAAACTCTTCTTTCCCCTTTATCTCTTTTGCTTGCCCTTAACTTAATGAGTGGCTATACTTCAACACTGGAAGATAAGGAATATGAAAAGCAGCCCAGATGTTCACATCAAATCTATTCCATATCATCAGAGATAGCCTGGGTTTTCTCACCATTGGCCCTTTGCCAAGAGAAAACAGGAGATGAGAATTTGGAGAAGAGGACTAGCACTCCATCTATTTTTCCCTACAGGCAAAGTTGATTCAAACAGCATAATCTGAGAAAATTTGAAATCACATTTAAGTGCAATCAAAGTTTTCACCAACATTTTGAAATGGATACACTTCTAATTGGAGAGCCAAGAGGGTTCAGTTCCCTTGGGGAAGATGGTTACATGAAGTTCAGAACCCATGAAAGCCAGAGCTGTGGAACCAACCATATTCAAAAGAAGAACCAGATGTGCTTTCAGAACTTACGAGGGCTCTTCTGACACAGCTGCTCCTTCTTCTAGCTCTTGAGCTTGCTTGTACCATGGCAGCTTGGCCTCGACAGGAAGTTTCTCTGAAAATGAAATTGCATGCACATAAAAAGAAGAGGTTAGAACCAATTTGAGATTTGAGGGAAACATCTCTTCCTACTCAACAGTTCTTAGTTTGGCCCTATAGCTAGAAGTTACTATATTGGTAACTGCAAATAATGTGTTTAGACAACGGTGGGTTTTAATGATGGGCATATCAGGAAAAAACAGAATCAAATTTTATAAAGGTTGCCTCTTAATTAATATTGTGCATACACTTCCCTTTTATTGAATAGCACAAGGAAGGGTCTTTTTTATTAGAAAAAGTTGTAACTGTAGGAGCCTGAGCTCCAAATGCATATAAAGATCATCAAAGCATCTTTCACATCTTTTAAAATAAACACAAAGTGCAATAAATTATATTGTAATTCTTTTATAATTTTGTTCCTTTTGTCTAAGTATAATCTATGCCATATTTTCAAATATAAACCAATACTCTGAAATTCGCAAAACGTCACTGTGAATTTCTGATCTATTCAATAGCACCCAAGTCTTACTGACAATTATAATGTGCAATTAATCCATAATTTGAGTTGTTACATCTATTCATCCAACTTTGACCGAACAAGTCAGAACAAGTTTCCTAACTACTTCCTGAGTAAAAATATAGAGGAGAAAAAGAAATAGAGAGGTTATAATGCTCTTATAGAATAACTGCCAAGGTTTCCATTTCTGACATATTTATTAAAGTCATTTATGGGCACATATGCCTTTAGAGTATGAGCCAGTGAATCTCTATCACCATTTTATAACATATGATTGCAAAAATGAAAGAAATATGTCCACACACATATACACCATAGAATTATATGGTATTTTAATAATGTTTAGAAAGGCAGGCTCACTAATGAGTTGTGAAAAATTCAGATTTTATTCTTGATAGTTAGCCACAGCTGCTTTTTGTTCTCTGAAGTGGCTTAGTAAAGATAGAGCTAGTAAATAGTGGACTATTTTTAGGTAGGAGCGTCCTACTTGTCTGCTATATTGCAGCCATTGTTTCTATTCAGAAAATAAAATGAGAAACATAAAACTGCCAAAAGGCAAATGGATTTGCTGACATTTGAACCACGGCAGCACTGTACCTTGTGCATCCATCATTTTGCAACACCCCTATTCACCCCAGTTAATTGACCTCATCAAAGAAGCTTCTTCTGACAGCATACATGAGCTCTCTGTGTCTCAGTAACATGTCTTCCATTGGACACAAATGGGAGACATGCAATGCTTCATAGCTGATGTGAAATGAATCCTGTGAGACGTTCTTGTGGCTACTTTGTCTAATATTTGAGAATGTTAATGACAGGCCACAGTGACAGGGGACATGTGGAGAGAACTTAATAAACATATGTATATATATATATATATATATATATATATATGCCATACATCGGGCTGTCATACTTGCATTATATCTCATTAACCTTACCATGACCTGTGGGGCAGATATGATTATTTTCTACAGTGTACAGATGAGAAAATGGAAGAGGAGAGAGAAATGTACTTATTAAAAGTAATTGGGACATACAAAGCAACAAAGAAATATCTTATAAATATGTTAGAAACAATCACATGAAAGAAAAAAAATTTGAATACAGATCTTAAGGTTCATTTCCCTAATATCAACTTATCTGACCTTTTCTGCTTGACTCAGACATATACTAGATATTGCAAATAAGGGAAACCATGGGACCTATGTGTCTTTGGGCCTGGCTTACTTCACTTAATATAATTTTTTCCAAGTCTTTCCATTTCCTAACAAATGTATGTCCCTCCCCCACGGTATAACCCCTGCTTTCACTGTATTTGATGTTGGTATAATTTGTGGAGGGGAAAGAAAAAAACAAATCGTTTAAATAGGGTTACAGGTTGAGCCATTGCAACAATGAGATGTACAAGTTGTTATGTCAAAAAATGAACTTTACAACTTTGGTGGCGGGGGAGGGGAGAGGAGGTTTCAGTGGTGGGGCTGGGGGAAGATGGGAAGGGATGGGAAGGGGAAACAAAGGAGGAGGCTACAATGCTTGTTAAGAAATGTACTCATTATCTTGCCTATGTAATTGTAACCCCTTTGTACAGTAGTATTTTCACAATAAAAAATAAAAATTAAAAAAAGTAATTAGGATTTCTAATATGGATTTTTTGATTTTAGATTCATAATGTTTCACACAGAAAGCATAATGAAGAGTTAGATTGTGGCTGATTTTTTAAAGAAATTTAATGGTTTAAAGAAATAAATTTTAGTTAATATTAGAATTTAGTTAACATTAAATTTAAAGGAGTCATATGATAAAGAATACCTTATATCTGGATGGTTTGTGGACAGATTTTCCTATTCTATCCACTCAGACTATTAAAAATAGTGGCACTGGTATGGGAATGTGCTTAGTGGTAGAGTGTTTGCCTAGCATTCATGAAGCCCTGGGTTCCATTCCTTAGTATCACATACACAGAAAAAGCCAGAAGTGGCACTGTGGCTCAAGTGGTAGAATGCTAGCCTTGAGCAAAAGAAGCTCAGGGACAGTGCCCAGGCCCTGAGTTCAAGTCCCAGAACTGGCAAAAAAATTGTGGCACAGAAATGATTATTATACTAATCTGGGAAATAGGGTATAATGTTAATACATCTTGTATTAAGTAAGTACTAAGTAGAAATTTTCTAAAATCTTTTTTTTAGTACAAATTATTTTATATATCTACTAAATTCAGATATTTTTACATTTTTATGCTCTGGAATTCATTTTCACATTAATGTTTTAATGTTTTCTCTTTCATCAGCTTGAACTATGAGACTCTATAGTATATGTCAAGCTTAGCAAAGTAGACACATGTGATGCTTGTATGCATTCCCTTTTGTTGGTGTGTGTGTGTCTCTGTGTGTCTCTGTGTGTGTGTCTGTGTGTGTGTGTGTGTGTGTGTGTGTGTAGGCAGGTAGGTACTGTGGCTTGAAATCAGGGATAGGACATTCTCTTTTAGCTTTTTAACTTAAGGCTACCACCCTACCACTTGAGCTATACCTGGATATTTGCTGGTTAGTTGGAGATAAGAGTCTCCTAGATTTGTCTTCCCTAGCTGTCTTCAAGCCATGATCCTCAGATTTCAGGCATGAGCCACCAATGCCCAGCAAATGCCTTTGTTTTTAACAGAGAGAATATAGTAAGTTACATATCTATTTTTTGTACTTTTTATTCTAAAAATGCTGCACAGAGGGGTTACAGTTACATGAGCAAGGTAATGAGTACATTGCCTATTGAGCATTGAAAATCTATTCCCTTTTAAGAAGACATGTATGGTATTTTCCATCATAGTCTTCAAGCAACTTCATGACTGGGGAGATAACTTTTTTGGTTTTGTGCCATTTCTGGGGTTTGAACCGGGGCCTGGGCCCTGTCCCTGAGCTTTTGGGTCAATACTGTCACTCCAGCACTTGCACACAGCTCCACTTCCAGCTCTTTTTGGTGGTTAACTGGAGAGAAGAGTCTCATGGCCTTTCCTATCTGGCAAAGCTTTGAACCACAGTCCTCAGATCTCAGCCTCCTAAGTAGTGAGGATTACAGGTATGAGCTACCGGTACTTTATTCTCATTGAGAGATAATTCCTCAGATCTCAGCCTCCTAAGTAGTGAGGATTACAGGTATGAGCTACCGGTACTTTATTCTCATTGAGAGATAATTTTATACACAGATTCCTATACACAATGCTTAATAAAAATTTGCAATCAAATTTGGAATGTTTGAAAATGTTCTTAGTAGAATTTAACTTATAAAGAGCCATGACTAAGAATACTTGGATACTTAAAAAATATCCCAAAGGATCTAAAACTGCATCCAAATACACATTATAATAAACAGACAGGAAAAGAGCACCTTTCTAGTTAATTACCTTTAGGCTTGTAGCAGGGGGTAGGTATGATGCATTCCTCTTTGATGTGGGGCTTTGTCTTTGCACTGCAGCCTCCCGTGTGCAATCCTCGATGGTCAATGCAGAGGACCACACGGTACCTGAGGCCCTGTCCACATGTCACTGTGCACTGGGAAGAGAGGACCAGAGAGAGGAGACTCATAGACAAAGCCTTGCTTCCTTGTCTTCAATTCTTGCTCCGGGGTTTTAAAATAAGGGCATTTTTGGGCACAAGGACTCTTTGAAGATTTATATCGCATCTTACAAGACAGGGGATCTAAGTTCTGTTTGACTATTGGGGGTGAAGGTGGCTGAAAATAAACCACTTTCAACTGAGGTTTGTATGAATCAGTCTGCAACCCTGAAGCACCCTTTGCATGCAAAGTCTAAATCAAATGCCGAAAAGATTTGTAGAATGTGCAAGTTCAATTACCTACACTGTTTCTATTACATTGCTAATGACTCCAATGTCCAAAAATATCCCCACATGAATACTAAGAGATTTTTAAATGCTGATGTATCCTTTTGGTGGGTTTTGAACTTAGCGCCTTATAGTTACTATGTAGACACTTTGCCACCGAGCCATGCTTGGTGCCTAATATTAAGATATTTTTTTTTTTTTTTGGGTCCGGTTGTGGGGCCTGAACTCTGGGCCTGGGTGCTGTCCCTCAGCTCTTCAGCTCAAGGCTAGCACTCTACCACTTGAGCCACAGCGCCACCTCCGGCTTTTTTCTTTTTGTTTATGTGGTGCTGAGGAATTGAACCCAGGGCCTCAGGCATGCAAAGCAAGCGCTCTACCACAGAGCTACCTTCCCAGCCCCAATATTAAGCTATTTTAAACTGCTGTTATAATCAATTTATATCGCAGCAAACCCAATTCAATTGACTGTACTAAAATGGGAAAATAATGTTCACACGAATGAGTTTAATGGGCAGAGGTAGACCTAGTACCCCTAATAGTCATCAGCACCTTTCTGTAGGACTTCTAGACTCACGAAAACGTCATAGCTCTTGTCTGCTACAAAGCCACAAGACTCAGTGGAAAACCTTCCATCTTTTCTGTGGGTAAGGACACAATGGTTTACTTCTTCAACTTTCCATGTTCTTTACCATTTCCTTTTATGTATTAACAATCAGAAAACCCAGAATGACATTTGAAGCTGGATTATTGTAGGTTTCCTAAAGTCTATAATTTTTAGTTTACATTATTCTACTTGATCCTCCTTTTAATTGTTGGGATGTTTTCATTTAGTCCTTTTTTCTTTCCAAGGAGTCATACACATAGGTTCAATTTTAATCTAACCACACTTTTTATAGATATATACAGAGCATAATAAATAAAAAAGTCAAACTGTGGTCTACTGAGCTCAATTATCAAAGCAGTTAACTTTTACCAATTCAGGATGATTAACTTCAGTTCTACTTTTTTTTCATTCTGTGCCCATCTTGGGACTTGAACTCAGGGCTCAAAGCCTTAGCTCTTGCTTGGCTTTTTCACTCAAGATCAGTGCCTTACCACTTGAGCCATCCCTCCAATTCTGGCTCCTTTGCAGGTTATTTGGAGATAAATCTCATGGATGTTTCTGCCTAGTTGGCTTCAAACCATGATCCTCAGATGTCAGCCTCCTGAGTAGCTAGGATTACATGGCATTAGCCAATAGCGCCAGGCTTAGCTTCAATTACTCTTAAAAAGCATTTGCTTTGCCCATAGAGGGGAACACTAAGGGTTTTTTGTAAAAGTAACTTGAAGAAAGGCATTTAGTTTTTGTCACACTGGATTGGAGGCATTCCATCTCCAAAAGCTAAGCTGGTAGGCTTCTAATAACCCTAAGAGGAGACGCATGGAGCCACACAGGGTATGTGGTGGGGCCATGATGGAGAGAGGGAAGAGTGGACTTACTCTCCTAATGAACAAAGAAAGAGGGCACAGTTACCGGAGACCACTCCTGTGCCAGCCATTTAGGGCAGTCAAAAATGTTGCAGGGCTGCACGATGGGCATCTTAGGGGTGTACATGCATTTCCACTCTTCCACTGACGTGACATGCCCCTGGATGTCCTCCTCCACACAGGAAACTGCCCGGCTCTGGATGCCCCCCCCACAGGAGGAGGAGCACGCGGTCCATGGGGTGGCCTCCCACCTACAGAAGCAAGGGGAGTCATCAGGGCAGACATGCACATCACCACACCTCCTCAGTGAGCTGTCACACAACCCCGTTCCCTGGGTGTACTGGGGGCATGGAGTTCTCAGAGGCTATGGTCCAGCAAACCAAATGCCATCTGTTATCTGAAATCTGAGGAAGAGAAAAGGATCCAACATTGGCTACAAGGCCTTGTAAACTGTGAAATGATACACAAATGTAAGAGACTGCAGTTTGGGAAGCTGTCCACAAGGATATCTATACTGTCTGTAACCTGTTCATAAGAAGCAAGTTCAGTTCATGGTCCTGATCTCCCCATTGTTTCAAGATACATATTAAAGTTTAATGACTTAAATACCGTTAAGAATCGATATCAATACTAAAGTTGAATAATTAATACTCATAGCTTGAATTCTGGCAACTTCATTTTTAACAGATGACTTTCATACTTTGGGTTTACTTTTATAGGAGAAGCTCATACAAGAATAATGTAGGCAATAGCTTTTCCTCCCTTGCTTCTGCCATTGTCAGCTTTGGGATTCATAGACTGCACATAATTCTGATTCTTGAACTGTGACATCATTGGGTTGAGGAGAAAAAGGTTAATATCATCCTTAATTCTCTGATGAAGGATACTGAAAGAGTTCCTCCAATAAAGAACTCCTGAAATTGTGAAGAGGTTTGGTTTTCGCTGAAAAGGTTTATGATGTCAGAATATAGCTGTGTAGGGGGTAGGAAATAACAATATTGCCAATAACATTGAAAAGAATTCTGTCAATGTTTCAAAGCCTTTACACAGTTCTGAAACATTTGGGTCCAGACCCAGAGAGATATCTTTGCCTGCTTCTTTTCTGTCCTCATGTGGATTTAGATTATTGACATCTCTAAAATTAGAAGCATTGAGATTGATCAAGCCAAACTTGTCTTTCTTATGTCTATTCTATTCTGCTTGTTGAGAATTGATAAGAAACTTTAAGACCTCCTTTTGAATTAATTATGAGAGATATCATTTTAACTAGAGAGAAATGAAACATCACAGAGTTGATCCACTTGAGTACCTAAATTAAACATACTGCAAAAACACCTCATGGAGACATATTATTCTGTACTTGGCCATTTGAGCCACAGTTCCACTTCTGGCTTTTTGGTGGTTAATTGGAGATAAGATTCTCATGAATTTTTCTGCCTTGGTTGGCTTTAACCCCAAATCCTCACATCTCAGCCTTCTGAGTAGCTAGGATTACAGGTGTGAGCCACCAGCACTGGCTAACTATCTAACTAACTAACTCTCTCTCTCTCTCTCTCTCTCTCTCTCTCTCTCTCTCTCTCTCTCTCTCTCTCTCTCTCTCTCTCTCTCTCTCTCTCTATATATATATATATATATATATATATATATATATACAGTTAGCCAGTGATAACTATATATTTTTTTTTTCTGGCCGGTCCTGGGGCTTGAATTCAGTATGAGCTCTGTCCTTGAACTTTTGTGCTCAAGGCTTGAGCTCTATCAATTGAACCATAGCTTTACTTCTGGCTTTTTTGTGATTAACTGGAAATGAGTATCACAGACTTTCCTGCCCAGGCTGGCTTTGAACTACAGTCCTCAGATGTCAGCCTTCTGTGTAGCTAGGATTACAGACATGAGCCTCTGGCACCTGGCTTAATAACATATTTTTAGTGTACATTTAATCTAAAATATCAAGATACTATAAAAGAGCACATTTTAAAATAGGTTTTCTGAAATCTCTAAACTTGACTCTAAAGTGTGAGTCATTAACTTCTGTCTCAACATTTGAATTTGACTGTAGTGCAATTTCACGAACATAAATAAGTATCCTTTTCAATGTCATTGATCACAGAAAGACAAACAAGGCTAGGAATGTGTAACATAAGTTCCAGCATAATACAATTGTAGTTCTATATGTGGAATGAATATTATATGTGAATCCTTGAATAATATATTTAAAGAAAAGCATAATTGGGTGCTTTAAAGTACAACAGAGGGCATTAGACAAGAAATCTTAATACAGTGGCCAGGATGAGTTCTTGGAATAAAAGAAGATATATCCAAAGTCCTTCCTGGAAACGTGTTCTGAAAGAACATTACATGGTTTTGTGTGTTATATATTTTAATTTCTTTTAAAAATACAGAATGTATTTAGTTAAGAAATTCTCAAAATTAACAAATATAGAAAAGTAGCATAAATTAATTAAGACTGATTCATTAGACTACATTCTTATGTCATATTCAATATGTTTTAGTTCAAAGACTGAAAGTGGGAAGAACAACCTAATAATTCATCAGTAGTACATTGTAGCTATACCTCTGGTCTTAATCTTATATAAATATCTTAAGTAAAGCCTTCTACCTTGATTAGTGGGTGATCGCCATTTCAGAATAATTTCTGAGCTTTATTTTGATGAAATGAAAACACATCTATAGAAATAGGTCCTATTTGCAATGATTTTTGTCAATAGAGTGGAATTTCTATCTTCAGAATTAGCTAAGTAATACAAGTTTAAAAGGTATGGAATATAGTCTGTTCATTTTTAATTGTTCTTCATCTTGTGTGGCATGGGTATACCAAGTGCAACACAGGGCATGGTGCAAATATGAGGGGTGACCATTTCAATATGCCATTGGGTTTTAGGCATTTGTGGGAAATCTTTTTTTTTAAATAAGAGATCAAGTCTAACCTAAGACAGGCATTGGCTATGCCAGAGAAATATGAACAAGAGAGATCAGAGACCATATTACAGAAATCTAGGAGCTATCATTACAAAAAAAATGTGATGTTGCTCATTCTTGACACCTAACTTTGCTTTCGCTTTTAATATATATCCTTCCTTCAAACAGATACATATTCTATGAATAGTTATTGTCCCAATAAAAACTGAAATTAAAGAGAATTTTTATTTACATAAATTGATCTTTTGGTAGTTTCATTAAATTACCAAGAATGAGATGACTTTTGGATCAACCTAGCAAAATGACAGTCTTTCGTTGTCTTTATCAATATAATCATCAGAAAGTGGCTACGAAAAGATAGCCATTTAGGGAAAGTATTTAGCAACAACACTTGTATCTAGGAAAAATCAAATGTCCCTTCTTACATGTTAGCATTAACATGTTAAAAAGTGAGTGCAATGCCTGCATCTAAGAAGATACTGGATGATGACTTATATGTAGATGTTTGTGTAAATGTGTGTGTGTAAATACACAAGCATTAAGCACATATCAGTTCTAATTTTTGTAGATATGTGTTTGCATATTTATGGTATATGGGTATGACTGCTGACAAAGGAACAGGAGAAGTGGAATCATTGGGGAATTAGACTAGATAGCCTTGAGATCATCTAACATCTAATACATATTAATTCATTAGGGATTTGGAGACTTTCAAACAAATATTCTATATTTAACTATTTAGAATACAATTACTTTCTGGCTTGGTTTTATTTGGGATGGAGAAAACTACTTAGATTATTCTATTTATAGTCTAAATCAAAATATTTGATTCTAAATTGTAGCTGATTCCTGGAGGGGCAAATTAGCAAAGAAAATTGAGCAAAAACAGTTTCCAATGTGTGAGATGATGCATTTAATAAGTGTATTTTTTCAGCAACTCCAGTTTTCTTATGAATGTATTGTATAGATAATACATTCTCTAAAAATGAGTTCTAATACCAAAAATATTTTCCAATTTTAAAACACTATTCTACATTTTAAAAAGTGGCAATAGAACACAACAAAAGATAACACAACACATTATGCTGTGTTCAACAATATTGAATTTTATGTTTTAAAAAATGTCCTCTAAAGTATTCTGAATAATAAGGATATAAAAAACTACCTTTGGTTCTTAATCATAATTTCTTCAAAATGACAAGAAGACATTTAAAACTGTATGCATCATACCACATCTGGAATTCCACAGTCATAGTGTTTGATAATACTTCAGGCTCTGTGTTTGCTTAACAGTTAGCAACAGTGCTTTAATGACTAGGGTCCTATCGCAGAGGAAACATAGAAGAGGACAAAGAGAGTTAGAGAAAGACATAACATAAATCCACACACTATGTCTAATTGGAGTGAATTACTGTGTCCACTCCACTGTAATATGATACTATCTTAAAATGGCTTTTGAATGACAAGCTTACAGTCTGAGTAGGCCAATATATTCAAAAGCAGAGCTTAAGAGGAATGTAAAAATCTACCATCTACCATCTTACTTTTAAAGAAAATCACAATCTATCTATCTATGTTTATATGAATATATAGTTACAAAAGTATCAGAAGACTGATTTGCTAATTCTAACATCAGGATGATTGATTTACGTACCGAGGAAGGGGATGGTAGAGGTCATAAGGCATGATCTGCTTGTATCCGTCACTGTTAGGAACAATAATGCCAACCCTCTGAGTAGAAGGTACACACAATAAAATAAACACTAAATGATTACATCATAAAGAATCTTATACAATGCAAAACATTAATAAATCATCTTTAAAAAGCAACACTAAAGCAGTTCATAATCTTTATGCTGGCATATGCTTCATGATGAGGCTAGTTCTTTGCAACAACACCATTTACTATAATTAATTCTCTGATCTAAGCAGGAAATACCAGTGTAAAAGGAGGTGGCAAGAAAACTTGGCACATCATAATTAACTATGACACAATAAGCTCGTAAATGTTCTTTAATCCCTCAAATTGTACATTCTATGAGGTCATTATTATTATCATCATTATTAATGTTATTTCCAGATGCTTACCAAGGGATTACAGTGACTGTCTCATTTCTGATAAAAGAGAAAACTATTGAAGCAGGAGGGTAAGCACCCTTGCACTGATGATATTAGGTAGCATGCATTAGCAAATAAGTTTCTTCTTTTGTCAGTCTTCTCAAGATTTTACTAATGCCTGGAAGTTATCTACTTACATGTTTAGTACAGGGAGAAAGGAACAACCAAATATAGTAAGCGACTATTAGCAAAAGCAAAATCTCTACTAAAATAAAGTTAGGAAAATGTTTCATAAATATGAAAGGGCTTTTTGGTTTATAAAATGTTGGCTGGGCACTGGTGGCTCATACCTGTAATCGTTGCTACTCAGGAGGCTAAGATCTGCGGGTCATGGTTTGAAGCCATCCTGGGCAGGAAATCCTGTGAGATTCTTATCTCCAATTAATCACAGAAAAAGTGGGAAATGGTGCTGTGGCTCAAGTAGTAGAGTTCCAGCTTTGAGCAAAAGGAGCTCAGGGACAGTGCCCAGGCCGAGTTCAAGCCCCAGGATTGGCAAAAAAGTGATGCAATGTTAACTGCTTTATGGAGGCAGTTGTGATTATTGTGGTGGTTGATGGTATCTAATGACTGTGCTTGTAGCTGAAGGATGCACTCCAAATGACATAAGTTGTGGGGAAGACCCTGGAGGTCTTTAGGACTCAAATAAGCCACATTTCACTAATTTCAACCAAATCCACTAATTGGTAAGATGGTGTTCTTGCTCAGGCCTGATCCTTTGACTTGTGGAGGACTTTTGACTCATGGGATTTGGGTAAGAGGGTGAGTATAGCAGAGCCTTCCTCAAAGGTAGAAGATGAAGAGAGCTCAGACAGAAGTGGCATAGTGGGACATAAACAGAAGATGCTCATTTTGCAACTGACAAATGACAGGATGCCTCTCCTTTGAACACAGGAGCCCAGACATTCTATTTATAATCATAGGATTGATGGATCAATATTTAGTTATATATTCATATACCTATATAGTTATATAGGTACATATTCATACACTCATATAGTTATATCTGTATATACTTATATTTAAATCAGCTAGAAGTTTCATTTTCACCCTATCTTCTGATATAGGATGTTGTAGTATATTCTTTTTATATGATGAGCACACCTAAGTGTTTGGGTAGAGATAGTAGGTTGATAATACTGAGAATCAGAAAGATAATGAAATAATACTGGGTAAAAATCATTAAAGATAAAAAGGAAAGAGAGAGGGATAGAGAAGCCTGCTCAGGTTTCTAAGAAATTACCAAAATGTAAGCAGAACATGAGAGAAACTAGATTTATTTCATAGAAAATGGAAAACAAAGTAATGGAGACAGATATCCAAGCAAAGGGAATTATTGGAATACTAATTGGTTTATTTTATACATTGTGCTTTCTATGCAATTTGTATTATTTGTATGATAAAATTTTCCATAGTACATGTGTATAAGTGTGTACTTGCATACTGGTGTATGTGTCCTACCATTGCTTAGCAATGGTTATGAAACTACATCTACCTTTGGGTATGTTCAAAAGCCCATGAATATTCCATTACATTTTTGTCCTTGTTTTGGAAGTTAAATGTCCTATTTTTTCTACCTTCTGGTAAGTGAGAAACTGAAGAAAGCCTAATCCTGAATTTTGGGATTTCTTCCTAGGAATTCATCCATCTAGTAATTAAGGTAATTTTCTCTCCAAAAGGCCTATATTTTAAAAAGTGCCAAGAGCCCGAATTTCCTTTAATAACTTTGGATATGTACGGTTGTCTAATAGCAGTCTGTTAGGAAATAAATCAAATTGACTTTGAAGTCTTATGTTACCTGCCCCTAGTATCTTCATTCATGCCTCTATCTATTTCTCAGTGCAGAAATGCATACCATTGCTTGCTCTTCTGAAAAAAATTATGGCTATAATTTTTCATCTTCAGTATTAGAATGAACTGTTGCAGATCTCTGTCAACTGATTTATCAGCTGATGATATTTAAAATGGAGAAGGTAACACTGAAGGAAACAAGTTGGAGCAAAGAAAGGGAATTAATGGGGGAGTGCATAGAATTCAAGAGGTTGGGCTTTGCTTTGGACTGATTTAGAAATTATGTTTTTGTTTGAATGAGACACTTTAAACCTGGACTCAGCAAAACTATAGCTATATTTGTCTTTCTATGGCCTGGGTCACTGTGAAGACTCATAAAATGACTCTGTGGCACCTGTAAAAACAGAAAGATATCAACACAATGGTGCTCTGTCCAGTCCTACTACTGCAAATTCGTGTGCACAGGGTCTGCTTGCTTCTGGAGCTCATGTCACAGCCCTAGCCTCTGGCTTCACTGTTACAAAATGGAAGACAATATCGCTTAAACTTAATTTCCTAAGACGAATTGCTCTTTCTTGGCAAAGTGCACACCACCACGTAGAAAATGTCTTCATGTTTGGGTATCAATTTAGGTGTGTGTGTGTGTGTGTGTGTGTGTGTGTGTGTGTGTGAGAGAGAGAGAGAGAGAGAGAGAGAGAGAGAGAGAGAGAGAGAGAGAGAGAGAGAGAGAGAGAGAGAGAGAGAGAGAGAGAGAGAGAGAGAATGTGGAAAGTGGTGAAGCAGGTGAAAATCACCTTTTAAAATGATTACAATGAGAGATATAAGGAACAATTGATTGGGGGAAGGGGGTTAAACACACTCATTCTCCATTGCCTTAATGATCCTGACCATTCTTGTGCTTTTCACAGTGGGCAATGACATGATTCCACCTAAAAATACCCATCATGAGGATTTGTGTTGGTAAGAAGAAAAAGTCCAGATGAGAAAGAGAGCCTCCTCACAAAGGAATGTGGTGTAGGAGATATCACTCTTCATTCTTCAAAACCTACACCTAACTGAACTGTCTCATGGCAGAGTGCTTCGATATTAGGACAGCTCTGTGAAATATTATGCAGAACATAAACACAAAGAGTTTGAATAACTTTTAGTGGCATTTAATATACACAGATATAATTGCAACTGAAGATTGCATGCAGAATAGAATGTGCAATATACAACCCACAATATTAAATTTGTGTGCCCTTATGTGATTTATACAATAATGGCCATGTTTTATACATGTATGTATTGTATGTGTGCACATGCATATACACACATGTGTGTGCATGTGTATATGTACTGTCATACTTGTAGTAAGAAAACATCTAACAACAGTGATTAGTTCCTGGTATTTGCATTATACATAATGTATTTTCCACATTTTAAAATAATGTGTCACCTTCAACAATCTCAGAAATTGTTTTCTGAGTATGAAAAAACTCAAATCAGAATAAAAAAGCATAGGATGGGAACATTTGGAACTATGACCCAAAGGAGGGTTATACGAGGAAGTAAGTCCATCAGTACAAATTCCATGAGTCAATGAAAGATTATTGAGTCATGGTATAGAAATAGTCTAAGATGTTACATTAGCACAATATGCCTGACTAAAAAAATCAAACCCTAATCAGGCTACTCAGTCATGTAATTCACACATTGTGAGAAAACTCTAACAGAAAAATCCTAATGCAATGAATTCCAAAGATCTCTAGTTTAGGAAATTCTTTTTATCATAGACATGAGCCATCAGGACCCTGTCAGAGAATCTCCCATGACCCCTTGCCTCTTTTCTTGGGCTGCAGATTCTCATTCCTGACACCCTGACAGCAGCATGTGCTCTGGGCTTTCTAGATCAGTGTGTCCCAGTCAATTCATTATCTTCCTCTGGAAACTCTTTTGTGACTACCACCTGTACTTAGGGCACTGTCTCTCTTCCTCCCACTCTACACACTGAAACATTTTTGATACTTTTCCTTCCTGTGGTCTCTATCAGCTCTTGGTTCTTCCAGCTAATTATCTTTAGCAATGTTCTGACAAGTATAGGTGTAAAAGTATAGGGGTAAAAACACCTATACTTGTACACATCCTTTATACCTATACTGGTATACATCTCCTAACATCTCTATCTGGAGTAGTAGACTTTTCCCATCCAGCCTACTCATTGCTCTAATAGTAACCAAATTATGTTTCCCAACTCAAAAGTTGTAAAATGGTTTTGTAATCCCCAATGAAATTCCTTAGTCAAATACTACATTTGCTAAAGTCTTATTTTATTTTCTCTCTTAAGGTCTAGCCAGAAAATGTCTTGCTTTTTCTCCCAAACACTCTTAACACTAAGTCTTCTCATCACTTTTAATGATATACTAACTTCAAACTATTCACAAGTTTTTTTCATTAATTTAACAACATGGGACAGAATCCAAAATGATTATTGTATCTCTCAGGGCAGTGCCCTGCATGTGGGTGATTAGTTAATGTTTCCAGAATGACATCATGTCATTTGTGTGGACACGTAGGTAAGCAATACAACTATTGAGTTAAAACAAATGAATCAATAAAAAGCAAAATGTTTAAAAGTCATTAGAAAAGGAGGCAGAGAAACTCTCAAACAGAAAAACTCCCCAACTGTCATTTACAACATACATATTCAGCCCAGTCCTTGCATTTTTGCTAGCTCTGCCATCTTTGAGAGAGGACAGTTTGGAGAATGTTTTGGCAATGAGCCAGAGTGATTGACTGACATAAGGCAGAGAGAGGACCAGGTAATAACAAATATGCTGCTACCTGGCTTGGTTTAACTCTTTTGTCTTTCCATTGAGTTTCTCCCTAAAGTTACTATGAAGCGTTCTAAAACTCTCCTCCTCTTCCATCTTGAATGTCTTTCAGATATCAACTCACTTTAGATAGGACTGACTCATGCTTCAAAGCACAGGATAGGTACTAAATTTAAAAAAGAATGAAATTATGGGTGGAAGAGGGTTCCAAGCCCAGACAATGAGCTCCATTTTCTCTAGACAATTTCAGTGGAATAGCACTCTAGCATACCCTAGAGCTCAGAACTCTTTGGCCCATAGTTTGAAAACCATGGAACTAAGGCAGTTGTCTTAAAAAACGCTATGTTAACATGTCTCAACTGCTTGAAACACAATGAGGCTCCCTAACATTGACTTTTAAAATATTTTTTAAACCTTTCTTATATTGAGTGATTAGAACATGGTTTTCTTACTAAATATCATCAGCTTTTATGCATACATATGAAAGAGGGCTACTTAACCTGGATATGTGGTTTATTCAAATACAAACACTTTATATGCTGGTTATAGGGGTCTGTGATGCATTTGAAGCAGACTTCACAGGTTGCTCAGGACAACACACAGAGTAAGGGTCACTGGGAAACATGATAGCTTGTGTGCTTCACCCCTGTGTTTTTGTAGTGTAGGAGATACTCTTACAATAGAAGCTCTTTTACTCACCCCAACAAGAGATTATTTAACCTCTTTGATCTTCAGTGTTTTCATTTATAAGATGTCGATGACAATATTGTTCATGCTAACTTCTTTGAGATTGTAAAACAAAAATTAAGTGATGTATGTGAAATCATTTTATAAACTTCAAATACATGTGATATATTGGACAAGTCATTTTACCAGTTTGGATCTCAATTTAATAGTGGCAATTGAACTTTGTTGAATGTTTAGCATCTTGCCAAGAGCTTTACAGGTATTCTTTCACTGATTTCCCCCACGTACTCTCTGACAGGAGCATTCTTATATTTGTTTGGCAGATGGTAAAACTCAGTTCTAGAAAGGTTAAGTAAAGAAATGACTTAGCAAGTAAAGTCACTTAGCTATGAACTCATAGTCAAGGATGATGATGCTACCTATTCTATTAACTCATAAATGAATTGAACGAATTCCACAAATTATTATTTTAAAAGTCTTATGTTATATTGATAAGGCCTGATCTTATTATTAGTGATGAATTAGCTTGATAAAGACTTGAGTTGTCCTGATAAGTGACTTAGAGTTGATTACATGATTGTCAGATAATATGTGATATGGCTGAAAGCTCGGGCAAATAAAATACACCTGGATCATGCTTCACTATCTCATTATAAATAATGCACTTAAGTGGAATCAGATTTTATAATGCTATTTTACTTGCTTATACATCAACTTGTCAAAATAGTATATTTAAACAAGATTGATCAGAAGTTGTTACTTTTCTGTATCACTTAACCACTGTAATAAAACTAGAGCTTACATGAGCTCTATGATTAAGAAAACCTTTCATCACTTCATAACTGCTAAACAAGTAAACCCTTCTCTGGTCCTTACATGAAGTCTTCCCTTTTGCAGACACACATGGCATAAATCCCATGTGAGCTGAACAGCAAAGTATCCCAGCTGGTTAATTGGGATTTAGGCAGTGGTAAATGGAGACTTCAAGAACTACCATCTTAATTTCTTATGATTATTTCTCTTTAAAAAGTCAGACAAGCGTGATTTACTTTTAAGACGCAATTTTCCTAGGAATTACATTTCCTTATATGACAACAATCTATAGAGAAGCTCCCTTCCAGACTCAGAAATTTCAAGTTCCATTGTTTCCTTTCAAGGAGAAAAAGCTGATTTCTGGAGTGCTTAAGAGTTTCTCTGAGGTACCATCAACATAATTATCATAACCATCATCTTAGTCATAACAGAGGCAGTAACGAACATTTATTGAGTGCTTATCATGTGTCAGGCACTCCACTAAGCTCTTTAAATGTATTACACCACTTACTTCTCATGACAACTTTATGAGGTAAGTAGTGTTATTATCCTCACTTCAGAGGATAAAAAAAGCAACTAAGGCTTACTGAGAATAAGTAATTTGCCAAAGGCTACTCAACTAGTTAAGTGGCAGAGCCAGGGTCTCAAACACATCTATTTCATTCTAAAGTTTCTATTTCTAACTACCAGCCTCTAGTGTTGCCGATTAGTGGTTTACCAAGTCAGCCCAAGAACCCAGGATTTTAGATGCCACTCACTACTCTTACCACCACTTCCAATGCAGGGTGTTCCTTTACACTTATACTAGGATTCAGTTCTGAGACTTGTTCTTCACAATTTGGTCCCTGGCCAGGGATAAATTATGCAATTTACTGTCAAACTAAATGGAGTTGGACTAAAAAAAATCTACTTGATCACTTGATGCTGTTTGGGGCATACAAGTTTGGGCATTTGCTTAGGACAATTGCTCAGAATTCCTTGAGGGAAGGGGGAATCTGGATGCAGTTTAAGCTAGGAACAGATTTGCTCACTAATGATTGTGAATGTGATAGTATGATGAGTGAGAACTTTTTGCACTTGTCCACTGGTTGCCAATTTAAGCCCTTTTATTACTACCTTGGAGGGAAAACTAGAGGTCTGTGCCAACCCAATGTGCAAAGGTGGATCTCTGATCTTCTCTCAGTGTCTTTCACAATCCCCTTGCCCCCAGCAACCTTAGTCTCACCCATGTCTCAGACTAAGACATCCTTATAAGGCTAACTGCTTCATGTTTTATGTCTGACGCTGCTCTGAAAACATAGGGTGCTTATTAGCTGAAGTAAACTATTATGTTTTAGTTTTTCAGAACCATAGGCATACACCTGGAGGCTTTCTGGCCTTATAACGGACTTGACCTTTTCATGTAAGCAACAAAAGCTGCTGCCCATATTTCTAAAATGCTTCTCTTTTTGTAACCATAGGCATAAGAGTTTATATTTGAAAGGATCCCAAAGGTCATAGTTACATGGGGGGGGGGGAATTTTTGTGGTAAAAGTATAAAGCAGAAAAGTAAAACTGCAGTAGATCCCTGACACAGAGGAGGGGCGTGTCTCTGGATTTCTGAGACTACCCAAATTGGGAAGACCACCTGAATGTACCAAGCATATGGTCACATAGTGATGTCATAGCTCTTAATGCCAATGAAAAACAGTATTCATTTTTAGCTAAAAGTCACTAAATCTTTATACCTCATTTTTGTTTTACTTCCCTTAGCTTTAGCATTGCCTCTCTTTTCGACACTACTTTTGGCTAGGAAACTAGGTATTTTATCACTTTGTAAAAATGACTTCATAAATGACACTAGCCGAGAACAATAAAGTCTTCCTGGGTGGAAAGCATAGGGAAGTCAGGGAGGCTCAATCATTGGTTTTATAGGGCAATGATCTTAAATTCCTACCCCAGAAAAAACCTCAAGTTACTACATGTCATGGATGGTCAGGCTTGCTTGGAGAAGAGTAGAAAGAAAGAACGCTAAATTTCTGAGTTCCAGGTATTAACTTTATAGAGTATGATCTCATCTCTTCCATGAGCTATGGACAAGACTGGAAAGAAACACGGCGAAAGCAGTGACAGTGCTTATCTGGGTGTAGTGGGGATTATTAGTGAGTTTTGTTGTTTTCAGTTTTTTGTTTATTTTGTGCTGGTTCTGGGGCTTGAACTCAGGGCCTGGGTGCTGTCCCTGAGCATTTGTGCTCAAGGCTAGTCCTCCACTACTTGAGCTAAAGCTCCACTTCTAGCTTTTGGATGGTGAATTGTAGAGATGAGTCTCAGAGGCTTTTCTGCCTTGGCTGGCTTTGAACCCCAATCTTCAAATATCAGACTCATAAGTAGCTAGGATTCTAGGCTTGAGCCTCTGGAGCCCAGCTCATTCTAACCTTTGAACTCACCAAGATTTCTAAGTGAACATTCAATATCTTAGAAAAGAGAATAGGATCAATGTGAAGGGTCTCCTCAAGTTCAAAAATCTCTTACCATTGAGTTAATTTACAATCATTGCCATCAGGAGATGTTACTATTATTAAGAAAGGGAAGCAAATGAGAGAAAGTGAAACAACAACAACAAAAAGAAGAGCAAATCAAAATAGGACAGATTGCCTGGGGTGGGAGTCTTGAGAATTCCACACCACTGGTAAGCTAGGCCTCCCTAAGAACTGTATTGAATTAGGACAATTCACAAACATTGTGCATGAGTTTAGAAATTTTGCGAATTTCCTCAAACTGAAATAATGACTTATGTTTACAAGCAATGAGATGGAAGTTGGAAGGATAAAGGCATGAGAATAAACAGTGATTTAGTAATGGTTTAGTCATCGAAAGGCTCATACATGACATATAAAACTATAATATATAAACTTGACACTGTTGAGATTTAGATGGGGTTAGATAATTCAATGAAATGTATGGATTTTAATTATTGGAAAGCAAAATAATGATAATAATGAAGGTAATGTAAGAAAATAAAAAATAGGTAGCAGGGATTATGGCTAACGGTGGTCATACCCACCATTTTAGTCCAGCTTCTTGTTTAGATCTATTGTAATGAGAAAATTCTATGATCAGAGAAATTTGCTAATGTTAACAATTTTAATACTTCCTCCTATAATCTTAAGATACTTAATTTTCCAACTAGACAAAAAATGGGAGAGGTTGGTAAGAGCTAAAAGTATTTATTTTGCAAAAAAGTGTACACTTTTTTGCAATATAGCTTATCTTTAATTAGTTAAGACTGGTTGTCCGACATGTTTGACTATATCTTTTATGAATTCTTGCTTTAAAATATGTAAAATAAAATTTAGTCAAACAACTTTATGGAACATTAGGTTCTAAGGGCACAGTTTGAAAGCCAGTAATTCAATGACCAATCTTTTCATCTCTCTTGTATTGATGAAAAATGGAGGCCCTGAGGGACAAAGTAATAAACTAAGGTTGCCAAAATATTTGGTGCCATTTTTGCTATTCATTATACTTCTTTACCTTGAAATGGAATAAACATGGCTTTTTGAATGGGATTTTGTTTCTGTGTATTACAATAGACCCAGAATAAACAAATACTCTGATGGCTGGATATAATACTCTGATGGTTGTTTCTGGGAGACAGGGTTTCATTATATAGCTAGCTTAGGACTTGTTATGTAGCCCAGGCTAGCTTCAAACTCATAATCTTCCTGCTTCCACCTACCAAGGGTAGCAATTACCAGCATGCACTATTTTGCCCCACTAGCAGGTTTTTCAAATTCAAAAATATCTTTGTACTAAAAGTATGTATATTTTCACCTTTGAGAATTTCTAATTTGGGAAACAGAAATGTTGTTTGGTGTTGTGTCAATCTTGATTCTGCTACTAGACTGTTAAATCTGTAATTAGAAGATCTGATTCTGCTGTCTGATGAGAAGAGACCTAGAGTTTCTTCTGTCTACACTCCTCAGACCTTTTCTTCTCATTTTCTGTTGAAACTCAGAAACTGCTTATACCAGGTTAAAAAAAAAGAGCTCATTTTCAAAGTAATTCCTGAATTGCCTTTACCTCAGAGTACTGTGTCTCCATTTCCTAAGGCAGCTTTCTCTTAAGTCTCTCTTATTGGTAAGTCTTAATTTTTACAGCTTTGTCTAATTACTTCTTCAATAAAAGGCTACATTCTGAAATTTGCCTCCAACTTCTTTTTTTCTTTTTCCTTTTCTCACTTTTCTTTCTTCTTCTTTTTTTTAAAATAGCCACCTGTCCTAACATTTATACATGTGCTGTATTAGATGTTTTAAAATAACACAGGACATAGAAAAAGCATAAATTTCTCAGACAGACTTCTTTCCACGGAGTCTTTTGCTTTGGATAATAACATATGAGCCAAAAATGCCACTCCCACAGAGAAGAATGGGTAAAAACCAGAGGCCAGAAACAATGAGTAAAAATTTTCTGAATATAAGCATTTTCTTTAGATTACCAAAAAATGTACTTCTAGTTCATATCCGTCTTCTATAGCTATTTGTGTTCAATGAAGTATTTTTTACCCAGTAGGGAAAAAGATTTATGGAATCATGGCGAATGACTCCTTCATTTTACCTAGAAATGCGCATTTACATTTTCATGCGAATGTTTATAAAAGTTTCTAAGTC
The DNA here is from genome assembly GCF_024711535.1 of Dipodomys merriami. Taxonomy (NCBI): domain Eukaryota; kingdom Metazoa; phylum Chordata; class Mammalia; order Rodentia; family Heteromyidae; genus Dipodomys; species Dipodomys merriami. Next base: position 2,636,983 of record NW_027202382.1, on the reverse strand, counting down.
TTCCTGTGGTTGAGTTGGCCCATCAAAATTGGTATAAATATGCTTGCTTCACCTTGTCTTCTTGTTACAGATATTGATAAAAGTTTACAAATAGAATAATTCTAACATTATCATATCCTAATAATTCTAATTATTATCATATTTGAATTATTATCATGGCTAAGATTATTTTGAAAGTTAAATAGTTCTAAAATAAATCAAGAAATTTGAACACCTTACTTAGTTTTGAATTCATATTCAACTTTTAATATCTAATATTCTGGCATAGTATGAAGCTAAATTTCACGTCCACTAGAATTTAGAGCTATAAGACATCTATTATTTCCTCTTCCTTTAGTGAATTCACTTTCATAAGGAAGGTCATATGGGACCTTAACATTAATTAAAAATAGCAATTTCACATCCCACATAGAACTTAGAATTCATGAAGATAAGGTTGAAGGAGCAGAAGAATGTAGACTTTAAAAATATGGGAAAGATAGAATAAAACTGCATTGCTTATAATACGAACACAGAATAATTTGCATCCCCATAAGCTCATATAGTATTTGAATCCTTATGATTGGTTTTCATAAAACTAGGGTGCTCTGGCTTAAAAAGCAAACAATGAAGTGTTTTCCAGAAATTTAAGGAATTTACAAAAAGATGCTTTGCCTTTTGGTCTTCATGATTATTGCTTACTTTTGTAGGGGAAGATTTTTCTTAGATCCAGTCTGAAAAGTTAAGCTGTTAGGAAAAAGAAGTGCTAGCAAGTATTGCAAAAGTGCCAAGGCAAGTATCACATCCATGAAACAATTCTTCACTTGGACTTCCATGATTACCCATCATCTAAGATATTTCATTTATCAGGCTGATTTCTGGTGCTGCAAATAATAGGAAAGCCAATTTGATTTGATTTCCAAAGAGCAAACAATGATGTGTGTAAGTATTGTGTTTCAACGTTTAAAGCTCCTAATTAAAAGGGTATTAAAATATAAGTCCTGCTTTCTATTTCACAAAGGCCAATTTTGTTCACAGATAGAACTGTGTAAATCTGGCTCTGACTCTGTTATTAATTGGCATGGATTAATTAGGCTAGAACAAATCAGCTATGACCATGAAATATGGTCTGCCATGTCCCTGATCAGAGACAGGGACTAAATGGAAAGAATACTAAGAACATTGTGCCAGCACATTAGTTAAGAACATGAAGTTCTTCACTGGCCTGGACCTTGAAAGAAAAGAAACAAGAAATCAGAATGAAAAGAAATCAGAAGAGACAATGGCTATAAGGATGAAAGTGACTTTACCTTTCATTTTACAAAAGCAAGATCCATAGTTTTGAAATACCATCACACAGTCAGAAGACCCAGGGCCAGGGATACTAGTCACATATAATTAGGAATAGACACTGGACAGCAGTACTCATGATTTATTTTCAATTACAATTCACTTTTCTTAAGCTTAGGAATATGAGTTACATTTGTTTTTGCCAGTCCTGGGGCTTGAACTCAGGGCCTGGGCACTATTTTTGAGCTTCTTTGCTCAAGACTAGTACTCTACCATTTAAGCCACAGCATCACTTCCAGCTTTTTCTGTTTATGTGGTACAAAGGGATCAAACCCAGGGCTTCATGCATGCTAGGCAAGCATTCTACCACTAAGCCACATTCCCAGCCCCTTGATTTACATTTATAATAAATGAAGCAGTACACGTGACTGACCTGGCTGGACAAGGATCCAAGTTGCACTCTTGAAGCTTGGGTTTGGGCTTGATATTCTCTGGGTAATAGTGACAGTACTGATCCGCAACTACACGGTTGCTCCGGAGATCATAACACTCAGCCGATGTCAGCTGGTAACCTGTAAATATCAAACCCACCAGGCAAGTTTCAAAGCCATGCTAGTGCAATATACTTCTTTTTGGCCATCTCACATTAATGGAAATAATGCCCTGATGCCCCCCCATCACTTCCAGGAAAAAAAAAGACACATAGTTGAAAGGCTCATTAAGTTTTTCAGGACTCAAATACTGTATTTTCTCAAGTAATCTACTCATTTTAGCAATGAAATTGTGTTATAGGGATTGAAATATATAAGGGCAGAGGGAGATTACAAGACTATAATAATCTGTTGCTTTTGAATAATATAAAAACAGAACACAGAAGTCTAGATCCAAAAGAGGCCATCAGTGTTTTGTTTTGTTTTGTTTTGTTTTTAACCAACCAGTTTATCGAAGGATGTTCAATTGCTTTTTTAGCAACTGGTACTAGGAGGATTAAACTGTCAAATAAGTAAATTAATTAAGTACAATACACCCCAACATTTCTCCTTTGGACAATGGGGTGGGTGGAGTATAAACACAGGGTAAGGTCCTGCCAACTACCAGGCAACATAACTTTGCCTAAATTTGACCTGAATGGGTTGAGCTGGATAAAGGAACAATTAAGATCCTAACAGTAGATAGCAGGAATCTTGTTTCTTTACAGAAGTCAAGTATAACTGTGATAAGAACAGACACTATATTTTCAGAAAGAATGATACTGTACAATCTGTAAAGAAATGGAAAGGCATGGAAACGTTGATGTTTAAAATTAAAATTTAAAAAGGCTAGGTAGAGGGAGATGAGTGAGAATGTTGAAAGGGGTGACATTGATCAAAATGCATTGTATTTATAAACTGTTTTGATTAATGGCAACTACTCTGTATAACTACTTAAAGTTAATACAAATTCAATAATAGTAATAAGAGTAACAACAATAATCAAAAATTCTTCTAATAACCAAAAACCTTCCTTCCTCTACTGTTCAGCTTTTGCTTTCCCCAGCATATTTAGTCATTTCTCTTTATATTAAGTCTTTAGTCTATATTTCTGTCTACTAATTTCCATTGTTTACAGAAATCTTTTCTATGAAATTGCTGAGTAATGCTTAATTTTAGACTTAATGTGTTTTATTTTTAATCTACCTTCTTACTGTCTTATTATCCATTTTGAGTGACTTAGGTTTGTGGCTTAGGCTCTTGGAGTGTAAAGCAAGTATATATAAAGAACTAAAACAGTTGTATTCTACAATCTTAACCAGTTCCCCAAATATGTGCTCTCTGGCATGGAGGTAAGTACTATTATCATTAAATATGTATTAAGAAGCAAGATTTAAATTGTTAAGGGACTTGCAAAGGATTTTAGGAAATCAGAAGGAGGCTTTAAGCCAGATTTCCTGGCTTGAGACTGTGTTCTTGGACCACCCACAAGAATTAATTGTTCATTAAAGATCTAAAAAAAGATCTTTTAAATGTCTACTGGAAAGATGAAAAGCATGGGAAGTTATGAAAGCAATGGGTAGGAACATGTGTTCCATTTACTTTTTTGAATTATTGAAAATATCAAGAAGCAAAATGATATTTTAGATAAGTAAATGTACCGCTTTTCTTTTCAGATCTATTGTATTCCAAAACAGCTATTTTTAGAATGAGATAAAAATTTTTATAGCAGTCTATATAGAAATTTCTACTCAGGAACAGAATTTATTATTAGTAAAAATAATTGTAGAAATAATAAATTACAGCACAAATAATAAATGAATTATAAATATGAGATTATGATTTTGTCAAAATGATAATTTGTCAACCTAAACTCATTGCTTTGAAGCTCATCTATAAAGGTATGAAGCAAAATCCAGAAACAAAATGATGCAAATAACCACAATAGTCAGAGAATGTGTTCTGAGGTTTCACAAGATATCTTGGAGTAATAATTCTCCCTATTAGGCAATATGACCAACCAGCTGAATCCGGAACCAGAAACATGGAAGGTTAACTTATAGATCATTTCATTAATTTTCAAACTGTTCATGAAGTGAGAGGAAGGCTAGTCTTCATATCCCTACACCTTAATTGACAACAGGTTTCCTTTATGCTAGTAAGATTTCCATTGACTTAAGGTTTGATACTGAAAACATGTGAAAACCATGGGGTTTAACTGAAGCCTTGTGCTTGCTTGCTAGGCAGGTGCTCTACCACTGAGCCAAGCCTCCAGTCAAGGATTAGTTCTACTTTAAAATTTGAGGAAAATGAAGCTTAAAGGACTTGGATGTTCATTAATGTAACACTAGTTGCCTTATTATATATTGAACTGTTGTTTAAGTTACTGAGATTGTAAATGCACAATAGCTCTGTGCCATTGTGTGCAGAATTACTATTCTCAAGAAGAGATACATTTACAAACATAGATTTCTTTCTTTTTTGTTTTCTAGAAATGTATTGATGTAAAAATTGATGACATGTTTATAACCTTGTATCACAGCATACCCATCCATCCTAAAGCCTTACAGTGTGTAGACCGCAATTTTATGGTGTCATAACAATTTGTTGAAACTATTTTCTGTGCTAGGATTAATAGATATATCAAAGTAATATTTCCCCATGAACCATCAGAGAAATTGGAAGTTTATTCTTAAATAAACTTAGAAAGGTGAACTGCATCATATTTGTTTTATAAAAATTCATGAACCATTATTTGTCCCAATTTTATAGTACTATCATTTATCTCTTGTCAAATTAATTTAGTGATACTTGTGTAGATGAACTATTTACTGTTATCAAGAGGAATTGTACTCATGAACTGATATGTAGAAATAAAAGCCCACTGTACACCTATTTAGAGAAAATAAAAACAAATTAAAAATAAAGTCATCCAATTAACCAGATTCCATGAAGAATGAGAACTTACCTGATGCACTAATTTTCAAGGGAATGTATGGATAATTTTATGCACACTAAGAAAATTTAAAAGAAAGCTGAAAAGTTAGCAATCAATCTAATATGGTCATATACCGCTTATTACTTTTGTGAAAAGAATTTGGTAATATATTATATATATATATATATATATATATATATATATCAATAGCCACAAAATTGTGTCTAGAAACTTCACTTCTAGATATTCATTCCAAGCAAATAGCTTAAATGGAGAAAAAATACTTAGGTATTAAATTATTTATCACATTATAATAGTATGAAAGTTGAAATGAAGTAAGTGATCTGCTATAAATAAATAAATAAATAATTTTAAAACAGCTCAAAGCAATATTATATAACCATTATAATTATGAAGAGGAGAGAATTAGAACTAGAAACCTTTTCCAGACACACAAAATGCTGTCCCATAATACAGATGGAAAGAATGAAGACAGAAATTCATTTTGTGACTCTTTCAGAGAGATGCCTTTTAATTGATTTCTAAAGCAAATTCATGCATGAATAATGAAGTATAGATGAAAAAATCTGAGTTTTAGTCTACAATGGGGTGATTTTTTTTCTGGTAGAAAACTATTTCCTCTAATTAAGTCTGACAAACACTCTTCATGACTTCACCTCAACCATAGCAGTTTATTCTTAAATGAATGGAAGTGCCTCAGGACAATGCTGTCGCCAAATGATGATATTATTATTCCTGGCTTTTCATGAAATGAAGGAAAGTCTCTTAAGGAGACTACAGAAAAACTTTCTGGGGCATCTCCACTGCCCTACAGGAGGCCTCAGGATTTGGCTCCATTTAGAAGGGATGGGATCCATCACAGCACCCACTTCCTTCCATGCTGAAGTCATTTCATTCTCATAAAGCCTAGCTTTCCTTGAAGAAACTCACAGCTTCTATGCTAAGGAATCACCATTACCTCCTCCACAGGTTGCTGAGCAAGGAAAGAAATCTGTCTCTCTCCATCGATGGATGATAGGCTGATAGAAGATGAACTGGACTGTGCTGTCTGCGGGCCCTGAGTCATGGATCTGTAAAAGACAACAGGAACGTTACAGGACTATGGTGACAGGGTAGGATTTTCTGGGTCTCTACATGGTGCTACTAAGGGTCTGGCCTGTGTGAGGGGCTGCATCAGCAAGGGCCATGGCAGTATCTCTCATCGTACCAGGAACCAGTCATGGTCCTTGCAGCTGCCCTCACCATTCTTACCTTCCCAGCTCTTCTGTCATGGAACAGATGGATATATTCAGTATGATTCTACCATTATCTTACCCAAACCACCATGCTCATTCCTTATCTTCCTGTATGTCCAATCTCTCTGGCATAGAAGATAACATTATGTGGGTCTTTTTTTTTCTGAGTCTATATGCACAGAGATAGACAATTCTTCTATGAAAATTATAAATTCCATATATTGCTAAAATTGAAGGATATTGTCAGTGGTTAATTAAAATAAGAAAAATTGTGCAGGAATTAAACAGCTTTGCCTTTTGCATTCAGAAATGTACGAGAGCTCAATTTTGTAATTCATATATCTGAATGTGTAAAATTACTACTTGGAAGCTCACTAAAATGTGAATTCCTGGGCTCAGGACCAGACATCTAGGCAATTCCAATGCAGAAAGACCAAGAACCAAACTTTAAAAGTTGCCAACTTGTATTATACAGGCAATTACTTTCAAATAAAACTGGTGTTTATGGAAATTACAACACCTATTTTTTAAAAGGGGAAATATGAGAAAATAATTTTCCAATGGTTTGGAAAAGTACCAGGTTGAGAAAGATACTCAAACTGAAAGAGTAGAAAAAAGTATCTAATGGAACAATTAATTTCATGAGGCATCTCAGTATTTCATGAAGGCACAATGTCTTACTTAATATTTAGACTACTGGGTAAGGTTTAGACTAATTATTATGTAAAAGAGAGTTTAAAAACAATTGAGAAGATCACTTCTTACTGTAACTACAGAGTAATAATTAGAAAAGTTTCAGAGTCCAACTGAATTCTCAGCTGAAGTAATCCCTCCACCCACTGGGGATTGAATTCTACCACTTGGGTCACACCCCTGGCCCCCCCCCCCCCAGTCTTTGTTTTAAACTCTTCCCAATGAACACTGATTGCTTTGGCCTTAGATTATTTTAAAGATAATCTCATTCCTCAACTATTAATCTCAAAAAATGGATCCTAAACACAGAAAATACAGGGGGAATGGGTATACTAAATAAACAGGATGAAAATAACAACAACTGGTAAGTCCCAAATATAGATCTGTTTTTGGAGTATAACTAGGAAAATAAAAATTTTCTCTGAAAAGTCTGGGAGAGCTGGGGAAAAGTGGGGGTGGGGATCTATACTTTATCTGATATGGCACTAGAGCTCTGATCCATGGAGCCCTTAGGCCTTTTTTAATTAGAATAAACACTGATACAATTCCTTCCTTTAAAACAAAAACAGCTGAAGCAATATATGTCTTTCACAAAAGGGGAGCATTATTGCAGATTAGTATTTCTCAGTGCTAAGTGTCAGATACAAGGATACCTAATTGCTGGCTTAGGGATGTAGCTATAATAATTATCTTTGGGGAAAATATATTCTGAAGCTCACAAAAGCCCTTCTGGAGATGTGTGATTTTTCATACTAGAAAATGACTAGAGGAGGAATCTCACTTTAACTCCACTTCCCAGAAAAAAATGAGAAGAACTAAACAAAGGTCTTTTTTTTTTTTGCTATGAGGACAAGATTCTGTTTTTAGAATGTTAAAAACTGAGAATATGAGGGAAGAAATTATAGCTATTTAAGGCCAAAGTGAGGAAGATGAGACATCACTTACAAAGCCTTATTCTGGGGTATCTGCATCATATCAGCTTTGTCTTTGGATCTACTTAAAGCAAATCTTTTTCTCAGCTTCTTAGAAATGACCAGTGGAAGCATCTCATGCTCATGCTCTAGAAAGAAGGAATGGATGATGGATGAGGAGCTTTTGATGTGTCTCTCAAGCTATCTTCACAGTACCAGGCAACCACTATGGGGTTGTAATGACAAATGCACTTACGGTTATTTGTATCCATGTACCTGTCTTAAGACCATCTTAATTCTCATTTTAAAGTAGAAAAAATGCTTAATTTTCTAAAAGAAAGATAAGGCTACTCTGATGTCTTTCTTTGATGGGCTAACTGGTGCACATGGAGATAAACGAGGTAGCCATGTTCCTGACCTGTAGTTTGCTGCATTCCAGCTGGCTCAGTCCTTGTTATTATTAGCTCTGTGACTCCCTAAACCCTAAATCCTCAAATACCACGTGCCAGTTCTCAAGAGCATGTAGAAAACTTCAGTGTGACACCTTAGATTGTTGGTGTAGGGAGCTGAACACATCTGGTATATGTAATTTTGACCTCCTATGCTAATAAGAATAAAGAATGTTCAGAACCAAACTCTTCTTCCTCTAATTACAACATTTCAGTGCTTGCAATTCAATATAATGACTTCTAAAACTAAAAGTAAACAAGAAGGGAGGTAGAAATCAGTGGTAGAGTGCTTATGTAGCATGTACAAAGGCTTGGGTTTGATCCCCAGCAATGGGGGAAAGAGGGTAAAAAGAAAACTAAAACTGATCCCTCTCCAGAGCAACTGATTGCACTGTCATGAACTGGAGGGGAAGTGGTGTGTATGTGTGTGTGTGTGTGTGTGTGTGTGTGTGTGTGTGGTTACGTTGAGAACTGATTCTCTATAAATTCAAAGCAAGCATAGGAAAAAAACTAAACACATAAAGGACTGTGCAAGCATCTTTTTTGCTCTTTTTTTTTTGTCGGTCATGGGGCTTGAACTCTGGGCATGGGGACTGACCCTCAACTCTTCAACTCAAGGTGAGCACTCTACCACTTGAGCCACAGCGCCACTTGCAGTTTTCTGAGTGGTTTATCGTAGATAAGTGTCTCATGGACTTTGCTGCCCCAGGCTGGCTTTGAACCTTAATCCTCAGATCTCAGCCTCCTGAGTAGCTAGGATTATGGTTATGAGCCACTGGCACCCAGCATCATCTTTCTCTTCTCTATTGAGAAAAAGGGCAGTGTACAAACTTCTGGGTGTTGGCAAACTAAATGTCTTTATACTGTCCTAAATAGGCATCTCAGGATGTTTGCATTCAGAGTCTCCCTCACCATGGCCACAGTTCAGCCATTGTTCTGATGAGGACAGGTGAGCAAAAGGTGAGCTATAGGCAACCCACTAGCATGCATCTCTGAGGTCTGCCTTGGTGACAGTCCTCCAGGACATTGGGCTGTCATACCTTGGGATGCTAGGACATGGTGCAATTAAGTCAATGTGCCTGCTTAGAGAAAGAATCAGATGGAAAACAGAGAGTTATGACTTAAAAAAAAATACTCTTCTTAAATATCTCAGATACATACTTATTTGAGGCTCTTTTAGCTATTGATAGTGATACTATATCCTCAAAAACTGCTATGAAAACATTATAAATGCTTTTGTCTGAATTTTCAAACACATGCAATAGCAATCAAATCCTCCTTACAGCACTATGTGTCTTGGAAAAGTTAGTGTGGGTAAAATTGTTTTCATTGCCCTTCTCAAAATTCTGTCAACTCCTTGGAGGCAGTTACCATTTTTTTTTTTGCTCTTCATCCTTTCTTTGGCATCAATTCCAAAGTTTGGCACACAGCTGGTGACCAAACAATGCTAAATAAGTGAATGCATGCATGCATAATGACCCAAAAAATTATATTGATTAGGATCCTCTCAAGTACTTTTGGAATCAGAAACTATTAGCTATGATAAATTCTTAGAATCTTTATCATCTTTTTATATATATCTGTCAGTTTTCCTTTAAGATGTTACTTATTATTTCAATCAACTAATGAATTTCATGAATAGGAGCAAACAACCTTCACCTGTCCATTATCAGACAAAAAGATAATCTGTGAAGAAAGGAAGATGGAGGAGAAGCTGGGGGCTAAGCAAGCTCTTCTGTAGAAACCAGTATTAGTATTCCAGTGGAAAATCTAAAGCTAGAGAGACTGTGTGTTATCATAGTACAGAGTCTGGCCAGAGAGGAAAAACTCAGGTAGCTTAGTTAAGGATACAGATCCAAGCAACCCTGGTTAGATGCGGTAGCAGCAGCTGCCATCATCTTCGACACGGAGTGCCCCGGACAAAGGCGCCAGAGCAGATTCTACTTACCACAAACAAGAACCAATAGGATTGGAAATCTTCATTCAGCCAACCACAGTCAGTCACAGACCATGGATGGGGATGACCCAGAAACTGAGGGATAGGTGTGAGTACCACAAGACATCCTCACTCCTTTTCACTGAGCAGCAGTGGGAAGGTAGCACCTCCCCCACCACCAGAGAAAAACTCCATCTTTGATACTGACACAGACCCAGCCAGAGCAGCTAGCATGATTTGACCTGTGGCAGGGCTCAGCTTCACCTCTGGGGAGAGTTGCCACTCCCAAGCAGAGGCAGCTTAAACTAAGGTGGGGCAGACTCTCCTTAGTGGGTAAATGGAGCCAGAGACTAGACTACCCAGCTGCTGCACTGGAAGCAACTCCAGTCCTTGAGCAATTGGAAACTTGGTACACATAAATTCTGAGATTGTCTCCAGACTGGGCTGATTGAGTGTCTCAGGAGCTAGCCCATCAGGGTAAAGCTACTGATCTCGGACAGGCCACAGCCCAATCTACAACCTAGCAACCCTCACAGCAACTCCAAGCTAGAGGAAACAGCCACCTTGCTCTTTTGTGATTCTCAAAGTAGATCACCCTCCCACTGAACTAGCCTGGGAGGGGGACATCAAAAAAAGAGCTTCCGTCAGCCTGCTGAAACAATCTGATTTAAGAAACCAACCAAGCCACAGGACAACCAAACACCACAAGCAAACGAGAGACTCCACCACCAAGAGACTGCCTACAGACACAGGGAAGAACCAAGAACCACTCCTGCTGTCCTCCCTCCAATTTTTTTTTCCTGAAGAACTTTTTTCTTTTAGTTTAAACTGTCTATTTTTCTCATTTTTATTTTAGTTTTTTTTGTCATTGTGGTTATTGTTTCTTTTTTGTTTTTTTGTTTTTTTTAATATTCTCTTTATACTCTTTTCCCTTTTGGCCCTTTTAGGGTTTTTTTTTCTTTTGCATTACTTAATAGCTGTTCTGTTCACCCCCAGATATATACCTGTCTTCTATTATTAGACCTTATCCTTCATTGTGTACATAGTTAATTCAGATATTTATTACTCAAGTTACAAACTCCCAGCCTTAACTACATTAGTTGTAGAATTATTTCTTTAAAATTATATAATTTTTAAGTGTTTCATTTTAAATTTTTAATTTTTTAATCCCTCCTTTTTCTTTATCTATCGTCTCCTTTCTTGCTATCCCTGCCCTTTCTCTGAATTGCTCTCTCACTTTGCCTCCCTACTTCCTCCAATCTTATTTTCTCCTCACAGTTCTCCCCAAACCTATTAATTTCTGGTCTGCTGACCCCTTACTTGATTTTCTTAGTCTGTTGATTTCCTAGCTGTTTGTTGTTGAACTAGATTGTATCTGTTGAACTAGACTGTACTGTACCCATTTTGACTGGATCAAACAATCTGTGCAACTACAGGGCTCTGCTTGATACTTGCCTTAAAACAGTGTTCTAGCTCAGAATTGGTTTGGCTATAAACCCAAATGGGCAGAATAAGCAGAAACACAAGAAATATGGCAAGTCTAGGTATTTTAACTCCTGCTCATGATAACCAGGCATCAGAGCAGTCAATGAATAACTCAAGGAGAGTTCCCAAAATGCTCTACAAACCCTACTGGTAAACATGATGAATGAAAACTTTGAAAGCCTGCAAAGGTCTCACTGTGAGCATGATAGGGAAATGCATGAGCGTGATGAGGCTAACCAAAGATTAATAGAGGGATTTTGGGAGCATGAGACTACTCTAAGGTTAAAAGAGGAATTGCATGAGCGGGGATAAGAATAAACAAAGATAAATTGAGGCACTCATGGAATCCATAAACAGACAGCTGGAAGAATTTAGGGAGGTCACAAAGGGAATGCTGAATGAAGCCCAACAGAAGAAAATGGAGTCCAATGAAACTATAACCAATCAACTAAAGGATTTGAGAATGTACACTGAAAACCAAATTAAGGAAGAAGTCCATACAAGATCTAAAACAAAGCTCCAACAAAGAATTTTAAGTCATCACATTTGACCAATTAGAAAGAAAAGAAATAAAAAACAAAGTAGAAAGTCTTGACAGTAGGTTAGATCATGCAGAAGAGTTAATCTCTGGGACTGAAGACAGCCCAGATATTATAGAGAAAGAACAGACAACTATTCAAGACAAATCCAAGAAATATGCTAGATCTATTCAACATCTAGAAGACATCAGACAGCTTAATTTGTGGGTGTAGAGGAGCACCTAGGTGTAGAGCAGCACCTATTGACAGAAGCTAACAGTCTAGGAAATTTATTTAACAGGATCCTAGCAGATAACTTACCAGACATGCAAATAGATAGCCCTATTCACATACAAGAAGCCTTTAGAACCCCAAATAGACCAGAACAGAACAGGACAAATCACCATCACATTGTAATGCACACAGGATCAATTCAGACCAAAGAAAGGATCCTTAAAGCTGTCAAAGAGAAAAGATCAATTACCTATAAAGGAAAACCAATCAGAATAACTTCAGATTTTTCAGCAGATACAATTAAAGCAAGAAGAGCCTGGAATGATGTATGCCATGCTCTAAAGACAAACAACTATCAGCTAAGACTACTGTACCCAGCATAACCCTCCTTCATAATTGAAGGTCAAATAAAAACCTTCCACAGCAAAGAAAAATTGAAACAATAGATCTCCACCAAACCATCCCTACAAAAGGTACTTAAAGATGTCATACACCTAGAAAACCAACAAGAGCACAATAAAGGCCAAAAGACAGCCCGCAAACAGAATCCAAGAAGCATAGGAAAAACCCAGTTAGCATAGCCCCCAAGAAGGTGGATAACATGGCAGGAACTACCAAACACCTCTCAGTCCTTACTCTCAATATTAATGGACTTAACTGTCCAATTAAGCAACATAGACTATTTGGATCAAAAAGCAAGATCCTTCTATCTGCTGCCTTCAAGAGACACACCTTGCCAACAAAAACAAACATATTCTGTAAGTGAAAGGCTTGTATAAAATCTATTAAGCAAATGGCCCCTATGAACAGGTGGGAGTTGCAGTCCTACTATCAGATAAAATAGACTTCAAATTAAAATTAGCGAGATGAAGAAGGTCATTACATAATAATTTAGGGATCTGTCCTTCAGGAGGATATTACAATTCTAAATATCTATTCACCAAATAATGGAGCACCCAAATTTATCCAAGAAACACTACTTTCCCTAAAATCTCACATTGATCCAAAGACATTAATTGTTGGTGAATTAACACATCAGTATCCCTGCTGGATAGGTCAACCCAGGAAAAACTCAACAGAGAAACCTCAACCCTAAACAACTGCATAGATCAACTAGACATAAAAGACATCTACCGAATATTTCACCTAGCAGCATCAGAATACACGTTCTCAGCAGCACACAGAACATTCTCCAAATTGGGCACATTTTAAGTCACAAAGCAAATTTGTCCAAATTCAGAAACACTGAAATTACGCTCTGCATTCTCTCAGAAGACAAGAACTCAACATCAAAAGTTGCCAAAGGAAATCCTGTAACACATGGAGGCTAAACAATACACTGTTGAACCACCAGTGGGTGGTGCTGGGGGGGTGGGGGAGGGGGGGAGAGAGGAGGATTGGGGGACCAGGGGGAGGATGGGAAGGGGAAACAAAGGAGGAGGCTACAATGCTTGCCCATATAATTGTAACCCCTTTGTACAGTATTTTCACAATAAAAAAAAAAAAGAAATGTACTCATTACCTTGCCCATGTACTCGTAACCTCTCTGCACGGTATTTTCACAATAACAACAAAATAATAATATAAAAAGAAAGAAATCTAAGACCTAGCTACTCAGGAGGCTGAGATCTCAGGATTGTGGTTCAAAGCCAGGCCAGGCAGGAGAGTCGGTGAGACGTTTATCTCCAATAAACCACTAGAGAACCAGAAGTGGCACTGTGGCTCAAGTGGTAGAGCACTCGCCTTGAGCTGAAGAGTGCAGGGACAGCCCCAAGCCCAGAGTTCAAGCCCCACGAACAACCAAACAAAAAAAAAAAAAAAGAAAGAAAGAAATCTAGTAACAAACTATGCTGGAGAGGATGTGGCCAAAAGGGAACCCTACTTCATTGTTGGTTGGAGTATAAACTTGTTCAACCACTTTGGAAAGCAGTATGGAGGTTCCTCAAAAGATTCCACATAGAGCTCCCCTATTTATCCAGCAATCTCTCTTTTGGGCATTTGCCCAAATGGTCACAAACAAGGTTATACCAAAGCTACCAGCACAACCATGTTTATTGCAGTATTATTCACCATAGCTAAGATATGGAACCAACCCAGATGCCCCTCAGTAGATGAATAGATCAAGAAAATGTGATATATATATATGTATATACATATATTTTATATATATGTATATATATATATATATATATATATATAATGAAATTCTATGTCTCCATCAGAAAGAATGACATCGCCTTGTTAGGAAATGGGAAAACTTTGAAAAAATTATATTAAGTGAAATAAGCCAGGCCTAAAGAAACATAGGTGCCATGGTTTCCCTTATTTGCAATAACTAGTACATGTATAGGACACGCAAAAAAGGTCAAAAGCTATGTACATATGACCATATAAGATGATGTTAAGTGAAATGAACCCCAAGACCGGGACACAAGTAGTTTTTTTCTTTCTTGCTATTGTTTTTAACATACTTATAATGCACTATGTGATTCTCTTGTTTCTTTTGTATGTTCTTCCCCCATGGTATAACCCGTTTTCACTGTATCTGATTCCGGTGTCCTGCACCTTTTATATACATTTTTATAATTTGGGTGGGGGGAGGTATATAACAAAATGCTTAAATAAGGATAGAGGTTGACCCATTGTAACAATGAGATGTTCAAGACACTATGTTGAAAATGAACTTTGCAATTTTTGGGGGGGGAGGGAGGATTTGGAGAGGTGGGGTAGGAATGGATGGTAGGGGAAAAACAAAGGAGGAGTAACAATGCTCAATAGGAAATGTACACATTATACTACTCATGTAATTGTAACCCCTCTGTACAGTATTTTTTACAATAAAAATATATATGGAAAGATAAAAAGATAATCTGTAGCTTTTACTATCTGTCCTTTTAATTATCATGCTCATTTACATGCACTGTTATGTCAAACTTCTGTATCTCATGTTTTATTTCTCAAATGACATTGTAAAGTAGGAGAGGCAGATTTGTGCAATAGTCCATCTGATCTACATATCAAGTACTGAAATAAAGAAACAAGAAAGTGTAGTGGAATGGGCTATAAAACAGACTGGTTTATACTGGCATGGGACAGATTCAATCATCCCATTTGGAAATACCTGATAATTTCAGCAGTTGAAAATGATGAGTAAGATTAGGGATAGTAAATAATCCTAATTGTTCAATAAAAGTAATAAAAATTGACTACAATCAACTACCTGTAGATTTCTTATAGAGATTTCTAGTACTTCTAAGGTCATCTGGCCTCAGTTTGGAAGACCCTGCATTTCATTCCATAGATCCCTAGCTCAAAGTGCATGAGGAGGCTTTTGTTATGGTTAAAGTTGCCCACAACCCAGGGCAGTAGAACCACAAATCAGAGTTGTCTCTCTTGGAACAACAGATCTAAGTGTACTGGAAAAGATGGGCCAGAAAGACAGTTCTGTAGACAGAGCAAACCAGAGTCTAGAAAGACTTGTCTAGTGCTCAGATATAGAAAGAGGGCCAGTAAACAAAAGGTCAGAGTAGAACCAGGGAAATAGTACTGTGCAGGAATCTACAACTCTCAGTACTAAGAAAAGTAAGAGGACAACTTTCTAGCTCTATATCTGAAAACTAGCTGTGTGATTGGTGAAACAATGTGGAAAACCTATTGAGAAATGCAATATTTTCTAAGGATCTCAGGTCTAGATCTATGGATACAGATATCTGGAATCTATCAGCACAAATGGGGATTATTTATATAGGGAATTACTGTATAAAAGCTGAGTAAGAAAATGAACACTGGGCTGAGAAGGTGGCTCAATGGTAGAGTGCTTGTCCTGCATGCATGAGGCCCTGGGTTTGATTCCTCAGCACCACATAAGCAGAAAAAGCTGGAAGTGGCACTGTGGCTCAAATAGTAGAGCACTAGCCTTGAGCTGAAGAACTGAGGGACAGCACCTAGGCCAAGAGTTCAGGCCCCACGACTGGCAAAAAAAAAAAACCCCAAAACAAACAAACAAAAAAATGAATCACTATTGACTACTTTGCTTTCCTATGATTTAAGTCAAATTTTTCTTCATGACACTTGAGACAATGATTTCCCTCCTGTGACACTGGTTAACTAGAACAGGCTCAATGGCAGGGTAAAACCAGTGGACCTTATGAAAGGTAGGCAAGGAAGTTCAACCTCCAGGGGAGAAAAATGACTGATTATATCAATCCTACTAGGATTCACATGGCTTGTCCACAATCACTCAAAAATATTTTCTTAATCAGATTAGCTCATAGTATCTATAGTTTTTACTATCTGTCTTTAAATTTTAGGGCTCAATTACATAAATCATTGTTTCAAACTTCTCTATCCCCTGTTTTATTTTCCAAATGACATTGTAAACTAGGAGAGGCAGATATCATGTGCAATAATGGCTCATCTACTCTATGTATCAAATATTTCCTTTAAAAAGCTTATGTGCATATGGAAGTTTTATGAGTTTACTGGATGAAGTGAATTCATTATTTTGTTTATGTTATTTCTCTCTAGACTCCTCCTCATCATTTCCTTCATAATAAAAATAACTTTGTGATGCTAAATTATTATGTACATGGTTGTGCTTAAGGCTGTCCAGAAACAAATATAAGGACTTCATCATTGTCTAACACTCTAACAGATGCAGGTATAAATCATGAACATTCTAGTCTCTTAGGATACTAACAAATGGATGCTTTTGTGATGCTATCAACACTGAAATGATAATTATATGATGCAACACATTTATTACCAACTTAAATCTATTTCACAATGTACACATTTCAAAACATCAGGTATATCACAAAAGCATATAATGTTACCTACCTGTGAATTAAAAAAGTAGACTTTATGTACATTTGGCAGTTTTGTAATGCTACTTAGACAAAAAAATTGAAACGGCACTAATCTTTCCAAACAAATTATTTAACTATACAAATTTAACGTACATTGAATCACTGGGCTGGCTTTGAACTGTGATTCTCAGGTCTCAGCCTCCTGAGTAGCTAGGATTACAGGCGTGAGCCACCAGTGCATGCCTTAGGATGGATCTATTCTTTTTTTTTCATGTGTTTTACATGTTTGTTTGCTATTTCTTTTATTGTGAAAATACTATACAGAGGGGTTACAATTACATGGGCAAGGTAATGAGTACATTTCTTATCAAGTATTGTTGCCTTCTCCTTTGTTTCCCCTTATTATCCCTTCCCATCTCCCCCCCCCCCCCCCGCCACGTGGCCCCACCCACCCCCTTCCCCCCAAAGTTGTAAAGTTCGTTTTCGACATACATCTTGTACATCTCATTGTTGCAATGGGTCCACCTGTATCCCTATTTAAACAATATGTTTTTTCCATTTCCCTCCATGAATTATACCAACATCAAAAACAGTTAAAACAGGGGTTATATGTTAGAAATAATGGCAAGAAAGAAAACCATTTGAGTACTTATCTTAGGGTTCATTTCACTTAACATCAACTTATCTGACCTTTTCTGCTTGTCTCAGACATATACTAGTTATTGCAAATAAAGGAAACCATGGGACCTATGTTTCTTTGCTCCTGACTTACTTCACTTAATATAATTTTTTCCAAGTCTTTCCATTTCCTAACAAATGGGGCAATGTCATTCTTTCTGATGGAGGCATAGAATTTCATTGTGTATATATAACACATTTTCTTGATCCATTCATCTACTGAGGGGCATCTGGGTTGGTTCCATATCTTAACTATGGTAAATAACCCTGCAATAAACATAGCTGTGCTGGTAGCTTTAGTATGGTCTTGTTTGTAAACATTTGGGTAAATGCCCAAAAGTGGGATTGCTGGGTCATAGGGGAGCTCTATGTGGAGTCTTTTTAGGAACCTCCATACTACTTTCCAAAGTGGTTAAACAAGTTTATACTCTCACCAACAATGCAGTATGGTTCCCTTCTGTCCACATCCCCTCCAGCATCTGATGTTATTAGAGTTCTTGATTATAGCCATTCTAACTGGGGTGAGGTGGTATCTCAATGTTGTTTTTATTTGCATTTCTTTTATAACTGGGGAGGTTGAGCATTTTTCTTCATGTGTCTATTGGCCATCCTTCTTTCCTCTTTAAAGAAGTTTCTCTTTAAGTCTTTAGCCCAGTTATTTATTGGGCAGTTGTTTCTTTGAGGATTTCTTGCTGGAGGATTATTTTTTTGAGTTCTAGGTATATTTTAGATATGAGACCCTTGACTGTTGTATGGCTAATTAGTATCTTCTCCCAATCCGTGGGTTTTCTATTGATCTTGCTAGCTATGTCCTTTGCCATGCAGAAGCTCTGCAATTTCATGCAATCCCATTTGTCCAACCTTTCTTTGATTTGTTGTTTCTCGGTCTCTTTTAAGAAAATTTCAGCCTGTGCCAAGGAGACCTAGGGTTCTCCTATTAGGATGGATCTATTCTTGATGAAGATCCCTTCTGTATGAAAAGTCATTGAGCTTCAGAATAAAAATGACATGATATGGTAAGGGAGAAAGAGATTCCTTAGCCAACCAGTCATCCAGCATCAGCCAGATCACTCATAATAATTAACATATTAGCAGGTGTCACAATCAGTCAGCTTTTGCTTCCCTTTATTCTACTGACTAAACCTGGGCACACTAGTTATAAATTGATCATTCTCCAACCATCCTTGAGAAGTAGCTGCCTGCTATTATGGAGAGAGAACACTGTGAGTAATCTGACTGAAAGTTAAGGCTTTTCAAATGGACAGAAGGAAGTAATCGGATTTTGTGTATTTTTGTACACATTATCTCATTTAGTCTCTCACAAGGGCTCTAACTTGAATGAGGCTGTTATCTTACCATTTTATATCCAAGTAAACAGGCTCGAGGAGGTGAAGTAATGTACTAATGCTCACACATCAAGTAAGCAGCAGAACATACTGAATTCCAGAGTGCTTACCTATTCTAGCACATCATCCTAGCACTGCCAAAAATGTATGTACAGCCAATGTATCAAGTTTACATTTTTGGATGAAATGCTTGTTTAGGAAGCAAGACAAGAATTTAGTCTAGTTTTAAAGATGGTCAGAAAAGGAGGTATCAAGACATTTTGGAACCAGTGGCATTAGATAACAATTACTTCACTGTGAGAAAAAAATCTCTTGTGTGTTCAAAAAGTGTCTTTTCCTTAAAAAGAAGCATAAATGGTATGTTGGGAATAAAATTTCATACATAGCAGAAGAATGAAATTAGATGTGCACGTCACACTTCACATAAAAATCAACTCACATTATACAAAAAAGTAGGGAAAACATGGATTCTTTGTCTCTCTGGGTCTGGCTTACTTAATATAATTTTTCCAAGCCTTTCCAATTCTTTACAAATGGTACAATATCATTCTTTCTAATGGATGAGTAAAATTCCCCTTGTATGTACATATATACCACATTCTCTTGATCCATTCATCTATTGAGAGAGTTTAGGCTGATTCCATACCTTGGTTATGTTGAATAGTGCTATAATAAACATGGCTGTGCTGGTGGATTTACTGTATCCTGCTTTGTAATTCTTTTGGGTAATACCCATGAGTGGAACTACTGGATCATAGGGTAGTTCTATGGCTAATTTTTGGAGGAACCTCCACAGTGCTTTCCAGAATGGTTGAACAAATGTATATTCCCACCAATAGTGTATTAGGGTTCCTTTTTGAAGACATACTCACCATCATCTATTTTATTTATTTATTTATTTATTTTTGATAATAGCTATTCTAACTGGAGTAAAGTGGAATATCAGCAGTGTTTTGATTTGCATTTCTTTTATGGCCAGAGATGTTGAATATTTGTTCACGTCTATTGGCCATTTTTACTTCTGAGAAGAATCTCTCTAGCTCATTTACCCATTTATTCATTGGGTTGTTGTTTTGGGGGGGGATTTAATTTTTTAAATTCTCTGTATATTTTGGATATTAGGCCATTGTCTTGAATGTAGCTGACAAAAATCTCCCATTGTGTAGGCTATCTTCTTAGCTTGTTGGCTATGTCCATTGCCATGCAATAACATTTTAGTTTGATGCAGTCCTGTTTATCAAGTCTTTCTTGATTTGCTATGCTTCTGGATCTTTAATCAGAAAATTTCTACTAGGGCCCAGGAGCCCTAACATTTCCCTTTCTTTTTCCTGTAGTTGTTTCATGATTTCTGGTCTTACATTGAGGTCTTTAATCCATTTTGAATTGATACTGGTGCAGAGTGATATATAAAGATCTAGTTTCAGCTTTCTGCATGTGGATATCCAGTTTTGCCAGCACCATTTGTTACGTGAAGTTAAGTCAGGGCCAGAGAGTCAAAAGATCCATGTTTTACCTTATATGTGGAAGCTAGATTTAGTTAAAAACCCCTAAGTATATATGTTGGGTGGTATATAATTATATATAAATGTATTAACTGAAATATGGTAGAATCAAGGGAAATATTTTTTTTTTTTTGCTAGTCATGGGGCCTCAACTGGGCCTGGGCGCTGTCCCTGAGTTTTTAATTCAAGGCTAGTACTCTACCACTTGAGCCACAGCACCACTTGTGGCTTTTTCTGCTTATGTGGTGCTGAGGAATCGAACCCATGCAAGGCAAGGCAAGCACTCTACCACTGAGCCACCTTCCCATCCCCAATTTTTATAATAATAAAAATATAAAAACAAAAACAAAAAAGTAGGACCTTAAATGTAGATACTGAAGTTATAATAGTACTAGAAAAAATTGTGAAAACTTCATGACAATGAATTTTGAGATATGACTCAATAAGCAAAATCAAAATCAACAAATGCAAAAATAGAAAAAAAATAAGGTATCTCAAGCTTAAAAGTTTCTGCACAGCAAAGAAACAATCAAGAGTGAAGATAACCCACAGAATGGGAAAAAGTACTGGTTAACCATATATGTGATAAGGGGTTAATATTCCAAATTTATAAGGAACACAACTCAATAGGATATATTAAGTGACTTGATTTTAAAATGGATAAATGATCTGAATTAACATTTCTTTTTATCTTTATTTTTTAAATATTATTTTTAAGTAGTTGTACAAAGGTGTTGCCATTTAACAAAGCAGTTTATGAATAAAGAAGATGAACAAATGGCCAACAGGTATATGAAAAAATGCTCAACATCATTAGGGAACTGCAATTGAAACTTCAGTGAGCCATTAGCTCAGACCTGTTAGAATGACTATTAACAGAAAGACAAAATAGCTGGGTGTTGGTGTTTCACACCTGTAATCCTAGCTACTCAGGAGGTTGAGATCTGAGGATCATTGTTCAAAGTCAGCCATGGTAGGAAAGTCTGTGAGACTCATCTCCAACAAACCACCAGAAACATGGAAATGTTGCAGGGGCTCAAGTGGTAAAGCGCTCACCTTGAGCTGAAGAGGTGAGGGACAATGTCCAAACCCAGAGTTCAAGCCCTATGACCGACCCAAAATAAAACAAAATAAAAGACAAAATATAATCATTGGTGAAAATGTAGAGAAAAGGAAAAGGAAGCCCTTCTATTACACCAAGAATGTAAATTGGTACAACCATTATGAGAAACTGTATGTAGGTTCCTCAAAAACTTAAAAGTAGAATTACCAGTGACCCCAAAGTCCTGTTTCTACATGTGCTGTCATGGTTAGAGGAGTAAGATGAAGGAAGAGAGGAAGATAAGGGTAGGTGAATGCAGTGTGTACATAATGTGAAGATAGAACTAGATAAATTGAGGAGATGGGTGAGGTTGAGAATGATGGAGCAGAATGATGAAAAGGGTGACAGTGATATACATACATTGCACTCACAAACTCACACCCTTAATTGAAACCCCTTTTTGTAAGTACTTAAAAGATAATAAAAAGCCTTCATTAGCACACTGTAGAGACAGCTGCACATCAATGTTCATTCTTCCATTATTCCCAGTAGCCACAACATGACAGCAATCATGGAATATTGCTGATTGAAGAAAGATTTTAGTGTTTCTAATGAAACTTACTCATGTTAATGAAATTGGTTTGATGGCGAGAGGCTTGGTTTGGTGGTAGAGTATTTGCATAGGAAGTATGAAGCCTCAGTACTGCTAAAAAAAAAAAAAACCAAAAACAAAACATGCTTTGAGACAAATATGCTGCCTTTTAAATCTATAAAAACAAAAAGATTGGTTGGTCTATCTATCTATCTATCTATCTATCTATCTATCTATCTATCTATCTATCTATTTATCTATCAGAAACCATATTTTAGTGATATTAAAAGATAAATTATATGCAGAAAAATTATATGCTATGCATATGATTTTAACAGCTAAGTCATGAAAATGACAGTCAAATATCAATATTTTATTCTCAGTTATTTTCTTGGGGGAACAACTATTGGAAAAACATTATTTTATTCTGAATTTTAGGAGGAAAACAGTAATCATCTATTCAATATCTTAAATTATTTGGCTAATTTTCAAATGCATAAATGCATTTAAAATTTTACACAATCTGTCTTAGAATAATATTTAATTCCTAATGTTTGCTAATGAAATATTTGAAGAAAATAACATACTCTTAAAGTAACACAAAATACTGAAATACATTCTGGGTCTGGAGAAAAGGGATGTCAGTTCTAGTCTTGGTTTAATACATGTATGAACTTAGGTGAGTTACTCAACTTCCTTTAAGCTGTTTCTTGGTTAGTAAAACAGAAATGTTGGCATTTGTTCTTGAACTTGTGTCCAGGAAAAACAAGTTTTTTATTCATCTAGTATTTGGTAACTTTTTTTTTGGGGGGGGGGGGCGTGTGTCAGTTGTGGGGTTTGAACTCTGGGCCTGGGTGCTGTCTCTGAGCTCTTCAGCTCAAGGAGTGTGGTCTACCACTTAAGCCACAGCACTACTTTCAGTTTTCTGGTGATAAGATAAGATAAGAGTTTCAGCGACTTTACTGCCTAGGCTGGTGTTTAACCATGATCCTCAGATCTCAGCCTTCTAAGTAGCTAGGATTACAGGTGTGAGCCACTGGTGCCCGGCTTGCACTTGCTAACTTTTAGTGAAGTCTCCTTGGTGAAATAGGAAGACAAATATGATGTGTCCTGCCCTCCAGAAACACAGAGCAGAGATATGTAATATAAATGGTCAAATCACAGAATACTTCTAGAAGAAAGAAATTCCAAAGAACAAGCAGAGGTTGGTGAATAGGGCACAGAAGTTAAAAAGAAGAGAGGGATAAAAAGAAGACGATGAAGAACAGTCCAGTTAGAGAATATTGCATTAAGCAAAGGCTTTGAGTTATAAGAAGGAAGGTGTTAAGGGACCTGCCAGTTATCCAGCTGAATGGAAAGGAATGGCAAAGTCAAAGGACCAATGGAAAGGAAAACAGAAATCAGGTTAACATAGTAATAGCAGTGCTATGCTATGGGTTTGTATTTTAATCTAAAAGCAATGGGTGGTAGAAGTGAGGAACTGAAGGATTTGAAATTTCTGTTTATAGTTTTAGAAAAGTTATTGTGAATTCAACATAGATAATGGGTCAGAGGCTGGGGAATGAATTACAAGTTCATGGTATCAGTTTTAGCATGAAAATACAAAGGCCTAAAGTAACAGGCAGCAAGGGTGGATAAGGAAGGACAATTATGAGAGATGATGTGGAGGAAAAACTGGAAAAATTAATGTGTATCTGGAGGCAGATGAGAGAGGGGAAATCACAGGTGAATTAAAGGTTTCTAACTTGCTTGGATAGATGGTGTCTTTCCCTACTTAGGAGATAAGAAATAAAAAATAAGGGATGTTTCTGGAGTTAGACAAGCTCCATTTTGGATATGTTCAGCTCAATTTCTTGTAGGATACCCAAGTGTTGATATGCGGGAGTCAGCTAGATAGATAAAATGCATTAAACAATGCTATGAACCATTCAAAGGTGCATCCTATTACTGGAATTCAACCTTATACTTTCAGTATGGGCATTAACTCTTGCAAGGCCACGAGGGAAATTACTATGCTATAAAGGGTCATTTCAACAATACTCTAAGGATTTCAAACAATTAAGGCACATTATTTTACTTTTTTATTGGATTTTCTTGCTAACGGAAATAATTTAGCTCCTTACAGAATCATTTCTATTATGAGCTACCTCTAATGGTTTGTAGCTTCGTATTCATGTTTATAGGACTGGCATCTGGACTGTATTAATAGAGCTACCATGCAGATGGAGAAAAAGGACAGTCGGCTGTCCTTCCATCCAATCTTTGTGTCTATCACAGTTCTCCTACATGTATTCTTATTTCCAGCTGCCATGGGGTCATCAAGTCTTAGCTTAAATCAAATGTCCTCTGGCTCCAGGTCCCATGATGAAAAAATTTATGGAGTCCTGGACACATTACAAGTTTTACAGCTTTACAGCTGAAATCCTTCAGGTCCTCCTGACCTACTGAAGGAAAAAAATATGTTTTATTTTATTGTGATTCCCAAATGTTCCCCCAGTGTGTGCATTTTTCCAATAGAATGTGCATGTTGCTTCCAGCAATGTGTTTTATATTACCTTAAAGAGTAGGGAAACACTGATAGAAGGAAACAACTTAGTCTTATTGCCAGTACAAGAGAAAATAGAACTTGCTATTAGATGCATGATTAGTTGACTATGTCTATAGATCATCAGTCTGTATTTCTCTTTTATGGAGAATATCTTATATTAGTCAGTGTTTGTAACCTTTATTGTTTAAAAACAGTTAAAATGATATGTTGGCTAACTAATATGTTGGCTGATTAGGTGAAGACATTTTAATAATAATACATCAAGAAATATCTCAAAATATAATATGTTATTATAAAGTCCATGATACAGCTAGCTTAACATGCTTGAATTAAACATTTTTTGGGTAACAAATCTTCTGTCCAAATACATGTCAAGACCTAAAGTCTCTTTTTCATTAGGAAATTATAAGTACCATCAGTCTGGATAAGGATTAAAAATAAGATACCTCAATAGGCTTACCTTGACAATGAAATCTGCCGTCAGTGGTCCAGCCATTCTCAGTATCTCTTTGTCTGGAAATTTCTGGAAGTCCACACTAGAATTGTCCACAAGAAAGGTGCCTGTAGAACTGAGACTGTTTTCACCTTTAACACCTTGGAGGGTTTTGATTTCCAGATCTACATAATCAAACACATGAAGAAGAAAGATATTCCTAGGGCTACCATATGCAAGTACGTTTCATGCAACTAAGTTTTGAGCTATATAAGGGAGAAACATCTTTCCTTAATATAGCCTACAATATTCAAATTGTGATATAAACAAAATGCATAACCATTGATAGATCACATAGGAAGTTATACTATAATAAAATTATTTTAAATCTCATTAGCCAAGCATTCCAAGCTCTTATCAATCTTTCACTTTCAAATGACCTCATTAGGACACTTTTCTTCACTGTAGCCCTAGTCCTTTGGCTAAACCATATATATCTTACTGATCTCTGACTTGACAGCTGTCAGCCTAGAGATCCAGGTACATCTCTTCATTGTCTCAGCACCTGTGTGGCTTTATATACATGCATTAGTTTGTGTTTCTTCATACTTTCTGGTTGCTAACTGCAATCATGTTAGTGCTCAAATAGTGGAAACTACAGTGGCTATCCTTTTCAGTCTTCTTTTCTTAAAGTCATGGTTGATACTTAGCTTAATTGCTCGCTGTGGCATTTTAGAGTGCTTAAGAAAGAAAAGAACTTGATCCATGAACATTCAAACTTGAATGCAGTCAATTGGATAGTCTATGAAGCATCTTTCATTGAAGGAAGTTAGGATTTTGAGGGTGAGGATGATCATGATGAATATGTCAGAGAAAACCAAGTTCTCAGGAAATTGAGAGGTGATTTAGAATACTTGCTTGCTGTATGAAGAAAGATGGCCTAAAGCAGTTGTTTTTCCAGCCTTGTACAAGAACCAACAGTTTTGGCAGAGACTCTTGAGCAGAAAGATGTATACTTTGGTGAGGCTCTGGGTCTTTGAGTGTAGTTTCAATCATAATGGCTCTATTCATGAATATTTTACTCATTGTGTGTCTGGCTACAGACAATTTTAAAGCCTTGAGAGGTACTAAACCATATCTAAAATGTTTATACTTTGTTGTTCTAGGTATAGTCTACTCTCAAGTCTACTATAAGGAATACCAATGGGTAGAAAATGTTGATGTTCAATGAAATTTTCAGTGACCCCAGATGAAAGCTGTGGAGCCCATTTTGTAGTGTATTTCAGATTTTATGACCCTACCCCTGTGCAGAGAAGACCTCACAGGGAATCCTGAAGTAGGTGTATCACAGATGTCAATAAAGGAAAACAACAATACTGAATCTCCTTTCTCCAGCTTTCATTCCTCAAGCTGACTTGTATACAGTTGCAGAACTATCTCCAGGGCAAGAATTAATTTAGTTATGGGGAAAACTTGAAGATCTAGACCTAGATCTTCACATCAGATTCAATCTTAATAAGATGTGTCCCAGCTGTTCTTCTCAATGTACTCTGAACTAGGGCAAAACGAGATTGCTTGGCCTTGTTCTGAGTTGTTTCTAAATATTTAAGATTGGTTTTGTATCAGTCCAGCTTCTGGAAAAAAAGCTGCAGAACAAACAGGGTAAGACTTACCACTGTATTCAATTTGCTGACTTGTATTCCAAATATAAAAAGTGAAACAAAAGAGAACATTTTTTAACTTCACATATGCTACTAACGTCATGTTTTTTGGAGAAAAATACCCATCTCATATTGTTTTTCATTATTTATGAATATCATTTTAGGTTTTACCTACAGACTCTTGGAACAGTTGAAACAAACAAGCTTCCTAGTGGTGGCATAACTAGGAAATATGGGAAAATTAATAAAGTCATTAAAATGAAATTGTCTTTTAAATCTTTCTTTTGCAATGAAGAGTCATTTTCCCATTTGGTGATAATCTTTTCCTGAAAATTTTACTTTGGGTTCTGTGATTGCTTACAAAAATACAGTGTTAAGTGAGGTTGTTACACAAGCACTGAGTTCTGTCTAGTTTCAAGGGGAAACGCAAATCATGTGAATAAGTGTATACACATATATTATCTTTCGACATGTGAATATTATATTTCACAGGGTTTATCAAGATAAACAAAAGAGCATGGTTTCATACAAGATGACTTACCATGTCTTTTTATTTTTCTAAACTATACCTCATTTATTCCATTGCTTCACATGACCCTTAAATACTACTTCTTGATTAACTTAATCTAATCTATTTTTTTATTTTTAGAAAGACTAAAGTAGGCTATATTGATGTTCACAGGCTCTGTCTTTGCAGCATGATTTCCTTTATAATCCAATTGCCAAAAAAAATAATGATTCCTACCTAAATTGGTTTCATGACCATGTGTGTGAGAGAGGAAAAGGGAAGATGATAGATGACTTTGTGGGAAGTCAGGAATGATCAGTCTAAAAGATCAGGAATGCTCAAGAGACCAACTAAAGGAAGCTGTACAGTAAAACTGAATTTTATAGACAGTACTGTCATAGCCTCTCCCACTCTTGCCTTTGTTTGTAGCTGATAATTTTCTGTTGGTAATTTAGAGATTTACAACACACCACTAAACAATAATAAAAAAGATGTGGGTGTATTGTTGCCTTAGCATCACTGAAAATCAATTCTTGCATAAAAGTTGGATGACAAGCTACCATTCTATCTTTAGGCTTATGTTTTAATTTGGGATTCTCAACTGCTATGTTCAAGATATGGGTTAGTACACAGGATGCTTGATTATTGCATGGTACTTTCCTTTAAATGTTAAGAAAGTTTTATACTTCTGAGTCTTCTGGACTAGTGGGATAAGAGATAAGGAAGACAAGGAACAAAGGAGGGAAAAACATGTAGAAGGAAGAAAAAGAGAGGGAAAAAATCGAGATTGATTAGGAAGAAAGAAAAGAGAGAATGAGATATAATATGCACCAAAATATAAACAGGCACTTAACCCATGAACAAACAATTGGGACCATCTATTTTGTGTTTTTCAGGATGACTGTGGTTAGAGATAATGACCATAGCAGTTTCTGCCTTCTCATTAGGCAGCTAAAAGATAAACAGGAGCACTCAAAATATCATATTATGATAGAGTGGAGAGATTTGTACTCTTGTGTTTTAATCCCTTCTGGGAACAAAAATGAATACGAATGGTTAAAATTCCCAGTTCCTAAAGGAAAACGTGGCATTTACTCACACAAATGATCTGGTCCTTTTAAGACAAGGCGGCTGTGTCGACTTCCATAGGGAATGGCAACCACTGTATCGTCCACTAGAGAGGGAAGCAAAGCAATGTTTTATTTTTTACTTTTTAACTTTTTATTGTAAAAGTGAGGGGTTACAGTTATATAAGTCAAGTAATGAATGCATTTCTTTTTGAACAGTGTCATCCTCTCCCTTATTGTCTCCCAGTTTTTTTTCCCTCCTGTCCCTCCTCCCTACTAAATCATATAGTTCATTTCCAACACAATGTCTAGTGAGTATCACTGCTGAATTAGTTTGCCCTTTGTCCCACTGCTCTGCATTCACAGCTCCCCTCCCCAAATCAGATAAACTTACAGAAAGACAAAACGTACAGAAAACAAAAACAATGACAAAAGGAAAAAAAAAACAGAAGAAACAAACAAAAAAAGAACTGCAAACAGTACAAAAAAACCCTGGCATTTCCATTTCTTCGAGTTCATTTTGATAAGCATCATTTTATATGATCATATGCACATAGCTATTGAGCCCTCAAAGCAATGTTGTAAAAGTCCATAATTTCATATGAAATTATTCATTGCCTTCTACCCAGAGACAGTGTCTCAAAATATACAATTGTTTTTTAAAAATCAGTTTTTGAAGTGGGAAAGCCAATCTCTAGGAATTAAGATTTCTAGTTTCCTCAACATAAAATATTTCAAAGAAATGAATTACCAGTTCACTTAGGGAAGGTTTGGCCTGTTAAAGACAATATAAATTTTTGGTGTGCTAAAAATAGATTTGCAAATTTTCCTTTTTGATGTTAAAATACCATCAGACGTTCCTGGAGCACAGCATTTACATTGAATTAAAAATGGAAAATAATTTCTAAATTTCAGGGGATGCATTTATTATATCGGAATCTGTGTTTCTATGGCAGAGTGTCTTGGACAATTAAGATAGATAAGAGGAGGGGCACTATATTTGTTAGTGTGCTTTAAACTTCTCAAGGGCAGAAATTTTGCCTTCTACTTCTTCACTGTCTTCATATTGCCTGTGCCTAACCCTAAAGGCTCTTGTGTCATTTTATAGTACATACCCCCAAATTATTGTTACTATGACTCTATGTATATTCCATTTTGAATTATTTTTTTAAAACTTAAATGAATCACAGATGATTTTATCATAATTATTTCTCTTCCCTACTTACAAATTGACCCTAAACTTAGTAGATTAAAAAACGATACACTGTAGCTATAAATGAACATGTTAACAGGAAACAGCTTTGTACAACTGAGTGATATCAATAAAAATAATAAAGAATTAGGGGTGGATTACATGTCCAATTAGGCCTTTAGGCAATGTCATTTATTTTCACCCAAGTCATACCACATATTGCTACACCCATACTGTGGACATAATTCTGTGGTGTGTGTGTGTGTGTGTGTGTGTGTGTGTGTGTGTGTGTGTGCGTGTGTGTGTGTGTGCGTGTGTGTGTGCGTGTGTGTGTATATGGGGGGGGGGACTTGAATTCAGGGCTTTGTGCTCTTCATTAGCTTATTGGCTCAAAGTTGGCACTCTTCCACTTTGAGCTATACCTCTGTTCAGAAAGGATTTATGATGAAGAAATGCCACTGTCTAAGATTATGAAGTGCAAAGTCAAATGGGTAGGAAAGCACTACAGAAGACAAGAAAGGCAAGCTAAAAGCTCAGCAGGATGCTGAGAAACACTGTAGGACTCTGCTTTTACAAATCTTTGCAACTCTGTTTATTATCATCCTGTCATAATAACAAGTTAGCTTAAATAAAAGAATCCCCAAATACAATTTCTCAGAATCTTAGCATTATGATCTTATCTTCAGAAGAGTTTGACTAACAGAAGCTTTCCAGCTTCTCGGCTCCTCAGTTTCCTCTTTCATAAAACAAGGAAAGCAATACCTGCCACGTATTACTGTTGTTAATAGATATAAAGCCAGATTCATACACACAGATGTATTTCTTGGAACATGGCAGATATTCTATAAATTATATTTTCCTCCTTTTATTTCCAATCTCTTTAAGAATAGAACCAAAAGATTATTTTGTGGTGCTTTTAACATGCCAAGGTGCCTAGCATGTTACCCATTGATGGAGGAAAAGAATCAGATGTCTCTGCTCCTGCTCTAAGGAGGTTACATTTATTGAGTTCTCTATGATATGGAAAAAAGTACTCACACTATATCCTTATAACTGTTTTTAATATCATGCTTTGTTGAAGAAAAGTCTGAATTTTAGTGAGCTAAGACTTTGTGACCTATGGGAGCAAAAAATGTAGCAGGGGTAATGGAAGAGGAACACAACAACGTTAAATCTGGGGCCCACGGCATCCTCAATGTTTTGCATAAAGACATCGATTTTAAAGTTTGCAGAGGAAACTCAAGGGCCTTCAAACAATGTGTTTTCTAGAAATAGAAAGTCTTTGTTTATGCACAGGTCAAATAAAGTGCAAGTCAAAGGAAGCTTTCTGTGGGGCTGTGCAGTCTTCTGACCCCCACTCAGCTCATGTGCCTTGCTTTTGCTTTGTTGAGAATTAATTCACATTCCACAGGCTGAGGCATTAACCCTAGCTTTGGCTGATACATTAACAATTGCATGCTCCTGGGAGAAGGCAGGGGAGGAACCTAAATGATTGTTGGGAAAAAGGGTAAGATGGAAAAAAGCAGACTAGGGAAGAGCCAATATCCTTCTGTACTTGTCTCATCAATAAGAAAATGGGATAACTCAGGCTGCTCCAGATGAGTGTTTGGTAGAAGACAGGACAGAGGTAGGAAAAGTCATGGCTTATGGTTCAATTGTGGAGAAGTCTGACAAGATTTAGCAGATCATTAGGGGATCTGTAAATTTATTACATTATTCTATGAATAGTTGTAAGGATATATTGGTTTATATTTCTATCATACTCCATATGTGGGACTAGGGATTCAAAATAGACAAATAAAAAATCAGTCCCACACAATGATCCTTGAAAAGAGAACCCAAGGAACAAAATGCGGGGAAATCTCACATGTCCATATCCATTTCAAAGCACATGATTTAGTTTCTATAGGGGCTTAAATGAAAGACATCTATTCCGACCTGTTTAACTCGGGATGTACTTGCTTAATGTGTTTCTCTGAGGAAACTTTAATATTCCTTACTGTATCACAGAAATGGTGGTCTTGATTTGTTGAAAAGTAAAATAGAGAAAATTAAAAACACATTTCCTGCATGTCGATAAAAAGCCACCTACTGTTTGAGTTGTTACTGTCTAAATAATGGTCCTCAGTGATGAGTTGAGGGAAATCTGGGAGTTTTATCTATGTGTCCATTACAGTGATGCTGTGCACAAAGAGGTGTTTAGGAGAGACCAGAAGGTGTGAGCAACTTGGCTCCTCAGAGGTGCATGTGGCTGGTATGGTTGCAGAAGCAGATGACTATGGCTCTTACCATGCTGTGCATTCCTTCAAAGCACCCTTTCCCACAAAGGCTCTCCATTCTGTGATCAAGTACATCTGTTCTAATCTGTTCTTCCTTTGTTGACACAACAAAGATGCCAGTCTTTGGGACCCATTTCTAGGTTATTTATCAACAGTTCTGAAAGATCTGTTTCAGAGATTAGATAACATGTTGGTTGAATGGGCAAATTATCCATGAGAGTCAAAAATTCTGTCATTTCACATACATGAGTAAATACCCTTTTGCAAGAAAATTGTTACCCAGGATTATACCTAAAAGATTTCCTTTAAAAATCAGTGTAATGATGTATACTCTACATGTTTCTATATAAAATATTATATGCAAATTTTACAACTCTTGTGGATATGCTTTGTGATTCATTGGTATATGAAAGAAAGATGATAATGGCATTATTTCGGGGATGAGTAGGGATGAGACATCTGGGAGGGAGAAGGAGAAAGGCAGAAGGGGTGATTGACCAAGATGCATTGTACATGTGAATACACATGTAAAACTGAAACCTCTTTGAAGATAATAACATGAGGGAGATTAAAAAGAGAGAGATTAAAAAAGAAAAAAACAGATTTCCTGTTCTGGAATCTGACTTTGTTTTACTTCTAGATTTGTTGTCAAGTTCATGTTTTTAAGGAATCTTCCCTTTGAACATACAAGGCTCATAATATTACTTTTGAAAATAAAAGTGCAACTATTGTTACTATAATTTGCTATACCTTAAAACCCACCGGTATTCAGGAGGTTTTAACGGTATATTTAAAATCTTCATGTCAATTTTACTGCTGTCAAAATATATCCAATAAAACAAGGAGAAGCTTTTCATACTGACTCTAGAATATCAGTAATTACTTAATAGAGGATGTAGATTGGAAAGGGCAAAAAATATTTTCTCCATGCCCAATCAGAACTTCTTTAAGTTCTCCATGCCCAACTTCATTCTTGAAGTAATCTACAACAAAAACTTCGGTGCCATCTTCATGAGTCAAAATGTCCTATTTACAAA